>NC_136498.1:62261421-62373921 GCF_053919585.1 Euprymna scolopes | reverse complement strand
ACACACACACAAACACACACACACACACACACACACACACACACACACACACACGCACACACACACACACACACACACACACACACAATGCCTCTTAGATACAGTGTGGAATGATAAATATTGCCCAAAAGAAAACAACACTACCAGCTTTATTTTAAAACTTTTATTCAAAAAATCAAATCAGGTAACTTGATTATGGAGTAGAGCTGACATCTATTCAATGAAACTACCTTCAGCATCAATCACCGCCTCAATAAGGGTCCGGAACTGGGAGCATGCCTTTTCTACAAGAGCCGGCAAGAGTTTGATGAATACTTGTCGGATGGCTAAAATTAGGCTGGCTTTGGAAGTGTGGGAGGTCATGTTGGTGATGTTCTCAATGTATGACCAAACGAAGTAGTCCAGCGAGTTTAGATAGGGGGAGGAGGGGGCCAGTGAAAGAAGGGTACAAAGCTGTAGCACTTCTTCTGAAGCCAGGCTAGGTTCTCTTTGGACGTGTGGGCACACGCCGAGTCCCGCTGCCACATCCAGGGTCTGCCATCGGCCACTAGATTACACCAGGGAATCGTCACAATCTTCAGCACATGCAGGTACACTTTAGTATTGTCTTTCAGCTGACTTTGAAGATGTGAGGTTGCATGATGTGGCCCTCACTTGAAGCCACATCAAACACCATAACCATG
Source organism: Euprymna scolopes (assembly GCF_053919585.1). Lineage (NCBI taxonomy): Eukaryota > Metazoa > Mollusca > Cephalopoda > Sepiida > Sepiolidae > Euprymna > Euprymna scolopes. The sequence goes on along the minus strand of NC_136498.1, from coordinate 62,373,238 downwards.
GCTGGAAACTTTGTTTTCATCACCTTGTGAACGTCCCTCTTATTGATGGCAATCTAGCGATGCATTTTGAGAATACTGGCAATGGTTCTGTTGTAATAACTTGGACCGATAAAGAACATGAGTTGTACAGTGATGCATCTCTGATGTCATTCGTTGAACATTGTGTCACTTTCACACATGGTAGAAGGCTTGTATGGCTGTTGGGATTTGTACACAACTGGCAAACTAGTAGATGGTCTGCAACAGAAAAAGAAAACTGGTTTTCATCAAACAGAAATGGAATTATGTCTTTTCTATAGCGATAATTTTATAGTTCCATCCTGTATGTATATATATATATATGTATGTATATATATATATATATATATATATATATATATATAACTACTTCATCATTTACTCACATAAAATTAATATACAAAAGTATAAATTAATGCATAGACTTTAAGTATTTACTTCAAAAGTGCTCAATACGTAGGTAGAGCTAGTTAGTAATTTATAAAATATATATGGCGATTAAGCTACACTGAATATTCTGCGTTTGATCCACTCTAGGATTCTGCAGCTTTTTTTTTGTGGTTGTCTGTCGTTTTTATATACGCACCATCTATTGAGATTTTAGTTAGCCAATCAGCTTTATAGTATCCACCGTGCCCTTCCTATCAACCAATGGACATGCACTTATAGGACAAAGGCCCATTTGACCTCTGGTGGACCTGATTCTTGTGTGTGTTCTATTTAGCCTGGATATATATATATATATATATATATATATATATATATATATATATATATATATATATTTTTATAAAGTAATAGGGTTCGTGTGTTTCTGTCTGTGTGTACAGCTCTCCATCATGAACGAAATATAAAGGAGGTATGAGGGTAGATCTCTCATGGTAGAGAAACATTAGAACCCATTTTAGGATGTTTCTGTTATAGGAGACATAAGAATTTTTGCCTAATTTCTTTATATACTATTCTACAAACCACCCCCATATCGAATGACTTATGCTCATTTGCATATCACATTATATTAAATCTCTTTAACTAATTACCTCGACCTTATTACATATTGGAAATATTCTAATCATTTCAACTGTACTATTTACAAAATCTATTTAACATTTAATCTATCTATCTATATATCACATTATATTAAATCTCTTTAACTAATTACCTCGACCTATATATATATCTATAAAAAACAGAGATGTGTGTGCCACAGACGATTTCTGATTGGTTAATCCAATAATCACATCTCCTAAAAAACAATCGTTTCTACGCTCTTACCTTTACCATAAAATATTATGGCTTTATTTGTTGTCCATCTTGGAAGGGTTTAATTTTTTAATAACTTGTTATTTACAAATTAAATAAATACGAAACTACACGAAACGCGCACACACGCACACACACACGTTCACTACCGTCACGTTGTTATGGCAAACAAACCCGCTGACTCTTCAGGACAAGATCAAAGTGTAGTATCTGTTCCGGCAGATACTGCACTTAAGATAATTTGTACCAGTCAATGGAGGGGAAACCCTCTATACTGGGACAATTATTATTTTTGGTAACCAGAGTGACCCCTTTTAGGGGAGCTGGTTTTTACCTCACATTAAAAACGGCCTTGTGCCTAATTTGCTCAGTGGGGGAGCAAATAAATACCATCTGTTCCGGCAGATACTGCAAGCTATGACTAGCTATGACTAGCAAAGACCAGATGTGGGGGCAACCCCACATGCCTGACCTTTAACCAGCTCCCATTTCCCACCTCTCGGCAGCTGGTCCCCTTTTTCTCCTTCCCCCTCCCTTCACTCCTCACATTAAAAATTGGCCTTGTGCCTAATTTGCTCGGTGGGGGAGCAAATAAATACCATCTGTTCTGCAGATGGTGCACTTCTATTTCTTGTTCTCTTTCGGTGGAGGAGAAATCCTTCACGACTGAGACAATTTTTATTTTTGTACCTTTTCTCCACGTTAAAAAATGACCCTGGTGTGTAACTCTGTCCCGTGGGGAGGCATAGTAAATAGGTACATAAACAGTAAACACACACAGTAAATGTGATTTTCTTCATTTTCTCATTTTACTCGTGGTCTTAAATTCATTTCGAGTTTGTATTACTGTACACATAGATTCGAATAAGTTGCCAAAAAACAAATATATAACAAATAAATGTTATCAAAGGCAAGATAAATTACTTTTCTACCAAACTGGATATATTTTTCGTGTTTTTATTCAATTTAACATGTTTATTCAGCTCGAAAAGCATACAGTGTTTACCGATGTATTGAAAAATTCAAGATGGCGGCCGATTCTCTCTTTAACACGGTAAGTTTGGAAAAAGGTGTAATAAATAAAAAACCGGTTAAAATACTGTTAAAAACTCGCTCAATATATGTTACCGTGACATAGGTTGACATATATTCGGCGGGTTTTTAATAGTATTTTGTATAGTTTTTTATTTATAACACCTTTTCCCAAACTTACGGTGTTAAAGAATGTGTGAGACGCCATCTTGAATTTTCCAACACATCGGTAAACACTATATTCTTTTCGAGCTGAATAAACATGTTAAATTGAATAAAAACACGAAAAATATATCCAGTTTTTATCGGTTTTTTTATCTTCTCTGCAGAAGTACAAAAAAAAAAAAAACAAAAAAAAACGGAAGGTACTTTTACAGAATGTTAAACTATTCTTTCGAAGAAATTTAGCAAGAATACCTGTAAACCAGGAAATCGGTAAAATGTCATCATGGATGAATACTTGTCTATTATAATTTCTACCCTTGACAAAAACTTAGCCATAACAAAAGAGATTTATTGTTCAGATTGTTTTTGAGATTGATTTCTAAAAAGATATTTTATAAATAAAATCGACTTTAAAATTAAAGACTTAAATTACAATAATTGAATTTAAACATTCTTATTTCAATATTTGGCACATAACACCTGCAAAAATGATCACAATGTCAGGATTTCATTTTATTTCAGAATCGATGGCAAATTGTGTAGATTGATATCTCATTATATTAAATACTAATATTTAACATTAGTTTATCATTTAAGCCGATAAAAAGCCCTTTTTTTTCGAGTCATAAAAGGATTTGGAGTTTCCTAATCAACCTTTCGGGTGCAGTTGCACGCTCTCAAAATAACTAAAGTGTTGGATTTAAAAAAATTGGTTCATTAAAACTAAACAGGTTTAGTTTTAATTAAAAAAAAAAAATTTAAAAAAATCGCTTTGGTAATTAGATATGTCGTATGGTTATCCCTAATCGCTGAATAAAACCGCTAACGAGTTGAATGATTACGACATAAAATTAAACTCGGATTCCTGAAACGGAAACTTCGTTTGTTTTTGTTTTTTTCTTATCAATATATTTACATTGTTATTTTGTTTTCATTTTCAATCATTCGAACAGTTTTCTTTTTCAAGTAATCCAAGTTACAAAATTCCCACTGTTTACTATGCTAAAATCACAATGACTAATGTATACCTATTAACCCTTATCCTTGAGTGGCCTCTGGGCCTTGATAAGTGGTGACACCCATGTAAAAAAAAAAATCACTCGAACAGTTTTCTTTTTATAATGTACAGTTTTAAAAGTTTAAAAACTATATAGTTTTTACTTCAGGAAAATTAATGGGTCAGTTTTTACGATGTGCCCTGTTAAAATACTGTTAAAAACTCGCTCAATATATGTTACCGTGACATAGGTTGACATATATTCGGCGGGTTTTTAATAGTATTTTGTATAGTTTTTTATTTATAACACCTTTTCCCAAACTTACGGTGTTAAAGAGGGTGTGAGACGCCATCTTGAATTATATCGCATAGGATTAGCAAATCTCCCGACGGTGGCAATCTTTCTAGGGCAATTGCTCTTGACATATCTAAAGCCTTTGATAGGGTATGGCATAAAGGTTTACTTCATAAGATCGCTAGCTATGGTATAGCTGGAAAAGTCTTCTCAATTATTAAATCATTTCTTTCTGATAGGTTCATAAGAGTAGTAGTTGAGGGGCAAAAATCAGAAGCTCACAGTATTAATGCCGGTGTCCCTCAGGGATCCATCCTGGGCCCAACTCTTTTCCTGATCTACATTAATGATCTTCCAAATCATATCCTTACATCATTTGTAGACATTTATGCTGACGACACTACCATTTATGGTACCACATCTAAGACAGTAAACGACCAAGTTCTCTCCAATTCTCTCTCCTCTGATCTTGAGCACGTAGTACAATGGGGAAAGGAGTGGCTGGTTACTTTTAATGCATCTAAAACCAAGCTTCTCTCTTTACATCATCAACATTCTAATTCACATTTGTCATCAATTGAAATGAATGGCTCTCGTCTTCAGGAGGCCTCAGGTTTTGACAAGCTTCTGGGCTTGACCATTACTCCTGATCTTAAATGGAACACGTATATCAAATCTGTTGCCAAGGCCGCTGGAAAAATGGTGGGATCTTTCTATCGATCCAGTAGATATCTCACTGCTGATGCTATTCTCTACCTATATAAGAGCCAGGTATGTCCAAGGATGGAATACTGTTGCCACATCTGGGCAGGAGCTGCTAGAAAGGACTTATCCTGCCTTGATAGAGTTCAAAATAGACTTCGTAGCCTCGTAGGAGATGTCCTTTTCTCCTTGCAACCTCTATCTCACAGAAGAGATGTTGCGAGTTTGTCTCTGATGTATCGTTATTTTCATGGAAAGTGTTCAACTGAGCTTCAATCTATGGTCCCCCCTCGCCAAACTTTCACAAGAAACACTCGTCTAGCTGTAAACACTATCAATAATTTCCCCCACTCTTTATCTGTGCCTAAACCTAAACGTAGATTCCATGAACAAAGCTTCTTTCTTAGAACTGCACGCCTGTGGAATTGTCTTCCGTTTTCCTGCTTTCCGGCTGACTACAATATGGTTGTGTTCAAGTCTAAAGTAAATAAGTTCTTGATGAGGCGTTCCATATAAGTTATTAAATTTACCAAATTTTCATTACTAATGATTACTATATTGACCAATTTCTACTGTACACTCTTTAACCCTTATCCTTGAGTGGCCTCTGGGCCTTGATAATGTGGTGATGCTTTTGTAAAAATATATATATATATATATAAATGAGATTATAGCAGTTAAAAAACATTTTTAAAACACACACACACCTTTTTCAAAGTGATCAGAAATCGTATAAAAGTAAAAAGGGTAAATTTTTACTTACTTTCCAACTTAATCACCTTTAACGTGACTTTTACAGTTTTTTTTAAATGGAATTCATTTACCGATACAAAAGAAATGATAAGTAAATAAATCCATAAATAGATATTATAAATGGTTTATTTTAATACTTGCCAGGATGCGGAGGAAAATGAATGAAGGGGGAGGGGAATAAAATAAAAACATTTTGGAAACAGAGTAAGTTTGAAAGAATTGCTTTGCACAGAAAGAAATTAATGAAATAATAAAATTAAATTTCTTTTCTTTCTTGATTTTTTTTTAGTTTTTTATGAAAAAGGAAGTCAAAATTAAGACTATAAAAAACAATTTTTATTAAGAGCGAACCTCAGTCGTCAGGTCTGTAAAAAAAGACGTGGAATAATAAATGTTTTCTAATACAAATTGTTTTTACTTATGTGTTCATTTGTCTCTTTGAAGTTCGTTTGTTTAATATATCGGTTTGCAATATAATTTTGTCATTCTGTCAGACTCAAATTTTAAATCTATATATCTATAAAAGTGAAAGTGTGTGTGTGTGTGTGTGTGTGTGTGTGTGTCTGTGTACATTTCCCTACGAAATAACTCTGTCAATTTTTAGTCTACAGACTCGAAATTTGATATACAGGATACTGAGATTTGGAAAAATCTATGTGATCGGTTTTTAGCCAGAAATTTGGCGATTAAGGGGTCAAAGTTCAACGATTTGAGCTTTGAGAACTCTACCAAACTTCTCCGACAATTTTGGGTCTACACACTTGAAATTTTAGATATAGCTTCCGTGGACATGGATCTAACTTAATAACTTGATTTGAACCCAAAACAATAAATTTTCAGGGGTCATAATAGGGGTCAAAGTTTAAAAAATTACCCCCATTTTTTTGCTCAGCATACACCTCCAAACACCCGGGCAACGCCGGGCACCCATGCTAGTATATATATATAATGATACAATAAAATTATGTTGACACACTAGTTCTCACCAGATCGCTGAAGTTAAGCAACAATGCATCTGGCCAGTACCATATGGGTGACCATTTGGGAGTGTAAAGTGCTTTATGTACTATACTGAGATGTAGAAATTTTTAGGTTGGTATCCGGAAGTGCGTTTAATTCACTTGAAGTGATGCACTCTCAATCATCATTAAGACATGCATCTAGAAGGAAAAGCTCTGATATATGATTGAGGTTTACTACTTTGTCTTGTAGCAGCCATTGCACTGATGAAGATTAGCAGTTTAACCAAAATTGTGGTAGCTTCTGCACAAAGCCTTAGCTATTGTAAACAAATTCATTGTGTAAATTGTTGTGCAGAGCACATACGTCAAAATCGAAGGTTCCATCATATAACGATATTGATAATTATTAGGGCTATGACAACAGCATATTCTTTTCATTGTTTTCATTCTGGAGTGTGTATCCATTGATATCTTATATGCTTTTATATATAGTGATGTGGTTCTCGGTTGATTAACTGTGCCTGTGTCGGATATATACTCGAGAGTCAAAATAAATGATAAGAATATGATGAACCCTAATAAATATGTGTCATGTTTTCTTGGAAATGTTTATAAAATACTATTAAGCATGGCTAGTCTGATCATCCAAGTTAAGCAGCATTGATCGTGTTCAGTACTAGATGGGTGACCATTTGGGAATACTAACTGTGTATATCATCTCTCCTGGCCGGGATATACAACGCGGCTTATAGCCGCATGTTAATTTGATATTCCCTAGAAACTTCCTCTTTTAGTGGAAGCAAGATACCCCAGCAGGGCGAATATCATACAGATTACAGGAAGCCAAGTGTGTTTAGGAAATAACCGCTGATTATAAGGATATGTAATACATCACGAAAGAATGTAAAAAAAAAAAAAATCAATTACGAAGATATTAGATTTTTTTAATTAGAAACGTATCAAGGCCAAAAGCCATTCAATGTTAGCTCCAATCTCTGGTCCCCCCTCGCCAATCCTTCACGAAAAACACCCGTCTAACTGAATCCACTGTGAAAAATTTCCCCCACTCTATATCTGTGCCTAAATCAAAACGTGAATTCCATGAACAAAGCTTCTTTCTTAGAACTGCACGCCTGTGGAACTCTGTTCCGTCTGCCTGCTTCCCTCCGGACTACAACTTGGATGTCTTCAAGTCCAACGTTAACAAATTCCTAATGAACCGCCCCCTTAATTAAACACTTCATCAAATCTCCACACTAACGTAATGTACTTTCAATAACCCTTATCCCTGAGTGGGTTCTGGACCTTGATAAGAGGTGATCACTGTGTAAAAAAAAAAAAAAAGGGTTAATAAGATGGAATGATTGTCAGTTGAGAGATGAAGAATTTTATGAGAGGAGTGAGCATGATTGTTGGAATGGACTGAGTGTTAATACCTAATTATGCTGGGCATGGTTACAGTAAAAGATGAAGTAATGAAAACATGCACCTGTGAAAGACAAGGAACTATAGTGGAATGTGGCCACAAATGGATGGTCACATTTAATGTTAGTAAAACTAAGTTGCTCTCCTTTACCAATTGCAAGACGCCTCTCCACAACCCCCTATATCCATATTTACCTGAGAATTCTACCTTCAAACTTCTTGGCCTAACATTTGCAGGCAACATGAAATGGAACAAATACATGGAGGACATTGTAAAAGCTGCTGCAAAGAAGGTGGGTTCCCTCTAGCGAGCTTGAAGACTACTCACACTTGAGAGTATCCTGTACCTCTACAAGGCCACAATTCGCCCATGCATCGAGTATTGTTGCCACATCTGGGCTGGTGCATCTGCCACTAGTCTCTCCCTCTCAGATAAAGTCAAAAAAAGAGTTGCCAATCTAATCGGTCCCACTTTATCAACTAAGCTCCAGCCCCTGTCTCATCGCCGCAATGTTGCATGTTTTACAAATATTTTAATGGAATGATTTGTGATGAACTCGTTTCACTTGTACCCCCTCGACGTACATATCCCCGACAAACCTGCTTAGCAATAAGATCTCGCCCCTTCACTGTTGATGTCCCTATGTGCCAGAAAGCTTTCTATTCTAATAGTTTCTTCCTTCGAACAGCTAGACTTTGGAATTCCCTTCCTACTGCCTGCTTCCCCGACTGTACTGATATGCAGAAGTTTAAATGTAACAGAAACAAATATCTTGTTAATCTTTCCTAGACATGGCCCCAAATAGTAGCCCCTTACGTCCAAGTGGCGATATGCTTTGTAAGGGATGAAAAAAACAAAAAAACAAAAACGAATCCAGTCTAGCAAACCTCTAAGATTGATTTCTTACTCCTTATCACTTTGATGACTAAAAGCGTATTGTTAAAGGCATAGCACTGTTACAGATATAATGAGATCTCTATTATTTAAACATATAATAACAGCGAATAAAGAAGGACTTATCTATATATTAATACGATAACGTGTGTGTGTGTTTTTTTTTGTCACACTTACATCCGGGTCGTTTAATTCTTATGTTCTTCTATTTCCAATTCTTTGGTTTCGGTTTCGACTATACCTGATGGCACTTAAATCATCTATTTTTTTTTTTTATAAATAATTTTATCAAGAATTCTTTATAAGTTTGACTTCAGTTTCGATTATGGCTGAAGGAACTCAAGTTTATATACATATATTTTTTTCATAAGTTTTTATTTCGGTTTCGATTCAAGCTAATGCACCCAAGCCATATGGATATATATATATATATATATATATATATATATATATATATATATATGTTTAAAGAAAAAATAGAAAAAACCGAATGAAATTATTAAAAAATCAACGTTTCGTCCTTGTCTCAGAGGACATCTTCAGGATAATTGAAATAAAAATGTGATAAAAGAAAAAGTCATAGATCGTGCGAAAAAAGACAGTTTTTTAAAATCCAACCCATGTCGGGAAAGGACGAATATGTGTGCGTATGGGAAGGTTGTTTGATGTCTATATATACAATTTTAAAATGCATTTAAAATAAATATGTACATTTTTTTTTTTTTTTTTTTTCTTCTGTGAAACTACTCATTTTCCTGAAACATTCAAAGAAAAACGGCTAGCCAGGATCCACCCTGATACCTTGCTCTTTGATTATTATTTTCCCTATGCTAGGGGTTAAATGGTAGAAGCCTTTTCTTTGCGTAATAGTATTAGTATTCAAAATTAGTGCTGATTCTAAAAGTCTTCTTTTTAATTTAGATCAAGCGAAAATTATTAAATACGTGATAGACAGAAGAAAAAAAAAAAAAAAAAAAAAAAAAAATGTACATATTTATTTTAAATGCATTTTAAAATTGTATATATAGACATCAAACAACCTTCCCATACGCACACATATTCGTCCTTTCCCGACATGGGTTGGATTTTAAAAAACTGTCTTTTTTCGCACGATCTATGACTTTTTCTTTTATCACATTTTTATTTCAATTATCCTGAAGATGTCCTCTGAGACAAGGACGAAACGTTGATTTTTTAATAATTTCATTCGGTTTTTTCTATTTTTTCTTTAAACATAACGTAAACCACCGCTGGTACATTTTTTCATTCCTTATACATACATATATATATATATATATATATATATATATATATATATATATATATATATATATATATATATATATATATATATATTTTGTTTTTTTGAAATCGCAACTTTATAACATATAAAAATCGATAGTACATTAACTCTATAATAATATACATGAAATCTGCAAGAATTAAAATATCATATTTAAGCATATTTTATGACCGGGCTTTACTGGGCGTCCGTGCTAGCTTAGATAAATACTTTTGCAGTTTTAACAAAAAAGCTACAATAATATCAGAACGTCTCCATTTACACTGAACATCTACAGAATGCCAACATCAATACATTACATAGGAATGAGTCCCCTGGTCCCGCTAGTATCTATTATTATACTAAATCTGTGTTTTTCAACATAGATCTGTGTTGTCAACCTTTGTTTCCCTATTTTTTTTATATATACCTTCATAACAAAAAAAAAAATAAAATACATGCTAAAATATTCATCGATCCTGGGATTAGTTTATGTTTGCATCTCTAATGACCAAAATAAAATATCAGTCCATAATCATATTTCTTTCTTTTTATTGTTTATTTCGAAGAATGCCAATGTTTTTTTATCTTTCTGCCTGACGCACGTTTCACACACCTGTAACGAAAAATATAGTCTTTTGTTTAGTAGGCTGCTCTCTAGTGACAATGGTTTATTAATAGATAAAAAACAAGCACACTTTTCTAAAACAAAAGGAAAAAAATGTGAACCAAAAAGATGAGAAGGTTAGTCAGTCAAAAACACGAAAAACTCACTTTAAAAATGATAATCAGAGAAAAATTCCACCCCTACGCACACACAAAAAAGCAAACATTTGACAACGATAGCAGATTCTCAAGCCGCCATCTTGAAATTAACAAATAAAGCTAGGATCGTTGTTTCGAGTCAAATTTTAAAACCAGATGAAACCTAAAAAATATTTGAAAATGACGGTCGATAAATATTGTTAGCCGCAAAATTAAGTAATAATGATTATAAACCGACACACATTTTTTGCATGGTTGAATATGAACATGCAGTCGGTTTGGAAGGTTATTAAACAAAGGATTAGCTAGGTTATGGTTTTCTTGTAACAATGACGTAAATATTACGTTTCTGAATTTTTTTAGATAAGGATTGATTATTCTTATTTGAAATCTTCGAACGACTATTCTCATCTTGAGTATGAGTGTCACAGTGTTTTAATCGATGTAACCTCCGACCTTCTTCAGGTGTATCTTGCCAAACTTGGGAATGTTTCTGTCGAACCTGGAAATCTGGACAGAATTTCGAACAAATGGCAATAGCATGTTCTTGTTCCATCAGGCATGACTGAATAGAAGGTCAAAAAAATTCGCAATTGTATTTTTCCATCGCCCACACTGAGAATTAAACTTTCAACCTTTAGAAGACTATCACTTTCACAATTGATTTTTTCAAGTACTCTAACCACTACGCCACGGGTCCTTCCGCAAGGTTAGAGTACTTGAAAAATTGGAACAAGTAAAAACATGCTAGTTCCATTAAGTAAATAAAGGGTTCTATTCAAAATTCCGTCCAAATTCCCGAGTTCGACAGAAACATTCCCGAGTTCGATAAAATACACACGAAGAAGCTCGTAGCTTTACAATTTGAACAAAACGTTGTGAAAATTAGTAAGAGTAGTCCGAAGATTCCAAATAATACGAAGTAAATAATCTTAACACCAGACAGATAATCTATAAATGATATTATTAATTTTTCTTTTACTTGGGAGTTACCACTTATCAAGACCGGAAGGCCACTCGAGGATAGGGGTTAATGGGTATAAGTGTAAGGTGGTAGTGTAGTAATCGTTGCTGGAATAAATTAGGTAAAATTTGATAATTTAAGGGGAAGGTTCAACAAGAACTTGTTTACATTGGATTTGAAGGCCTTCATTGGATTTGAAGATTTTCAACTAGGAAGCAGGCCAGCCGAACGGTGTTCTACAAGCGGCCAGAAATAACCTTAAAATTATAAACGATTCATTTTTGTACTTAAATTTTATCATTTTTTTTTAATAATTAAATTACGGCTATATATAACTCACAATTAATTAGCTGTTTTCCCTAGACCAAAGGTAAAACCCTCCACCGGAGGAAATTCTGTAGAAAAAAAAGAATGGAAATAGCACTCATTAATTTGTCCTAATTTTTTAATATAAAATAAAAAGTCTTTCTATTTTTTTGCCATAATATCCAAATCGGGTTTTGTACGTGTATGTTGCTGATTCGTCTATAAATTAATGGGGTCTAGAAAGTGAACATTGTGTTTACTTGCGGCAATCTCGTAACTCTTGCTTTTCTTTATTTTGTCTTTTAGTCCACACATTCCATGATCGACGTTTCTGACAAAGGGAGAAGAACAACTATTTTTTTGAGTGGAAATCTTACCATTTAACATTATCGATAGCTAGCGTTTGACTTTTAAGTAGCATTTTATTTTATTTTCCTTTACATCAATTGGCTTCATGACTTATCTGGTGCAATTTCCATTAAAAAATCCCCCTCAATTAATATGTGCATATTATATATATATATATATATATATATATATATATATATATATATATACACACACACACATAAACACACATATATATAATATTTTAAAATAAATATGAACAATTTTTATATCTACAGACATAAGTATTTCATGCTTATGCAAACATCAGTGTAGGAAGTGATAATTACTGCTTGTCGAGAGATTCAAACCTAGTCAACAAAGTTTCTTTTAGGGATAATCATACATACATACATACATACATACATACATACATACATACATACATACATACATACATACATACTTACGTACATAAATACATGCATACATAAATACGTACGTACATACATACATAGGTACATACATACATACATACATACATACATACATACGTACGTACATACATACATACGTCCATACATACATACATACATACGTACACACATACATACATACATACGTACGTACATACATACATACATACGTACATACATACATACGTACGCACATACATACATACATACATACATGCATACATACGTACGTACATACATATATACGTACGTACATACATACATACATACGTACATACATACATACATACATACGTACGTACATACATACATACATGATGATTGCAACGTCTTGTAAACGTCTTGTCAGACGAGTGCCACTCCCTCAGGCATTTAAAATCCATGAGCCCAAATGCCTGAGGGAGTATCTATACAAAGATGATGTTACAGAGTCTTAGCTTTGTACGACAGCTAAGTCTCTCTCTCGGTTCAAAATGTTGAGATCCAGCAACAAGCAAGAACAAGATAGCCAGCAACAAATTAAACTGCAGACCAGCTTAATGCGGGCACTGGTCTTCCGCTTTATGGTTTTTTAAATCAGAGATTTGCTTCTCCTAGAAAGGTTGCCTTCACCAGTGCTTACGGGAGCCCTCTCCACCCCAATACACATATACACACACACACAAATATACACGGGGCTAGTTGGCCATTGACCCAGAAAAAGAGTTCATTCGCTCTTTGGAAGGTCTTGTTTTTAATCCTTCAGGGAGACTAGCCGCCCTCCTCACCAAACAAGTCTGGTGGGGGAACCAGTTTAGTCGCCGGTGACCCGACCAGTAGGCAGGTAGTACTGGGTTACATGGTACCAGTAGCATATGACATGACCTGACATAACATACATACATACACACATACATACATACATGCATACACGCATACATACACACATACATACACACATACATACATACACGCATACATACATACACACATACATACATGCATACATATTAATAAAAATTTTATACTTACAGAAAGCATTTCATGCTCATGCAATCGTCAGTAGGAAGCGGTAATTACTGCTTGCTGGAAAATTGTAACCAGCTAATAAATTTTCTTTTGGAGGGAATTATAGATGAATACACACACACACACACACACACACACACACACACACACACACACACGCGCGCGCGCGCGCATATATATATATATATTAATATATATATATATACATATTAATAATTATTTTTATACCTACAGACGCTTGTGTTTCCTGTTTTTGCAATGATCAGTATAGAAAGTGCTGATTACTGCTGGTCGTGAGATTCAAACCCAGTCACAAAATTAACCTTTGACTCCATTAGCCATCGGCTAATTTTACGAGAATTAAGGCAAATTATGTACCTATAAATGCAAAATGATGGTAAGCATAGTAAGCAGTCGGAATATTGAATATTGCTAGTTGATTGTTTTTTTTTAGTTCACCAGACACTGATAATTGCGTAAGCATGAAACACTAGTGTCTGTAGGTATAAAAGAATAATTATTATTAAATTATAATTACCAAGTTCCTTTGAGCATACCTAAGAACGGGCACTGTCTGGGAAAATAGGCAGTCTACTTGCGTGGATGCAGTGTTCAAAACTTCCTGTCGTTTGAACACGAAGGATTGTCTAAAATTGAGCGTTTATTAGTTCTTAATTCCCTTCATTCTCGTGACAGTTGTTTTGTGGCCTGGAGGTAGAGGCTTAGCAAATATAGTCAAAGGTGACTTCGTGGTTGAGTTCGAATCTCTCGGCCAGCAGGAATTGTCATCCTACACAGAGGATTGCATAATCATGAAACACTAGTGTCTGTAGAATTTAAAGAATAATTACGATTTAATTAGCTTTTACTTGAATTTATATATATATATATATATATATATATATATATATATATATATATATATATATATATATATATATATATATATATATATATACATATATATACGTTAAATAACACTGATAATTCTTCAAAATCAATTCTGATAAAAACCCGGTTCCTAAAAGATGCCTTCGTCCATAATCAATCTCTGATCACAACCATCATTATATGCGGGTGATTGAAAAAGATGCTGCAGTGAATCATTTTGCTATCGCCTTAGCTTTTCAAGGATGCTAGGCACTTCATACGAAACTTAGTTTTGCTATATTTCTAACGACATTATACATGATGTGTAGCTTATTTCAAATTCTAGCAGCAACTTAATTTAACTCTTTATTCAGTGATGAAAATTGTATTTCAAAGTGAAGTGTGACAGACAATTTTTCATCTAGTTTACCGATAGCAAGGCCTTTTTTTTAATAGAGACACATGCTACCTCTACTGTTCTGTATCCGCCAACGTAAGAATTCTTATCTATTTTTTCAATATGACCAAACCACTGAAGTTTCCTATTCGAAAAATATATATTGTTCACATTTAATTTTTCTTTTCTGTTCCGACAGATGCTGCAAGCAAAGTCCAGCACAGACCATATGTGGGGGTAACCCCACATATCTGACCTTGGTCAATGTAGGGGCAACCCTTCATACCAACAGTTACTATCCAGCTCCCATTTCCCACCTCTCGGGAGCTGGTCCCCCTTTTCCCTCCCCCCTCCCCCTCTCTCCACATTAAAAAACGGCCAGTAGGGAAGCAAATAAATCCAAACATGCCCGCCGCCCTCCGGGGCCCGGGCGACAAGATCAAAGTGTAGTATCTGTTCCGGCAGATACTGCAAGCTATGACTAGCTATGACTAGCAAAGACCAGATGTGGGGGCAACCCCACATGCTTGACCATTAACCAGCTCCCATTTCCCACCTCTCGGGAGCTGGTCCCCTTTTTCCCTTCCCCCTCCCTTCACTCCTCACATTAAAAATTGGCCTTGTGCCTAATTTGCTCGGTGGGGGAGCAAATAAACACCATCTGTTCCGGCAGATGCTGCACTTAAGATAATTTGTACCAGTCAATGGAGGGGAAACCCTCTATACTGGGACAATTATTATTTTTGGTAACCAGAGTGCCCCCTTTTTGCCTACTTTTAGGGGAGCTGGTTTTTACCTCACATTTAAAACGGCCTTGTGCCTAATTTGCTCAGTGGGGGAGCAAATAAATACCATCTGTTCCGACAGATACTGCAAGCAAAGACCATATGTGGGAGTAACCCCACATATCAGACCTTGGTCAATGTAGAGATCACCCTACAGACCAAAAGTTACTATCCAGCTCCCATTTCCCACCTCTCGGGAGCTGGTCCCCTTTTCCCTCCGCCCTCCCTCTCTCTCCACTTTAAAAAACGGCCTTGTGCCTAATTTGCTCAGTGGGGAAGCAAATAAATCCAAACATGCCCGCCTCCCTCCGGGGCCGGCCGACAAGATCAAAGTGTAGTATCTGTTCTGACAGATACTGCAAGCAAAGACCAGATGTGGGGGGCAACCCCACATACCTGACCTTTAACCAGCTCCCATTTCCCACCTCTCGGGAGCTGGTCCCCTTTTTCCCTTCCCCCTCCCTTCACTCCTCACATTAAAAATTGGCCTTGTGCCTAATTTGCTCGGTGGGGGAGCAAATCAATACCAACAGGCCCAGAGCCAGTGAACGTTTGTTGACTTCGTCATATCAGACGGGGGAGCGGGGTTTTTTTTAAAACAAACCGATTTATTGACCTCATTAAAAGCTGTCCCGCACAAAATGCTGACTGCTGAATACCTATCGCCGCCACGTCAATCAAAAACGAGCACCTGTTTTTTTTTTTCACACTTTACTATTTTCCAACTGCGCGTCGTCAAGGCTTTGTTTTTTTTTTTTCACGGGCACCTGTTTTTTTTTTCACACACACCTACAAACACCCGGGCAATGCCGGGCACCCCTCGGTAGTATAATAGAAATCTCACCTGTCTGTTTTAATATATGTATATATGTATGTTTGTATGTCTGCCTAAAATTTTTGACAGAGGCGACGGATTTTCACAAGATCGGTATCATTCTAAAGCTCGACCCTTTGGCCGACAAATATCGAAAAAAATGACTAAAACACTAATTTCTTCATCCTCAACTGGCCACTTTTGCAGAGGTCGCTTTTTTCGTCAATATTTTCGAAAGTCATACACTCTTTTCGATTGACTAGCCTTAATTTAAACCTACGACACTTTCGGTTTGGCGATGGGAGCAAGAGCAAAGATGTAATTTTTTTTCATGCTTTTTTTCCTGTTCGCGGTACGGGTTCAAGCCTGTCTGCCTGCTACCACTTTTTCTTTTTTGCTCAGCACAAACCTCCAAACACCCGGCCAACGCCTGGCACCCAGGCTAGTAAACAATAAATATCCAGGTCGGCATTTTTCTTTTTAACAAACGTTTTTATTACTGTTACCTTCGGCATTAAAACGACTTTCGCTACCACATGTCTATTTTAGCCTGGCTTGTGTTTCTCGTTCCTCCAACTGTATGCAGGCCACAGCCGGGCCATTTCTTTCTTTTGCATTTACACGTCCATTTTCTTTGAAATCGTCTTTCTTTCTCCCCCGAACACATGATGCATTTTTATCTCCTGTTTTCTTCTTCTCACGCACACTTCCTAAGTTGCATATCCGCTTTTTTCGGCTACTGCTACTGCTAATCTTTTTACAAGCCAGCCATCCTTTGCTGCTGCGGATATTTTCCCACGCGCTCATATGCACTGTGTTACACACATCTGAAAATGTGTTTTTAAAGTAAAGTGTGACAGACAGACGAGAATGCTATTGTTACCTTCAGGAAAGACAGACGGACGGACGGACCGCTGTATTTTTAAATTTATTTACATGGTAGTCACCGCTCATCAAGGCCTGGACGCCACTCGGGGATAAGGATTATTGCGTGTACAGTAATCAATGGGATAGTATCATAGTAATAATTAGTATTGGAGATTTGATAAAGTGTCTTACTTAAAAGGGCAGTTCATCAGGAATTTGTTTATATTGGACTTGAAGACATCCAAGTTGTATTCTTTTATAGTGATGCGTAGGCAACTCTGGAAATTTATAGTTACGTTAAACGACAATTCTATTTCTACCTTCATCGTGATAGACGGACATATCATCTCATAGAGAAGCTTAGACACAACTAAGCTACGTCAATTCAAAATACACAATTAGTGATAAAATGCTATTTTAAACAGAAAACGTAATGTGTAAAGATATGAATATGCTTTTTTTTTTTTTTAAATACAATTTAATGAGTCAACAATTTATTCAGGTCAGACAAGCTGTGGAATTTAAAGACTATTCATGCAGATGGGTAATTGGACTTTCTCCGGACCATATAAATAAAAGTCTAAAATGGAAAACGAATTTTAATGAGTCAGCAATTTGTCGAAGTAAATAATAAAGGTAAAAAAAAAAAAAAAAAAAAAAACGTAACTATCTCAATAATAAGGAAAACGATTATAGTAATAAATATTTTTATTAATCACCACTTATCAAGGTTAAAAGCGACTCGAGTATAAAGGTTACTAAGCTGGATTGACTGACAGTTGAATAATACGAGGTGCCTTAAATACGTTTCCAGACGTTTTTTCGTATCGGCACTTTTATTAATAGTACAAACATGAAACTCTTCATTGACTGCAATGCACTTTGTGTACCGTTCCAACAACTTATGGAAGGCTTCATGGAAGTCCTTTTGTGTGAACGTGCCAATTATTCTCGTCATAATCTCAATTGTCTTATTATGACATCCTCTAAGGTCTTACTTGAGCTTAAGAATAGTTGCAGGGAGTAATATCTGAACTATAGGGAGGGTGAAGAACTTTCTTGATGCCCATCTTGATCAAATAGTCTGTGACAAGGATGAAGCACCCTTGGGACAGAATTCGCATCTTTAGTTCCTCATGAATAATTGTGTAGGTAGTTCCCACACTGACATCAAACTGTGAACTTATTGTCTTTATAGGCACCCAACGGTCCTTATCCATGAAAGTCTTTATTTGGCCAATCGACTCTGATTTTCTGACTTCCTAACTTCTCCCACACTTCTCATAATCCCTTAGAGACTCCCTGCCTTCCTTGAATCTATCATGCCACTCAAAAACTGATGCTCGATGCATGCAAAATGGTCCAAAAACACTTTGAAGCATCTCATACGTTTCTGTGGCATTTTTTCCAAGTTTAAAACAGAATTTATTGCATTTCGTACTTCTAAAGTGTCCTCACGTCCAGATTGCATTTTTGAAATTCACCAGCTGCAACAATAAGGTTCTAGTAGGGTGTATTCCAATTCCTGCTATAGCTGTTCATTTGAACTTGAAATCATAAAAATTCGTCAGTCATCTCATAAGTTGTATAGCAATAACATACTGAATTTTCACAAGTCTATGACAGTTTTAAATGCCTGAAAAAAAAAAGCCTGGAAACTTATTGAAGGTACCTCATAATTAAATTTATTAGTGGATCGAAAATAATTGTTGTAGTTACATATGGGCCCCCGGAAGAAAAACACAATTCAGTAATTAGAAGAAAATAAAATATATTGAACATAAAAGCCAATACAACAAATAAAGTGTGTGGCTTTACGTCAGTCCAACTGCCACGTATGCGTGACTTGGGCATACACCGTGTTCTAACGTAGAGAGACATAATCTACAAATACCAGAGGAATAATTGGCCGAAACGTTGTGAAACAACAACTATAAAGATAAGGATAACAGTCTGCAAATGCATAAATATAAAATATACAAATTACTTATTGGAATACTCAAAGTATTCCAATAATACAATAATATATACCATTTGGTACGGATCCAACAATGGAACATCAGATTACTAAAAAAAAAACAAAAACAAAACAAGAGAAAGAAAAAGTTTGGATTTATAAGACCAAAACTCCAACCTATGTGGATAGAAATGTTGAATCTCTACAGTTCCAGGTAAGCATTGTCCAAACATAGCGGTTTCAATCCTACCCAAAGCCGGCTAGATGATTAGTTAGCCAAAATATGGTGAGACAGGAACTATGGGAAGCAGTAATTACTGAAGATACAAAGATACAGTTATGAGATTCAGCATTCCTATCCCACTGTAGTTAACCACGTGACGAAGGCCAGAGAAATAATTGGCCAAAACGTCATGAAACAACAACTGTAAAGATGAGGATAACAGTCCGCAAAAAAAAAAAATAAATAAAAAATATAATCTTCCGATCTTTATAGTAAATGAAAGAGTTCATTATTATCCGTAAGATGGACACCACAACAACAGTGAATGAAATAAATAAAACTTGATGACACATGAAAACATTTTATGACAAGTGCTTATTGATATTGAATTTAAAGATGCCCATATTGTAGCCCTTGGGGAAGTAATCTCATGACAACGTGTTCCACATATGGTAAGTTTAGGAAAGAATCTGTGTTTACGGAAAATTTTGTTTGAAGTTAGGCACACAGAGGAAGAAAGCAAAATTTTAAATTGGTAGGTAGAAGGATGAATTCTTACAGCAAATGTTTTGCAAGAAAGAATTAGACATTCAAGTTCACGTGTTCAATTTCCATGGAAATAATGACTGAGTAGAGAAAGACTAACACTATCTTTCGTGAGGAGGGGGCTGTAGAGAACAGAAGAGATCAGTCTCCACTAGATTATGAAATCGATTTCTAACTCTGTTAACGCAGGAAAGGATGCTTTCAGTGGCACCTTTATCGGATACTATCTGATATTATTATTATTTGTACTCACTAGGAGTTTTCACACAGACCACCATCAAAAACCATCTGGTAACAACCTGTGGTGTTCTCTGGAATCTTAGTGGTAACAAGTCTCCCCAGATTTCCAGTACTCTCCATCTCTTTCAATAAAATTTGCAAATTAATTTGCATTATCGCAATAGCCGTTTGCCATTTATTTATCACTGCCAACAACCATTGGTCTCCACTGGAATTTGAGTGACAATCAGCCTCTCCAAGATCCCAGTCATTTTCACACTTATCTCGTGGAGGTCTGGTTAGTGCTTTATCTCCTAGATATTTCCATATTCCTTGACCCTTTATGACTATTTGGTATAGTGTCAGTTGGTGCTGACACCTTTTTAAAGGGGGGCTAATTTATAATTATACAATTTCAGTTTTCTTGATTTCATATTGTGTTTCTTCGTTTTCCACTTCTGTAGCAGTTGCTATATGTCTGGCTAGTGCCTGCTTCTCATATGCATTCATCTGTACATTCAAAAGTTTTCCTTATTATTTCAGCCGTTTTCATTACTGTTATTCATTGTATCGTCTCAGCCATCCCTCTGATTCGATATCTTTCATTCTTTTTCAACGTTTTTTTGGGATTGTTTCTAGTGCTCCTACTATTAGTGGTGTTATCTGGTCTTTCTTCACCTTCCATACCTCTTTCAGCTCTTTAGCCAGCCTGTGTCTTTGCTCCACTTCTCTCTCTCTCTACTTTACATTCACTTTGTAGCTACTGGAACAGCAAAATTTATGCTCTAGCAAGTCTTTTCTTTCTTGTTAACTATCATAATATCCGATCTTCTTGTTTAGATGGGTTTATCTGCTTTTATGTTTTTTTTTTGTTTTTTGTTTTTTTACACAGTGATCACCACTTATCAAGGCCCAGAAGCCACTCAGGGATAAGGGTTATTGCAAGTACATTACGTTAGTGTGGAGATTTGATGAAGTGTTTAATTAAGGGGTGGTTCATTAGGAATTTGTTAACATTGGACTTGAAGACATCCAAGTTGTAGTCCGGAGGGAAGCAGGCAGACGGAACAGAGTTCCACAGGCGTGCAGTTCTAAGAAAGAAGCTTTGTTCATGGAATCCGCGTTTTGATTTAGGCACAGATATAGAGTGGGGGAAATTTTTCACAGTGGATTCAGCTAGACGGGTGTTTTCGTGAAAGATTGGAGAGGGGGGACCAGAGATTGGAGTTCAGACGAGCACCTGCCATGGAAATAACGATAAAACAAGGATAGGCTCGCAACGTCTCTTCTGTGGGAGAGAGGTTGCAGGGTAGAGAAAAGGGCATCCCCCACTAAGCCACGAAGTCTATTTTGTACTCTGTCAAGGCAGGATAGGCTGTTTTTAGCAGCTCCTGCCCAGATATGGCAACAGTATTCCATCCTTGTCCATATCCCATAGGATTTTGTGACTTCTGTTTTCAAGTGATATTTATTTGCTTCCCCACTGAGCAAATTAGGCACAAGGCCGTTTTTTAATGTGGAGAGAGAGGGAGGGGGAGAGAAAGGGGACCAGCTCCCGATGGGTGGGAAATGGGAGCTGGATAGTGACAATTGGTATGAAGGGTTGCCCCTACATTGACTAAGGTCTGATATGTGAAGTTACCCTCACATATGGTCTTTGCTTGCAGTATCTGTCGGAACTGATACTACACTTTGATCTTGTCGCCCAGGCCACGGAGGGCCGGGGGAACAAGTACTGCTGTCGATTTGTGCTTGGACTATTTGTCTGATTGTTCAATATGACGTTGTCTGCATAATTTCCAGTGTACTGCCTTCCCTACTTAATCATGCCTATTCTTATATTCTTATATTCTAATATTCTTATATTCTTATATTCCTATATGGCTAATTTGCTGCATTCACATATGTGGTTTGTTGTTTCGGAAATTTGTCCACAGAGTCTGTATTTACTGTTTTCTTGTGTCTTGCTGACCTTTGCTTTGATATGGTTGGTTCTAATCGCGTTATCTTGCAAAGGTATTATTAGGGATTACATTTCTCTGTTTAGGTTTCCTTTTTGTAGCCATGTCCAAGTGTTTTTCTTAGTTTCATCTTTTGTCATCTTTATGAATCGTCCTTGTAGCTGTTTCTGTTACCATTTTTTTCACCATCCCCTGCCCCTTTATTTTCTTGTCTTGTTCATTTTTCAGTTTCCTTTGCTGCGATAATTATCCTTTCGTCCCCCTTTTCATTTAGAGTCGTTCAGCAAACAATCATCATTTGAGTGTAGTGTATTGTGCATGGTTATAAGTTTCCTGATTTTCTGGTCCAGCCTATAAACGGTCCAGAGTATCTTACTAGTTACACTGCCTATGTTTTTATACCGTTTATTAGGTTTCTGCTTTATAGTTTACTTTCTTGTTCTTCTGAGGTGTTTTTATTCCAAGTTTCTCTTCCATTTCTGTTGCTTTGATGTCGTCTACTTCCAGAACACCCAAATATTTGTTCACTTAGTGCCCTCATCTCCGCTTATTATTATTATTATTATTATTATTATTATTATGACGTGTACTCGTGAGGAGTCCTCATACAGATCATCATCAGCGATTACTCACTGATAATAAACGACAAGTCTCCCCAGATTTTGAGCATACCTCACCTCTTTCGATAACCTTTGCAAATGGCTTTGCATTATTGCAACAGCCACTTTCCAGTGAGTTCTTGTTGGCAGTGATCATTGATCTTCACTGGAATTTGGGTGGCAACAAGCTCCCTCAAGGTCGCACTCCTCACCGCACTCATCTAGTGGAGGTCTAAGAGCTTTCCACCCTCGGTTCGGTTTATCTACTCTCCTTGACACTTCACGACTATTTCTTGTGATGCCTGTCTATGCTAACACTACAATTTATTACAGGGTGACTAAAAAAAAAAAACAGAGGACATTCAATTGTTTTCTGAGTATTTTACAGTCAACCGAGAAAAAAAGGCCAAAGAGCCTAGTGTTTTGATGTGATGTTCTGAATAGAATAAACTAGTTATGCCCAAAGTTTCATTTCATTCGGACAAAACACTAAGAAACGGGGCCTAATTAGAGGTGGAGCCCGTTTTGTTTGGGTCACCCTGTATTATTATTATTAAAATTTGTACTCATAAGGAGTTCTAACACACGTCATATATATGTATATATATATATATATATATATATATATATATATAAGAAAACAATGAGGTACCTGTACTGAAATTGAGCATCTTGAAGAAAGTTTCAACACTTACACGACACAACACCAGCTGCTTTCTTTGTTTTAAGTCATTAATACGTCCCATCATAGAGATAAACTACTGAATCAAAGAGATGAAATAATTATTAGCTGTGGACACTTCAAACAGTTCACACTAGATAAACTACAAGGACCGCTCCACAAGTAAGGCTTCCTATTTTTTAAATCAAGAACCAAAGCATTGACGAGCTATGAAGACCGAAGTAGTGCCATTAAAATGAGCGACCTTTAGTTCTCCAAACACTGTTTCCTACATAGGCACCACTATTCTCAAGACACTTTTGCCAGTCTCTTTTGATGCCTCGGTTGTAAAAGTTTGGAGTGCTCTTTGTTCAGATTGGCGACATCTCTGTCGCCTATCTGAACCCTCGCTTCCCTTATTTTGTTCTGTAGTCCTCATATTGCATGAGTGATGTTTCAGAAACAGAGGAAATAATTGCGGTTTTCTGAATAAGAATCTAGTCAATCTAAGTTTTCTCATTGGCAAGTTTTTGATCTTGAACTAGTATTTTAAAACTTTTTATGTCAAGTGGCTTTATGCCTTGTCTGGGGCGATTTCCATAAAACCCATCTACTAACTGTGCTGGCATCAACTGCATCAGTTTTGTAGACGTTTAACAAACGCCAGTGAGTGCTGATCTGTTCAATTTTTGTTTTTTGTATGGAGGAATTCAATAACGTATCTCTGCTTCTGATGAACATCCATGACAGGGGTTGCTTTCTTAGCATCTCACACCGTCCATAACTGAACAGACATATGAAACTTTCAACTCATGAATGCATGAGTTCACTCATCATAAAAACTGCAATTTGCAAACCATTCAGGCGGAATAAAAAAATAAGAGACATTACTTTTGGAACGCGCCGGTTAATAGATATTTTAAAATATAAAAACCCCAGCAAATGATCATGTTGTTGTAGAACATAATAAGTCAATTAAATTATATCTAATTGCCAAACAAATAGAAAAATAAATAAGATGATAAATTGCTCTTGAATTTAACATGTGTTAAATTAATTATGTTTATGTTTATGTGGATGTGCTGCGTCATGCATGAAATTGATCTATCTAGCTTTTAATTGTTCGTGATATGAGCTTTTATAGCTATTTCTTTTTTTTTTTTTTAGTTTGACTCAATTATAACCACTAAGTTTGTTCCTGAGATTCTTATAGATGGTTATGAAAAGTCACACCTAAAACCTCTAGGTCTATCTTTTTCATTAAATCTTTCTTGGAGTCCATGTATTAAAACTGTTGCTCTTCTTGCTCCCCGTTAAATTGGTTCTCTCTATCGCTATAAATACTTTATATATGTTTCACACACACACAAACACACACACACACACACACACACATATATATATATATATATACATATATATATAATCTTACCATATATTAATAGCAAAAGAAAAATTATTAAACAAAAGACTAGATGTAATCCACGGGTGTTTGCACAGAAACAAATATATATATATATATATATATATATATATATATATATATATATATATATATATATATATATTCTAGCAGTTCAGCCCGACTTTGCTTAGGCCCTATGTACTGTCTATAACTTTATGTGCATATGCATATATATATATATATATATATATATATATATATATATATATATATATATATATATATATACAGTAGCGTCCAAAAGTCAAGGAACGGTCGATCATTTTTTTTAATGGCTTCTAATTTTATCTATAAAAAAGGGGACAAATTTTTTGGGTGAATTTTCCAATGTTTAATAATGATAGTTAAATAAAATATATATATATATATATATATTTGGGATTTTAAATACAGATTAGTTTTTTTTACATATAAACAAATTTAATTAAATTACTGGTGTCCAAAAGTTAGGGAACGGGGGAACTTATTAATGAAAAAAAAACAAAGAATTCGTTCAGTATTTAGTGAAAAGCCCCTTGTTTTCAATCACACTATGGCATCTTTTGCTGCACGACAGAACTAATCGTTCACATGTTATAGGTGAGATATTATTCCAGGACTTTCTTATACATTCCCATAAATCATCAAGAGTTTTTTAATTTTGTTTCTGTGATCTTATCACCAATAATTTTCCAAACATTTTCAATTGGCTTCAGGTCATGTATCGGAGCTGACCAATCCGAAAGGCAAATATTGAATCTATGTAGCTCTACTAAAACTATTTTTGCTTTATGGAACGGTGCGCTCTCCTGCGTAAAGATATCAGAATCAGAAAGATTAGGAACCACATGTTCTCTAATCAATTATCTGTACATTCGGGCATTTACTTTTCCATGATCCCTCACAAAGGGGCCAGTTCCTTTTGAATATATCATGCCCCATACCATTATACTACCCCTTTTAAATTTTACTGACTTTTAACGTACTTAGGGGACAGTCTTTCTCTTCTGACATGTGGAATTTTCTCTGACCCGAAAAGAGTGAATTTAGATTCATCACTAAAATAAATTTTTTCCCATATTTTTCTTCCCAAAACTAATGTTTTTCGGTGAATAACAATCTGGCCTTTTTATTTTTAATAGAAGTTTAATAGAAATTCAAGGCTTTGAGCATGGACTTCTTGAAAATAATCCAACTTCGTTTAATCTTCGTGAGATCGTTTGTCTGAAAGTTTTTGTCCAGTTTCGGATGTAAAATCCCGGGATATCAAAGCCGCAGTTTTGAAGCGATCAGAACGAGATGATCGAGTGATTTTTTTTATCCTCCCTCTTAGTTGTTATTCGAGGTCGGCCTGATTTTTTTCTTTTCAGTCAATGGTAAACCTTTTTTTTTTCTCTTTTCAATAGCCCGAAAAACAACGCTTTTAGACCTGTTCAATATTTTAGCAATCACCCTTATGGTCTTTTTTTTATCATAATGGTCACAAATAAGCTGTTTTTCTTGTATAGAAGGATTTTTTCGAATATTCAGAGTCGAAATTTTGTTATTATTAAAATTGCTAAAGTTTGTATTAATTTTCCCCGTTCCTTAACTGTTGGACGCCTGTAATTTGATTAAATTTATTTATATGTTAAAAACTAATATATATTCAAAATCCAAAATAAAATAATATTTTTTTATTTAACTACCATTATTAAACATTGGAAAATTCACCCAAAAATTTATTTTTCCCTTTTCATAAAGTTAGAAGCCACTCAATAAAAATGATCGACCATTCCTTAACTTTTGGACGCTACTGCATATTAAAAAGTTTGACTAATGAATAAATGTTAAAGGAGTCAACATTGAGGTCAAAGTTTTTTTTTAAAAAATTGACCTCTATAGTCTCTAGCAAATGACTCGCTTGACCTCTCGGTCAATTTTTGCTCTACACATTTGAAATTTTACAGACATGCCAAGGGGTCAAAGTTCCAAAGATTTACCTTTTTGGTTTCTAGTAAACTACTCAGCTAATTTTAGGTCTAAACATTTTAAATTTTACATAAAGGGTATTCAGACTTGTAGCAAAGTTGAAAGAGTTGACCTTTACAAACTCTACCAAACTCCTCCGCCAATTTTTGGTCCAAACACTTGAAATTAAAGATGTAGGTTACCTGGACATGAATCAAACATTTTAATATATATATATATATATATATATATATATATATATATATATATATATATATATATATATAGATATATACATATGCGCATAAAGTTATGAACAGTACATAGGCCCGAGCAAAGCCGGGCTGAACTGTTAGTATATATATATATATATATATATATATATATATATATATATATATATATATATTAGTAGAATTTCAAGAAAGTCCAAAACTGTATTAATTCTTTTAATTTTTTTAAAATAAATTATTTGTTTACCTTGAACAAATAAACAAGCAAGTTTTCAACCATATACTTTTAAATATATTTTTCACTCGCGTTTTTGGGAGTATTCCATTCGACTTTAATGTGTGTTGGTTAAACCTGAAATATCAAACAATGTTTAATTATTAATGAATACCGAAAATACGCTTAAATATGATATTTTAATTTGCTCAGATTTCGTATATATTATTATAAAGTCATGATTTCAAAAGTAAAAATATTATTAAGATGCCATCAGCTAGAATCGAAACTGAAGCATTCAAAGCAGGTGGCGTTACCACTTTACCAACGTGACACGCATATAAACTGATTAAAAATAAAAAAATAAATCAAGTTGAATGCATAAAATGTTCAATGAATTTTTCAAATTTGACCCCTTAAAAACAATTTTAACCAGTTATAAACCCATAAAAGAACAACCAGTAAAAAAAATCCAATCATTTGAGGCCTTTAGTGCTTCTCTGCGACTTTTAGTTTCGGAGGAGATAGAGTTTGAAAATATTGAGACAGACAGACAGACAGACAGACAGACAAACATATAGCCATTTATATATTACGGTTTTCTAAACATAATTTTTTTTTTCTAATTGTAAGCTTTATAAATTTCTTATATGAACATTTTATATAACATACAGGCATTTTTGTCTTCTTTGAATATGAGTCTCCTGAAAATACGAGGTCTGTTTAAACTAACAACAGGAGTATAAGACAGAAAGGTGTCCGATTTAATTTCGTCAAAAAATATCCCTGTTTCGGGCGATGGCCACCATCGTGAAGTTTGTAGGTTTGTTGGCGGCATTCTTGCATATAAATTGGCTTTGATTTCTTAATCGCATTATGGTTCTCGTTAAAATCCAATCAAGGAATTTACTTTAATTTAGCCGCAGACTCATTTGCCGTTTCATTCTAATTGCTTAATCAATTCTTTGCACTCTTCTTGAAATAATCACTACAGGCAGCGCTAAAGACAACGACAAAAGTATCATAATGCGCCATGCAAAAATCTTCGATCTATCTATCTATCTATCTATCTATCTACTATTTCTCTCTTTCTCTCTGTCTCTCTGTCTATATACATGCGAGCATGAAAAGTAATATGGTTAAGATTAGAAAAGTAAAACGACTAGTTGTTAAAACTGGAAAAGAAATGGACACGATACTCAAGTAAAAATATAATAAATTTATAACTTAAAATATGCAGTATTAAAATTTTTTTTAACAAATTCTATTCAACATTATATAATCAAGTCTTAATTAATACTGCAATATTTTAAGCCATGAATTTATTAAATTTTTACTAGAATACCTTGTCTTTTTCTTTTCCAGTTTTAACAGCCAGTCCTTTTACTTTTCCATGTTTAAATATTAACCATATTACTTGGCTCATGGGAATTGAAAGCGTTTACAGATATGGCAAGTTCCCGTTCACATTCGAGCACAACATTAGATGATTGTTTCGCTAACCTGAAAAGATGAATAAAAACACAAACAGGAATTGTCGGTGTTGTTTAATCAAACAAGTACCAAAGAATAAAATGTTATCCATATATATATATATATATATATATATATATATATATATATATATATATATATATATGTATATATATATACTAGCAGAAGCACCCGTCGTTGACTGGGTTCAAAAACAGCCTACAGAAAATGGACTGTGATTGATGAAAATGGACTGTTATTGATGAAAATATGATAGGTTATGAAACAAAGGGGGTTGTAAAGAGATCGGTTTTGATACTCAAAAGTTTTACCCTAAGCAAAATATGATGAAAGTAAAGATAATTTTCGCGAAAATATATATTTTTTATATCAACTTTGTTTCCATTCGTAGCCAAGAGTGACCAACAAAATGATGTTCCCTTACAAAGAGAAAATGTTATATATACATAATAATATAAATATACAAGAAATAAATGTTACCATAGTCAATAAAATTTACTTTTATGGTCGAAAAGTTCATTGGTTTGTATTTTTAAGTAATTTGTAAAAAAAAATTTTATTCACGAACCGGTTTAAATAGGAAATCAAAATGGCAGTGACTTTGAAATGGAGAGCCCCGTTTTCAATTTGAAGGAGGGGCACCTGAGCATTCTGTGTTAACAATTTAAGAGAGTTCCGTCAACGTAAGGAATATTTATAAACATATTTTAAGATTTCCGTTATTTTGTGCTTGAGGAATATTCGATTATGGCATATGTAGTTTATATAAAAATTCATTTAAGTAGTTATCGCCTCAAATTTCGTTTTAATTTCGGTTCGCTGCAATTATTTCAAGTAAAGAGGATTGAAAACTATTTCAAAACAAAAAAAAAACATTAACCGAACTTTTATTGACTATGGTAACATTTATTTCTTGTATATTTATTTTTTTCGGGTAGTCGTTTGTTTACTTTTCTGCTAAACACTCTTACTAAATAATATCGACGAAATATCGAAAAACAAAGAAGCAAAACCAGTTTTGAAAAATAATGAAGCTTTACTTACTTTAGTAAAATAATCCGAAACAGCAAAATGGGATATTAAAAAAGTAAACACGTAATTACTTTTATTATTATTATTTGATTATTTGCTTTTTAAAGCAAATAATCGATATAAATATGAATAAGAAGAAAATGGCGCCCTTTTCAAACAGAACAGTTTCGTTTCAGTTTTACAGTATTTAACGGTGTAGTATTGCGCCGTTGGATTCAGGGTTGTACTATTGTAATGTAAAGAACACGCAGAAAGGATTGTAATCAACTGAATTCCTTCTAGTACACTGACAAAACAAGCTTAAACAGATATATAAATAAAAATAAAACAGATATATAAATAAAAATATATTCCCAAGAGATGTTTAGGAATAAAGAATGGCACTTCCAGCAGGACGGAGCTCTTCCCCTCTGTCATCATGACGTAAGAGCATATCTTGATAGTCACCTGCAAACAGATAATTACGACGAAGAGGAAGTATCGAATACTGTCCAGGCTCACCGGATTTGACCCCACCCCCAATGGATTTTTCTCTTTTTGGGGAGTGCGTCAGTGGGGCATGTTAAACACAGAGTTCACACCACAAAAAGAGCTACAATGAATGAGTTGAAATCAACCATTGAAAGAAGATGTGTCTACATACCAATTGAACTGATTATGAACGTTTTCGATTCAATCAGCGAGAATTCTTAGCTGTTCATGGACCACAATGACCGACAATTTGAACACTTTCGATAATTAGCTGGTGTCTGTATGTGTTCACAGTATTTTGATGCATGAAACTTTTCTTTCTTATAACAAATGTTGGTTTTATGATCATTTAAAGGGTGTATACATTTTATTTATATATATCTTAATGCTACAAACAAAAAGCACAGATGGAGACTTCTTTTTTTCTTTCAGGGTGAGATATTCGTTTTTACTCTCAAACTATTTTACCAATTCCATACACTCAGAGCAGTATACTGTGGAAGTCTCAAATGAAAAAGAAAAAAAACTTGGCAATTCTTTGTCAATTATCAAGCAGCTAACCACTAATCTATAATCTCTTCATGGCTGATATTTCGACTGT
Organism: Euprymna scolopes; assembly: GCF_053919585.1. Classification (NCBI taxonomy): domain Eukaryota; kingdom Metazoa; phylum Mollusca; class Cephalopoda; order Sepiida; family Sepiolidae; genus Euprymna; species Euprymna scolopes. The sequence continues at coordinate 62,342,265 of NC_136498.1, read as the reverse complement.
TTATGGAAGATTATCAGAAATGTCCCTTTGGTCTGAAGTCGACGGGAAAGCGTAAGCCAAAGCCGCGCGAGATTTCACCTGAAACCGATGCACTTCAAAGGCTAACCTTTTGCAAGACATCAGATGAAACTGTGTCACACTGGATTCCTGGGCAAGGCACATTAGTTCTGCGTTGTTTCTATCATAATAAATTTGTGATAATCTTCTATTAGTCATGCATTTTGTTTTGTAAAAGGTCACCTGTTGACCTTTGAGTTCGCTACCAGTTCTTATCTGAAATTCTTGCGTCCGTATACAAACGTTTGTAATCTTCCTTATTTTAAGGTTTTATTTTCCGTAAATATTTCTCAAGAGTTTTAGATGTCAGTTCTTCAAAGTAAAGTTTGAAAAATGTCGGAATAGATAAATCCGTTATACATATAAACAAGGTATTTCCTTATTGAGCATGCGTGCTATGTACGTGTATATATATGAGCATGGATATTTATCATCTGTATTGAACACATACTCACATCTCTCCCTCTCTCCCTCTCTCTCTCTCTCCCCCTCTCTCTCTCTCTAAATAGATAGATATACATATATATATAAAGATATGCATATATATATATATATGTGTGTAGTAAGTTATAAAATGTATTTGGCGATTAAGCTAGACTGAATATTCCGCGTTTCATCCCCTCTAGGACTCTTCAGGCTTATGCGCCCTTCAGGCTTATGCGCATAATCCTGAAGAGTCCTAGAGTGGATGAAACGCGGAATATTCAGTGTAGCTTAATCGCCATATACATTTTATAACTTACTAACTAGCTCTACCTACGTATTCAGCACTTTTGAAGTAAATACTTTAAGTTTACGCATAAATCTATACTTTCGTATATTAATTTTATGTGAGTAAATTAAGTAGGTATATATATATATATATATATATATATATATATATATATATATATATATACAATATAACTTTATTCGATTGGCAAAATTTTAGAATAATTATAAAGAAGTGAACCATCGCGTAAATTCAATCAACTAAAATAAGATGGAAAACGGGGCGAGGAAAAGGAAAAAAATGGGGCAAGTTATATGCAACACATGTACAATTAAATAAAATAAATAAGTCGATTAAAAACAAGATCGTTAAAATACACCCGAAGCGCTTTTCGTTCAGACTAACATTTTCAAGGGTCATAGTCTGAAAATTATTATTTTTTAGAATATTTGGTAGTGGTATGGAGTAAGAGCGGAGAGGAGGTTATATATATAACTCTTTACAAAGATTTGTGTGTGTATCACGCATAATATATGTATATTCCTGCTCACAGATACATAACAACACGCATACATATCTCTCTATACAATAAAACAGACACGGTTAATCCCGTCTATGGAAAGACAGTCTAGGAAAAGAAACACTGGTGATACACATTAATCAAAAATTACCTCGCAACTGCCAATACCTGATACATGTTTTCCTGTTATTATCAATCGATTTAGTTCAATATACTGAATTTCTACAATAATTCCGATGAGAACACCCTCCCAAACTAGTCATCTTTACAGACGGTAGCAATATACTTCCTCCCTCATTGTAATGTTCTCCTACACCAGTTTACACCACTACCAAATATTTCAGAGGATTCAATTCGTAATAATTTCCGTTTATATTTATTATAAGTCATGTAATATTCATTAAGCAGATAGTGGGCGCTCCGTTTCGTTTAAGATTTCTGACTTCAGACACTTTGATTCGCTGCGCAGAGCAGTTTCACGGATTAACAGACTGCTTTTACAAACACGTTCAAAATTATTTTGTTAAAATTCAATGTCTTCTCTCGTTACTCGCTTCAACTAAAAAACATAGAAACTTACACTTATTATACCTGTTATGTAATCGCTACAAAATGCGTTTATAATGTTAATATCTACTTTTGTCGCTGCCACAAAATATATACACACACTGACAGCAAAGTAAAAATCACAACACAGTTGATCTAGCAGAATATATTGCTTTCATTTCACACTGACAGATAAGCTTTTCGGTGACAAATTAGTATTCTATGTTTTGATATTTCTGGAAGGCGTGATGGTGCGTGATTGTTGGATGTCAGGCAGTGAAGAAAATGGTGTCTCTCTTTCTCTCTGGCCGACTGACTTCTTTTTCTTTGTAACGATTTTATTTATGATAAAAAATTTTCCCCCTGGATGGTTTAATATGTCCTTTGTCTAATTGGTACGTTATGCTGTAGTTCTTTGGATTTACACCGTGTCGTCTATTTAATCTGTTAAATTTCTTGACGAATGTATATAAGACAGTTAGTTGTTTCATACACATACAAGAAAACACTTGACGTTTATAAAAAGGAATGGCAATTTATTTTCTGTTCAATTCTTTCTTAATGTGCCATGGAGAGAGGGAGGGGGAAGTAAGAGAAAGATGGGGCGTGGTGGAGTGGTGTGAGTGACAGAAAATGACAAGTGGTCGTCTAGGTGCCCTTCTCTCTAACTTACTTTTTCCTTGGCTGACATTTTTTCTTATTTACAAAAACTTTAAGTGCGAATTTCGTTTTTATATGCCGCATACAACTGACCCTTATTAAATTCGTCTGTTTTCAAAACTTGTTAGTTGAAGAATGTTGATTTCAAAGCTCTGCTTTCAATTGTTATGACTTTTAATTACATTTCTTGGTTTGAAGATTTCCACAATATCTGCGTGTGTGTATCTAGCTCCTTATACGTGTGTGCACAACCAGCAATAATTCCGGCGTTGCCCAGAATACTATTCAACATATTGTCCTTTTGACCGATATCTACTCACATATTTCTGTTTGAAATTATACATTCCGTAAGACAATGGTGGATAGTCCTACATTCTTCACATTGGGTCCATTTGAGTGTGTGCAAACCATCGAATGTTTTTCTTTCCTAGGTTGCCTGCCAATATCTAATATACCCAATAATACGACACATATTTTCAGACTATTTGACGCGAACAACACTTACAGTTTTATTCGTTTCCTTAAAGATACACTAGAAAAATGCTCATTTGCACTGAAGACATTACTTTCCACGTTATTCATATTTAATCTATCTTTAACGTCCGGAAGTAAATAAAGAGGTTGTTTCACACTGGCTGGTAGCCAATTTCAAATATGAGTTGGACTTCGAGACTTAATACTTAACGTACGCGTTTTGCACACATTTTATTTAACTGCAACACTTTACTTATTTACATTCTGTTTTTCTTTTTTTGTTTTTTTTCTTTAATAATTTTGGGATAGCTTTAAAGATTCATTTATGTGAGGGAGGGGATAAGATTGTGTATTAACCACAAAATCGTTGCCGATAGCATTTCTGTCACTTTTACGAAACTGTTTCCGAAAACTTCTTTGTTTAATGCGTTGTGCACGAATCTACAATTGCACTTATATTTTACAACTGGTAAATATCGATCAGAAGTGACTTTTCGACGATATTCATCGTACAGCACAAACAACAACTCACGTATGAGTAAACAAACATTTTAACTTTTATTTAGTTTTTAGACTTTACTCATTTCCATTAAACATATAAACATATTCCATTAAACATATAGATATGTCATCTATATATTAAAAAATTTCTTTACAGACTGTTTTAAAATTAATAAATTATTAAATTATTAAATTAATAAAATCGTAAACTAATATCTACCACCGTCCTTCGTAGGAAACTCCTCTGCTCTCTCACTCCTCCAAAACATACATATAGCAAAGAAATAAACATGATTTTAGTAGTTACCAAGAGGCTGCGAACATTAAACCACGATTTTCTTCTTCTTCTTCTTCTTCTTCTTCTTATTATTATTATTATTATTATTATTATTATTATTATTATTATTATTATTGACTCACAAGGATCTTTCACACATTTCACCAAAGATCTCTCCTTGAAAACAACCCGTGGAAGCTGAGTGACAACAAGTCTCCCCAGGTTTCCAGTACTCTCCACCTCTTTTGATAACATTTGCAACAGCCTGTCACCATTGATTTCTCGCTGGCAGCAGCCATTTCTTCATTGGAATTTGAGTGGCAATAACCCTCCCCAAGGTCCCAGTTCTCTTTGCACTTGTCCAGCGGGGGTTTGGTCAGTGCTCTCTTCTTGATCTTTCTATCCTCCTTGATCCTACGCAACTATTTGGTCTCACTCTTTTTGGGGGGGAGCGGGGAGCGGTGATGTGGTAATGGAAGATGGGGAGGGGATAAAGAACTTATAGATATGCAACTTCAATGTTCTTGGTTCCATGAAGCGCTTCATGCTTTGTCTCTTTAGCAGTTTGTCTGGCCCGCGCATGTGATTCACGTATGTTAGTCTCCGCATTCAAGGGTTTTACTTAATATTTCAGCTGTTTTCATTATTGTTATTCGTTGTATCTTTCCAGTCATTTCTCTGATTCCAATTTCTCTCATTCTTTTTTCAAAGTTTTTTATATTATTATTATTATTATTATTATTATTATTATTATTATTATTATTATTATTATTATTATTATTACAAGGACTTGTCTTACACATGTTCGGATGTTTTATGTTTCTGTCTTTGTGTACATGTTTTCCGGCCAAAAGCGATATCAGGGGCGTAGTTTAAAAAATAGCAAACAAAGCAAGTAAGCGTTTCTAACCGAAATTTTCATCTGGACGTGAAATTCATGGTTAAACAAGGAATTGTCTTACACATGTTCGGATGTTTTATGTTTCTGTCTTTGTGTACATTTTTTCCGGCCAAAAGCGACAACAGCGGCGGAGTTTAAAAAATAGCAAACAAAACAAGTAAGAGTTTCAAAACCGAAATTTTAATTTGAACGTGAAATTCATGGTTAAACAAGGAATTGTCTCATACATGTTCGGGTGTTTTATGTTTCTGTTTTTGTGTACATTTTTCCGGTCGTCAGCAACATCAGCAGATGAGTTTTAAAAAATAGCAGAGGAGAGGAAAAAAGAAGCGTTTCTAACTGAAATTAGAATTTAAAACTTAAATTCACGGTTAAACGAGGAATTGTCTTTCACATGTTTGGAGGGTCCTTAGAAGATTTTCACTGTCCATTACCTAGTCGTGAAAAAGTGTTCACGAAATTAAATGGCGGCAAGTTTTTTTCTAAGATCGACCTAAGCGACGCTTACCTATAGATTCCGGTAAACGACAAAAGTGCTAACCTCCTCTGTATTAACACTCATCGGGGTTTGTACAGATACGAAAGACTCGCGTTTAGTATCAAGTGTGTAGTATATTGGTTATATTTGAGGAGATGCTATATTAAAACGTGTCATGTGTTATCTAGCGGATGTAAGATATTGTTCTTTTAACAGACAGATAATAAACGTATAAATCGTATGTATGTTGTTTAGCTAGGAGTACATGATATTGACGTGTAACTTGAATTATGTTGTATGAGACTTATCACATGGGATATTTTTACAGTTCATTTGTAAGAAGAATAATATATGCTTCATACCTTTTTTCTTGAAGAGTTCTTTTAACTCCATGCTGCTCCGTGACGAACTATGAAGCGATCAGCACCATATAATTGAGACATCTGTTCTTATTTGTGAAACCATTATAACTACTCTTAATATTGTTGTAATATAAATTTATTACAGTTGTCTCAATTGGTTTTCACAGGATCTGCAGTTAGTCTACATTTTCTGTTCATACAGCCCGCTCCTAGCTGTCTGCCCACCCTTGTCTAGACGTCTGTCTGCTCTGGTGGTCAATCCTCAACTCTCTGAATCTCTCCAAAACTAAGTACATCACGTGCTCTCTTACGTCACCTAATTACGTGTCTCATACCAATCTAATCCACCTAGTTATTTGTTTATTCAAAACCCCCAAATAATGTTTACATATATTTTCTATTTTCACATTCTTGTTGTGATTCACGCGTCAATCATTTCTTTCGCAATTTAATTGTTTATTATTCTAATCATAATAACTGACCCAGCGACCATCCGTCGCTCAAATCAATTAACAAGAATACAATAACAATAATAATAATGTTTTGACCCTTGACCCCGATTGCCACAGTTAACAGATACTACGCTATGATCACAGCCTAAAGGGTCATAACATTACAAGTGCCACCCGCAATATTTCAGCAAGTAATGGATACTATGCTGCCCGGCTTGGGCACCGCAATCGCATATCTTGATGACTATATCATAGCGAGCAAAAGCAGGGAGGAACATGAAAAACGTATCAGACAAGTATTCAGCCGAATACAAGATTATGGATTAAAGATCAAAGCAGATAAACGCGAGTTATTTTTACAAACAATTAAATACCTGGGTCAAATAATCAATAAAGATGGCAGACGCCCAGACCCAAATAGGGCGACCGCTATTAAAGAAATGCCGGCATCAGTAAACATAACTCAGTTGCAGATTATTTTAGGTTTGGCAAATTATTACCAGGGGTTCATCCCAAATATGCACAAATTGCGCACACCACTTAATGAATTGCTGAAAATGGATAAGGCTTGGGAGTGGACAGAAGATTGCCAGACATCATTTCAAGAAATGATAAAAATCTTGACTTCAAAACTAATCCTAGCGCATTTCAACCCACAGTTGGACATAATAGTAGCTAGCGACGCTAGTCAATATGGCGTCGGGACGTGCATGCTACATCAAATGCCAGATAGGTCGAAACAGCCTATTGCTTTCGCATCACGGACTCTCTTGCCAGCGGGAAAGAATTATTCTTAGATCGAGAAAGAGGCCCTAGGAATTATATTTGCAGTTTCAAAATTCCACCGGTTCTTGTACGGAAGACATTTTTTTCCACAAACCGACCATAAGCCGTTGATATCCATTTTTGGATAAAAAAAAGACTTCCAACATTCACTGCGAACCCACTATTAAAATTCTGCGAAACTATAATTTTACAATTCAATTTCTCCCCTCAAAACAACTAGCCCATGCAGACGGTCTGTCGAGACTGATTCTTGCCAAAATGGAACCTCTTGAAGATTCAGTAATCGTGGCACTAAGTATTGATAGTGATGTACAAACCATGATAAACAATATTATCCGCGAACTGCCGATCACACTTCAGGAAATTAAGTCAGAATCCCTAAATGACAATTTCATTCAAACCACGAAGCAGAAATTAGCACTGGGTGACACCAGTTCAGACATTTTTTCCTGGTTGCAACGAAATACTGTTATACGGTGAAAGGGTTGCCATCCTCCAAACCCTTCAAAAGAGAATTCTCAGGGATTTTCACATGGGACATCCAGGAATAAACAGAATGAAAAGCCTAATGAGAAGTTTTGTTTATTGGCCAGGTATGGACTAAGATATTACCGACATGGTGAACAGATGCAAAGGCTGTGCTTTGGCTGCAAAAGCACCACCGATAACATATAAAACTTGGCCTAAGGCTGAACAACCATGGTCGAGGATCCACATCGATTATGCGGGACCTGTGGAGAATTTATACTACCTGATAGTTGTTGACTCTTACTCTAAATGGCCAGAGGTAATACGATGCAAAAAACCGACCACGGCAACAACGACAAATTTTTTTATTGGAATTGTTTGCTCAGTTTGGGGTTGTAGACTGTTTGGTTAGCTACAACGCTACACTGTTCACCTCGACAGAGTTCAGAGAATTCTGCGAGACGTATCAAGAATATTACGACACCTCAGTACCACGCCAGACGCAACGGCCAGGCCGAACGCTTCGTTGATACACTTAAAAGGGCATTAAAAAGGGCGTCCGGTACACCGACAGAAAAGTCCCTTCAGCAATTTCTGCAGGTTTACAGAATCACAAGAAATCCGAACAAACCAGATGCGGGCTCCCCATCAGAAATCATGTTTGGACGGAAAATAAAATCCGTATTTGATAAACTTCTACCCAAACACATAGTACACAACAGAACCTCTACCATGCCAACGAAATGGTTTAACAGCGGAGATAACGTGTATTTTAGACATTTTAGAAATAACGTTTCTTTTTGGGAACAGGGCACGATCTTACGAAGAATCGGCCATATTACATACATCATTCAGCTCCTAAAGTTCCAACATAAGAGGAACCTGAACCAAATAAGGAAACTCTTCTACGAGGATCAAGAAGAACCACCGTAGAACGGCAGTGAGGCGATTGAAACTGTGTATGTTTGTTTTGACATAGGCCCTCCAAAAGGGATGTCAGAACCGAGACGCTATGGCAGAAATAGGAAGCGCACAGACCCCTTGGTGGTCTGCCCCAAAAGGAAGAAATAGTGATTTTCACAACCGCGGAAATCAGCTTGGGAGTGGGGTGTTGTGGGGGAATCACCCTCCAAATAGACTGTTCTATCCATTATATAAATCGTAGACCGTTTGATCCCAGATGTGGATTAAACACCAGAGCGACCCTCGCCTGCTCGGTGACGTTTACTACTCTTTTCAGTTGTAACCTTTTTACGTTGTTGTTCCAGTAATACATTGTTTAAACTCTATTCCGTTGTTCTGTTTTCTTTGTGACTTATTGCAAGCCATAACAGAACCCTAGTGCTCACTATTGAAAACCGACAATATAATTTCATAGCAGTCGTAAGTAACTGCTGTAAACCAACATTAATTACTAGTAACCACCAGTATCGACAATGATAGCCGGTAGCTTTCTCTAGCTGTCATTATCAGACAATGCCTGATAGTGGAAATCAGGTGATTTCATTTTGACCATAGCGGCCAGTGTCCACAATTTTCCAGAGCCGAAGGTTGCTACCAATAGCAACAGTCGCGATCTCGCTGTGCTAACAGATTTTCTTTTTTACTGTTAATCCATAACCAGTAATTTACATGACTCACAGACGATAATGCACTCGATAATTATATTTTAGTGAAATGGGATGTTCTTTACCAAATCTGTCCTGGCTTTGTGTCCTATTTCACCAGGCAACATCGGTACATGGATCATGTTAGTATATATATATATATATATATATATATATATATATATATATATATATATATATATATACTAGACTACCCGTGACCCGTTGGGTCAGTATGTTATATTAGCTATGGAATTCATGTATGAGCCTGACACTTATGACGTAAAGAATATAGTTTTTTTTTTGGACATTTCTATGAAAGTATATTAAAATGAAAAATCACGGACGGATGACTCAAAGATGAAAAAAAATCCTCCCTATTCGTGTAAAGTTACCTATATTTCCGAATAATTGCTCAAAAATCAAAAATTGAACATGATTTTCCTACGAATCGAACATCGACGAAAGTCATTTAGCAGCAAAAACGCACATGAACCTTCCGATGAGAAATATAAGAATGAAAAACCCATATTGGAATTCTTCCACCAAGTTTTAGAAACTTAAAATATAAAAAAAAAATAATAAAACCTGAAGCAAAATAAAATAAAACCTAAATAAATACAATAAAATAAAACTAATATTGAAACAGATTAGTAAATGTGCCAACAAATTCACTGTTTTGTATCTAGAAATGTAAACAAAAATAAAAAAAAGAAGGAAGGAAGGCAGGAAGGAAAAGGGACGGAGAGAGTAGTAGTAGTAGTAGTAGTAGTAGTAGTAATCTTGGCTTTACTACAATTGTTCCTGTGTTTGTCAACGGGTTAAAGTTGTTTAGTTGTAAGAAAATAGCGACAGTATAGTTGTAATAAAGAACAGTTGCAAAACACCTCCACTCTTCCCATATTAAATAATAATTTCGAAATAATAACGTTAATATTTCAGTGCGCAGGTCAAAATCTGCAAAAGAAGCTATTTGTGTTTATTTGTTTACATTGTTATGGGTTACCGGAAAGTGGGTTAAATCACTCGTTACAAGGTCATTTGAGTTTTATAATTATATATATATATATATATATATATATATATATATATATATATATATATATATATATATATATCCTGAGGAGTCCTAGAGTCGATGAAACGCCGAATATTCAGTGTAGCTTAATCGCCATATATATTTTTAAAATTACTATGTATATATATATATATAAATATATATATATATATATATATATATATATATATATAGTGAATAAATGACAAAAGACTATATTCCAAAATTCATGATATTGACCATCTTATTATTTATTCCGTTAATTCAGTTGACATTAACAATTATTAACAGTATCTGTTTCGTAGCGTAAAATCAGTCACTTAATTATCCTGTTAATCAGTGAATTTATTATGCCCTTAACTCATCAGAAGAAATAGCAACAATCAATCCGTCAAAACAATCAATCCGTCAAAACAATCAATCCGTCCATTGCTATTTCTTCTGATGAGTTAAGGACAGAATAGATTTACTGATTAATGATTAAATGATTGATCTTACGCTACGAAACAGATATTGTAAAGAATAGTAAATGCCAACTGAATTAAAGGAATAAATAATAAGATGGTCAACATAATGAATTTTAGAATATAGTTTTTTTGTCATTTATTCACTATATTGCTCTGTAATTACAGTGAGCTTCTTAAATAAGGATTGGTATATATTATAAGAAAATATATATCTATAGAAATATATATATATATATATATATTTAGCGTCTCTAAATCAAAATACGCTAACGGAAACAATTTACTGCACGAGCGTCGCCCTTTTAAAATTCATCATTCAATAAAATAAAAAGCTATAGCAAACATCTAAATGACTACTTTAAATACAGTTCCTGATTTCAAAAAAAGAAAAACCAAAAGGTAATTATATATCTATATATTTTTAAATCAAATTTATTATGTAAATTCAAAAATATATATTTTTTTTCTACTCATTTCTATCTCTAACCTATACCAATTTTCTTATTAATTTTCTTATAAATTTTATATCCAAACCTTTTACTTCAATTTTTCAGATTCATCTGCCTTACTTTTAATGCTAGGTTTATTTTTGGTGTCTTTTCAATTCAATAGAAATCCTCCTAAATTTGCTGATGAGGAGACCGTGCTTACCAAAAAAACTATGTATAATTATTCTACGTGACTTCATGTATACCACAAATAAAAACCACGGATTTCCGAAACGATCGTACAGATAATTGACTTTGTTGTTGTTCCTTCTTATGAAACTGATTTTTAATTTAATTAAATTTTGATTTTTAAATTTTAAAAATTTTAAAACTTTTAAATTATAAATCACATTACTTAATATTGAATTAGCTCTAGGACATTTAACTATCGAGCTTATTATATATCTAAATTACAACGAGCGTTTCCTGTATTTTAATTAAACTAGTAATTTCACTATTACATTAAAATACACTTAGCTCTTTAGACTATTATTCTAATCTCCTTTAAATTATATATATATATATATATATATATATATATATATATATATATATATATATATATATTCCAGGTAGAAAGATATCCTTAAATTAAGAATAATTGGATTTCAACAAGGGTCGTTGATAGTGCTCAATCAAAGAGAGCAAATTATATTTTTTTTATTATTCTTTATGTAAATATAGTCATACCTTGCTACGATGTGCAGACCGTTTCAGTCATATTTGATCTCATCAGGCAAGAAAGAATTAAGATACAAAAATTAAAAAAGTTCAACACCATTTTCAAATTTTGAGGAGAGAAAAAATTTGAAAATTGCTTTGAACCTTTTTAATTTTTGTATTTTAATTCTTTCTTGCCTGATGAAATCAAATGTGATTGAAATGACTGTATTTACATAAAGAATAATCTTTCTTCTATCTTCTTCTCTTCTCTTCTCTTCTCTTCTCTTCTCTTCTCTCTCTCTCTCTCTCTCTCTCTCTCTATATATATATATATATATATATATATATATATATATAAATAAAATGAACTCATTTTTTCCCGTCGGATTTTGACCTTAATAGGATTAAAAATCAAGATATTTCATGCAAATATAATATGCACAAACGGCAGAACAATATCTGAGGTGTGTTATAGGCTTATTATTTCTCAAATTCCTCGATAATCTTAGATTTCTATACTTTTTCTGCTGAGAAGTCACGGCCAAAATCGGTTAAGATCAATGGAAGTGGTAAAATATTTTCTCTCTAATAAATTCCTCCTCCCCCTGCCACCACTTAACACCGTTTGGGAATCGTTCACAAGGAACAGTTGAGAAGAGAACACCGGTTTGGCTTCGTAGTTCTTTCATGTGAAGTTATTTAAAATCACTAAACTAAGCTGCAGTGCTCTGTGGCGTAGTGGTTAGCGTGCTGGACAATTCACATTATATTTTTACGTTCGCGCCGACCTACCGTAGTCGTTTTTTTTTTTTTCCTAAACAACTGGAATGGACTTTTCTTGGTGGCCGAACTGTTAACGTTGCAGATGTTTTTTTTTTTTTTTTCACACTTTATTTTCCTACTTTTACTCATGACTCCGGGTTTGTTCCTTCCTACTTACCTACCATAACATTTTTTAAAACTCCCCCCCCCCGTCCCGGAAACAAACACTCGGGCAACGCCGGGTACCCCCGCTAGTATATATATAAAGAATAATATGTATATAGTACAAATCATTGTTGCAATTCAAAGACTTACATTTTATCTTTTTTGTAACTTTTGTTTATTTCATCTTGGGTTCCTTTATTACAGCTGTTTTGTTAATGGGATGGCAATTATATGATTTTATGTGTTCATAAAAAATTTGCTGGTCTCACCAACTTATCGGATGTTGTTTCCATTAGATGTTTCCAACAAAAAGTTGATTTTGTACATGATAAACCTGGTGTTTGGAAAAAAGAAATTCCATCCCAACGTTATTACAATTCGGCCATCTTGGGTGTCATGCTAACTAAAATTCCTGTTTTAAACCTTAATTTCGTATTTTTTATGTTTTGTTTTAATTTCCAATTTTTTTTTTTATTATTTATTGTTTCCTATTTTTTTAATAATTTTATTTCTACATTTATGCGTGTTTATTCTAATATCAATTTTACTTGGTTTCGATTTCTTGCAAATTCTGACAAAACAAGAGCATGAAATAAAGTGTTCCGTTCCAAATTCTGTCCAGGTTGCCGAGTTTGACAGAAACATTCCCGAGCTCAACAAGATGCACCTGAAGAAGGTCCGAGATTACATCAATTGAAACATTGTGAAAATGACACTGAAAATGAGAACTGTAATTTGGAGAATCAAAAAATGCGAATAACTAATCCTCACCTATAAAATTTAGAAATGTAAAGCATTTTGTAGTATTCGCCAAAGACCGGTTCTCACTTCAGCAGTGTATTAGAATATGAGAAGACCTGATTCTGGTGTACAAAATCATCAATAGTTGTTTAAATCTATCTTTCGAAGAGTTTTTTCACCTCAAGTTGCGATTTCTGCAGACATCTACAAAAGAATTACCATTTCAATAGAAAGAAAATGCGACATTCCCCGTCCATGTTTATGTCCTGTAGATTGGTTGGTTGTTTTTGTTTTATGGCATATCAACCCTTTTCGGATTATTTAATGCCGAATCCAAAGATTTTGAAGAAAATTTTTTTTATAGAATATATTTGTTGTTTTCACGTCGGTTTCTATTTAACCCATAGTTGGGACCCTAACAGGTACTACCAGTCCGGGTCAGAGTGGACCTGGGAGCAATGGCAATTAAAGGGTGGCTCCACACTCCCCAAAGCCCGCAAGCTGAGACCTCACCACTGGATATAGTTTAAGGTCATATCCAGGACCCCCATTGAGGGACTTTTACTCTCTGCAGGGGGGGGGGGCAGTCGGCGTATTCTAATGCCCCACCGACAGGGCCTTATGTCTTGTAGAAAAGAAGAGGTTATTACAATGGCTACCATATCCTGGTTTAATTGTGTTTGGGAAAAACAGTCTGCATGTGGTTGACAATATCTTGTGTCTCCTTACATGACTTGTTGCGCTTTGCTATTTTGTTGCCAATGAATTTGATATGATTTCATTGAAGAAACTTCTGTTGCCGCAGTAGGTGCTTTCATGTCCTTGTAAAATATTTCGGCCAACTATTTACTAATATTGACGTTTCTGTTTCTCGTTTCTTTGATTCGATAGTACAGATTACTTGATGTTCTCCTTGAGACATCTTGCTCACTGGTCGGGAAAAAATCTATTCGCCTTCTCATTTACTTTGGCAACTTGGCGGTAAAAACGTTTCTGCAGAGGCAAAATGTCAATCTCCTTACAGAAATGTCAGACACTTTCAACTTGCTTCAAATATTTTTCAGCAATTTCAGTTGTTTTGCTCCGCCATGGTTTTACTGATTTACAGTTGACACCTCGTTCTGTTGCACGATTTCCAATTTTATTCATTGTCTAAAAAAATAAAAAATAAATAAAAATAAATAACAATAAACAAAAATAAATAAAAAATAAATAAGAAATAAACAAAAATAAAAATAAACAAAAATAAATAAAAATAAATAAAAAATAAATAAAAATAAATAAAAAATAAACAAAAATAAATAAAAAATAAACAAAAATAAATAAAAATAAATAAAAATAAATAAAAATAAATAAAAAGCAGATCTTTCTTACATGAACACTCCTATGCCTGCTATGAGTCATGCTTCAGTTTGAAATTGCGTATTCACCGTTACATTACCCACAGGATTGAATAGTCATTCTATTTTAGACATGTCCAGAAACCCCTATAAGTATAGCCATAAGTTGTTCAGTTATGTGTCAGTTTGGTATAGCATTTTCGTCACTTTGCCATGCTTAAGTTCTAAAATGACCAGTCTGTTCTGTTTAAGCTTAAAATAACATTTTCGATAGTCTCTCACAAGTGTTGCATGCCATCTATATATAACTCGTTTATATAACACTTTACTTGTACAGTAGAATCCCGGGATACGTTGGCCCTAGGATAAGTTTTTCTCAGATTACCATGTCAAATACAATGTTTTTCTGGCCCCTGCTTTCGGTATTTGCTCCGCCTTATGTTGTTATTTATAATGTTATTTGATTATATACTTGTGTATTATATATTGTACTGCACTTTGTTACTAATTTTTAATGCCGTCTCCCAGGGTTCTACTCTATATACAAACGAACCTGATGTGAGAGTTCTTTAACAGTTAGTGACATGTCTCTCATATGTATTCAATGTGTGTACATGCAACGCAGTTTGTCATGTGTAATGTCCAGTTCAGCTACTAGCTTTTTCATTTGGCTTAACTACTAAGCCTCGCGAAACTGTTTTTACTACTTGCTCTTGTTTCACGATGTTGATGCTACATATCGAGGTTTAGATATTGGGGGTTAATCAGATATTGCCCGGTTCTCATAATTGTTGCACAATACTGATGATCAATCTCTGAGAGGCCCATACCTACTGCTCCTCTGGGCAGATCCAGTCTAGGAAGACACTGGTTTCTGTACAGTGTCCACATATTCAGTGTTTTAGTGTCCAATCTGTTTATGTCCCTTTGTGGCTAGTCGACAATGCCAAAGTTGTACGTTATTATAAGCATGATTAGTTGCTTACCCTGTTTCTGCGTGTAAAGATTTTTCTTACACAACATATATACTCACTGCCAATTTTTTCTCTCATCTTGGCATTCTGGATTGAATCGTTCACTTTTATGCCTAGGTATTTGTATTTTTCTTGCACATCTACCTCATTGCCGTCAGTATTTTTTTCGGGTTGGATCTTCTTGCCAGCTCTGATGGAACATTTGTCCAAATCAAATTTCATTCCAGTATCTCTGGAGAAGTGATGTAGGACCTGCAATAATCGACTTAAGTCAGCATTTGAGTTGGCATACAGCTTGAAAGAACAGTTGGAAATGACTTATATATCATACATTACAACCATGTAATCCCTACAGCCACCTACCTTGAAAATGCTGCTGTCAAACCTGATATAGTTATATGGAATAAGTCAGAGAAAGTTGCAACCGTGGTTGAAGTGAGTGACCCTAATGATGGAGGTCTGAACAGAGCTGAAAGGGAGAAAAAGACTAAATATCAAGATCTCATGTATGATATGAAAAGAAACTGGAATCTTAGAGAGATATCAATCATACCAGTTATTATAAGTCCCACAGGTCTTATGAAAAAGAACCTGAAGTCCTACCTAACTAATATTCCTGGTAAACCCAGTGCAAAAGAGATACAGACAATTGCACTTAAGGGAACAATGAGGATACTAAAAAGAGCTCTTTGTTGGTTTCACTAAAAAGAAGGCCAATGTTGGCAGCTGGTTTGGCTGCGCGATCCCCAACATTACAATTTTAAAAAGAAGAAAATAAAAACAAGTAGAGCAGGTGTATGTGTGTTTGTATATCTAGATAAATGTAAAAAAAAAACTACAAAAAAAAAACACCCACAAGTTGGCATAATATCTAAAATTTAGAAAGAAATAATCATTTATTGGGGGTAAACTGTGTACGGCACAATCACATTGACACACCGGTTCTTGCCAGATCACTGAAGTTAAGAAACGTTGAGCCTGGCCAGTATCAGATGGGTGACCATTTAGGAAGGCTAAGCGCTGTATGTACCTTCTGGGAAGGTTGGGCGTTGGGCCAGCACCTCACCCCATAAAAAGAACTCAGTCGCTACAAAAGCATCTACAAAGCTGTAGATGGCCTATGCCCCTTAGGAACTCAAGGCTATGGATAGTTGGTCAACTGGGAAAGGTTTATTGCATGTAACACTATTTCAGTGTTATCATATAATAATTTAGAACGAAAATACCAACGCATTACTTGAAAAATCTTTTATATGAAAGAGAATTGGGCTACCTTGAAGAATCTTGCTTTATTTTCGTTTTTTCTCAATTTTTTTCAGCGGATTTTTTTTTTTTGAACAGACACTAGTCTACCAGATTATCAAAAATTTTAAAATAATCTAAAAAAGAAAAAAAAGGCTAATAAAAAGGAAATTCGTTAAATTTGGCCTAAAAAAAAACGTCGGGTGGTTCTAAAATGAATTATCGATTTTCTAGAATATATTTTTTTTTTTACATGGTGATCACCACTTATCAAGGCCCGTAAGCCACTCGGGGATTAGGGTTATTTTGTGTACAATAATCAATGGGATAATATCGTAGTAATAATTGGTATTGGAGATTTGATAAAGTGTCTTACCTAAGGGGGCAATTAATTAGGAATTTGTTTATGTTGGACTTGAAGACGTCCAAGTTGTAGTCAGGTGAGAAACAGGCAAATGGAAGAGAATTCCACAGGCGTGCACGTCTCAGAAAAATCTATGTTCATGGAATCTACATTTTGATTTAGGCACAGATAAAGAGTGGGGGAAATTACTGACAGTGGTTTTAGCTAGACGGGTGTTTATCGTGAAGGATTGGCGAGGGGCGACAAGAGATTGGAGCTCGAACGAGCACTTGCCATGGAAATAACGATAAAACAAAGACAGAGTCGCAACATCTCTTCTGTGGGAGAGAGGTTGCAGGGAAGAGAAGAGAGCATCCCCAACTAAGCCACAAAGTCTATTTTGTACTTTGTCAAGGCAGGATAGGCTGTTTTTTGAAGCTCAAGCCCAGATGTGGCAGCAGTACTCCATCTTTGGACGTACTTGGCTTTTATAGAGATAGAGAATTGCATCAGTAGTGAGATATCTTCAGGAGTGGTAGAAGGATCCTACCATTTTCCCGGCGACCCGGACAACAGACTTGATATATATGTTCCATTTCAGATCAGGAGTAAAGGCCAAACCCAGGAGCTTGTCAAAACATGAAGCCTCACCAAGACGAGAGCCATCCATTTCAATTGATGCTAGATGAGGAACAGAGCGTTGATGATGTAAAGTTAGGAGCTTGGTTTTAGATGGATTAAAAGTAACCAGCCACCTCTTTCCCCACTGTACTATGCGCTCAAGATCAGAGGAGAGGGAATCAGAGATACCTTTGTCATTTACGGCCCTTAATATGTTGCCATAGATGGTCGTGTCATCAGCATAGATGTCAACGAATGAATTAAGTATGTGTTTTCGGAAATTAGTGATGGAGATCAGGAAGAGAGTTGGGCCCAGGATGGACCCCTGGGGGACTCCAGCATTTATACTGTGGGCCTCTGATTTCTGCTCATCAACCACTACTCTTATGAACCTATCAGAGAGAAATGATTTAATTATTGAGAAAACATTTCCAGTTATACCGTAGCTGGAAATCCTGTGAAGTAGGCCCTTATGCCAAACCTTATTGAAGGCCTTTGATATGTCAAGAGCAATTGCCCGAGAAATGAAGCCTTTGTCGAGAGATTCATTAATCCTATGGGATATAATTGTTAGCACATCAGCTGTAGATCTGGCAGAACGGAAACCATATTGCATGTCACTAAGGAGGTTATTTCTGCTGAGATTGCTGACTACTTTTTTTATTTAATATGGATTCCAGTAACTTACTCATGACACACAAGAGACTAATTGGTCTGTACTGAGAGGGGGATGAGTTATCACCTGAGTTCTTAAATACAGGGCATACTGACGAGGTTTTCCAGGGTGTTATTAGAAACTGAGCAGCCTCTACACATATTTAAGTATTGATTTTTTTGTTTTATCTCTTTTTGAAAACCTTGTAGACTTATTTGAGAATAATCTGTGAGCATGAAAAAAAGGCGAAAATAAAAAAGAAGTGGACAGGCAAGATTCCTCAGCTCCGTTGAAAATTGTATGTGTGTACCCAACCAGAGAGGAATGGGCTGGAGAGAGGAGAAAGAAAGGTTGTTGAGAGAAAGATAGAGAGAGGCAGAGAGATAAAAGCTTTAAAAGATTACTTTTGCCCCAAGCAACGCCAGGTAGCCCTGCTAGTTTTTTTTTTTTTTTAATATAAATCCACTCAATCAGATCATGGTAAATCTGAAAGCATCTTTCATGGAGATTTTTTTTTTTGTATAATCTTATCTTTTGAAAAAAATTCTTAATGCATTTCTGGTCGTTCTGAAGCTTATTATATACTTATATTGTTTTCTTCTTATATCACTGACAGCTAAGATTTTGCTAATGCCAGCATCTTCTCATATCTCTTTCTCTGAATCATCTCTTCATGCTAAACTGTATTAAAATAAAGATAGTGTACGTCTTCAATAGATTTAGACTGGATATGTCAAATCATAAGCTGTATTAATCACTGACGATGTTTGGCCCAATATTTATAGGCATTTCTATGATTGGTTTTATTTATTGAAATAAAATTTTATGAAAGGTACTAATACTATGAAATCTAACTACAGAACGGAACGATAAAGTTGTCATGCTAAAAAAATAAAAAACACTATAGCTTTATTTTAAAACTTTTATTGAAAAAAATCAATTCCGGTAAGTTGATTATGTAGTAGAGCTAACATCTATTCAATGTAGTCGCCTTCAACTTTGATCACCGCCTCAATACGGGTCCGGAACTCGGAGCATGCTTTTTCCAGAAGTGCCGATGGGAGCTTGGCAAATATTCGGCAGATGGCAGCGATCAGGCTGGCTTTGGTGTTGCAGGAGGTCATGTTGGTGATGTTCTTGATGTATGACCAAAATAGTCCAGCAGGTTCAGATCAGGGGAGGAAGGAGGACCTATGAGAGAAGGGTATAAAGTCATAGCACTTCTTTTGAAGCCAAGCCTGGGTCTCTTTAGACTTGTGGGCCAGTGCCGAACGCTATTTTCAAACCCAGGGTCTGCTAGCAGCTACCTGATTGCACCAGGGGATCACCAGACTCTTCAGCACATCCAGGTACACTTTGGTGTTGGCTTTCAAGCTGACTTTGAAGATGTGAGGTGGCATGATGTGGCCCTCACTTGAAACCAAACCAAAGACCATAACCGTGGACCGTGATGGAAACTTTGTTTTCATCACCCTAGGCACGTCCCTGTTATTTTATGGCAATTCAGCAATGCATTTTGAGGGTGTTGACATTGACCTTGTTGTCATAATTTGGATCGGTAGAGAGCATGAGTTGCACAGCAGCGCAACTTCAATCTCGCTCATTGAACATTGTGTCATTTTCAGATCTGATAGAAGGCTACTATTGCTCTTGGGATTTGTAGACATCTGACCACCTAGTAGATGGTCGGCAAACAAAAAAGAAAACTAGTTTTAATTGAACGGAAATTGAACAATTTCTTCTTTTCTAGGGTGAGAATTTTTATTTCCACTTTGCATTTAAGTTTCAATTTATTTACGATTCTTCAGACTACTGTTCTCATCTTGAGTACTATTTTCACAACGATTCGGTCAATGCATTCAGATGTATCTTGCTGAACTCGGAAATCTTTCTGTCAAACTCGGGAATCCGTGGGGAATTTTGAACAGAATCATTTATTTAATCCATGGGGGTAGTATGCTCTCGTTTCATCAGCCATGACTGGGTAAGAGGTCCGTACTAATTCGTAATTGTATTTTTGAGTGTTACCCGCAGTGAAGATTGAACCGTCAACCCCCAGAAAAGTGGAGCTTACAACTAATTTTTTTTACAAGTATTTTATCCACTATGCCTGTGTTTTGTTCGAAATTTTGTGTAGATTCTTGAATTCAACAGAAAGATTCCCGAGTTTGACATGAAGATTCCCAAGTTCAACAAGACACATCTGAAGAGGGTCGGAGGTTACATCGACTGAAACGTTGTGAGAATAACAATCAAGTAGAGAGCAGTAGTCTGAATAATTCAAATAATTCGATCATCAATCCTCATCCCTAAAATTTAGAAATATTTCCTTTTGTAATAAAACTAGATAAATTAGCTTTATCTTATTCATAAATGGGTCTGCTTACTTTTTTGCAACTTTTTCGACTTGACACTCTTGATAAAGCCCTAGCAGTAGAGCGAAACGTTGAGATGTATTCTTGTGTTTTAAGTCTCTCCCTTTTTCCATTTTATATCATCTAACTTGTCCCATGACAGCTAAAAACAATTTCACACAAATTTGTACTACCACCATGAAGATTAAAATCAACATATAAGTTGTAGTTAGGTGGGAAGCAGGCATACGGAACAGAGTTCCACAGGCGTGCACTTCTAAGAAAGAACCTTTGTTCATGGAATGTACGTTTTGATTTAGGCATAGATAAAGAGTGGGGAAAATTTTTCACAGTGGATTCAGCTAGACGGGTGTTTTCGTGAAAGATTGGATAGGGGGGACCAGAGATTGGAGTTCAGACGAGCACCTGCCATGGAAATAACGATAAAACAAGGATAGGCTCGCAACGTCTCTTCTGTGGGAGACAGGTTGCAGGGTAGAGAAAAGGGCATCCGCCACTAAGCCACAAAGTCTATTTTGTACTCTGTCAAGGCAGGATAGGCTGTTTTTAGCAGCTTCTGCCCAGATATGGCAGCAGTATTCCATCCTTGGACGTATTTGGCTTTTATATAGATAGAGAATTGCATCAGTAGTGAGATATCTTCTTTGCTGACAGGTTAACATATGCTGTCTCTTATAAAAGTTGGTTGTAAAATCATGAATGTTGGCTCTTTGTTATATTGTAGAATAGTCAACAGTCGAGAAATTGTAAACAATAACACAAATCAAACAATACCTTATACCAAACGCAGTAAACTTCAACTATCTTTTATACATGCTTAAACTGTGTTTACCTTCTTTTTTATTTAGTTGTCTTTACAAACAAATAACTGGATGCCTGTTGCTTAACCGTTGGGGACTTCATTCTTAAATGAAAAAAATTGTATAAAAAATCTATGATTACAACTAAATCTAAATTTGGGAGTGCCACTCGAACTTAGGGTCAGAAGTAGAATAAGTCATTTGTTTACAACTTTTCAGGAATTAAGCGCCCCACCCGTTAAGCGATAGGTGGCCATTTGTTTATTTTTTAATTCAGTGTGTAAAACCCACTTTGAACAACATATTTTGAAATTAGAAAAAGTCTTAGTTTAAGCACGTTAAAGGTATACATGTCGGTAGATAATTAAATTCTACTGCGTTTGGTATAAGTTTTTCTGCTGTTGTTGCTTTTTTTAAAAATAATTTTCGACTGTTAACTTTTCTATACTTTTAAATTAAGGGGAGTGCTTCGATCGTATTTAATCAATAAAATGTACTCAGATAAATCGATTTTATAGCGAGTTTAACAATGGTTAATCAAAAAAAAATGGTGGAAAAAAGATCAATAAATAATTGTTACGAAAGAGAATAAATGCTACATTTCTACCTACCTTAATGAGTTTAGTTTATATTTTAAAGTATTTTCAAGCGCTTTTCTTTCTTTTTTTTTTACCTTAAATTGCGGGATTATGGGGGTCTAATATCTCTGGATTTTCTTGAAGAAAAACGGTAGCCGCTAGATCAAAATTTTACCCACTAGATTGCAAACGAAATCTTCAGTTAATCTAAGTTAGCAACGCTGAGTATTCCTCTTTGTCGGTGTAATGTAAATTTTTCTCCTGTAAAAATTATGTTTTTATCTATAAGAGAAAAAGTATATTTTAAGTTCGAATTTTTTCAATTTTTCGATACTTATCGGATAAATTTCTGTACGAAACATATCTAAGAACACTGCCAGACATATAAATTACCTTTGTGTGAAATTTGCAAAAGATAGGCTCAGCCGTTTCGAAATCTTTGAGGAAGGAACTCTCACACACACACACATACACACGCACACACACACACACAAATCATGTTTATATAATAGTAGATAGTAGATAGACAAATAAATAGAGATAGCGATGAGATAAACTGGTAAAGAAATGCATTTTATTCAAATAAGTCATAACAGCTAAAAATACTAAAGTATATTTGGTATGTTTTTCTGATGACGATATTATGCTATTATACCCATATCTCAAGTCTTAATCATACAGGGTAGCCCACTCAAAAGTAACCCGATCTCTCTAATCCTCCTCTAATCATTTTTTTTTAGATTAAGCGACCTACTAAAGTAGCCCAATCTCTCTAATCCTTCTCTTACCGACCAACTGACACCACAAGACAAAATGCAATTCTTTTTCCAAAAAGATGGCGCTTTATTTATATCTGATCTACCCTTGCATTCCATGTTTAAAAAGGATGTGTCCTCTATAGTATCAGACCTGACCAAATGGTAAATTGTAGGCATAAACTGATTCATACTATCCAAAAAATTCCAGCAAAAACCTAACTGCCAGCCATGCTGCTGTCATTGTGCACAGAAATCACTTTTTCCATAGCTACCAACATAACAGATGCACTGAGACTAAAGCTGCTTTCAGGACTGCTAGCAACCACTGCAAAAGAGTAATAAAAAATACAAGAGAGCTATATGCTCAGTCCATTAAATCTACAGTAGCTAAGCAGTGGCTTGGTTCCGACCAGTTTTGGCAAATAGCAAACAGGCTCCTGAACAAAAGCATGTGTTCTATCCCAACCATCATCAATGGACCTGAAGTAATCTCGTCAGCATCAAACAAGGCCAAACTATTTGCCAAGAACTTTGCGATGAAGGCCATCAACTCCCCATATTTCCTCCTATAAGAGATAACACGCTATGCAACATACAAATATCTGGGCATGAGGTCGCCAAGCTAATCAAGAACCAACTGGCCCTGACGACATTCCATTTATAGTGCTGAAAATCTTCAACCAGAACTAGCTGCCATACTTACAAAACCGTTTAAACGTTGTCTTTAGGAGAATTGCTTCCCATCACTCTGGAAAATCTCATCAGTATGCCCTGTGCTTAAGAATTCAGGTGATCGTTCATCCCCCTCTCAGTACAGTCAAATAAGTCTCCTGTGCGTCATGAGTAAGTTGCTGGAATCTGTGTTGAATACAGAAGTAATCAACCATCCCAGCAGAAATAACCTTCTTAGTGACATGCAATATGGTTTCCATTCTGCCAGATCTACAGCAGATGTGCTAACGATTATATCTCATAGGATTAGTGAATCTCTCGACAAAGGCTTCCTTTCTAGGGCAATTGCTCTTGACATATCGAGGACCTTCGATAAGGTATGGTATACGGGCCTACTTTACAAGATTTCCCGCTAGGGTATAACTGGAAATGTTTTCTCAATTATTAAATCATTTCTCTCCGATAGGTTCATAAGAGTAGTGGTTGATAGGTAGAAATCAGAGTCCCTCTGTATTAATGCAGGAGTCCCTCAGGGGTCCATCCTGGGCCCAACTCTCTTCCTGATCTCACACCACTGATCTCCCAAAACACATACTTAAATCATTCGTTGACATCTATGCTGATGACAAGACCATCTATGGCAACACATTAAAGGCCGTAAATGACAAAGGTCTCTCTGATTCTCTCTCCTCTGGTCTTGAGCGCATGGTACAGTGGGGGGGGGGGAGAGGTGACTGGTTACTTTTAATGCATCTAAAACCAAGCTCTTATCTTTACATCATCAACGCTCTTATCCCCATCTGCCATCAATTGAAATAGATGGCTCCTGTCTAGGGGAGGCTGCATGTTTTGACAAGCTTCTTGGCTTGACCTTTACTACTGACCTGAAATGGAACACGTACATCAAGTCAGTTGCCAAGGTCGCTGGAAAAATGGTAGGATCCTTTTACCATTCCAGTAGATATCTCACTGCTGATACAATTCTCTATCTATATAAAAGCCAAGTACGTCCAAGGATTGAGTACTGCTGCCATATATGAGCAGGAGCTGCTAAAAACAGCCTATCCTGGCTTGACAGAGTGCAAAAAAGACTTCGTAGATTAGTTGGGGATGCTCTTTTCTTTTCCCTGCAACTTCTCTCTCACAGGAGAGATATTGCGAGCCTGTCTTTGTTTTATCGTTACTTCCATAGCAGGTGCTCGTCTGAGCTCCATTCTCTGGTCTCCCCTCGCCAATCTTTCACGACAAACACCCGTCTAGCTGAAACCACTGTCAAAAATGTTTCCCACTCTTTATCTGTACCTAAATCAAAACGTAGATTCCATGTACAAAGCTTCTTTATTAGAAGTGCAGGCCTGTGGAACTCTCTTCCGTCTGTCTGCTTCCCACCTGACTACAACTTGGATATCTCCAAGCCCAACATAAACAAATTCCTGATGAACCACCCCCTTAAGTAAGACACTTTATCAAATCTCCAATACTAACGATTACTATGATACTATCCCATTGATTACTGTACACGCAATAACGCTTATCCTCGAGTGGCTTCCGGGCCTTGATAAGTGGTAACTACTTTGTAAAAAAAAAAAAAAAACATGCTACACGTCTCATAGATCACTGGCACGAGTTCACAGCATGTTTAAGAAAGAAAGAACAATAAACAAAAGGGTTATGGCCACCACGTTCCTCAGACTTGTCATGATGTGATTTTTATTTTGGGGGGACTTTAAAACAAAATGTTTATGCAAATAATCCTCACAATCCAGAGTAACTAAAAGAGAGCATTACCAACGCTATTAGCAGAATCACCAGAGAAGATCTACAGGCAGTATTTGCAAACATTGTTAAACGTGCCCAGAAATGCATAGATCTCAACGGGGAGCACGTCAGCATTTTTTTTTATAACACTACAGGTAATTTAAATAATAAAAGAAAGCCCCTCCTCTCCACTATATTTTTCTGTTTAAGTGGGCCACCTTGTACTATCTCAATTTTTTTATACTTAATTAACTTTACTATTTTAAATTAATTTGGTATCCTTCAGTGTTTAATTCAAGCAGTAGAGTAGTATCTGTTACGTTGTTATGATACCACCCACCCAGGCATTACCATAACCTTTTCTAGGAGGTATTCGGTTATCATAAATCACTCCTCCCAGGCACGAGACAAAGATGAAAAATTCCAAGCATCACGTAATTGATTAAAAAGTTTTATTTTTACTTAAAATAAAACTTTCCAGTTTCGACGAGGGTGAAAAAAGTTTCCAACGAATCGGTGGAGAAGGGCAGAAAGCCCTAATGCATGTGGACCTGCCAAAGTAATCACTCATTACCTCCCCTTACTATAAGCAAATAATGGGAAATGGAAAGCTGGGTTCAACCGTAAAATTGTGTTTGTCAGTCAGATCATCATGAAATCAAGCAAAAAAGCTGGTGCTGAAACCACTGGTAAAAAAAAACAACACCACTCCATTGTTATCTATTAAACCAATACTGCAATCACTCCAGTCACAGTTCCTTAATAAGAAGATTTAACCTTCAGAAAATGAACTGACCTGGCTCCTAAGGAGATCTTGAAAGCAAGATTGCCAGTCTTCTTGAAACTATGGCGGCTTCATCAGGTTTGTGTGCTAAACAGCTCAGAAGAATGCCCCGAGTAAAAATACTTATATGGGATTCAGAAATGTGAAGAGGAATTACTTTGATCCTTCATTTTACCCTGGAATACTAGTTTTGAATAAAGTTATTGGTATATGCGAATGCACCCAAGTGTGTGTGTATTAACAAATGCATATACAGACATGTATATGCATTTGTTAATACAAACTAAACAAATGCAGGCATGCGTGTGTTTGGTTTGGTTTACAGTATATTAGACATCCATCGGTTATTCAATCTATCTATAAAAGTTAGAACGCATGTGTGTGTGAGGACATTTCTCAGCCTATATACTCAACGATATTTTTTTATTAACAGACTTGAAATTTGGTATATAAGATATTAAGATATGTGGAAAACTTTATAATTGGATTTCATGTAGAAAAGGGGCTGCTAAGGAGTTAAAATTTAAAAATCGGTTCGTGGGAGGTCATCGAACCTTTATCCGTTTGTCAACTGTTTCACGAATGTGCATGCAAGAATCGTTCACATGACAGATTGTTTATGTTCAGAATAAATGGGTTTGAAAACACATTTTTAAGCCCATGTCAAGCTGGTCTAATGGTTATCGTATTTGACTCATCGTCTTTAGGTTTTGGTCTCGATCTCAACTAGAATATTTAATTTTTTTTTTTTACTCACAAGAAGTGAACTGTTTGTAAAAAACATAATACTCACATGCATATGTTTATGTTTTTTCAATTTTATTTTATTTTTTTAAACGAATTGAACATAACATTTAATGCTTACGGTATTTCTGTTTATAATAAATAAGAATTCTGTATTAATTAAAATATAATATTTATGCATATTTCATAACCGGGCAACGCCAGGCGGCCTGCACATTTTTTAATAAAGTTGTCAAATAGCATCCAAAGGTAGAGGTATATTCTTAGGAATCATTACTTCCAGAAAGAAATACTCCTTTGTAGACAACACGATTCTAGTGTTTATCTTTGTAGACAACACCTTCTCTCCTTGGCCTTCGGGTCAAGATCAAAGTGTTTGATTCTTAAACGCTGGGGATTTATTAGTTAGTTTAAGATCCATAGAGTGAATGAGGTATTTTGGTAAATGTTGCCAGTCAAGAGTAAGACTCCAAAGTCTACATTTATTACTTTTTAAGCACTTTAGTCACAAATACCCTGAACCCTTCCCCTCCCCAATTTCTTGTAGGGCCTTGTGCCTAATTTTGTTGTTCAAAAATCTTTTGTTTTTTACTTAATTGTATTCTCAAAATTTTAAAAAAAGCAATAAAATATATAAACAAGATCAAAGTGTAGTATCTGTTCCGGCAGATACTGCAAGCTATGACTAGCTATGACTAGCTATGACTAGCAAAGACCAGATGTGGGGGCAACCCCACATGCCTGACCTTTAACCAGCTCCCATTTCCCACCTCTCGGGAGCTGGTCCCCTTTTTCCCTTCCCCCTCCCTTCACTCCTCACATTAAAAATCGGCCTTGTGCCTAATTTGCCTGGTGGGGGAGCAAATAAATACCATCTGTTCCGGCAGATGCTGCAAGCTATGACTAGCTATGACTAGCAAAGACCAGATGTGGGGGCAACCCCACATGTCTGACCTTTAACCAGCTCCCATTTCCCACCTCTCGGGAGCTGGTCCCCTTTTCCCTTCCCCCTCCCTTCACTCCTCACATTAAAAATCGGCCTTGTGCCTAATTTGCTCGGTGGGGGAGCAAATAAATACCATCTGTTCCGGCAGATGCTGCACTTAAGATAATTTGTACCAGTCAATGGAGGGGAAACCCTCTATACTGGGACAATTATTATTTTTGGTAACCAGAGTGCCCCCTTTTTGCCTACTTTTAGGGGAGCTGGTTTTTACCTTACATTAAAAACGGCCTTGTGCCTAATTTGCTCAGTGGGGGAGCAAATAAATACCATCTGTTCCGGCAGATACTGCAAGCAAAGACCATATGTGGGGGCAACTCCACATATAAGACCTTGGTCAATGTAGGGGCAACCCTTCATACCAATTGTCACTATCCAGCTCCCCTACTCCCCGGGGAGTTGGTCCCCATTTCCCCTTCACTCCTCACTTTAAAAATCGGCCTTGTGCCTAATTTGCTCGGTGGGGGAGCAAATAAATACCATCTGTTCCGGCAGATACTGCAAGCAAAGACCATATGTGGGGGCAACTCCACATATAAGACCTTGGTCAATGTAAGGGCAACCCTTCATACCAATTGTCACTATCCAGCTCCCCTACTCCCCGGGGAGTTGGTCCCCATTTCCCCTTCACTCCTCACTTTAAAAATCGGCCGTGTGCCTAATTTGCTCGGTGGGGGAGCAAATAAATACCATCTGTTCTTCAGATGCTGCATTTCAATTTCTTGTTCTCTGTCAGTGGAGGAGAAATCCTTCACGACTGAGACAATTTTTATTTTTGTTCCTGTTCTCCACGTTAAAAAACGACCCTGGTGTCTAACTCTGCTCCATGGGGAGGCATTGTAAATAGGAACACCTTCTAGTATTTATCTGCGATAAAAATAAAAAGAATAAGATTTTTATTTTTAGAAGAATCAGATTGAATAATGCCATTACGGATACTAAGACATGATGTGACCAGCCGATTAATCGGATTGGCTCTCTCTGGCCTCCCATCTACTTGGAGTAAGGTTGAAGTGGAAAAATGGCTTAGTCACATGGATCCCGTCCTAAGGCATTACAGGTCGCCACTCACGGTCTACTGGTGGCCCTGTTCTCGGAGGGGGGGAGGAGATTAGCACTCTGAAGGGGGTTAAAGTTGGCAAATCTGTGGTGTTAATATCAGGGCAAACATGCATATGTACATTAGTGTTATTTGCACAAGGGTTCAGTCGACGTAACCTCCAACCGTTTTAATGTGTAGCTTGTTTTGAGAATTTTTGTAGTTGATCTCGGGAATCTTTTTGTTGAACTCAGAAATCTGCGCAGAATTTCGAACGGGGCCCTTTCTTTAATACACGAGAGGAGAATGTTCTTGTTCCATCAACTTGAACTCTCTTTAAGTGCATACATACCGCCCCCACCCCGCTAGTCCTTAAAAGTTCTTAAAATGAAAATTCCAATATGGCTGCAAAGCACATCACATCTCTTTGATATCAAACACAAAAGAAACGAAAATTTCTTTAAAACGAGATGTATGCTCTTAAATAGAGTTCAAGTTAAAACATAAACTAAACCAAGAAATATTCACCAGTGATGCTATCAATAGCAAACACTGTTGCATTCTTTTTAGTCTGTTTTTTTTTTTTTTTTTTTTTTTTTCTGGACAGAAATAAATTTACAAATAATTGGGAAATTTGTGAATCCTACAAAAATTGATTCCTTTTGCGAAATATTTGCATTTCTTCCAATGAAACAAAGTTCGAATTAACATGCGTTGAATTAAAAAAATTACATCGTTAAATTATATGGAAGCCTCAACGTGATATAATAGTAAACACTCAAAGTGATTGTTAGATTTTGTTAATGGAATTAAGAATCAACACAAAAAGAGGTTGTTTCTTTTTGTTCTGATAGTGAAAATGCAGATATGCAACGGAAGAAAATTAAGTGGCTAAACTCAAAGTGGCATTGTGTTTTTATTTTAAAATGTATGGAAGCATCAAACGGAAATAATAATCAACACAAAAATCATGAGTTTTTTTTGTTTTGATAGCTAAAATCTATAGAAACAACAAAAGAACATAATAGGTAAAGCACAAAATAACAGGTTTTGTTAAAATCTACGGAAGCATCAAATAAAACTAATTGATAAAACGTAGTAATAGTTTTTGTTTTGTTTGAAATGTATGGAAGCACCAAAAGGAAATAACAATCAACAACGTTTTATTTTGATAGTTAAAATGTATGGCAACAACAAAATAACATAGTGGATAAAACACGAAGTGACAGTTTTGGTTGTGTTGAGATGTATGGAAGCATTGAAACGAAATAACAGCCAAAACACAAAGGATGTTCTATTTAAATAGTTAAAATGTATGGAGGCATCAATAGAAAATAATGAGCAAAACACAAATGACGGTTTCTACTTTGTTAAAATATATGGAATCATCCAAAAAGGTACAGGATAGTCCGTTCATAATTAAGTAATCATTTGTTATTTAATTGTTGAAATGTATTAATGTTGTATAATGGTATGGTGAACCATATCACTACACAGGATATATGTGTGTAATCGGGTACCGACATCATACCGAGATATGTCCTCGTGACTTAGGGTTCATCATTATATGTATATACGTGTCACTAAATGTCTATGGTGATTCTTCACTATCTGAACCATAAGTTATGTTGTTGCAATCTATTTATATCCCAATGGTGTAATCGTCTAAATGTTCATATGTGTGTGTGTGTGTGTGTGTGTATGTGTGTGTGTGTGTGCGTGTGATACATGTAGTTTGGACATACTTTATTTTCATACGTCGTTAAACTTGGGCCACTTGGAATTCATCTTGTTTTTGGAAGGGAGGCTGGAACCTGTTTGAACGAATTATGTATTGATCGATACTTTTTATTCATTTTCCAGGTGTTGATCGCAGCAGAATAGCAAGTGAATATCTTTACTTGAGTGATTAATTCTAGGTCTCCATTCTGAGACACGTCAGCTCCCTACACGCTGAAAGGGGTGGGGGGCATGTTAAACCGTCCGCCTTGCTCAACGTCCAAATTCCAACTCCAATGTTATCTCCAGCTAACCTGATCACGTGGTAACATACACATAGTTCTGTCAGCTGACCGGATGCTTCCGATAAACTTGTCTATGATATGATTTTATTATATTTTGACAGTCTTTATCAACATTCTTCATATTCATCTCTTGTTTATCTCTACAGTTAGATAGATAAATAGATAGATAGATAGATAGATAGATAGATCGAGATGGATAGGTACAGAAATAGATAGATAACTAGATCGATAGACACATCCATAATACACATAGATAAATAGATAGATCGACAGATAGAAAAATAACTTCCAAATACTTTCTTTTGTTTGACCTACTACACACAATAAAACCAGAAATATGTTTAATAATGATTAGAAAGGTTAGAGTTTTAGTGTACGTATATTAGGAGTTTTCCTTTCATGTACCGCTTACATACATTATAATCTAAACTTTTACAGTTTTACATTTACTCTTTTTTATTAACATATATATTTTTTTTGGTGTTTTCATCGTTGATCTTGCATGAGTTCCTTATCATGGTCCAACCATAATCTCTATATAAGCTAATGCCACTATTATCAAACTATATATATATATATATATATATATATATATATATATATATATATATATATATATATATATATATATATAACATTTAAAGCAAATAGGGAAGTCTAAAATGTTTGATAAATGGGTGACGCATGAATTGAACAATAATCAAAAAAGTTGTTGTCTTGAAGTGTCTTCTACGCTCCTTCTGCGCAATCAAAAACGACCCATTTCTCGAGCGGATTGTGACGTGTGATGAGAAGTGGGTCCTCTATGACAACCGGCCATGTTCGGCACAGTGGTTGGATGCCGGAGAAGGTCAACAACACTTCCTGAAGCTGAAATTGCATCAGCAAAAGGTTATGATGACTGTTTGGTAGTCTGTGGCCGGTCTCATCCATCACAGTTTCTTGAATCCAGGCGAAACGATTATGGCGGAGACGTACTGCCAACAAATTGATGAAATGCACCAGACGCTTCAATGTATGTGTCCGAGATTGGTAAATATGAAGGGACCAATTCTCCTCCATGACAATGCATGCCTGCTTGTTGCTCAACTGACCCTGCAGAGGCTAAACGAATTGGGACGAGATTCTGCCTCATCCGCCATATTCACCGGGTCTCTCGTCCACCGATTATCACTATTTCAAGCATGTCAACAACTTCCTGAGCAGAAAATGCTTCAAAAGCCGAGACTTCATCGCTTTCAGAACTCCGGATTTCTATCCTAACGTGATAAATAAAATGTTTCTCGTTGATAAAATGTGTCGATTCGATTAATAAAGTTTATTATGAAAGGAGTCATGATCTTTTGAAGTTGAACATCAAAAACCGATATCGTTTTTGCACCAACCTGATGCTAAGGTTGCTGCTTCCTCCGTCTTGTCCCATATAACTGTCAGGTTTAATAGCTCCGTTTTCTATGTGTGTGTGTAGCTGTAGAATTGGATATTCACAGTGAATGGTTTATCACTTATTTCTAACTAACTGAACTCTTTCTGACATTTAACTTTCACAGATCGTCCAGTGGATGGTTGGTTGTTTTTGTTTTACGGCATATCAACCCTTTTTCGGGTTATTTAATGCCGAATCCAAAGATTTTGAAGAAAATTTTTTTTAATAGAATATATTTGTTGTTTTAACGTCAGTTTCTATTCAACCCATAGTTAGGACCCTAACAGGTACTACCACTCCGGGTCAGAGTAGACCTGGGAGCAATGGTAATTAAAGGGTGGCTTCACACTCCCCAAAGTCCGCAAGCTGGGGCCTCACCACTGGATATAGTTTAAGGTCATATCCAGGACCCCCATTGAGGGACTTTTACCCTCTGCAGGGGGGCAGTTGGCGTATTCTAATGCCCCACCAACAGGGCCTCGTCCAGTGGAGCTATTTATACACTTCGTTGTGTTACATTATATAGTAGTCTTCTCCCAGCAGTACCTTACAGCTGGGTGTCAAGTGACTCACACTCTTTAGTTCTGCACTTTTTGTCATTGCTGAGACCCCTCATCTTTTTAAAAGCATTCGTCATCGATAGGGCTATGACAACAGCATATTCTTTTCATTGTTTTGACTCTCGAGTGTATATCCGACACAGTCAGACACAATTAATCAACCGAGAACCACATCACTCTATATAAAAGCATATAAGATATCAACGGATACACACTCAAGAGTCAAAACAATGAAAAGAATATGCTGTTGTCCTAGTCCTACTGATCAATACAAAAATCTGATATGGAAAAAGTCACCTTTCTTACTAAATAAAGTTACTTGGTGACATTATCGTTGTTTTCTATCTTCACATCTTTCACCGTCCATTTCTCTCCGCTAACAGATCGAGCCGGTGTCTGTCAACTAAAACCTCGGCTATAACGTTCACATAAACGTGGCGGTCATAGTCAGATATATATCTGACATAGACTCAATTAATCAACCGAGAACCACATAACTCTACATAAAAAAATATATAGGATAACAATGGATATATACCCGAGAATCAAAGCAAGGAAAGGAATATGCTGTTGTCATAGCCTTAGTCATAAAACATTAATCTTGGATCTCCATTACAATCCTCTCCTGATCACAGTGGAGCGATCCTCTTTTTAGCCAGTCTTTAGGAGCTTCCTTATCCAGCCCTGGGTGAAGTCACCCATAAAATACTTGGCACGCTGTTGGTTGGCTCATTCATGTTGTTGTTGTTGTTGTTTATTTTTTTATGATTTTCTTTTGCAATAGAAGTTGTTTGTGTAATTTTGATAACGTTTTTTGGCTATTTCCGTAGCGGATTTCTTTTCTGATTCTGTTTCATTTGTAACACAGTCTTGTCTAAAATGGTTGGCCAGTTTTGTGATGGAGGTTTTTCTGCTAGCTGCCGAAATATATGACCAGGATATAAAGGGTGTTTTTTTTTTAGAGGCGGCAAACCTTAAATTAAAATAAATCCCCCAAATTATTTTGATTATACAAATATGTGGTTTCTTACAAAGATTAATTTTTTGCATTTATAATTAAAATACAATTTTAGGCATATGACAACCGTGGCTGGGGCATACACTGGGTAATCTAAAGTTCTAATTTCGCAACTCTATGCATTAAATTAAGCTGTATTTTGGCCATAATGCGGTGAATCTTATCTTCCAAGTGGTCTGTTGTAATTGATTCATCAACGTAAACAGGGGACTTTACATATTTCCAAACAATATAATATGATGGATTAAATCCACGAACAAAGTAACAAGTTTACAGGCTCATTTTGTGAAATTATTTGCTTATCAAATGTTTCTCTCAATAAATTGATCGTGTTATGCGCTGTGTGGCATGTAGCTTCATTCTGCCAACATCACAGAAGGAATTGCCAAACCAAGCTGAACTGCAATTGAAGAAAATAGTTGTTAATTTAAAGTTCGCCGCCCCTAAAAACCAAAGTGGAGCCGATTAGACTGATAACTCTTTATGGATCCTATTCAAAAAGGAGTGACCAGTGGTAGATGCACCAGCCCAGATGTGACAACAATACTCCATGCATGGACTAATGGTGGCTTTCTAGAGGTACAAGATACTTTCAGGTGTTAGCAGTCTTCTTTGCAGCAGCCTTCATAATATCCTCAATGTATTTGTTCGAGTTCATATTGCCTGTGAATGTTAAGCTGAGAAGTTTGAAATAAGAATTCTCAGATAGGGCGTTATGTGTCATGAATATCTGTGGTTGGAGAGGCTTCTATCAGTTGTAAAAGGAGAGCAGTTTAGTCTTAGTAGCATTAAATGTTACCATCCATTTACGACTCCATTTCACTGAGGTCTGGAGGTCATTTTCTGCCATTGTCTTATATTTGCGTACACACGCTTTTCCCTCGTGCATATTATAGAGCATTGCATCTTCCTGCTTGCTTGACAAGTACTTAAATGGCATACATTCTACCAAAGTTGCTGCACCACTTGTTACCTCTGAAGATAAATACCCCTGGCAAACCCGACGGGCAGGAAAATCACACCATTTCCTTAAAGAGGTCCGCAGATTTCGGAAAAGTTATTCTTCTCAAATGGGTCCTTTTTCTTTAAAACGTTTATCTTTGGACTTCCTTCACTGTTCGCCGTTTCCCTTACTGTAAAACATGCAGAGATTTAAATTTGATGTGAGCAAGCACCTTTCTGCGCAAGTACCTACTTAGGATTCTGCTATAAATCTGGCCCTTGATTCATACTAGCTCCTTATTGTCTCAGCATTGATATAGCTTATTGTTTTATTTTACTCGAATTCAAACCGAAACTTTTCTTAAATCTATTGTTTTGTATTTAAAGGTTCATGTTGTTTTATGTTAATCATATCTGTTTTTGACCTTATGTTGTTCGAGTGTGTGATTGCTTAACTGTAAGAGTATCTTGTGTAGGAGACGGTGAGACTCGTCGTGGGCGACGAAGCGTTTCACTGAAGAACCACAGCAACACACAGCAAACCAACAAACAATCACAGCCACGGCGCGAAGGCAACTTACAAAGCTCAGCTGACTGCACGAATAGACACGGAACCCAACGGTCACTGTACTGATCGCCACGAACGTCAGAACCCGACTGACTCGCACCTCCAATGGACCGATTTTTATTACTCAAGATGGCCTAGCTAATTTGCATCCCCGCGAGATCTCGCGCGATCCTGCGAGATTCCGTCTCTAATAAAAGCAGGCAGGCGCCATCTTGAAACTCTTTCTTCCGCTGCCCCGACCACAGGATCAGCCACCACCCCACACGCCAGGCACACACGGACCCTCTTGCGCCGAGGGCTACGGTTAGTCTCACACTCCCCCCTGGTCTCCAGATCACATACGTGACACGGCGGACGTGGCCGTTTGATTCGAGCACTCCTGCGGAGGGGTATTGCCGGGACTTCCTCATCGGAGCTCTCAGAAGTGGCATCGGAAGCATCAGCATTAGAGCTTGCAGTTGAGTCATCAGGTCCATGGGGCACAGGTTGGATCCATCGCTCATCGTCGGATGACTCGCTCCTTCCACTGCTCGCAGTTGAGTCACCAGGTTCGTGGGGCACGGGTTGGATCCATCGCTCATCGTCGGATAACTCGCTACTTCCACTGCTTGCCGATTGGTCAGCGCTTAGAGCGGGCCGGACATCCCTTACGTGGCGCGGAGTACCATCGACTAGTGTGGCCTGTTCACTGATGACGCCGGTGACCCGCCCCCTCAAAAAGCTGCTGGTGCACCGGCCGCCGGGTGGCTTCACCCAGACGGTGTCTCCCACTTGGTACGTCCCCTGGGGTTCTCGTTGGTCGGGTAGACACACTTCAACGTCCTTGACGCGCACGTGGTAGTGATGAATCGCATCAGCAGGCGCACTGCCGCCAGTCACGGTGTCCTTAGGCGTTGTGTTGTATCTGTAAACCGCCTCCGCGATCGTACACTTCTTCCTGGCCGCGATCCTCTTCACGGTTCGGTGGCATCGCTCCGCTATGCCATTGCCGCTCGGCACATACGCGCATCGGTGTCGAAGGCGGATCCCCCAGTTGTCCATAAAATGCCTAAATTCCCTGCTGCAGAACGCCGTGTCGTTATCTGTGAGGATCTCCTCAGGCGGCCCCCTTTCGTAGAATATGGATTCCAATTCGTGGATGACACTGGTGGAATCCTGCCTTGCCAATTGGCGCCAAATCGCGAACCTTGTTGGCCCGCAGTCTATCAGCGTGAGGAAGTGTTGGCTGCCGTAGTGGGTTATATCCATACCCAACCGACTCCAAGTCGCGTCCATTCCCAGCTGTCCTTTCCGCCATCTGGCTGGGGCGGGGTCGATGGACTGGCACGTTTGGCACTCCCTGACCACTGCTCTTACTGCGCTTTTTGGTATTGATGGTCTAGCCAACTTCACAAAGTAGTAGGTCCGTTGCACTCCGGGGTGCCCACTGTCGTGATGTATCTTCCTGATTTCGTCCTCCTCGACGGAGGCAGCACACAGAGGCAATGGCTTAGCTTCTTTCTTCATAGCCTCATACCATCTCCGTGGTACCCGAGTGAGCTTGTCGGCGAGGTTGTAGTCCGAGGCGACGAGCACTACGTCTACGGACAGGTTGTACTCCGTCACCAGTTTTTTCACAGTCTCGAGCCTCCGTCTTATCAGCATTTCGCTGGCTGCCTTGGTGCGTGCCCTGGCCTTGCTCGTGAGTGTGTCTGACACCCAGTGGTGCACGCAAAGTGAGTCGGTGTGCACACGCAGTTTCTTCACTTCCCATTGAAGTGCCAGGTTAATGCCCTTTATTACAGCGTCGAGTTCTGCCAGGTTGATATGGGCAGCATCATTCGCCGGTCGCAGCCAGCAGGCATCCTCAACTACGGCCCCATCTTTCTCCAAAACTACACCGATCGCTAGAGAACTTGCGTCCACCCACACGCTCAGTTTGTCTCCCTGCACGCACCAGTCCCCTGTGGCGGGGTCATTCTTTTTCACACTAGCGACGGTCTCCTTTAACATTCGAACCAATAGTTCGTCGGTTATCTCATCGTCCCAGCCTTTGCTGACCGCATTTGCCCTCCTTTTTATGACGCCTGTCGCTGCACGAACCCATCCGCATACTGGAAGGTGCCCCACAAGTTTCCCGCACAGGGAGAACACGGCACGTCTTGTGTAAACGTCAGGTACGTCGGGAACTGCGGTTCCACGCCTCCACCTCAGGATCCCTCGCTCCTCTTGAACGCTCAAGCCCAATACGCGGGCACCATCCTCAAGCCGCTCAGAGTCCTTGCAGTTTAGTCCAAACTCGGCAAGTTTGGATCTTACGCGCGAAGAGGACACGATATCTTCGTTCACGTATATATCGTCAATATACGCCGATGTTCCCTTTCTGATCCATTCTTCTTGTGACAACACGGCATTGACGATAGCCTTCATTATCTGGGGTGCTACGTTTAGCCCAAATCCGAGTCGCGTAAGACAGTATCTCTTCCCGGAAAACATCACTGTCTGGAAAGGCCACATCGCCTCGCCGATCCGGACCTGCAAATATGCTTTTCTCAAGTCCAGTAGGGACACATTGGACCCCTGCCGGCGCCACTCTCGAAGCTTGCTGGCACAGACGTCGGCGTCCGCTGTGAACGCATCAACGTGCGCATTCAACTCACGGTAGTCCATTACCGGCCTCACCTTTAACTTGTTAGGTTGGGCAACTGCCATCAGCGGTATCAGGCCCTTGGGGGGTCCAAGTTTGTCGTAGGGGTATGGAATCAACCAACCGTTCTTAATCCATTCACGGAGCTCGCTTTCGTATGCAGGCCTTATCTGGTCGGGCATACGGTACTCTGCCACTTTGTTTTGTAGTTTGGCCGGTTCCTTGTCTTCTGACCACCTCCAAGTGGCGGTCCACGCCTTCTGTTGGTCGTCGAATTCCGCACTGAAGTCCGGCTGGTCGACTCTTAGTGCTGCGCACACCGGGGGCCTATCCTGAAACTCTACAACGCCAGCGCGCGTTATGCGCACGCCGCCCAGGGCTTTGATGGCATCGTAGCCTAGCAACAGGTCGAAACTCAGCGGTTTTTCGCGTGTCACCAGCGCTTCGACGTTGGCTGAGTTCCCAGTTCTTGTGCGAATGTGTACCACACCCACGCCGCAACACATTCGTATTTTTCCAGTGATGGTAGTTATCCTGACGTTCTTCTTTTTCCACGCCCGACAGAAGTCCGCACACACTATGGTGCGGGAGCAACCGGAATCAAGGAGGGCTGAACATAACGTGTCATTAACTCGGACCTGAATGACAGGGAGCGCCTTGTTTATTTTCTGTTCGGGGAAGAGGTCGGCACTGGCACCTTGTCCCCGTCCCCGTTTCCCGCACAGTCTCGGGCCATGTGCCCAGTCTTGTTACAGCGGTAGCAGCGAACAGCCGTCGACCGCCTTCTACAATTTCTTGCCATGTGGCCTCGCCCGTTGCATCTGTAGCAGATGACATCACCTTGCGGGCTGGGTCCCTGAGACGGTCCTTCGCCACTTGGTGGGGCCTGTGCGACAGCGACTACCGTTTCCTGCACCGTCGAGTCGTCCTTCATTATTGTCCTGGCTCTGTCCACTAGGTCACTCAGCGGTAGTGAGGACATGGTAGAGGTTGCTCGCAGGAGCTGCTTTGCTCCAGCGGGGAGTCCTGACAGGAATTTGTAGGCTAGGGCCCTCTCGGGAAGACCGCCGAACAACACCGTCAGCTTCTTAAGTTCGGCGAGATACACGTCCACAGTTTCGCCTAAGCGTATAGACCTCGTCTCAAACTGCTCCCATGCAGTGGCGGGGTCAGTGGCGAAAGCCCTGTACAACGCCGCCTTGATACTCGAGTAGTCACACTTCTCCTCAGCGCTGAGTTGCTGATATACAGCGAAGGCCCCGCCGGTCAGCCGCAGAGGAATCACGCGCTCGACATTTTTCACGCCGGACAACTGACAATGTAACTCGACCTTCTCAACCCAGCTGAGTACCGGGTCGGATCCGTCGAATTCCGGTATCAATTTTAGATCGAACCTATCCGCCATTGAAGAAAAGAAAACCAAGTTCGGAGTGGGGAGGCCGAAATAGCTTGTAAGAGTATCTTGTGTAGGAGACGGTGAGACTCGTCGTGGGCGACGAAGCGTTTCACTGAAGAACCACAGCAACACACAGCAAACCAACAAACAATCACAGCCACGGCGCGAAGGCAACTTACAAAGCTCAGCTGACTGCACGAATAGACACGGAACCCAACGGTCACTGTACTGATCGCCACGAACGTCAGAACCCGACTGACTCGCACCTCCAATGGACCGATTTTTATTACTCAAGATGGCCTAGCTAATTTGCATCCCCGCGAGATCTCGCGCGATCCTGCGAGATTCCGTCTCTAATAAAAGCAGGCAGGCGCCATCTTGAAACTCTTTCTTCCGCTGCCCCGACCACAGGATCAGCCACCACCCCACACGCCAGGCACACACGGACCCTCTTGCGCCGAGGGCTACGGTTAGTCTCACATTAACACATGGTTTAAAGTGTGCATATAAAGAGTCATTATTTATCATCAATGGTAATTGATGCCCGCCTGGCATGAACGGCTCTCGTCTTCGAGAGGCTTCATGTTTTGATAAGCTTCTGGGATTGACCTTTACTTCCGTTCTGAAATGGAACACATATATAAAACCCATTGCCAGGTCGCTGCAAAAATGGTGGGATCCTTCTGCCGCTCCAGTAGATATCTCACTCCTGATACAATTCTCTACCTATATAAAAACCAGGTACAGCCGACGATGGAGTACTGTTGCACATCGAGGCAGGAGCAGCTAGAAGCAGCTTATCCTGCCTTGACAGAGTTCAAAATAGACTTTGTAGCTTATTGGGAGATTCCTTTTTTTCTTCCCCGCAACCTCTTTCCCACAGAAGAGACGTTGTAAGCCTGTCTCTGCTTTATCATTATTTTCATGGCATGTGCTCGTCTGAGCTTCAATTTATGGTCCCCCTCCCTCGTCAAACTTTCATGAAAAACACTCGTTTAGCCAAAATCACCATCAATAATTTCTGTGCCTAAACCTAAATGTAGATTCCACGAAAAAAGCTTCTTTCTTAGAACTGCACACCCGAGGAACTCTCTTCCGTTTACCTGCTTTCCAGC
This sequence comes from Euprymna scolopes, assembly GCF_053919585.1. NCBI lineage: Eukaryota > Metazoa > Mollusca > Cephalopoda > Sepiida > Sepiolidae > Euprymna > Euprymna scolopes. The sequence goes on along the minus strand of NC_136498.1, from coordinate 62,301,760 downwards.
TGACTACAATCTGATTGTCTTCAAGTCATGATGAACCGTCCCCCTAAGTAATCCAATTTATGAAATTCCCACTACTTATGTTTACTACGCTATAATCACATTAGCTAATGTATACCCATTAACCCTTATCCTCGAATGGGCTCCAGGCCTTGATAAGTGGTGATGCCTGTATAAAAAAAAGAAAAAAAAAGCCTTTGTCAACCCTGTCACTAATAAAAATGTGTGTCTCATATATTAAAAAAATAGGTGTGTCAACGTGATTATGTCGTATACTATCTCTCTCTCTCTCTCTCTCTCTCTCTATCTATCTATCTCTATATATATATACATAGATATGCATATATATACATATCTATATACATATATTTATATATGTATATATATACTTATGTATAAGTATATATATATTTATATATGTATATATATTTATATATGTATATATATATATATCACATATATGCACACACATGCATATATATGTTTATATATATATATATATATGTATATGTATATATTGAGAGAGAGAGAGAGAGAGGAGAGAGAAAGAGAGATAGAGAGAGCATTGGGTAATAGAAAGCGTAAAATATTAGTTTTCAAGAAAAGAAATGCTTTAACCATTGTCTCTATCGTAGGATCCGCTACACGAAAGAAGTAAATATCCAATCGCAAACCTTTAGAAATATTCAGGAAGCTAAAGGCCAGAAATAATTTCCCAATTCTTAGCCTGCTATTGAATTGGGAAGTTTTTCTTAACAGTTGCTTTCTTATAGATAGGAAAACTTACAAATACAAAGTTGAAGAAAAATACTTCCAGGCGATTTGATAGAATGGAGATAAAACACAACGCGTACTTGCAATAATCTGACCTTGCTTCTCCCCATTGGTTCTAGAGGAAACCGTATCGTCTTTAGATACCGGCTTCTCGGCCAAAGTTTCACGTCAATAAAAACAGATCACACTTGAGAGTCAGTGGAATCGTTTGCTTGTCGTACTTTTAAGAACGGATTCTATTGGCGTATTCTGTGATACGAAGTTATGCATTACCCACCATACGGCATGATCACGTTGATACACCGGTTTCCGTCAGATCACTGAGGTTAAGCAACGTTGCACCTGGTCATTACAAACATAGGTGACTAATTTGGTAATTCCAGGCGCTGCATATAGGAGGACCTTCATGCAAGAGTTACAAAAACCTAACGTCGTCATCTCCCCTGACAGGGATATACATGCGACTGGGGACGGCTTGTGAGTTTCATACTTCCATGAATCTTCCTCCTTTGGAGGAAGCCGGTTAAACCCGAATAGGGTTAGTGCCGACGCATGCGCACAAATTATCCACCATTTTGCCTGACGATGGCAGAGATAACAATTTATTTAATTATGTACATGTTTGAGTTACAAAAAAATTGATTCAAGAATCTTAAGTAGAACGACTCCTGGAGTGAATGTGGTATAATGGCGATTGAGGATTCTAGCTAAAAATAGCTTAGACAGTCATAAAGTACAGTGACAGGATGATCATAGACGCCCTCCCCACACTTTTGAATGGTCTTGTGTCTAATTTATTTATGATTTTTTATGATCTTCGTAAATAAGTAAATTTTTCAAAAGATGACCTGAACATTACAAAATTTAGATTGTTAGCTTTAGTTATGAAAATAATAGTATAGTTTCGGTTTCGAACAGACAGATACGAAATCTCCATTAGTAATTAATAATAAATAAGATAAGAGATTCGTAAGTAGAGTTTTGGCGCCAGACACAAATATACGAAAAGTTTGTAAACACTTACAAAAAATTTAATTTTTATAACAATTTATAATTATCTATTTTGCATTTATATTCTTATAATGATCCTTATCTTTCTATTCCAGATGGCAATTGATAACATTGAGCTGCGAGTTTTGATTCTTTACTGCTGGAAGCAAAGTCCTTCAACTAGGAAAGCCGCAAATGAGATTTGTGCTGTGGAAGGTAAAGGAACAATTGCAAATGCGGCGATCTGAAAGTGGTACAAGAGTTTCGATTTTGGCGACATGTGTTGAAGATAAGCCTCGTTCGAAACGGCCAATAAAATTGGATGATGGAGACTTGCAAACCGGGTTGCACATTATGCCTTTATCGAGCACTCGAAAATTGGCTGATGTGTTTGAAGTTGGCAAATCAACAATTCACTTGAAGCAACTTGATTTTGTTCACAAAAAGCCGCGCCAAGATCCACATGAACTCAGTGAAGCACAAGTCAACAGACAAGCTGAAATTTGCCGCCAATTACTCAGCAATCCATTGGAAGAGCGTTTTTAGAAGCGCATTGTGACATCGAATGAGAAATGGGTTTATCTGGTCCAGCGGATCGATAACAGAGTCTTGGAAAATTATGGTCTTTATTATGAGGATTCATTTTTTTTTTTTGGTTTTTGTTATTACATGGCAAGTAAAATTTCAATTTGTTGCAAGTGCTTACGAACTTTTGGGACAAGCTAATAGATAAAACAAACCGTTAAATGATCTTCTGTATTTATTCAACTTGATGTTTGTTCCAAATCAGTGATCAACTAGAAAACTATCGTAATCACTAATTAATTTCATTTTCTCAGCCCATATCATTTAACATGTCCATGCACCACGTGTTCCCAAACGAACTCTGCTGTTTACTATCGGAAACGCACTTTGAGCCAGGTGATATCATATCTGTTTTATTATTATTATTATTATTATTATTATTATTATTATTATTATTATTATTATTATTATTATAGTCTTCCAATTTTAACGTTTGGATCACCAAGTTGACCGAGCTGAACTTTCTGCGATTTTCATGCCCTGCTATTCTCAACTATTTTATATGTTATTGGATTTACTCATCAAATATTTTAAACATTAGGATAGCCTGACGATGGCAAAGCTTGTGATGTACTTAGTCATGGTCACGTTTATTTAACAACAAAAATCGATTTGGGAATTTTAAGTAATACGACCTCTGGAATGAATGTTGTATTCTGGTGATTCGGGATTCTAGCTAGTAATAGCTTAAACAGTTATAGAGTACAGTGACGCGGATGAGTATAGAACCCCCTCTCCACACATTTGAATGGCCTTGTGTTTGATTTATTCATGACATCTGGTATATTTTTGTAAATAAATAAATATTTCTAAAGATGACCTAAAGATTACAAAAAAGCAAAACAAAAAAAAAACACAAAACCAAATAAAGGAAGGAAACTTGACACAAAAGAAAAGAATAATTATAAGAAATTCCTAATCATTTGAATATCAAAATCTAAACAATTTAAATTCTACAGGGTGTCCTTTTTATATCTTTCTGTAGTTTTAACAGAACCTGACTACGACATTGAGAAATTAATTTTAAAAAATACAAAATTTAAACAATCTTAATTTATAAAAAAAATGTATTTTAAATATTGCCCATTTCGGCTGTAAATATATGTGCTCTTTCTTAAACATTATTCGTGACAAATTGCAGAATCTCTGGATTGCGATTTAACTCCATTATTTCGTTCCTGATGTTTTTCTTCAATTCTTGTAGGGTTTAAGGTTTGTTAACATAAGCTCTTTCTTTAAGATATCCCCACAAGAAAATGTCGCGGCTAGTCAAGTTTGGGGAACGTGGTGACCATTTGACATTGCCATAGCGAGAAATAATGTTGTCGCGAAATTGACCCCTGATTTTGGTAAAACAATTTCACAATTTGTTCAATCCTTTATGTATCTATAATCAATTTTCAAGATATTTTCTATAAATATCCGAAATAGAGAAAAAAATCATTAATGGTGAAATGACAAAGATTTTCAACCATTCAGTTACGTAATAACTATGTAGGAATAATTAGATGCCGAGTTAAACATTGGTAAATACATAGATCGGTCTTGTCATAGGTAACATTTCAATGATTCCAAACATTTAATAGCACAGCATCTATAAATAAGCGATATCAACCTAAATTCCAATTTTTTTTCATTTTTCTGTTCTTTTTTTTATCGAAATACAAAACTTCAGTACATTTTTCATGGACAGTTTTTACATATGGACGACAAACCAAAATTAATATGTCGATTACGGATCTTCTGACAGAAATCCAAAGTTCGTCTTTGTAAGAATCTATAAATATAAAAGCGAAAATGTATGTATGTATTTGTGTTCGCTTTCTCTGTGTGTCTACAAAAGGCTTCTTTCAGAGAAGCGGTCGGTCGGTTCACAACTTTTAAAAACTTTTTATATCACATATAAATCGTAATATCTCACAGTTAACAACGAAGCTTTCCTGTCTATTTAATTTGGTCGATTTCGGGAAGATAAATATTCAATATTTGTCGCTCCCCGCATGTGGGTTAGTCTTTTTCCTATAATATCTTGGGGGTGGGGGGGAAGCGTTCAGCAGTAAATGAATACCATCCTGCAGTCAAACTTGACCTCATTAACTCATTAAAATGGGCACCTGCTAAATCCAACTAATTAAATAAATTCAAATGTGCTTCCGTTAGCATCTCGCGGTGGGGCAATGGTTAGCATCGCACGTTTTTTTTTTTTTGTTGTTCACACTTTAATTTACAACTTTGCCTCAACGGTTCGGGTTCGATCCTCATACTTACTTTTTTAACCCCCCCAAACACCCGGGCAACGCCGGGTATCCCTCGCTAGTATATTATAAAGCACAAAACAATAACCAAAAAAGGAAAAAAAATGGAAAACACAAAACAAAGAACTTACATTTTATATGTTCCCTCGAGGAAAACCGTGAATATTACCTACCAACGCAAACAGCTGTTTTACTAAGAATACCAAAGGATGGGCATTATACAAAAGCAGATAACTAGCATTATGCAATTTTCATGACTTCCGCTCGTTCGAACGCTCTATGTTACGTTGTTGCTCTATAATGAAGGGTTGTGTGTTTGATGTGTCATCTCTAATAATGGATTAGACGAGATGGCGTGTTATATATTTATGTTGTATCACAAAGGGAATCGTGTGTGAGTGACATGTATTTTCAGAACCTACCTCTGCTTCTTCGATGTTGGATCATCTGGAATTTCTCGTCCTGGAGGGAGATGTAATACCTGTTTTTGGATGAAGATTCAATCACTCCAAGACAAGGAATTAGTTTTATAGTTTATTTCACTTTTCCCAGATGTCCTGCAGAAGTTGGAAAGTGAAATCGGCCTGTATGGGTTCTTCTTCTACACACGTTAGCGTTCGTCCCCCCCCAGTGAAGAGGAGGAGACAACGGGAAGCCGTCCGTTGTCTTCTGAGTCCAAATCAAATCTCAACGATTCAGCTAACCTGATCACATGACTCGTACGCAATCAAATCAGCTGATCTTGACTTCCGGCCAACGTGTCTACACAATAACTCCCCTCTCTCTCTCCCTCTCTCTATTCCTTAACATCTAGATTATCTAATACATTCGCCCGAATTCGACGTTTAATAGTTCTTAATTCCTTTGATTCTCATGACAATTGGTTAGTGGTCCTGAGGTAAAGGCTTAGCAAAATGAGTGTCGTGACTCGGTCTTTCTTTATTGCCCTCACCGTTCCCTTTCTTTGGATGGGACAACTGGTGACCCTTCACCGCTAACACCGGGAACTGGCCTTTCTCGCCTTTTCCATGGGTTGACAGCCTCGACGGTTTAACTGCTATCGCCTACACCTTTCTGTCCTCGACGTAAGTTTTATCCTTTATTTCATTTCCACATTAGGACTTTGATTAATTCCTTACTTTCTATTTCGTTAGTATTTCGGACTTATTCAATTTCGACGTATTTTTAAGCATTTTCTGCTTCCCTCTTCCACACTGAACTTCACACTAATTCTACTTTATTCTTTCTGTCTGTTTTTCAGTTTTTACCTTCTTCATTTTAATAAACCTGTTGATTCAACGACAAATATCTTCAGAGTTTTAATTTTGGAGAACTGTTTATACTTTCCGTCGTAAGACTTAAAACACAATGGAGCACGTGGTCTTTACGGGATGGAACAATGAGCAAAAGGTGACTTCGTGGCTGGGTTTGAATCTCATGACTGGCAGGAATAGTCACTCCCTACACTAATAATTGCATAATAATGAAACAGTAGTATCGGTAGGTATAAAGAACAATGCTTGTTTAATTATATATATATATATATATATATATATATATATATATATATATATATGAGGATAAAATACGAGATACATCATTAAATTAAATTCTGTAGAGACAGGATGCATGAAAAAGCTAAAAGAAAATCAATTAAATATAGGAAAAGATTCAGTTTCGTTCAGATAAACGAATGTCTTAAAAAAATGAAGATTTGAAACTTTCAATCTTCAACTTATTTAACACATTCGCTGATCCGAAAGGAAACCAGTTATTTCTTCGTTTTGATGATATCTTCTTGTGTCTAATTGTTTTCCTTTTAGTTCTTTTTTCACACGCATATACACACATATATAATTTTCTTTATCTACATAAAGTATTATGTATCTATTTTAAGTATTTAATTTGAGAGCACTCGATACTATTTGATAAATAAATACACTAATATACAAAATAAAGAGTAAGTGAAAAAATCCAGATAAAAACTAGGCCACTTCCCAATGCAAAGAAAAGATCAACCCATTCTAACCAAAAAGACCAAAGAAACAGACGAATTAGAGATCAAGTAAAGCTGTGCCTGATTAAGGCGTATCCATCGGCTACGAGAAATGGGTGTGTGAATAACAAAGAATTTGATTGGCTGACTAGCAAACCCAGTACCATGGGAATATATAAAAACACGAAGCAACATCGATTCCATGAAACAGCCTAACGAATCCTCACAAGGATGAAACATAGAAAGTTCTGTGTAGTTTAATTGCTATACATATTTGGAAAACTAACTATATGTGTTACTAGCTTAATAGGGAATAATTGGTAAGCTATGTCTACTAGTGTTGGGACGATTAATCGGAATTAGAATCGCGAATCGGACAAATCGGAGCTTTTCGGGGTATCAGAAACATTTGAGCCTATTTAACTCCCCTTATTTACTTCATCCTGTCTGTCTTTTACAAGACTTCCCCTCGGACGTTTTTCTTTCATAGCCTTAATTTAAATTAAGAGAAAGGCCAGAACATTTTGGCCTCAACAACCATCTGGACCTGCTAAGGCCACGCTAAGTTAGTGACAAAACAATGTGGATAGAAACTAGGGAGGGATTTCCTCTCAAGAAGTGATTAAAAACTCTAATTATGATAAAACTTTTAAATAAATTATGTACATACTAACGAGGAAGGCGCCCGGCTTCGCCCGGTCATAAAATATGCTTAAATATGATATTTTAATTTGTCCAGATTCCGTATATATTATTATAGAGTCGGGATTTCAAAAGTTAAAAAAAAAAAAATATTTGGGTGCCATGAACTAGAATCGAAACCGAAAGCAAAACTGTCGCATTCAAAGCTGGTGACATTACCATTGTACCAACCTGACACGAATCTGAACTGATTAAAAATAAACTAAGGTGGATGTATAAAATGTATAACAATTTTTTTTTCCATTTTGACCCCTTTTTATCCCTTCAAAACTATTTTAACCGGCTAAAACCCCATAAAAGAGCGTTCCATAAAAAATCCTATCATTTTAGGTGCTTAGCGCTACTCTGCGATATTTGGTTTCGGAAAATATAGAGTTAGAAAATATGAAGACAGACAGACAGACAAGACAGATATAGAGCATTTTATACATTAGATTTAATATCTTTAACAATCTAAAAGAAGCAAACCTAAATCATAAAATCATACAAAATCACTCATACATTATGAATAGTCAAATTCCACAAGCTAAATAAAAACTGATTGATTTTGAAAAAAAAAAAAACTGTTCGATTTAAGATGATTTTGTAATTGTTGATAGGTGATTTATAACTACGATCTTGTAATGGTTGAAAGATGATTTCCAATAATGTTTTTATAATGGTAAAAAACTGATTCATAACTATGAATCGTAGTTAAAATGCAATTTATAGCTATAAAATGTGATTTATAACCATGACCTTATAATGGTTAAAGGGTAATTTACAACTATGATCTTATAATGCTTGAAAGGTGATTCATAGCCATGACCTCATAATGGTTAAAAGGTGATTTATAACTATGATCTTAAATGGTCAAAAAATGATTCATAACTATGACCTTATAATGGTCAAAAAGTGATTCATAACCATGATCTTATAATGGACAAAGTATGACCTTATAATGGTTTAAAGGTGAGTGATTAATAGAGCTAAGACAACAGCATATTTTTTCATTGTTTTGACTCTCGAGTGTGTATCCGTTGATATCTTATATGATTTTATATAGAGTGATGTGGTTTTCGGTTGATTAACTGTGTTTTACTGTGTCGGCTATATACTCGAGATTCATGACAATGAAAAGAATATGCTGTTGCCATAGCCCTGGTGATTAAACATTTAGAATTTTAAAAAATCTTGTTCATATGAATCATTATAGTATGATTTTTTCCACCAGCTCGATATTATTGCGTTTTTTTTTTGTTTTGTTTTTTTTTGCCTCAGTTCTTCTACAATTAGGTACCCATAGGATGGGACTATGTGAAGGTTGCTGATATCTATAATGAAAGTGTTTATATGAAACCAAATAGAATAGAACAATGATGAATACACTCATTGGTATAAGAGTCTGGTACTTCTGCAGTTTAACGCCCGTTTTTCCGTGAGTCCTGCTCGGCAACACCCGGCGAAGACGGAAACTACTGGATTATACTGAGTGAACAAAAAGAGACACAAATGATCAGGCGGTAAAATTGAGGGGGGGGGACGAAAGGAAAGGAAAGAATTTATAAGGAAAAAAAAGAAAGGTCAGAGTATCATTGTGTCGGTGTAGTATAAACGCCCCCAACATCCCCATGTTAAGAACGGCTTTCGGAATAAACGCACCCAACCTCCCCATGTTAAGAAAGGATTTCGGAATAAACACCGTTCTTAACATGGGGAGGTTGGGAGGTGTTTATTCCGAAAGCCGTTCTTAACGTGGGGAGGTTGGGGGTGTTTATTCTGAAAGCCGTTCTTAACATGGGGAGGTTGGGGGTGTTTTTATACGACGATGGAATAGGTCGTAAAAAAATACCAAAATAACTTTTTACACACAAACAAAACAAGACATATATTTGTTTACTAATTCAAAGTAAGAAAACTTTTATTTACTCCCCCCAAATAAAGCAGAAAAAAACACGTTCGAAATCTCGCTAGATACAGCTACTCTGAAGAGTCGTAGACAACGAAACACGTGTCAGTGGATAATAACATTTTAAAAATAATATATATACCGCTCCCCATGTGGGGGTACCAAATTGGTTAAAAGGAAAAATTATTCCCAACTCGCATTTAGGTAAAAATGCACTTTCGTAAATAATTGAATTCATTCAAAACATATGGCTAAAACCAAAAGCAAAACAACATCTATATATATATATATATATATATATATATATATATATATATATATATATATATATATATATATATATATATATATGAGTCCGTGAGAAGAAACAATTAGAGTAGAAGGCCTCAACACAGAAAGCGAGTTATTTGGTTCCGTTTTAGATCAGTTAGGAGATATGTACGTCAAGAGGCCACAAGCGTTGCGAGTTCATCAGAGCACATCCCACTAACATATCTGTAAAAGCAGAAGAAAGGGTTCCAACATTGCAGCGATGAGACAGAGGCTGGTGCTTGGCTGATAGTTTGGGGTCTGTTAGATTAGAGACTCTTATCTAAAAGGGAGCGACCAGTGTCAGACGTACCTGCCCAGATGTGACAACAATACACTAGCGTGCTCGATTGGTGGTTTTGTAAAGATATAGGATCCTTTCAGGTGCGAGTAACTTTCTAGCACTGTAGAGAGAGACTACCTTCTTTGCAGCACTCTTGGCAATATCCTCAATATATTTGTCCCAGTTCATGCTGCCTGTGAATTCCAAGCCGAGGAGTTTGAACGATGAGCTTATTATTAGCCATTGCAATTGGTGGTCGAGAATACAGATGATTAAAATAGCATTTTCGTCACTAACCGTGCAGATGGAATGGACACAACCTAAGAATGAATGCGTTCCCATTTACGTTTAATAATCGAATGCACACAATTGGGTGCAGATGCATTAATGGTCTCGCTCGTGTAATAAAACACATTCCAAGCTATCTGTTAGAGATATCTACAAGAAGCAGCCAATCTTGTGGCCGAGATTCTGATAATTCCATTTAGAGAAAAACATTCAGAGATGTTATTACAGTAGACAAGTGATCCATCTTTACTGAAATAAGGAAGAAGCACACTATCTCTCTCTTCCTCCTCCTCCTCCTCCTCCTCCTCCTACCCCTCACATTATCGATAGACTATGGAATGGAGGGAAGCAATCCGTATTAAGGTGGAATAACGAATTCCCCCGCGTTTTGTATATTCTACATTTATTTATTTGCGTTACAATAAGGTTCTCACTTGTACATTAAAATAAATCTCTTCTTTTAACCCCTGTCTTTTCCTTTTTTTTTTATTTATTAACCACTAGCAGGAAGATCTAGATTGCCCGGGGATTGAATAAGAAGCTATATTTTAATGTTTTCAGCAACGAGTCACCGCCGCAGCCTGGCAGTGATGAGACAAAGGTTGGAGCTTGACTGATAGTGTGGGATCTGTTAGATTGAATACTTTTGACTAAAAGGGAAAGACTACTGTCGGATGCACCTGTCCAGATGTGGCAAAAATACTCCAGAGGGATAAGTATACGACCATTAATTTAACCAATTGTTGGCGAATATATAGATTATAACCTTCTCGGGGCACATGAAGCGTTTGCTCTGAACCAAAAAGGACTCCTATGCAATTGTTGCAATATTTTCTATATAATACGAGAATAGACATTTGTTTTCTGCCCACTTCCGCAAGATGTGACACGAGGTCGGAAGGTGCGGATGCAAAGCAAACACCTCTAAAGGAGGGGCACTCTTGCCTAGCAAAAATTGCCTGGACATCACTGTTGGCATTCCTAGATCAGGACACCTCAGGTAACAAGCGATAAACTTATCTCACCCGAAATCCTGATGGCAAGACCTGGGAGGGTGGACCTCCTAAGTAATACATAGATAGCGTACCCCAGTCCGACAGGTACTGGGCCAGTTCTTAGCCCCGCACCTGTAAGGCTGATTGTCAAGCATCTTTTCTACCCAATCTCCAAGTAACCAAACCAGCAAGGAGACGCATCCTCCAACATTACACATAATGATTATACGTATGATTAAAGAAAATTGGACTGTTCTATTTATAGACTGGTGATAGGCACTAACCAATTAAATGGAAACATGCTCTGCTAACAACCAATCAAAAATGGGAATCACTCAATATGCGATATATTGGATATTTTAGAATTCTCACACATAATTTTTCGTGTCCACACGAGAAGCAATCTTGCTTTTCGTCTACAAAACTTTTACAGCTCAGGGCGTATGCAGATTAGCTACCCACCGAAAACTCTATGTTTTATGGTTTAATCAAGAATTTATACAGATTAGCTGCCCACTGCAAACCTTATTTTTCATTCAAGGATTTATACAGATTAGCTGCTCACTGCAAACCCTATTTTTCATCTAAGCACTTGTACAGATTTAGAAGTTTCTAATGGGAAACTCTTATAAAATTAAACATGACTTTCAACTCAAATGCAATCCTGCCTCAAGTTTTGAACCTCTGGTTATTATTATTTATTTAATTCTATTTTATTTCTATAGTTGTCATGCTATAAATATAATTAAACTATAAAAATACCCGCCCTACGATGGAAACAATTGATCCCCTAAACAGAACAGTTTACCTCACTTTCATATCCCAATACAGAGATTAAATGCGTATAATGTTACCAAACTTGAATCTTCATTCCAGTTCTGATCAAAATTCATCATATGATTTTAATTTTTGGAAATTTTTAGTAATAAAATAAAATACGTACGCTTAAGGGATCGTAAGAAGAAATTGAAATTCAAGGAATTTTGCTTAATTGGTGTCTGATGATTATGGATCAAATTCAATCCAAATCTAAAGTATTTGAATTTTCCAATGAAAGGTTGTGTCTATATTATGCCCCCTACAACCTCTTGAAATACTTTGAAAGACTGGAATTCAAGGAATATTTATCAATTAATGTCTAATCCATATTGTTCAGGTATCTAAATTTCGACAAAGGATACCCGTTATATTTTGTCTCCGTTGGAACAAAACTAAACAAAACTAAATATAGTCCATATTGCCAGCCATTACACCAAGCAGTTATGTTCATAAAATGAATAATAATTGCTTAATTAGTTCAGCAGTGCATACAAATGAATAATTATATATATATATATATATATATATATACATATATATATATATATATATATATAGATAGATAGATAGATAGATAGATATACAACTTTATATGAATAGAGATGAAAAAAACGTATAGAATAAACTCTTTTTGTAAATTTCATGAAGCGCAACTACAAACTCATGATTTCAGAGAATGAATAAGGAACCGTGTGAACTCTTGCCTTGAACTCTATATTCACATTTATATTCTTATTTATATTTATTTCTCAAATTTGTAAGTAAAAAATTGTAATCTATATATTAATACGATAGCGTATGTGTTATTTTCTGTGTCACCCTGGGTCGTTTAATTGTTATGTACTTCGATTACTTGTCATAAATCGGGCTGTGACAACGGAATGTTCTTTTGATTGTTTTGACTCATGAGTCTATATCCGTTAATATCTTATATGTTTTTATATAAATTGATATGGTTCTCGGTTGATTAACTGTGTTAAACTGTGTCGGCTATATACTCGAGAGTCTAAAGAATGAAAAGAATATGCTGTTGTCATAGCCCTAGTCATTAATAATTTTACCAAGAATTCTTCATAAGTTTTGGTTTCGGTTTCGATTATATCTGATGATACTCCAGTAATCTATTTTATTTTATGAATAATGTTATCAAGAATTCTACATAAGTTTTGGTTTCAGTTTCGATTATAACTGATGGTGCTCCAGTAATCTATTTTTTTATAAATAATTTTATCAAGAACTCAAGAATTCTTCATAAGTTTTGGTTTCAGTTTCGATTATGGCTGAAGGAACTCAAGTTTTATATATATATATATATATATATATATATATATATATATATATATATATATATATATATATTCATAAGCTTTTATTTCGGATTCGATTCAAGCTACTGCACCCAAGTCATATGGATATGTTTTTTTTATTTTTTGAAATCGCAACTTTACAATATATAAAAATCGATAGAACATTAACTCTATAATATTATATTCAAAATCTGCAAGAATTAAAATATCATATTTAAGCGTACTCTACGACCGGGCTTTGCGGGGCGTTCATGCTAGCTTTGATAAATATTTTTGCAGTTTTAACAAAAAAAAAAAAACTACAATAATATCAGAACATCTCTGAACGTCTATAAAATGCCAACATCAATATATTACATATGAATGAGTCCCCTGTGGAATGTCCCCATGTCCCGCTATTTCCCTTTAATGTTTGTCCAAGGTAAATGCAAATCCAAAACATTATAATATCACCTCTGATCAAAATATAATATACTTATCCAAATATCCTGAGTAATTTCGTTTCAGAAAATATATGAAGTTATGAAGTTATGAAGGTTTATCTAAAAAAAATCTCAGATAGGGACTACCATTTTATATACATACTAGCAGATGTATCCAGCGTTTCCTGGTATTAAACGTAACGTTAAATTCCATTTAAAAAATGAATAAAAAAAATACGGAAAAAAGTGACATACATGCGAGTATTATGTTTTTGCTAAACGGTTCACCTCAGGTAAGTAAAAAAAGAAAAACGCTCGCACTAAAATCAAAACTAAAACACAGAAACAGTGGGTAAGTACGATAACCATTAGGCCTGTTCATACCATCTTTGAAAATGTTTTCAAAGCTACTTATTCTTAACATAAGCCGGCTGTCATATGAACAATTTGCACATGCGCAGTCGTGAAACAATTGACAAACAGATAAAACTCCGATGACCCCCTACATTTGGACACCTTGGCAATCCCTTTTCCGGATGAAACCCGATTAAAAAGATTTTCACGTGTCTGAATACCCTATATACCAAATTTCAAGTCTATAGATTAAAAATTAGCTGAGTACATAGGTTGAGAGCTGTCCCCACATTCTCACTTCAATTTCAATAGATAGAATAAAAATTATCCGTTCATAACGTCAGATGATTCAAGTTGAAATAAAAATGTAAAGGGAATATGTGTTTTTTTTGTGATTACATATGGACATTAACAACCAAGAGGATGGACGTAAGAGAAAGAAAGGGGAGAAGCGAAAAGGGGAAAAAGAAGAGAGGGGGAAAAAGAAATAAAGCTTATCTTCTTTTATATATATATATATATATATATATATATATATATATATATATATATATATATATATATATATATATAATTTTTTAAGGAAACAAAACGATATAAATTTTTTTTTTCTTTAAAAAGAAATGTTTATTTATTTTTAAATATATGAAGCAAGCTTTTGCCCTGAACAGTGCTTTATCAAGCGATTTCTTTTTATTAATCATTTTGTCTCCTTGGAGATGTAAAAATCTCTCTGAGTAATAGTCCGTTGAGTTGTTAAATGGACGGCTTTTAAGTCTTTTTAAGTGCAACGTATATGTATATATGTGTGTGTACACACACGCACACACACACACGCATATATATATATATGTATATATATATATATATATTGTGCTTCCTTTTTAAAATTAAATATGTTTTTAACTCTTTTTCAAGATGTTTTTTAACATGTTTTATTAATCATTTGTTCATATATATATATATATATATATATATATATATATATATATATATATATATATATATATATATATATATATATATATATATATATATATATATATATATATATATATACCGGCACCTATTTTCAAGTTTAAAATGTCACTTGGTATCACCCCTCCCACTCCACGCTTGCGTTTTAATATTTCATTTTTTATAAATAAAAAAAATATTTCACTTCTTCATTTAAGGACAAGATGCTCCGAATAGCAGATATAAACTTTATTTCACTCGCTCGATAAGGAACAATTGTTTTTTTAATATGCCGATTTGTTCCGAAATATTAGGATGTTCAGTATAGCGAGTATGTAATACTTGTCTATATAAATAAAAATACAATTATATATATATATATATATATATATATATATATATATATATATATATATATATATATATATATATATATATATATATAAAAATTACAATAAGTTTACCAAGGTAATCAAAATGGTAAATTTAAAATATATTATAAATATTAAAGAGTTAATATTTACAAGTCAAATAATCTCAACCAGATGTAAAAGCTCAATAAAACCGAAAAGGAAATAGAGCTTATAATGATCCATTCATGTGAAATCTTTTTATCATTTTTTTTTACCTCCTATTCCCCTTACGTCACCCTTTTTTTAACCAAGTAAGATCTGTGACTTACTTGTAGTTTCATTAAATACTATTATATGCAAAATCCGATCCTGCATTTTGCTAATTCTTGCCCTCTGATGAGAAGGAGAGTATTTCTTCGAAACTCCGCGGATTAAGGACTATCCACTTATCTTGTGCTTCCTTTTTTAAAATTAAATATGTTTTTAACTCTTTCTCAAGATGTCTTTTAACATGTTTTATTAATCATTTATTCATATATATATATTGTATTTTTTTAAATCCGACAATGTAACTTTAGATGTTAGATGGAATACATCTGTCCTGTTTTAATAGGCTTTTGCTTTAGGAATTCTTGTCCTTTAACTCTGGATGTTAAAAACTGAATAAACTATGATGTGATAGATTGGGATAATCTTTGAGGGGGGGGGGCGTAAATATTCTGATTAATTCCTTTATATTAACTGGTTGAAGCACTGCAAGATATTCCCTCGGGAATGTCTAGCCGTCTCATCAGCATATTTATCTTGAAATTCCTACCTTTGAAAATCACTTGAGATGATAAAAGAGCGTAGACATCCGGAATATTCATAAGACTGTTTGCTAATTCATTAGTCGTAGACTTAAAACGCAGGGAAACCTCCAATTAACATTTCCCTTGTAGTTCGGTGATGAAGATAGAGGCCCGAGAGGACCTATTTACACCACCAGAAACACCAGCGGCCTATTTGCATTGAGTACAAAGAAAGATTGTGAATATATTGCTTGTCCAACAAAGGAGAGCTAAGACAAATTATCATTGTTTCATATGTTTATGAGACAGAATTGTAAAACAAGATAGTTACGTAGAAAATTATATTAGTTTAAAAATAGAAAGCTCATCCTTTCCCACACACTAGCATGAAACTAGGATACAAAACATTTCCTTGAGTCGTTAAATTAATACAGCGGAACCTCGGGAGAAATATAGAAAATATCGAAAGAAGAAACGGATACGTCATTACTGGAAACGTGAATGGGTGCTTAGCTTGTAAGAAATTATACGGCTTGAATCATGTCACTTCATTGGTTGATTGGTTTAACATATTGTTTTAATTGCGGCCTTTCTCATTGGTTGATTTGAATTTTTGACCCGCTAGCGCGGTCATGTTTAAACTAAATACTTCCGTCCGAGTAAATATTTCATGCATGACTCGCTTATTTTTTAAAATTCTTATAAATTAAAGTATTTTGGCGCCCAATATTCTCATAATACCTTTGAGATAATAACACCTGCTAAGTTAGGTGTTCCTTTCTTGAAGTAATATCGTCTTTCTAATCTAATTTTAAAATACTTACACATTTTTAAATATTTACACATTTTTAAATACTTACACATTTTTAAATACTTACACATATTTAAAACTGACACATTTTAAATACTTACACATTTTAAATACTTACACATTTTAAAAATTGACACATTTTTAAATGCTTACACATTTTTAAATGCTTACATAATTTTAAAACTAACACATTTTTAAATACTTACACATTTTTAAATACTTACACATTTTTAAATACTTACACATTTTTAAACTGACAAATTTTTAAATACTTACACATTTTAAATACTTACACATGTTTAAATACTTATCCATTTTTAAAATTGACACATTTTTAAATACTTACACACTTTTACATTCTTACACATTTTAAAAATTGACACATTTTTTAAACAGAAACATTTTTAAATACTTACACATTTTTAAATGCTTACATATTTTTAAATACGTACACATTTTTAAGTACTTACACATTTTTAAAATTTACACATTTTTAAATACTTACACTTTTTTAAAATTGACACATTTTTGAATACTTACACATTTTTAAATACTTACACATTTTTAAATTGACACATTTTTAAAACTGACACATTTTTAAGTACTTACACATTTTTAAAACAGACACATTTTAAATACTTACACATTTTTAAAACTGACACATTTTAAATACTTCCACATTTTTAAGTACCTACACATTTTTAAAATGTACGCATTTTTTAATACTTACACATTTTTAAAACTGATACATTTTTAAATACTTACACATTTTTAAATACTTACACATTTTTGAATACTTACACATTTTTAAATGCTTAAACATTTTTAATTGAGACATTTTTAAAACTTACACATTTTTAAGTACTTACACATTTTTAAAACTGACAAATTTTTAAATACTTACACATTTTTAAATACGTGCACATTTTTAAATACTTACACATTTTTAAAACTGATACATTTTTAAATATTTACACATTTTTAAAACTGATACATATTTAAATACTTACACATTTTTAAAACTGACACATTTTAAATACTTACACATTTTTAAAACTGATACATTTGTAAATACTTACACATTTTTAAAACTGATACATTTTTAAATACTTACACATTTTTAAAACTGACACATTTTTAAATACTTACACATTTTTAAAACTGATACATTTTAAAGTACTTACACATTTTTAAAAATGACGCATTTTTAAATACTTACACATTTTTAAAACTGTTACATTTTTAAATACTTACACATTTTTAAATACTTACACATTTTTAAAACTGATACATTTTTAAGTACTTACACATTTTTAAAAATGACGCATTTTTAAATACTTACACATTTTTAAAACAGACACATTTGTAAATACTTATCCATTTTTAAACTGACACATTTTGAAATACTTACACATTTTTAATACTTACACATTTTTTAAATACTTACACATTTTTAATACTTACACATTTTTAAATACTTACACGTTTTTAAATGCTTATAGGTGTTTAATACTTACACATCATCTAAGACGCTAGCTTTTGAAATATTTACACAAATCACAACTGAACATTTTTAAATATAAATTCCTACAAGAAAGAAAGAACAATAACATGGTGAGAATTCTTTAAAAGAATCCTTTTAAGACTAATTGGACCGATAATGAGGAATGGAACAGAGTGCTAAAGCGAGAGAATTCTCCAGAAAAAAAAAAGATCCCGAAAAATTGAAATCATCTTGTGTTATTAAAAATTCTATTTGGCTAGACATTTCAATACGAAATTATGACTTGCACATGCGTATAAGAAGAAAGTATTAAAAAATGGTTTCCATCATTGTTAAAAAAAAACATTGTTATTCTTTTAAAGAGAATGTATGCACAAATAACTTTGTTGCACAGAATGTTCCTAATAACACGTCTTCTTCCATTTGACTCAGTGTGCGAACTATTTATAGCACAGAGACATTTGCACAAAACATGAGTCATCTTGGTGAACTGGCGCGTGTGCACGTGCATATATATATACACTTGTGCCCGATATTATTCATACCCCTCTTTGAAAATTGAGTTTATTAGGTGTAACTTTGTAAGAATTTATTGCTTACGTCCATATTGATACATATTCTTAATAAACCTCTTCTGATCATTTTCGTCATTTTAAAATCTCGGGATACTTGTAATAAAAGAAATATTCAGCTATTTATAAAATCTGCAATGTTCAAAAATAATCATACCCCCTTATTTTTTCAGTATTAATCGAGTTTCTGACTGTTTGTTTCCTGTTTGATTCTTATTTTGAATGCTTTTATACAACCTTTGATTAATTTCATTTCGTTTTTTGCATTTTTCAGAAATTAAAATGATATCAACTGAAAACCAATAAAAGAATAAAAATTATTAGAATGGGGAAGAAAAAAGAGCTTAGTAATGATCTTAGGACTAAAACTGTGAATTCACATGAGGATGGTTTAGGTTACAAGTCAATTTCCAAGAAATTTGAGGTCCCTACAGCAACAGTACAGAGCATCATCAAAAAATTCCAGAGCCACCACACAACAAACAACTTGATTGGTAGAGGAAGGAAAAGGAAACTGTCTGCTAGAGCCACCAGGGATATTGTAAGCAGTGTTAATGCAAATCCAACCACTACTACTAAGGACATTTTAGAAAATCTGGAGTCTTCTGGCATAAAAATATCAAGGCAAACATTGCAAAGGACTCTGCATGAAAATGGTCTGAAAGGAAGAAGACCAAGAAGAACTCTATTGCACACTGGAAAACACCTTGCAGCACGTCTAAAGTTTGCTAGGACCCAATGTGAATTCTTCAGAGTCCGTTTTCTCAAGTATTTTGTGGACTGACGAAACAAAAATTGAATTGTTTGGCCATATGGATGCTTCTTACGTTTGGAGGAAGAAAGGAGAAGCTTACAACCCAAAGAACACCATACCCACGGTGAAACATGGTGGTGGTAGCCTAATGTTTTGGGGCTCCTTTTCGGCTAGTGGTCCAGGTAGTTTGGTCAAGATAGATGGAACCATGAAGAAGGAGCAATATTTGGAGATACTCCAGAAAAACATTAGACAGGATGCGGAGAAGCTCCATTTAGGACCAAACTGGGTCCTTCAACAGGATAATGATCCAAAACATACTGCCAAAATAGTCAAGAAATGGTTTGAGGATAATCAAATTAATATTTTGGAATGGCCTAGCCAGAGTCCCGACCTGAACCCTATCGAAAACCTCTGGCACATATTAAAAACTAAGGTTAAAAAGCGGAAACCTAGAAATTTGAGGGATTTGGAGAACTACTGCATTGAAGAATGGTAAAAAATCAGTGTTGATGCTTGTAAAAACCTTGTTGATAAATATCCAAAACGGTTACAGACAGTTATTAAGAATAAAGGGCATGCTATTGACTATTAGTAAGAGAGGTATGAATAATTTTGAACTAGTGCCATTATTGTTTTTCTTTGTATACTGTTTCAAACTTGCATAATTTATTTATTTGTTGAGTTTAAATTAAATGCTTATGCTTGATTTATTGTTTGAAATCCCTTTAATATTGTCTACCTTCTGGTTTGAGCAATATTCTTATAGAAATCTCAAAGATCCGAGGGGTATGAATAATATCGGGCACAAGTGTATATATATATATATATATATATATACATACATATATATATATATGATTACGTGCATATATATATTCATATATATATGATTACGTGCATATATATATATATATATTTAAATATATATGATTACGTGCATATATATATTTATATATATATGATTACGTGCATATATATATGTTTATATATATATGATTACTTAATTTAATAACATAAATTAATATACGAAAGTATAATTTCTGCGTAAACTTTAAGTATTTATTCAACAGTGCTCAATATGAAGGTAGAGCTAGGTAGTGAGTTATAAAATATATGTGGCAATTAAGCTACGCAGAATATTCCGCGTTTCATCCACGCTAAGATGCATCAGGCTTATGCGAGGATTTTGTGGTTGTCTCGTGTTGTTATATACGCACCTTCTATTGTGTTTTTAGTTAGCCAATCAGCTTTCTACTTTGCACCGCACCCTTTCTAATAAGCCAATGAGTAGACACTTACAGGATAAAGGTCCAGATGAGACTATAATTAAAGTACATAATAACAAAATATGAAATAAAAGCATTGAAAACAACAACAAAATAAACAATAAAAAGTGGACACCATGGTAAAATAAAACAAACACAAAGGACACATGTAACTAGTAGAAATAATAATAATAATAATATTAATAATAATAATGATGATGATGATGATGATGATGATGATGATAATAATAAACCAACTCCGTACAATGACAATCATACTAGAAATAAAAATAAAAGTACTAATAACGAACAAGATAAATGAACCCGCACACTTTGCCCACTTCAAAATAAATGTCTAACCAAAAGCATAGTTTACTAAGCCACAATATTTCCGAAAGAAACTCCGAATAAGAAATATTACGTAGGTATGAATTCCTCAGATTTCAAAACCCGATATTATGACCACAAAAGTACATTAAAAAATAAAAAAAACACTGAATAAAAACAATCCTAGCAAACAGATACTGGGAACTCTAAGAAAGCAGACGCTCGCCGGTAGTCGAATGGAAAATAGTAAGACAAGCAAATACACGTAGAGACCTAGACGATCCATGTAGATTATGCCTTCATGAAAAAATTGCTATCCTATACTTTATAGAACCCCAACATCTGTTAAACTGTAGGAGAGAAATCGCAAACACCTGTATTTACAGGATAAACTTTACTCTAGGATAGTGATACAAAACAATTTTAAAACTAACAATAATAATAGAAAATTAACAAATAAAATAAACATACATATACATAAATTATCACATATATATATATATATATAAACTTACATAAAAAACACATTTAACCTAGATTTAAAATAGGTCAAACACTAGATGCCTATGCTTCCTGTCAAAACAGCGCACACAAAGGAACAGGTGAACCGGAAGTCAACTCAGCCTTTGTCCTGTAAGTGCCTGCTCATTGGCTGATTAGGAAGGGTGCAGTACAAACTACAAAGCTGATTGGCTAACTAAAATCTCAATAGAAGGTGTGTATGAAAAACGCAAGAAAACCATGAAATCCTTGCATAAGCCTGACGAATTCTAGCGTGGATGAAAGACGGAATATTCTGTGTAGCTTAATTGCCATATATATTTTATAACTTACTATATATATATATATATATATATATATATATATATATATATATATATATATATATATATATATATATATATATATACTAGTGGGAGCGGGGCGGCGTTGCCAGGTCGTAAAATACGCTTAAATATGGTGTTTTAATTTTTTTAGAGTCGTGATTTCAAAAGTAAAAAAAAAAATATTTTGGTGCCATCAGCAAGAATCGAAACCAATAGAAAAACTATAACATTCAAAGCTGGTGGCGCTATCACTGTACCAACACACACGCATATGAACTGATTAAAAATTAAAAATTAAAAATGAACTAAGATGAAGATACAAAATGTATGACGATTTTTTTTCAATTTTGACCCATTCTTGACCCCTTAAAAACTATTTTAACCGGCTAAAGACCCACAACAAAGGTCCATAAAAATTCAATTATTTGAGGCTCATCGCACCGCTCTGCGACTTTTAGTTTCGGGGGAGATAGAGGTTGAAAATATGAAGACAGACATATATACAGACAGACAGACAGACAGACACGTAGCCTTTTATATATTAGATACAATAATCTGATACATGATTTTTAGTGCAAACATAATTATGTAAAACTAAGTTCTTGGAGAAAAACAAGGCAAGTCTTACCAAAAAGTAAAAAAAAAACACAATTGATTTCAACTAAGATAAAATGGTAAATTGCTATTTGAAGAGACTGGCATGGATATATGAGCATTTGTTTGGCTCCACACCTTGCTGTCATTTGGATGAAGTTGACCGAGAAGAAGTTATGCCTTTATTTGCGGCCTCTTGAATGGAACGTAAGTTTTGAACACTAAACAAAATCATAGCACGGAACCCAACAGTGGATAAAAATATTCTTCATAAATCTTCTTCAAATCCTGTCTGTTTTGAAAGTGGTGAACATTCCACTCCCATTTCTATTCAAACCGAAAAATCTCCATACAGCTTATTACTATAAAATCATTAAAGGCGAAACTCTATGTAAATTTTAAAAGCTGATTTGGCAAAACAGTGAACGAGAGTGCTTCTGAATTTTAGATATGAGGATTGGTACATTGTATTAGGTTGGTGCAAAAATAATGCCGATTTTATCAGATATATATATATATATATATATATATATATATATCTGATAAAAATCGGCATTATTTTTGTGCCATATATATATATATATATATATATATATATATATATATATATATATATATATATATATATATACAGAGAGAGAGAGAGAGAGAGAGAGAGAGATAAAAATGACATTATTTTTGCACCAACCTAATATTATTGTTCAGACGATTGTTTTTATCTTGGACGGTTTTTTCACGTTTCAGTCGTTGCAACCTCCAATCTTCTTTGGCTGTTTCTTGTCAAACTCTAGAATAGTTCTATCATACTTCAGAATTTGCACATTTCATCTGGCGTGACTGGTAGAAATCCTAAGTAATTCACAGTTATAGAATCAATGTCAAAGTCAATTATCTGTGCAGAATTTTGAACAGAACCATTTATATAATCCATGGTGTAGTTAGCTGACATAATTGTTTGGAATTTTGATCAAAATTTGAATAAGGATTCTAGATATAAGTTTTAAAAGCATTCTATCATGATTTAAATCTCCATAAGAAGACATAAAAACGATGGAAAAATGTTATTGGTGTCGTGGATAACGTGCTGGGTAAAAATTCAGTTGTAATTTACACTCTTTGGAGGATGAAGGTTGAATTCTTATAGCGGGTAGCACTCAAAATATAATTGCAAATTACTTAGGAATGCTACTCACTCATAGCCGGCTGAACGAGAGTATGGTACATAGATTAAATAATGAGGGGGGGGGTGAGTATTACATTTAAACTTTTGCATATCAATACAGTCAGGGAAGCAGGGAACAGAAAACGAACTCTAAAGTCCAGCAGTCCGAAGGAGGAAACTATTAAAGTAGAAGGCTTTCCAGTACTTAAGAGCCTCAACAGTAAATGGGTGGGATTTTGCTGCTTTTCAGGTTAGTCAGGAGTATATACATCGAGGGAGGGGGACAGTGCTATTAGTTCATCAAATCACATTCCATTAAAGCACTTGTAAAGCAGACACAGGGAGCGACACTGTGGTGATGAGACAGAGGTTGAAGCTTGGTTGATAGTGCAGGACCTATTAGATTTGAGACTCTTTTTTTATGACTCTGTCTAAGAGGGAGAAATTAAAATGGTAGATTCACCAGTCCAGAGGCGGCAACAATACTCCATGCAGTGACGAATTGTGGCTTTGTAAAGATATAGGATGTTCTCTAATATGAGTAATTTTCTAGCACAGTAGAGGGAGTTCACATTCTTTGCAGCAGTCTTTGCAATGCCCTCAGTGTATTAGCTGATCTATCATTTTCAGTGTTAATACGAAGATAATTATGCAAATATTTTTTTACTATAATATATTACATCTTTCCAGTATATTATTTTAAAAACATTATCTATATTATATTTATCTTAGTATATCTGTCCGCTTGTCTGTCTGTCTATTCCACTTTTTCCTCAGAAACAACTGGGCCGATATTGCTAAAATTTTGTATCGACATTTGTTATGATAAAGTGCAGCGAACTAAGCATTATGGTAACTGTTAATCACCACAATAGCAAATATAGAAGTTTTCTCGGAAACTACTGGCCGAATCCTGCTGAAATTTTGTATGGACCTTTGCTATGGTAATGTGCAGCGAACTATGTATTATAATATCCATTTGATGAACCATTATGGATTAATAGAGATTAGTATTAAATGTAAAAATCAGCACAAATTTAATCATATTCAAAAATCAATTAGGCACATTTCACTGATTCTAAGTCAAAGATCCATAACTTTTGTGCGTTTTTTAGCGGTTTAAAATCTCTTTTTATTAATAATAATGCTTATCATAATTTCAGTGATTTCTTGTTAGTTTTGAGATAATTCTTATTGTTGGTCCTGGTATCTGTTATTGCATTGGACTTCATTGGTTTTAATTATTTAAAGCTCACACTTGATTAAAATCTAATTCTGTTGTACATTATTTCTTGTAATTTTTAATGGTTTTTGAAAGTGGCGCGAAATTCCTTGCCATTCTTGAACGATTTCTTTTTATGACACAATGCTTCACTGAACAATCTCATTATTGGTCCTGCCATAATTTAGTTCTTAACAATTTTTTTTTTTTTTTTACGTAGAGTTTTGTTCCGGGCAGGTCTCAAACTCTAAAGATTAACTTGCACAAATTTCATAATTTCATCTTCACAATTTTAAAGCAGAAAACAATGGGGGAAAAAAAGCGAACAGGAACATTAACAAAAGCTGACATTATTTAATTTTGAATTGTGGGTTTTCAATGTCTTTCTTGTTACGTTTATGGCTTCAACGAGTCTATAAATACCTCCATTCGATCATCTGTAAAAATTTGAATATCGAATGCAGCAGAAAGTCATGGGAACATATACCCGCAAGAAATGTTGTAAATAAGTACATTAGCATTCACTACGCCTATGCAATTCTTACAGCTACATGGTTGAATGATGAAAGTGTCGCCCTAAAAAAAAACAACACTACAGATTTATTTTCAAACTTTTATTGAAAAAAAATCAATTCCGGTAACTTGATTATGTAGTAGAGCTGACATCTATTGAATGTAGCCGCCTTTACCTCAACCCCTACCTCGATATGAGTCCAGAACTGGGAGCAGGCCTTTTCCACAAGCGCTGGCGAGAGCTTGGCGAATACTCGACGGATGGCGTAGTCATAGCTTGGGTCTCTTTGAACATGTGGACCAGTGCCGAGTCTTGCTGCCACACTCAGTATGTGCCAGCAGCTACCTAATTGAACCAGGGGATCGCCACACTCTTCAGCACATTGTTTGTGTGTGGACTATCAAGCCAACTTCGAAGATGTTAGGCGGCATGATGTGGCTCTCACTTGAAACCACACCAAAGATCAAAACCGTGACCAGAAACATGTTATTCGTGGCAATCCAATGATGTATTTTGAGGGTTCTGGCAATGGTCCTGTTGTCATAACTTGGATCGGTAGAGAGCATGAGTTGTATAGCAGTGCATCACCAATCTCGCTCATTGAATATTGTGTCACTTTCAGACAGGATAGAAGACTCCTATCGCTCTTCATATTTGAACACAATTGACCAACTAGTAGATGATCTGCAACAAAAACAGAAAACAGGTTTTCATCAAACGGAAATTGAATCATGCCGTCTTTTCTAGAGCGACAATTTTATCGTTTCACCTGTACATACCTAGAAAATGGAGCTATTAAATTTAGCATAGTGATATGACAAGAAGGATAAAGAAGCAGAAGGATTTCTTCGCTAATGCTGAATTAAATAGAGGCAAACGTGAACCAAGACCTTATGTACAACATGAAAAGAAACTGGAATCTTAGGAAGATTGCCATTATTCAAGTAATTATAGGAGCAACTGGGCTCATGAAAAAGAATTTCAAAAACTACCTGGCAAATATACCCGGTTAACCAAGTACAAGAGAGATACAAAAAATGTACTTAAAAGGACGTTTAGAATCTTTAAAAGATAGAGATAGCTGATGAAGTTCTTATATCTGGTAAGATTTCACAACAAAAAACTAACTGATAAGAAAATTTGGTGCTACTATAGCGTGATTTCTACCCTCATTTAATAATACTATCTCAATATGGGTGATTAAAAAAAATACCAAAAAAACTTAACAAGAAAAATAAACAAATAATGTAATATTCCCCTTCCAAGTTGATTCGTCCATTTGCACTAATAAAACATTAACGTTTCACACGTGTAGAACATAACTAAACAGGAATATCCTCCACAGATGTTGTTACAGAGATGTTTTTACAGAGATTTTGTTACAGAGATGTTGTTACAGAGATGTTGTTACAGAGATGTTGTGACAGCGATGTTTTCACAGAGATGTTGTTACAGAGATGTCGTTACAGAGATGTTTTTACAGAGATGTTGTTACAGAGATGTTGTTACAGAAATGTTATCACAGAGATGTTGTTACAGAGATGTTTTCACAGAGATGTTGTTACAGAGATGTTGTTACAGAGATGTTTTTACAGAGATGTTTTTACAGAGATGTTGTGACAGAGATGTTTTCACAGAGATGTTGTGACAGAGATATTGTTACAGAGATGTTTTTACAGAGATGTTGTTACAGAGATGTTGTGACAGAAATGTTTTCACAGAGATGTTGTTACAGAGATGTCTTCACAGAGATGTTTTTACAGAGATGTTGTTACAGAGATGTTTTCACAGAGATTTTGTTACAGAGATGTTGTTACAGAGATGTTGTTACAGAGATGTTTTTACAGAGATGTTGTTACAGAGATGTTGTTACAGAAATGTTTTTACAGAGATGTTGTTACAGAGATGTTTTTACAGAGATGTTGTTACAGAGATGTTGTTACAGAGATGTTGTTACAGAGATGTTTTCACAGAGATGTTGTTACAGAGATGTTTTTACAGAGATGTCGTTACAGAGATGTTATTACAGAGATGTTGTTACAGAGATGTTTTCACAGAGATGTTGTTACAGAGATGTTGTTACAGAGATGTTTTCACAGAGATGTTGTTACAGAGATGTTGTTACAGAGATGTTTTTACTGAGATGTTGTTACAGAGATGGTGTTACAGAGATGTTTTTACAGAGATGTTGTTACAGAGATGTTTTTACAGAGATGTTGTTACAGAGATGTTTTTACAGAGATGTTGTTACAGAGATGTTTTTACAGAGATGCTGTTACAGAGATGTTTTTACAGAGAGGTTGTTACAGAGATTTTTTCACAGAGATGTTGTTACAGAGATGTTTTCACAGAGATGTTGTTACAGAGATGTTTTACAGAGATGCTGTTACAGAGATGTTTTCACAGAGATGTTGTTACAGAGATGTTGTTACAGAGATGTTGTTACAGAGATGTTTTCACAGAGATGTTGTTACAGAGATGTTTTTACAGAGATGTTTTTACAGAGATGTTGTTACAGAAATGTTTTCACAGAGATGTTTTCACAGAGATGTTGTTACAGAAATGTTTTCACAGAGATGTTTTCACAGAGATGTTGTTACAGAAATGTTGTTACAGAGATGTTGTTACAGAGATGTTGTTACAGAGATGTTTTCACAGAGATGTTTTTACAGAGCTGTTGTTACAGAGATGTTTTATTCTGGTGCACAGTGAGGAAACAGCAACACAATATCTCCTTTAACATGGTCTCCTGGTTGAGAAAATTCTTGCCACAAGTGCGATGGGCCAGTGATTTTAACTAACTGTCCTTGAACAGAATGTGCCAGTATGGAGGTGCAGAAAGAAGAAAAGGTTGCCAGTTTGTTCGGTCAGTAAGGAAAAGGAACAAATTTACAGAATAATGCAAACTGGAATGTAGTTTTATTCTATATTCAAAAGCAACTTTTTTTGTCATCTTCGTTAGTAGCGTTAACAAGAGAGAAACGGGTTTAGTAAGAGAGTTTAGTGTTCACGCACTCTTGTATTTTTAGGTGTCGTGAAAAGAGTTCATAATGTGAAGACGAAGATTAGATATAGGTCAGGACTGTTGAAGGAGAAAGAAAGAGAAAGTCGTTCAGTGTATACCTCGTAGGATCGTGCATCCAATAGTAGAGACGGGGCAAAGGGTTAATGTCTCATGGTAGGAAAGAGTACGTGTGTGAAGTGCACGTGAAAGCAAGCTTTGACGATAGGCAAGTTGGCTTGTTGTACTCACGTTAGGTCTGGGGCCAAAGCCACAGGCAAATGTCTGCTATCAGCAAAACCCAGAGAGAAAGTGAGTAAGAGATTTTACCTTTTATACACTCGGTCACGTGACTGAGAGCTGGCTTGTGATTGGGCAAGCCAGTAAGAAGATTAATTTCAAATCTCGAGTCGCAAGAATTAACTCCTACTACTTGTGCTTGTTGCAAGTTCGTCTGCTACAAATTCTTTCATTAAATCAACTTGAATACGCAGTTGGATGAACACTGCAGGCGTGTTTTGAAAGATCAAGACCACTTTGTTGCAATCTTAAGCTACATTAAACAAGTTTTTGTTAATATTTTTACTAAATTATTCCTTCCATTTTGCAATATTGACGACCAAAGTTAATTTTGATTGTTTAAAGTTCGTTTTATAGATTTTTCAGCATCTTTTATAGAATAAAATAAAATAGTGTCAAGAAGTGTATTTTTTCTATCCTCCTTTGGTAAGAATCACCTTAGACCCCAAAAATAGGGTAGGAATCACGCTATAGTAGCACTGGAAATTCAAATTAAAAAGAAAGCGTCGAAAAAAATCAAACAATACTAAATATTTTAGAAGAATAAAAGAGGAAGGTAGTTTACATGAAGTATTGCTGGTAAAAAAAAAAACAGTCGAGGATAGTATTTGATAACGTTCACAAAATCTATATTTCAAAATCTTGAATTCTTTATTTCGTTTGATGGTTCCACGTTTGCATTTCTTTTCATGTTCAACTTTTGTATTCCTCCAGAATTTCATAAAGATGTTACACCATACTAAATATTTTCATTAATATTTAGTAGTATTGCGACGATTAATTGGAATCGGAATCAGGAATCGGAAAAATCGACAAATTTGGGGGTATCGGAATCGGTATCGGAATCGAAAAAATTGGTGCCTATTTTCAAATGCCAAAACGATTCTTTTAACTGGCTTTTTTATTTGATTTTGTTTAAAGCAAAATATTCCATTGCTGGCAATCATGATAAAGTACTAAATATTTATTGATTTTAAATTACCAGTAAAGCTAAAATCGATAGATCATCCTCCACAAGTGTAATTTTATGTTTAGGAAAATATCTGCATATTTAACATGCGGTTTTTACAGAAATCAGGAATATAACAGCCCTATACTTAAATATTTAGAGATTTATAAAGAATCAGAATCAGAATCGGTAATTGTATCGGAATCGGGAATTCAGTACAGAATCTGTAATTGTATCAGAATAGGGAAAAATATTGGAATCGTCCCATCACTAATATTTAACAGTAAGTCTCACATTGACGGGTAGATGTATGAAAGATCTTTCGAAAAATAAAAATAAACAGATTTTGTGAAGATTATTTGTTTTTGTTCAAACTTTCTTTCACCATTCTGGGTGTTCTGCATTGCTATCCGCTTTCATAAATATGCACATTTTAAAAGAAATGAAAAATAAACTTCCTTTTTGCAATCAGTTTCTGTTTCAAAGCCAAGATAGTTTATTTATTTAGTGTTTTACTACTATTTACCCCAAATGAGGCTTATTGTCACTGAAACGTAAGAGGCTACTGTGAATGACAGACCATATGCTTAGGAATTAATGAATGGTCAGATATTTGTATGGTTAGATATTTGTATGAACAGAATTCACTCTTAAACTAATTAACCGATCAACATGAATTTTGAGCACAGCTGCTAGGCGTAAATTGTGACAATGTTGGCTATATTTAGTTTAATTTAGTTTTACGCAAAACGGGTAAAAATTTGGTGGAAGCCCTTACTGAAAATTCGTTTCGATTTTTGTGATATTTAAAAAATAGGTATTAGATATCAGTTTATAATTATTCCTCAATTTTTACATTTTAGAGTATTTTAATGGATTTTTAGAGGCAATGATATAGAAATATCCTTACGTTTTAAAGTCCAAATACTTCATATGTATATTGAGTTAGACCGGTAGTCGTTAGGCGCCAGTTAGGCAAGATTCCCTGAATTTCATTTTCTTCTTAAGATTCCTTTAAGTTTAAACATTAATTTTTAAATATATTCTGGATTCAAGTCATACAACAGATTTTGTATGAAAATTTGAAAAAACAAGGTATGTTTAATATTGTGTGATCTCAATATTGTTAACATTTCATTAAAATCTCAGATAAGGAGCCTTGCTCTCTCTCAAGTACCTATTTATAAAAACACATAAATATGATTCCTTTTACATTATTCGGAACAGGCAGGGATCATTTCAACCAAATTTCATGTTCCTAGGTTTAATATACTAACAGTAGTTAGTGATCACAGATCGATCATCAGGTAGACACATATCTTATATTAGCATATCTATATATATAAAAGTCTGTGTGTTTGTGTGTGTGTGTGTATGTTTGTATGTCTCACAAAAACTTTCGACGGAGGTGACGGATTTTCACAAGGTCGGTATCATTTTGAAGCTCGACATCTTGGACGACAAATATCGACAAATTGGCTAAAAACATTATTTCCTTAACCCTAAACTGGACCCTTTCCTACAAAGTGGGGATGGCAAAAAAATCGTTCCTTCATTTTCTCACCTCCTGCTACTACGATAATGACGTCATGTTTGACCGAGAAAACTTTGACGTTAGTTTAAACCACCTGAAAGTGTTTTTAAAGGTTTAATTTTATCCGTCCTCAGTTGTATGTCTCTTTGGCATAGGGGTAACGTGTCAGACTGGTTTTTGCGCTTTAGTCATCAGTTGTTATTATAAGATTGCAGGTTGAAACAGGGTTATTTATGCCATTTTTTCTGCTTTTCACCGTTACATTTTTTCCCCTTTTTTACTTTTTGTTTTGGTTTGGTTTTTACAATTTTTGTAACATCGTGGTTTTTTATAATATTTAAACAGGGTCACCCCCCTACATACACACCTCCAAACACCCGGGCAACGCTGGGTACCCCCGCTAGTCTATAATATAAATCTCAAACATCGGTTTGTGTGTGTGTGTGTGTGTGTGTGTGTGTGTGTGTGTGTGTGTGTGTGTGTGTGTGTGTGTGTGTGTGTGTGCGTGTTTGTGTACACCAGACCGGATCTAAACTGGTACCATCTGAAAGACTGATCCCTCGGACACATAATATCTGAAAATTAAAAAAAGATTATTTCTGTGGTGGTCAACTGGACCATTTCTTGCAAGAAGGAGTCACTTTTTGCGTCCAGATTTTTTGCAAGTCACGCACGCCTAGCAAACTGAAAGTATGTTTCAAAAACGTTACTTTGAAGGATCACGACGTCATAAGTCGCTGTGACAGCTAGCGCATTAGCTTTTTTTCCCCCCTTCTTTTCCTCTTTCGCGTTTCAGGCTACTGTGGTAATTTTGTTTTTTTTTTGCGGTCGCATGGGCATTCATCGCTATTTTGACTGAAAGAAAAGTTGTTTTGATTCATTTATTTTGGTGGGGGGAGGGGTTCCAGCGCATGGACAACAACAAAAGTGCTTCCCTTCATATCCCTTCTGCCAAAATATCTGTAGGGAAATTTGGCACCTACTTCTTTTTGGGGGGATTCCGTTCTTTTATTTTTGAAAATGTTTAAGGCGTATCAATGTAAGTGCTTAATATCCTTAGTATAGCAGCTGTGTCTAAACCGAACTTCATGTCGACCCGGGCAACGCCGAATATCCATGCTAGCATATAATAAAGTTTATATATAATAAAGTTTATTTCCGTCTGTTTGTTTAGAATTTAGTTAATTTATACAAAAGGTATATTGTTTCACAGATTTAAAAAACTTTAATATACTTTTATTCCTGCATGATTTCTATGCATATACTATTTATTCAAAAGGAATCAACATTCAAAAGGTTATCTCATTTGCATATTACATTAAAGAAAATATGTTTTTAGCTTTAAATTATTAATGAAAATTAGTCATAGAATTGTGTTAATTATTATATTTAGAACTATTATATAAAGTTGATTTATTTAATTTATTTTCAATTTAATTTACATTTAATTTGATTTATTTTTAATTATTACTAGCGGGCGGTACCCGGCGTTGCCCGGGTGTTTGGAGGTGTGTGCGTTTTGGGTAAATCAAAACTCCGGGGGAGAGGGGGGTTAAAATAAAAAAGTTGGAAATTAAAAAAAATGTGCAATATTAACCATTGGGTCACTTTTTTTACTTTTTTTTCGCTGTTTTGTTTTGGTTTGGTTTTTACAATTTTTTTAACATCGTGTTTTTTTTATAATATTTAAACAGGGTCAGGTGTGTACGTTTTTGGGTAAATCAAAACTCCGGGGGGGGGCTAAAATTTAAAAAAAAGTTTTGGTAGGTAAGTATAAGGATCGAACCCAGACCCTTGAGGCAAAGTTGGAAATTAAAGTGTGAAAAAAAAAAAAAAACGTGCGACATTAACCATTGGGCCTCCGCAAAATACTAACGGAAACACGTTTGAATTTATTTAACTATTTAGAATTGGCAGGTTCACGTTTTAATAACTTAATGAGATGAACTTTGACTGCGGGGAGGAATTTTATTTACTGCGGGAACGCTTTTTTATTTTTATTTCCCCAAGATGTTGGGGGGGGGGCAGCGCCCCATAAAAAGGAGATTGTCCAAATTGAATAGCAATTGTCTGATATAAGGAAAATATTTCCACATTGATCAAATCTGATTGCTTTCGGACATTTCCGGCGATCGTGACCGGAAAAATACTGTCAAAATTAGTGCCGCTTTTATTATACGAAAAAGCCTAGATAACCAACATCAGCTGCATTTAAAAATAGAATAAAGTTTTCATTTAACCTATGACTTATTTCCCTTTAATCTATGGGATTTTATTTCCTTGTTTGAATTTCATAGATAAAGATGGCCATGTTTTATGTTTCCAAGAATGCAAAATATAGTAAACTTTCAAGAAAATTGTAACAACTTAGAATATTTTGTGTATCTTAAATAGTATGTGACTAAACCCTACGCTCTGCAATATGATTTTTTTATCTGGCAACAATGGGTATGTACAGCTAGTATATATATATATATATATATATATATATATATATATATATATGTATAGTCATCCGTATACAGTACTGTTCCATTGTATCACAGCTCATCAATGCAGCTAGTCCAGCACCACTCCCTAGCCAGGCATTGAACCTACAACCATGGAGTTGATAGTCGGCAGTTCTAACCTCCAGCCCATGGGATCGGTGCGCGCAAATGACCTCATCAAATGTCCAGTTACATAGATACTTGCCTAGCACTTTTATCCTGCTCGGGCTGCTTATTTATTTACAAACAAATAAACAGCAGACCTTGCATTAATGCCGATTAAGCAACGAGTTAAATACGTTTACGACAGTACTATACCCAAGGTGGTGAGCTTAAAATATAGTCATCCACATACAGTATTGTTTCGCTGTATCACAGCTCATCAGTGCGGCTAGACCACTATACATATATATATATATATATATATATATATATATATATATATACTCACATGTGCGGTCACATGTTGGCTCTTATCTAAGCATGTGTTTGTTGTATGTTTAATGTTTAATGAACTGACATGGCCGCATACTGAAGATATTCACGTAGATTAGATGTGCATATCTTCATCTGATATTGCAACCACTACCATGCGGCAGGCTTGATGACATATCTGATAAGTTTCTTGTCCATTTTTAGCACTCCCATTTTTCTGTAAAAACTTATTCACAAATCAGACTCGGCTGTCGACAACATCGATCTGCTGAATGCACATATTGCACGCACGTTGGATCGCGTGCATCCATGCACGCCCAACCCTGAAAGTACAAGAAATCTCTCCGACATCATTTCCAAAGTTATTATGCACGAAAGCGGCAAGAGCTAAAGAAAGCCGTCCTCGACTGACAAAACGGTTGAGGTTGAAATACTTGCACAGACGACGTGTCCCTACGTGTTGACAAGCCGGTTGCTGAGACGATATGGACGTCTTAAACTGTCATCTCTAATGTCCGGATAGATATACATAGGTGATACGAAAGGCCAAAAATGGAGTAATTTAGGTTGTAGCGAATTTTCTCATGAATACATATAACTAGAATCTGTCTTCCGGCTTTGTTTTCACCAATAATTATAAACTCATAAAATATACGAGACTTGTAAAAGTCAAGAGATTGAATACACAATGCAATGAATGCCATTTTCCAAGAATTTTTAAGTTACAACTTTTGTAGATTTTCCGATGCTTTGAATTTGATTTATTGTTTACAATATGATGTCGCTCTAATGTTATGTCTTTTAATTAAAATAAACTTATATAGCCACCACCGTCATCATCATCATCATCATCATCATCATCATCATCATCGTCGTCGTCGTCGTCGTCGTCGTCGTCGTCGTCCTGGTCCTCGTTGTCATCATCATCATCATCATCATCATCATCATCATCATCGTCGTCGTCGTCGTCGTCGTCGTCGTCGTCGTCGTCGTCGTCGTCGTCCTGGTGCTCGTTGTCATCATCATCATCATCATCATCATCATCATCATCGTCGTCGTCGTCGTCGTCGTCGTCGTCGTCGTCCTGGTCCTCGTTGTCATCATCATCATCATCATCATCATCATCATCATCATCATCATCATCATCGTCGTCGTCGTCGTCGTCGTCGTCGTCGTCGTCGTCGTCGTCCTGGTGCTCGTTATCATCATCATCATCATCATCATCATCATCGTCGTCGTCGTCGTCGTCATCATCATCATCATCATCATCATCATAATTATCATTATCATAATCCGTGTTTTCATGATATGTTGCCTGCCTAATGGTACCCAATCCAATCCATCCAATCCATCCAATCCAATGTGGCACTGATCCTAGGCGGGTTTAACTGGCTTCCTCTGAAGGAAGAAATGTCATAGAAGTATAACCTTCAAAAGCGGTCCCCAATTGCATGTCTATCCCTAATAGGTTTGTGCAGATCTTTTGAGGAAGTGTGGACGTTTTTCAATATACAGCGCCTGGTATTCCCAAATTAGTCACCTGTCTAATACTGACTCAACGATGCTTAATTTCAGTGAACTAACAAGAACCTCTGTGTCAACGTGCTTAAATCTAATGGTATGTTTTCAACTAAAATACACTTTCATCATCATCATCATCAGTATCATCATCATCATCATCATCATCATCATCATCATCATCCATTTTTCCATAGTATATTGTCTTACTAATGATACAGCTTTCAAATAAAATAAGCATTTATCACTACCATAATCATCATCAACATCATCAATAATCTTACATATTTTTCATGTGGCCAAATCCAAATGGTTGATATAATTTCTATTGCATGCAGTCAACTCATTTCATACTCTATCTATCACGCTTCTATTA
This sequence comes from Euprymna scolopes, assembly GCF_053919585.1. NCBI lineage: Eukaryota > Metazoa > Mollusca > Cephalopoda > Sepiida > Sepiolidae > Euprymna > Euprymna scolopes. Next base: position 62,265,538 of record NC_136498.1, on the reverse strand, counting down.
ATCTCTCCCTCCCTCGTTCTCTTCCTTTCCCTCTTTCTCTCCTTTTGTTTTAATGGAAATAAAGAAAAATAAAGAGAGAGCAAAATAAAAAAGAGAGACAGTCCATTATAAACAAAATAGCACATTACTATGAGAAGAAAAGAGAGACATATATAAATCTAATAAAACTTGGGTACTTATACAGAATAAGGACCATGCTGAATGAAAATTCCGTTATTTTTAATTTTTTTTAGTGCAAACACTAACCAAATATTCAATGAAAAGTATATTATTTTCTGTTATTACAAAGATAATTTAACGAAAAATCAATTAAAAATAAATAATTCAACGAAAAATTAATTAAAAATAAATAATTCAACGAAAAATTAATTAAAAATAAATAATTCAACGAAAAATTGATTAAAAATAAATAATTCAATGAAAAATTAATTAAAAATAAATAATTCAACGAAAAATTGATTAAAAAGTGGCAATAATATTGTTGTTGTTACGAAGAATATGCAATTAATTAGACAGTTATTACGAACATTAAGAAAATTAAAATCCAAGTCAAGAAGAAAAAAAAACATTCATTGTAAAGTTTCATGAATAAATATTTATTTTTTTAATAACAAACAACTGATAGCAAATAAAAATTTTTTCGATTTTTTATGTGATTTGTTTTTTTTTTTCTGATTTTTTTTGTTCAAATTAAGATACATATTTATTTATTTTTATATCGTAATCATATAACTAATGATAGTCGATTTATTTCATGTCTAGCCTTGGTGCCCGGCGTTACCCGGGTGTTTGTAGGTGTGTGTTGAGCAACAAAAAAAAGTGGTAATAGGCAGGCAGGATCGAACCCATGACGTGAAGGCGGAAAAGAAAGTGAAAGAAAATCTGATGTCTTACTGCTACTCCATGACGCGCCTGGAAGTCTACTCCATGACGCGCCTGGAAGTCTAAAGTGTTCAAATTTAATGTAGTCAAAATGACTTGCAGAAATAGTGTTGCTTTTAAACTTCCCATGAAAGCAAATTATTTTAATGTGGCAGAAAAAACTAGCTCACCCAAGAAGGGGACACTCTGTCAGTATTCAAATAAATAGTAATTGTCTCAGTATGAAGGGTTTCCCCTACATTGACCAAGGACCAATTACAGAACAGATACTACCTGACCCAGAGGCCAGGTGGTTGCATTCAAATACTTTTGCTTTATTTATATAAAAAAGACATACAAACATTGGAGACAACGGCACGGTGAGAATTTTGTTTAACTCATCCATAAAAAAGATAGAGACGATGTCCGTTTGCGAATTTAAGATATTACAATCTGAAAAGTAAGCGAAAACTTCTTGCGGAATCTAACTGACACGAGAACCTCAATGCAAAAAGCCTTTCGTGGACATACAAAAACGCTCACGCCCATTTTGCCTTTTATATATTAGACATCCAATCAACAATAAATAACAATCGTATAACCAATGATAAACAATTTATAACAAATCAACAATCAATAACAATTGTATAACAAATGGTAAGCAATTTATAACCAATCAGCAATTAATTACAATCATAAAACCAATGATAAGCAATTAATAACCAATCAACAATTAATTACAATCATATAACCAATGATAACCAATTTATAACCAATCAACAATTAATAACAATTGTATAACAAATGGTAAGCAATTAATAACCAATCAACAATTAATTACAATCATAAAACCAATGATAAGCAATTTATAACCAATCAACAATCAAAAACAATTGTATACCCAATGATAAGCAATTTATAACCAATAAGAAATAAACCAATGATAAGCAATTTATTACCAAATGTATAACAAATGGTAAGCAATTTATAACCGATCAACAATTAATTAGGATCATATAACCAATGATAAGCAATTTATAACCAATCAACCATCAATAACAATCGTATAACCAAGGTTAAACAATTTATAAGCAATCAACAATTAATAACAATCGTATAACCAATGGTAAGCAATTTATAACCAATGATAAGCAATTTATAAATCAATATCAATAACAATCAATAACAATCGCATAACCAATGATAGCCAATAAATGTTTTCTGGGTGTTAGTTACTGCGATTTCTTTGGCTCAACATCCACCTTCGGCATTTTACATAAACTGCCGGTCAATTTCAACAATAGCACAGTCCTTATTCTGCATAAATACGAAAAACTTATATTAGAATTAATCACAGTTTGATATTGAAGAAGTTGTTGTAACTTATTTCAGATTCGTCGCATCAGCCTGACATTGACTTTGTTGCCGCTCAAGCTGACGTGTGGTCCTGGTTATGATTAGGGTTTAGGGTTAGGGTTCTGTTCAGTGCTATCAAGTCCACTTACCTATGCTTCACTTTCTCTTTGAGAAGGGGTTAGTTTATCACTAATCATCTGAGGCGCCCCTAATAGGGAATGCTGACGAATCGGCTCAGGTATTTTTTAGGACCTGAATGGTCTAGTTTTAGCGCATTTGGTCTTTCATCTGAACACCTGTCCTTATGTCTAATCTTCTTGATAGATAAACAAAATATTTACCTTTGTTCTTGTTGCGTAAAAGAAGAAATGACACTTCATAACAACGTTTCATTTGCTTCGATTCGTGAGGCACCGATTTATCAAGTTTTTTCTTTTTAATCTCTCTCAAGTGGGTGCAAATTGTTGTATACGTTACGTCTAATTCAGAAGCAAGTTCTTGAACAGTTGTGCGTGGATTGGCTTTGACTAAGGCTCTTAATTGATTGCTGTCAACATAAGATGGCCACCCACTACGCTCATCATCTTCAAGACACTTGTCGCCGCCACAAAATTTCTTAAACCATCATTGTACTGTGCGTTCAATAGCGGTTCCTGTGCCAAACGCTTTGTTGATGTCGTGAGCTGTTTCAGCAGGTTTTTGACCTAGCTTGAATTGAAATAAGAACATTGTGCGAATTTGCTTTTTTCCATCTTTTATTCAATGTTCTGAAAAGAAGACATAATTGTAATGATTGTAATTGAAACGATTAGATAGAGTGAGAAACGCTCTTTAAAATAATATATAAAATAGAGGTATTATAACGAAAACTAATTTAAAAATACATCATTTGAAAAATACTTATGGAAGAATGGTTAAGCATGGCAACAGACTAATAGAAATTTTTTAGTAAAACTTGGTGTTGGATAATTCACTAGAAGTGAATAGGTAATCGAAAATTCTGAAGATTTTGAGTATTGGAATCAGAAAAATTTGTGCTTATTTTCCAATGCTCAAATCGAGTGTTTTCGTTGTTTTTTATTTGTTTTTGTTTTTTTCGTTTGTTTAAAACTTAGTTTTCTGCAGATCATATTTATGATAAAATTATAAATATTTATCGATTATAAATTACTAGAAAAACTACAATCTGTAGATCACACCTATAAGCGTATTTTTAAGGTTCCCGAAAATATATGCACATATTACATAGGTTCTTATGGTAATCCGATCCTTGCCATACAAAAGAAAAAAACAAAAAACAACTCTATATTTAGAAATTGTAAAAGAATCAGAATCAGAATTGCTAACTTTATCGAAACCAGGAATTTAGAACATAATGAACTGTATCGGAATCGGGAATAATATTGGAATCGCCCCATCACTAATCAAAACAGTGAAGCATATAAAATGTTGAGTTATGTGTATTATGATAAACCTTGTTTTTGCCAAATGCATCCGGTCAAACGAATCGACCATAATATCTGGGTTCAACTTTAATGGTGCACCCTTATATTTACATAGTGAAACGATTAATTTGTCACCCTAAAGAAAACAACACTACAGATTTATTTTAAAACTTTTATTGAAAAAAATCAATTCATGTAACTTGATTATGTAGTAGAGCTGACATCTATTAAATGTAGCCACCTTCAACCTCAATCATCGCATCGATACAGGTCCGGAACTGGGAGCATGCCTTTTCCACAAATGCCTGTAGGAGCTCTGTGAACACTCAATAGATGGTGGCGATCAGGCTGGCTTTTATGTTGTGGGAGGTCATGTTGGTGATGTTTCTGACATATAACCAAACGAAATAGTCCAGCGGGTTAAGGTCGGGGGTGGGGGGGGGGCAGTGAGAGAA
>NC_136498.1:62241421-62256421 GCF_053919585.1 Euprymna scolopes | reverse complement strand
TCCGAGATAATTACCCAGAACTATCGGATCTGAATACTTCTTGTGATTAAAATAATCATTTCCAATCCAAACAATTATTTGACATGACCTTATACCTCCACCAACTTCTAAAATGCACCACACATGCGCACACGTGAACAAAAACATAAAAAAATAACAGGTGGCTATAGTTCAAATAACAGGTGGCTATAGTTCAAAAACTTGACCCGATTAAGCAAAATCAATGCAATTTTTTGGATACAGCGCATCAGATTTGTCCTGAATTAGCTGAAAAAAAACCCAAAAAAAAACAGACAACAAATGTGTTGTTGACCAGCGGTATTTAGTTGAATGTAGACACATTAGCGTTTTGAGGCAAGTAGTGTAAGCACTCATTATAATTTCATTAATTTAATAGCAAATATGCCCGGCGCTGCCTGGTGTTAAATCTAATGTTAAATTTCTTTAAAAAACGAAGTAAGAGAAACAGAAAGAAACTGAAACATGTGTGTGTATCATATTTTGTGTAAACAGTTCACTTCTTAGAAGTAAAAAAAAAGTACTCTAGCTGAGATTGAACCCAAAACCTAAAAACAGTGAGCTAAGTACGATAACCATTAGACCAGCTTGGCATGTCTTTAAATATTGTTTTCAAACCTACTTATTCTTAACATAAGGCAGCTGTCATGTGAACAATTCGCCCATGGGCAGTCGTGAAACAGTTGACAAACAGAAAAAAAAATTCGATAACCCCCCCGTACCAATTTTCTAATTGTTCCCCCTAACAGCCTTTTTTTCGGATGAAAACCGATTAAAAAGTTTTTTTTTACATATCTGAATACCCTATATATCAAATTTCAAGTCTGTAGATCAAGAGTTCGTTGAGTTAATAGGTTGAGAGTTGTCCACGCACACACACACACACACACACACACACACACACACACATTCTCACTTCTATGGATCTACTAGCATGGGTGCCCGGCGTTGTCCGGGTGTTTAGAGGTGTATGCTGAGCAAAAAAAAAGGGTCAATTTTTTTTAACTTTGACCCCTATTATGACCCCTTAAAATTTATTGTTTTGGGCACAAATTAAGTTATTAAGTTAGATCCATGCCCAAGTAACCTATATCTAAACTGTCCAGTGTTTAGACCCAAAATTGGCGGAGGAGTTTGGTAGAGTTTTCAATGGTAAAATCGTTGAACTTTGACCCCTTAACAGCCAAATATCTGGCAAAAACCCGATCACATAGATTTTCCTAAATCTCAGTACCCTGTATATCAAATATCGAGTCTGTAGACTAAAAATTGACAGAGTTATTGCGTAGGGAAATGTACACAGACAGACACACAGGCACACAGGCACGTTCACTTTTATAGATATATAGATATTATATACTTACGTTTAAAATAGCATTCACGTTTATCTGTCAAACTTAACCCCCGCCCAAATTCTTCAGTAAACATACATATTTAATGGAGATATCTGAAGAAGAACATTAATCTCGGTTTTACAATAAAAGAATTTACAAGGCAAATAGAACGCTTCACTCTTGATTGAATACAATTTATTCGACGTATAACATTTCGCTATTTCTCAATAATCATCTGACAATAAAACAAACAAAAAAAAAAGCAAAAAAAAAAGAAAAAATAGAAAATCATAAATTGAAAAGAAGGAATCGCGCAATTTGCCAAACTTTGTGAAGAGGCTTTTAGATAAAAGATATCCATTATTGGCTGAGAGCAATTGATGAAGCACAATGAACGAAACGATAACCTGTTTACGTTCGATAAGTTTCCATTTGCGCTTTGTGTCTACGGTGGGGGGGGTCTCATTCGTTTAGGGTATGCATTCCCCGTTCTAGAAAGATCAAACCTCCATATTTGGCCCTGTTGTTATTTGCATTGAGTAATTCTTCAACATCTTAAATTGGATCCACCAATCAAACCCTCTGTCTTCATCGAACTTTGAAAAGTAAAAAATATACAAATAACAAAATGTACTTCAAGATTATTTGGATTCTTCGAGGATCTTTATTGCTATTTTCAGAGCATTTCGGTCGATTTAACCTCCATCCTACTTTAGTCATGTTTGACCGAACTCGGGAATAATTCTGTAGAATTTGAAAAGAGTACGAAATTACGGAATCAAAAATTACAGCAGTACTTAACAATCATCTGGTTAATATCGTTTAAAGAAAAACTGTTTCACTGAGAGCTTCACAGGTCTGGATTGCATTGTCAGTTTTTAGTCTACACATTTGAAACTTGATATATAGGGTATTTGGACCTGTGGAACAAATTCGATTTGGTTTTCATTCAATAAAAGCTGCTAAGGGATCCAAATTGAAAAAAAATTGGAACTTGGCAAGACGACTAAACATGTTATTTCTACGCATGCGCAAATATACATTTATATCTTCAACACTCTTTTTTAAGTTTTTGTATATATATGGATTTAGGTCAAACGGTAACGAATAAGCCCGGAGAGCTCTATGATTTGCTTTAAATAAATTTATATATATATATATATATATATATATATATATATATATATATATATATATATATATATATATATATATATATATGACTTATATGTAATATACTGATTTCATGCACATTTTCCAGAAACTTAACTAACACTATAATCAGCTCCAACAATAGAAAAATCAAAATAAGGAACAATAACGAACTAGTATCAAACGAAAGTATCCTAAATAGGAAATATAATTGCAGAATACCTGGAAATTGTTCGTTGGATGGGAAATGTCTGATCTCGGAAATAGTGTATAAATGCGAGATAAAAACTCACAACACTAAGAAGATATATCTGGGAGCCACGGAAACAGTGTTTAAGGACAGATATAGAAACCACGTAGTATCCTTTAAAAAGGAACCTGAGATAGAAACTAATAGAGATGGCGTAAACGACAGCAGAGGGTGGGTACAAAAATCAGCATTAAAAATAAAAACAAAAAAAGGAATACAACTGCATTAGGTGATTGGTTTAGGGAACTTAACAGAAATAATGAAAATTTTAAATTAAAATGGCCAGTAGTGGACCGGTAGAGGACGTACAGCCCCAGGAAATCAAAAAGGTGCAATCTATGTTTATTGGAAGCCTTCTACATAGTGAATTCCAAAGAATAAATTTTGAATAAAAGACTAGATGCCATACAGGGATGTCTTCACATGACTAGATTTCTGCTATCACACCTTAAATGTAACTGAGGTATAACTTTCTACAACAATAAGGATAATCGGATGCTAGGATTAAATTTTAATGTAGAGTTAAATAGCTAGAATTGTTGTAATCTAAATGAAGGATCCAAATCTAACATGCGAATATAGTTTCTATTATTCTAAACCGGGTAAGAAATATAAATAAAGTATAAAGCTCATCTAAAAATGGAATTTTTCTCCATAATGGTGAGCATTTTTGTATTCAGTTGTAGCAGTATTGACGGTGAAATAAGTGATACCCTCTTCAAATCAATAAAACAACTTAACAATTAAACTAGTTTTTATTAAAAATTGAATTAGCAATTTGGGGGCTGAAAATTAATTGATAGTTGGTAGAATCCATGCTGATTTACTTATTTTCCTACTTTTCTTCCTGTTCTAAATGTTTTTACCCATAAATGCAGGAGTAGACATCTTCTCATTGGAGTGAAACACATTTGTATCCATTGGGTGATTTTGCTGTCAGAATAATAATTAAAGAATATATACTGTTTTATTTAGATACCCAAGAATACAACACACGAATTATAAGACATGAGCAGTATAAGTGATTAATAACAGATGTGGGTTAACCCCATGGGTAAAAACCAATTTTTTAAGATTAAAAACATAATTTATATCCTTAAGTTGTTAAATAAGCCATCGTAGCACGTTCTGGATCTGTCTGATTAAATTAATTATTAAATCATAGACGCCTTCTAGTAATCAATGAATCAAAAACATCAAACGGCCTGAATTATCTCCCTTTAGCTGTTATAGGAAATAAAAATCGACCCAGTTTCTAACAGAATTGACTGGTAGCAATTAACAATATAACTGGATTATCTCCCTTCATAATTCAAGTAGAATGATAATAAATTTTAAAACATTAAATAATAATAAATAGATTAGAAAACCTCACCCGAAATGTTGTACAAGGATTTATATATATAATACAGCCTTTTTATTTATTCTCATATTCAATTAAACTTTAAACCTAAAATGGTCTTATATCTAAGTATTATTATAACGATAATCTGTAAACATTACTTGCCACTAATATAAAACTAAAATTAACCGTAACGATATTGCAAGTTTGTTACGGCCATACTATAAATATAGAAATAAAAATGAAAAACTCTTTATAAAAAATTAATTATTGGGAAATAAAGAAACAGCGAGATCTAATTTAGGAATTCAACGAATGGGATATATAAAAAAATATTTTTTTTAAATAGCTTAGGGTTTTCTGTGAAAACTTCTCATGACTCTGTTCTTAAATAAAAATACGAAAATTAGGCGATATATTAATATTTAAATGGGCTTTTCCGTAACTACAGCAAAGGTAAATGTTTCTCACATGCTTTTCCCATTAAGGGAATTTTTCTTTTTTTCTTTCTCTTCAAAAATGCTCTATTCTCAAAAGTGTGTTTATTCATAAAGTCTGAAGAAATGCTGGTTTTGGAAAAATTTTTAAACGATATAATGTTTGAAATTGTTCAACTGGACATGGAAACAATTGTAACGTAAAATGGAATACACTTTTTGTTGCCATCAACACCTTTTTTGAAGTCTTGATTTTGCTTTCACAGTATATATATATATATATATATATATATATATATATATATATATATATATATATATATAAATATATATATATATATATATAGTAAGCTATAAAAATATATATGGCAATTAAGCTACATAGAATACTCTGCGTTTCATCCATGCTAGGATTCGTCAGGCTTATCCTAGCGTGGATGAAACACGGCATATTCTGTGTAGCTTAATTGCCATATATATTTTTAAAACTTACTACCTACCGCTACCTATGTATTGAGCACTGTTGAAGTAAATACTTAAAGAAACGCATAAAATTATACTTTCGTATATTAATTTATGTGATTAAATGAAGTAGCCATATATATATATGTATATGTATGTGTGTATGTGTATGTGTGTGTGCACAAAATATGTCAGTCGTCCCCACTTTTGTAGATACGCTTTCTTTCAGTATTCATTTTAACTGTTTAATTCTTTTCTTCATCTCTTTTTTTTTCTCATTAATTCATCTTTTGTTCTCGTTTATTTCCTGCCCCCAGGGCTAACCCATTCCATGAAAACGTTTCGAGCTCTCACCATATTTTAAAGAAGACTTTGCCCGAAGCATTGCATCCCTACCTTCATAACTTTCTTATGGGACCCGCCTAAAGCCACAGTCGTACAAAGAGGATTCCCTTAAATTTCAATGCTAGCTCTGCCTGTTCACAATCCTGAATCAGAATTGTCTTGACCTCTGCAGAACTGCATCCATCACACAGCTGGGTGGCACGAAATGGTCACCAGAGGGGACACATCAATTTGAAGTCGGTGACCAGGGACATAAATAGAATCCCTAAGCTAAAGTCCATCTAACATAATATGAGTAGTACTCGTGATTTTCTCTTACAAAACCTTTTTTTTTTTTGTTTTGTTTATTATTTTTGCATCTAATATTTAAAGTTTCCTTTTTGGGTTTTTAGTCAGACCCTAATAGCAACGTATCTAACATATCAATATTTTATTATAACTAGTGAATTTGTCTTCGACTTCCTTCTACTATGTTCTTTGAAAGAAAATACTGCATTTCGCTTAGGCACCTTTCAAAATAGTTATTCCGGCTATAAAGATTGTTATACTGTAGATAACTTTAAATAATAGCCTAAATAGATGTGTAACGCTTTTATTTTCTTCCAAGAATAACTCAAATTATTACGTTTCTGAATTTCTAAGATGAGGATTTGTTTATCTGTATTATTTGGATTCTTCAAACTCCTGTTCTCATCTTGTAGTGACATTTCCACAACATATCTGGGCAGGAACTGCTAAAAACAGCCTATCCTGCCTTGACAGAGTACAAAATAGACTTCGTGGCTTAGTGGGGGATGCCCTTTTCTCTACCCTGCAACCTCTCTCCCACAGAAGAGACGTTGCGAGCCTATCCTTGTTTTATCGTTATTTCCATGGCAGGTGCTCGTCTGAACTCCAATCTCTGGTCCCCCCTCGCCAATCTTTCACGAAAAACACCCGTCTGGCTGAATCCACTGTCAAAAATTTCCCCCACTCTATATCTGTGCCTAAATCAAAACGCGGATTCCATGAACAAAGCTTCTTTCTTAGAACTGCACGCCTGTGGAACTCTGTTCCGTCTGCCTGCTTCCCACCGGACTACAACTTGGATGTGTTCAAGTCCAATGTTAACAAATTCCTAATGAACCGCCCCCTTAAGTAAACACTTCATCAAATCTCCACACTAACGTAATGTACTTGCAGTAACCCTTATCCCTGAGTGGCTTCCGGGCCTTGATGAGTGATGATCACTGTGTAAAAAAAAATTAAAAAAAAAAAAAAATGTCTGTCGATGTAATCTCCGACGTTCTTCAGGTATACCTTGTCGAACTCGGAAATGTTTATGCTGAACTCAGGAATCTGAACAGAATTTAAGACTCCTAAAATTCGTACTAGCATTGATCGCAAGAACCCGAGACGCAGTGGTTAGAGTACTATGAAAATCAATTGTAAAAGTGATATTCTTCTGAAGGTTGAAGGTTACAATTCTCAGTGTGGGCGACTGAAAAATAAAATTGTGAATTACTTAGGACTTCCATCTAGTCATGGTTGACAGAACAATAACATGTTACCGCTGTTTATTCAAAATTCTGTCCAGATTCCCGACTTTGACAGAAACATTCCGGAGTTTAACAAGATACACCTGAAGAAGGTTGGAGGTCACACCAACCGAAAAATCATATTCAAGATAAGAACCGTAGTCGAAAGCATCCAAATAACAAGAACACAATTATGTAAGGGACATGTTAGTATCTTTTCATTTGATTGTTGTAAAAGGAAATTAGCTTCTTTTCAGGAATAATCTTTGCCCCATGTCTATATAAATGTTTCCGCGTTAGTGTGCCTTGCCTTAATCATTAAACTGCTTTCACATTTCGTATTATTAATCTAATATTCTTCTTCTATATCTATAAAGTTGAGTTTTTTCTTGCTCTAACATTGATATTAAAGGCCCACTTTTTTTTTTTATTTAAATATTATTCAAACTAACTTTTTAATATACTCAGTCATGGATATGCAGCCGATATCATGAGAGTTTGCTAATTTGCATATTCCTTTGAAAAAAAAACAACAACAAAAAACTAGTGTTCATTAATTACTTATTCATTTTTTATGTTTTCTCATTAGGTGATTGGTTGCATTTAACTATTTAATAATTTATTTTATTCATACTTTTTACATTGTGCACAATTGTATAGAATGTAGGATGAAAACGTTATAGCATACAACATATATATATATATATATATATATATATATATATATATATATATATATAATTTAAAGGAGATTAGAATAATAGTCTAAAGAGCTAAGTGTATTTTAATGTAACAGTGAAATTACTAGTTTAATTAAAATACAGGAAATGCTCGTTGTAATTTAGATATATAATAAACTCGATAGTTAAATGTCCTAGAGCTAATTCAATATTAAGTAATGTGATTTATAATTTAAAAATTAAAAAAAAAATTTTTTAATTTAAAAATCAAATTTTAATTAAATTATGTGATGAGGAGACCGTGCTTACCAAAAAAACTATGTATAATTGTTCTACGTGACTTCATGTATACCACAAATAAAAAGCACGGATTTCCGAAACGATCGTACAGATAATTGACTTTGTTGTTGTTCCTTCTTATGAAACTGATTTTTAATTTAATTAAAATTTGATTTTTAAATTTTAAAAATTATTTTTAAATTTTTAAATTATAAATCACATTACTTAATATATATATATATATATATATATATATATATATATATATATATATATATGTATAATTATTTACTATAATAATTATTAAATACTTCCAGACACTAGTGTTTCATCCTTTCAGGAATCATCAGTGCAGGGTGTCATGATTAACACCGGTTGATAGATTCGAAGCTGGCAACCCAGCCATCTCTGACTCCATTAGCAAGGACCAAATCCATTCGGCGACTGGTAACCGCGAGAAATGCAGTTGAAATTGGAACATTTATTTTTAAATGTTTTTAATGTCTGTCAGATGAATCTAATCATTATATGAGGATCTGCGCATGTGGGCTAAATTGACCGACTTTATTTCAACTGAAATTGCTCAACCATAAAAAACGAGTTTGTTAAAGGAGCTGACATAATTATTTAATATATTAATTATTAAATATCTACAGACACTAGTGTTCCATCAGTGCAGGGTGTCACGATTAACATTGATTGATAGATTCGAACCTGAATTTTTTATTTATTTTTTTTATTACATTTTCACTCCAAACAAGGCACGTTGCCACTTCTGCATGTCAGTACAGTTGGGGAAGCAGGAACCCAGAAGGGAGTTCCAAAGTCAAGCAGTTCTGGGGAAGAAACTACTAGAGTAGAAGACTCTCTTACATCTAGGGATCTCTACTGTGAAGGGGTGGGATTTAGCTGCTTGTCGGGTTTGTCAAGGGTATTTACATCGAGGGGGTACAACTGCTTGCAGTTCATCAAAGCATTCACCGTTAAAGTACTTGTAGGACAGGTAGAGGGATGCAACATTTCGTCGATGGGACAGAGGCTGAAGCTTAGATGACGGTTCAGGACCTATCAGGTTGGCAACTCTCTTTTGAACCTTGTCTAGGAGTGAGACAAGCAGCAGATGGACCAGCCCAAATATGATAACAATACTCCATACATGGGCGAATGGTGGCCTTATAGAGGTACAGGATACTTTTGGGCGTTAGTAGCTTTCTAGCACGCTAGAGAAGAACCTACCTTCCTGGCAATACTCTCAATGTTATTGTTCCAACTCATGTTTCCTGTGAACGTTAGGCCGAGCAGTTTAAAAGATGTACTTTCAGATAAAGAGTCTTTGACCATTGCTATTTGTGGTAGAGAAGGTTTCTTGTAATTATTGAAGGAAACAAGTTTAGTCTTTGCAGCATTGAAAGTGACCATCCATTTTTGTCCTCATTCCACTACAAATTGGAGGTCGTCCTCTAGTGTTTCTACCATTTCTTTAGATATGTGTTCATTTGTTTTTTCTGTCGTGTCTGTTATAGAGCATGGTGTCATCAGCATATATACCCATCTCACAGACAATTTTGTCAGGGAGGTCATTTATGAATATTAGGAATAATAAAGGTCCAAGGATAGATCTCTGAGGCACTCCTGCATTTATATCATATTGTTTAGATGTATGGCTAGCGAGGACAACCTGGATTTTTCTTTTATCTAAGAAGGATTTAATTATGTTAAGTATTCTTCCAGTGATACCGTATGATCTGATTTTTCTGAGAAGACCTTCATGCCATACCCTGTCAAAAGCTTTAGATATATCTAGAGCTATCTCTCTACTCTCCACTGCTTTGTCCAGTGAATGATATATATGTCCAGAGGTTACAATTAGGATATCTGCTGTGAAATGGGCTTGCCTAAATCAATATTGTTGGTCGTTCAGAAGTTTAGCATCTGTAAGGTGATGGACTAGAGCTTGATTAATTATGGACTCAAATATTTTGACGAAAAATGGGAGGAGGCTAATAAAGGGGTTAATTTACTGGGTCAGTTCTTTCGCAAGAATTCTTGAAAACTAGTAAAACAGAAGCAGTTTTCCAGCAGTCAAGAAAGCAAGATTCATTAAGGCATTTGTTGTAAAGTTTAGAGAGAACTGGAGCTACTTCGGCTGAGCACATTTTTAATAGCAAAGCTGGGATGAGATCAGGTCCACATGCTTTTGAAATGTCAAGGTTTTTTATGATAGCGTGTACCTGAGCAGGGGTGATTTTTAGATCGTCTAGTGTGGCGTCTGTCCGCAAAGGAAAGTCAGGCAGGGGGTTGTTGGTAGGGTCCAGTGTGGAGTTCGAGGCAAACCTGCTGGCAAGCCTTGTCGGTTGCTGAGCAAACAACCTCGTGATTGTTGGTTAGCGGGGGGAATTGTTGATTTCCCATTATTTACTACACTGTTGTAGATTTTCCAGAAGTCACGATTTCCTAATTTTTGTGCTTCGATGCGTTTTTTAGTGGTTTCAGTAAATTCTCTCTTAGCTGTCGCAATTTTTTTCTTAACATTACTTCTAGCTTCTATATGCTTCTGTCTGTTTGAACTGGACTTATATCGGTTAAATCTGCAGTTTGCATGCTGCCTTTGCGCTATGACAGCTGAGCAAGTAGAAGTAAACCATTGGGGGGAGTGGGGCTTGCTATAAAATTACTGCGTGGGAACATGGGTGATAGATTCGAACCTTTATATATATATATATATATATAAGAGAAAGAAAATTTAAACTATAAGTTGAACTTTTCAATCAAAATTTATTGTTCGACTGAATACTCCAATACTGGAGTATTCAGTCGAACAATAAATTTTGCTCGTAAAGTTCAACTTATAATAAGCTCTACTATTTATTGCGTATTGAGCGTTTTTATTCGGTTGAGATTAAATTTTCTGTATATAAATACTTTTATGTATATTAGTTTGAAGTTACTATTAAACACTACATCCCTTTGTTTTTCATAAACATATATATGTATGTATATATAAGTGACCATGTCTGTCTGTGCAAAACGTCTCTACCAAACTCCTTTCTGAATATTTAGTCTACAGACCTGAAACTTGATATAAAAGGTCGGTCGATTTTGTTTTTAGTCGGCAACAACAGCTGCTAAAAGGTTCACATTGAAAACAAAGAAGTTGACCGTCGGGTTAGGGTTAGGGTTAGGTTGGCAGAAGTAAATCTACTTACTTCTGAGCATGCATATACATTTTAACTTTAAGTCGCTTAATTTTACAGCCCTGTTTTTATTCATCTGGTATTGACAAAGACTGAAGCGTTAAATAACGACTAAGGTATGGGTGCTGAGTGTTTTGGTTTCGATTTCAGCTGATAGCACCAAAGTCATTTTTGATTTTACTTTTGAGATTATTACTATATATATATATATGTTGGGTACAATATAATAATAAATAGATAATTTACTCTGTAATAATGAATATTAAAACTACATAAATGAAAATATCATACTTATGTGTATTTTATGACCGGATAACACCAGGCGGCCTCCTAGTATTTATATAAATAAACAATAAAATAAAATGTAACAGTTTTATTCTATATGTGTATTCAATAAAAGATGACATTCCTTTCTCCTTCCACGCACCTAGCATCCGGCAAAATTTCCATGAACAGTGTTTCTCCCCACTTGTGGAACACATTACCATAAAACACAAATATTTCTCTGCTGATTTCAACTTGGTCATCTTTAAATCTAATGTTAAGAAGATCTTGTCATGGATGTCTTAAAGTCATCTAATTGTCATTAAAATTTATTTAATATATAAGATTATGCCATTCGGATTTTTTAAAAATGTGGATTTAAGTAGCATTTAAGTTGACAAAAAATTTTATTCTGACTAGCCAATTTTTTATTTCTAATTATTGTATCATGTCTACCCAAATAAATAAATAAGAAATCAGCTAAGGGGGGATAACTCTCATTCTTTTAGCAATGCTAATCGTTCCTTATTTGCTTTTACGTGTGGCTATAGAACAAACAAATATATACAAACAAAAGTTAAATGTAATAGATCCAGTAATATGCTGAGTCAATACAGCTTGTATTATAACAATGTACAGTTTATTATTTACTCACAAGGAGTAGTCACACAAGCCACTATCAAAGATAGCTGGGTGAGAACAACTTGTGGTGTTCTCTGGAGTCTGAGTGACAACAAGTTTACCCAGATTTTCAGTACTCTCCACCTCTTTCGATAAGCTTTGCAAAAGTATTGGGGTTATTACACCAGCCGTTTGCCATTGATTTTTTGTTGGAAGCGACCTTAGGTCTTCACTGTAATTTGGGTGGCAATAAGCCTTCCCAAGGTCCCAGTCCTCTTTGCACGCATCCAGCAGAGGTCTGGCTAGTGCTTTCTCTCCTCGGTCTTTCCTACCTCCTTGACCCTCATTATTTGGTGTGGTGCCCATTTATGGTGACACTCACAAAAAAATTCACACAATTTCAGTTTTCATGATTCCATGTGATATTCGAGCAAGAATAACCTACACTCCTCCATTCCCTCTAACTACTTTAACATGCCTGGCTATCTCCCACTCTACCGTAAGGACTCTGACAGACATATGCACGGACTTGGAGTCAACATTCGTAACACCCTCCTCCTGGCTAGAGAAACAAACCTAGAAACGGACGATCAAGCCTTTATGTGCTTTAGACTAAACATACAAGACAACATTAGCTACTTTTATTTTTTCTACCGCTCTCCCTCGACCCAGGACTGCACCATAATAAACAAAGTCTCTGGCAGCATAGACACAGCACTTTCCCTCGAGACTAGTGCACAAGTACATGTATTTGGTAACTTTAATGTTCACCTCAAAAACTGGCTTGGATTCTCTACTCACACATATGCAGCAGGCAGCACAACACATAGTTTTGCTATATCTCACTCCCTATCACAAATGGTTACGTTTCCAACCTGTTTCCCTGACCAGCAAGAACAACACGCATCACTTCTAGATCTGTTTCTGACTACTGTTCCCGAGGATTGTACAACAAATGCTGACAGCCCACTCGGGAACGCTGACCATGCAGTGATAATGGTCGAAATCGACCTAAAATCTAGAGCCAAAACTGAAGAGCACGTGCTCAAAACAACGAGATATTATAAAAAGGCTGAATGGGAAGCCATCATAGATCTTATCAGAGATACCCCATGGGGAAATATTTTTTCTCTTCCTGCTGAACAGTGCGCAAATGAGACCACTGAATGGTTCAAAACAGCAATGGAAGCACATGTTCCCATGCGGAAATTTTATAGCAAGCTCCACTCTCCCCAATGGTTTACTTCGACTTGCGCAACTGTCATTGCTCAAAGGCAGCATGCATACCGCAGATTTAACCGATATAAGTCCAGTTCAAACAAACAGAAGTATATAGAAGCTAGAAGTAACGTTAAGAAAGAAATAGCGACAGCTAAGAGAGAATTTACTGAAACCACTAAAAAACGCATCGAAGCACAAAAATTAGGAAATCGTGACTTCTGGAAAATCTACAACAGTGTAGTAAATAATGGGAAATCAACAATTCCCCCCGCTAACCAACAATCACGAGGTTGTTTGCTCAGCAACCGACAAGGCTTGCCAGCAGGTTTGCCTCAAACTCCACACTGGACCCTACCAACCACCCCCTGCCTGACTTTCCTTTGCGGACAGACGCCACACTAGACGATCTAAAAATCACCTTGTCTCAGGTACACGCTATCATAAAACACCTTGACACTTCAAAAGCATGTGGACCTGATCTCATCCCAGCTTTGCTATTATAAAAGTGCTCAGCCGAAGTAGCTCTAGTTCTCTCCAAACTCTACAACAAATGCCTTAATGAATCATGCTTTCCGGGCTGTTGGAAAACTGCTTCTGTGCTACCAATATTCAAGAATTCTTGCGAAAGAACTGACCCATCAAATTATCGCCCCATTAGCCTCCTCCCACTTTTCACCAAAATATTTGAAACCATAATTAACCATGCTCTAGTCCAGCACTTTACAGATGCTAAACTTCTGACTGACAAACAATATAGATTTAGGCAAGCCCGTTCCACAGCTGACATCCTTACTGTAATCTCTGAACGTATATACCATTCACTGGACAAAGCGGGGGAAGGCAGAGCGGTAGCTCTAGATATATCTAAGGCTTTTGACAGGGTATGGCACAAGGGTCTCCTTAAGAAAATTAAATCATACGGCATCACTGGACGAATACTTAACATAATTAAATCATTCTTAGATAAGAGAAAAATCCAGGTTGTCCTCGACGGTCGTACATCTAAACAGTGTGATATAAATGCGGGAGTGCCTCATGGGTCTATCCTTGGACCTCTATTGTTCCTAATATTTATTAATGACCTCCCTGACAAAACTGCCTCTGAGATGGGTATATATGCTGATGACACTACACTCTATAACAGGCATGACAGGAAAACAAATGAACACATATCTAAAGAAATGGCAAAAACACTAGAGGATGACCTCCAATCTGTAGTGGAATGAGGACATAAATGGATGGTCACATTCAATGCTGCCAATTCTAAACTTGTTTCCTTCAATAATTACAAGAATCCTTCTCTGCCACCAATAGCAATGGCCAGTGACTCCCTGCCTGAGAGTACATCTTTCAAACTGCTTGGCTAAACATTCACAGGAAACATGAGTTGGAATAATTATATTGAAAACATTGCCAGGGCCGCTGCGAAAAAGGTAGGCTCTCTCTACCCTGCTAGAAAACTACTGACACCTGAAAGTATCTTGTACCTCTATAAGGCCACCATTCGCTTATGTATGGAGTATTGTTGTCACATTTGGGCTGCTGCATCTGCTACTAATCTCTCGCTCCTAGACAAGGTTAAAAAAGAGTCACCAATCTGATAGGCCCTGAACTGGCATCTAAGCTTCAGCCTCTGTCCCATCGACGAAACGTTGCATCCCTCTGCCTGTTCTAAAAGTATTTTAATGGTGAATGCTCTGACGAACTTCAGGCACTTGTGCCTCCACGACGTAGACACCTTCGACAAACCCGACAGGCAGCTAAACCCCACCCCGATACAGTAGAGATCCCAAGATGTAAAAGATCTTTCTACTCCAGTAGTTTCTTCTCCAGAACCGCTAGACTCTAGAATGGAATTCCAGGTTTCTGCTTCCCTAACTCTAC
>NC_136498.1:62231421-62236421 GCF_053919585.1 Euprymna scolopes | reverse complement strand
TATTTTGAAAACAATGAAACAGCCAAAATATTTCCACTCCAATAAGGGAGTAAAACGAGGATGGAACTTCTTTGTGAAAATTATTATTATCATTTTAATTTTAAGAATAGTCATAATTCATTAATTAATAAACATTTCACAAATTTTAGTTTCTTTTTGTGGGTATTTTAAGGGGGATTTAATACCGGGACAACCTGCCCATTTGAAAATACCGGGACAACCCGCCTATTTGAAAATACCAGGACAACCCGCCCATTTGAAAATAACGGGACAACTCGCCCATTTGAAAAGGCAAACATTTCAGATTCCCAGTGAATTTGATCTATACATATTTTTACTTGGACATTAAATTATTGGCTAAAAATTAAATAACTGTTAGGGTGAACCTAAAAAAAACAGTGTTATCTCCCTTAGATAGAGAAAAGAGTGATCGCCCTTGGATGGGAAAAGAAAGCAGAGTCCTACATGCTACTTTGAGATGAAAAAATGTTTCAAAACAGGGGGACTTATCATCGTACATCCATTGGTAAAAAAAAAAATAAAGTTAATCGTAACTTGTAAATACATCTATTAAACGTTTCACTTGTTTGTTGTATCATTTTTACGTGGTTATTTCACGTTCAGCACTCATTTCTAAACACGTAACAGGAACCAAAGAGGCATTTTAAATGAATAAATAAATTAATTAACAAATAAATAAACCTTTAAAAAATGGTACAAAACATTATTAAAACAATGAAGCTGCCAAAATATTTGAACGCCATTTTATTTCATCCGCCTTTTCCTTTCTTTTGTCCTTCCCTCTTATTCTGACATGGCGTTTCTATTCGGATGCCGGAAAGCCACACAATGACCGGTGATGGGATGTAGACATATTGATGATGTAAAGGAGACAGATTTTATGCCAGTCTTTGCCGCGAGCCAAAACAGTATCTCCAATTCAAACTGTTTTTTTGTCAGTCCGTCCGTCTTTGTTTACAATGCCACGGGTCCCAAAGGACAGATGCCCACATGCTGTTCCCGTCCAACTCAACCCAAAACCTGTAAGACGAGGGTTAGGCCGGTCATAGAAATCGGTAAATGAATGGAGAAACAGAATTGGCACGATCTTTCTAAAAGTTCTAGTCACCCAAATTCCTGCCCAGAATACAGTAAGATGACCATGATGAAAAAAAGAAAATTAAATCATTATACATATGTATATGTATATCATCAAACACACACACACACACACACACACACACACACACACACACGAACCCCCCCCACACACACACACATATGTAGACGACGAAACACGTGTCAGTGAATAATTATGTTTTAAAAACAATATATATGCCCCCCCCCCATTTGGGAGTACTAAATTAGTAAAAGGGAAAATTATTCTCGAATCACATTTAGATAGAAATGCACTTTCGTATAAATAATTGAATTCATTCAAAACGTATCGCAAAAGCAAAACGAATAAAATAACATCTATCTATCTATCTATCTATCTCCCTCTCTCTCTCTTTATATATATATATATATATATATATATATATATATATATATATATATATATATATATATATATATATAGGGGGCTCCTTCAGTTTTTGACACACTATGGATACCCACGAAGGAGATCCTGCACGTGAAATTCTTGTGGCAGGAGGTGCGCAATCTCGAACCACACTTCTCCTGAGTCGACATTGGTAAATACCAATGGCAAGTGAAGTGTATGTTCAGGACGACTAGAAACACATGCCGAGATAAGCGGAGAGCACATACAGCGGGTCGAACTCCCAAATGGTCATCCATCTGATACCAACCAGGCTCAAAGTTGCATATCTTCGGGTATCTGACGAGAACCGGTGTGTCAACGCGATTATGCCGTATATATATTGCAGTTTCATCAAATACTTTTGTATGCAAAATCCGATCCCGCATTTTGCTAATTCCTACCCTCTGATGAAAAGGAAAGTATTTCTTCAAAACTCCGCGGACTATCACCTCATCAAGTGTTTCCTTTTCAGATTAAATATGTTTTAACTCTTTTTCGAAGTGTTTTTTTAACATATTTTATTAACTGTTTGCTCTTATATATATATATATATATATATATATATATATATATATATATATATATATATATATATATATATATATACACGGAAGGATACACAGAAGGATAAAGGAAAAAAACGACAGTATAAAGATATTTACCAACGCATATAAATTTAATTTTTCATTCGATAGGGACATTATTTCAAATAGTGGTACGGGAGACATGCAGTTGAATTTCAACATGGTATAGCAATTAGTTCATTTTATTTTCTCAAAAGATATGCCTGTGTTAAATTAGTATGTCCTATTTTTATGCTCGCTAGTGTGACTTCTTCTCTGTTTATTTTAGTGTTTTGTTCCTACTTTTTAATTTTTGGCATTATTTCGTATAATTTGTTGTTGGAAATTTATTCTACTAAGGTTGCCATTTTCCCATTATGTACGTATTGGTGTGTCTTTTAAAGTCTAGTAAGGGATTTAGAAATTGGAATCCGTTGAGATGTTTAAGTCAGTTTTTGGTGCTGGATCAACTAATTCATTTCCTTGAATGCCGGTAATACTTTCTTTGGGGGTTGTTTATTTGTATTAGTTTGTAGAGTAGTTTTGCAATTACAGGATCGTTATCTTTTTATTTTAATTGCTTTTAGGACAGATTGAGAGTTTGAAAAGATTACATATTTGTTGTTTGTTTGTGGTTGGATATTAGACTGAATGCTAGGATTAGTGTATGTATCTCTGCACTGAAAATGGAAGCTTCTTTTGGGTGGTTTCTTTGTTTTTGATTTATTGAGTAGTGCAGCACCTGTTGAACCCATCTGTATAGATGTGTATGTAATCTGGGTATTTCTCTTTGATTTTTTTTAGACCATCTTGGAAAGTTATTGGGTAGGTTGTTTTTTTTTCGTATTTACTTAAAGTTAAGTTTATCTTAGGGACTATTATTTTCGAGGGAGGGTTTTGAAGAGACAGTTTCATTGGTTATGGATACATTTGCTTCTTTGGAAATGGGGTTTATTTTGAGTTCAAAACCTTTGATTATGAAGTCTTCATCAAAATTTATTTGAAATAAATAAAACGAGTTTTGTTTGTTTGAAGCTAAAAGAAAGTGGGTGTGAATATTGAGAGGATGTCTTTTATTTAATTTCCCTACTGACGAGCATAAAATATGTGAAACATATATGTCTATTGATATAAAAATATTTACTTATCAAATTAAATAATATACGACAACTTTTATGTGTATATATACGTAGAAACTTTAATACAATTTTTGATCTTAGACATTTATCCTATTTTGCTTTTGCCTATGTTTTTTCTTTTGTTTCATGTTGGCGCATATTCGTAAGTTTTACTTCGATTTAACTCCTTTGGCAATATACTTTATCCGGTTCGGAATATTTTCGGCAGAGAATCTTTGTCCTATTTATCAGGAACTTTAATAATAGCAAATATTACTTTTTAATCATGGAAATCGCCCCTGAAAAGGCATGAAGCCACTTGATGCAATGGATTTTACAAAAACACAATATGATTATCGCAGAGATACCTATTTGCCAGGGTCTTAAATGTTATAGGTAGTACGAAAACAGTTTGAAAGAAAAGAGTTCTATAAGATTGTAGTTTGTTAAGAAGTTACTGGAATAGTACGATGTTAGCTCTGTTTATCGCCGTAAACATTTTCTCACACAGAGGCGACTATGTTCACACGTTCAGGCAAACAACCGATGAAAATTTTTGATGAGCATGCTATAACATGAAAGTTAATCAATTGTGTGACTGTGTATTCATTAACGTCTGCGTGCGTATGCGTATGACTGTGTAAGTGTGAGTTGACATACAGAATCTTCATGGCCCAACAGACGGGCGGAGAAAGAGCTGAGGCGACGTAGATCCTCTTTCCAAAAATTGAAGACTAGTGAAACTCTTTCCCTGCCAACTGTTTTCATTTTATCTAAAATCTTAGTCATTTCAAGACTGAGTTCAAGTTTTGCAGTAATCAGCTTCCCTTGTCGTTAGCTCTTTACACCAAGTGGTTTCATGCCTTACCTGGAGCAATTTAGTAGCATTATTTGCCATTGGTTTAGGATTCCTTCTATAAACACATCAGATATTTACAAGCGGGACTACGTGAAGTTTGTCAACAAACATCCTAACTGAAAGCATTTCTATGAAACGAACATCATTCGAACATGGCACCCTTAGCTTGTTAATCCGTGGCGTTAACCACTTAACTACTCTCACCTCCCATCATCTGTTCATGCGTACATAATCACCTTTCACACACATAAAAAATGAGCTCGTCCGATGGTGATTGATAAATAATCTCTCAGCAAGGTAAGCAATACGGACCTTACCCATTTTAAAAATGAATTGTTAACTAATATTCCTGGTGAACCAAGCGCGAGAGAGACAATTGCACTTGAGGGGACAGCGCAAGAGAAACAATTACACTTAAGGGAACAACGAAGAGCCTTAAAAGAGGTCTCGGTTGGTTTCAATAAAAGCAGGGCAATGTTGGTAGCTGGTTTGTATGCCCCATACCCAGCATTACAATCTTCAAAGAAAGAAAATGAAAAAAAAGAAGAAAACGTCGCACACAACAGACCAAATATCAAGGTCTCATGTGTGATATGAAAAGAAACTGGAATCTTAGGGAGATTTCAATCATACCCGTTAGTATAAGTGCTACAAAGAACCTGAAGTCCTACCTAACTAATACTCCTGGTTAACCAAGTGCAAAAGAGATCCAGACAATTTTCACTTAAGGAAACAACGATGATACTAAAAAGAACTCTCGGCTGGTATCAATACAAAGCAGGGGAATTTTCGCAGCTGGTTTGGCTACCCCATAGCCTGCATTATTATTGTAAAATAAAAAATAAAAAAAAATGTAAAGAAAAAAAACACGATGGAATCTGCAGGAGTTACTGCTAGTTTGCCATTTTTCTATG
>NC_136498.1:62198921-62226421 GCF_053919585.1 Euprymna scolopes | reverse complement strand
CCACTAATAGACCCAATACGCAGTCGAATGGTTAATTGTTTAATGGCGTTTACGATGTTGGCTCTCTCAACAGGTATAACTCAAACTCTACCGTGTTTGAGTTATATATGGTTAAGTCTTTGTTTTACTCATTCTAAATGCTTTAATGTAGGCACCGCCAAAAATGGCCGAAAAATCAAGTTGTTGTTGTTTTTTAAAACGAAATTACATTTATTAAAATCCATTATTTCTGAGTAACTTTTTTTTTCCAGAAAGATAAAACCCTGAATTTTATCATATAGAAAGCAGAATAATGTAAAACTTTTTCTACTATTTTTAATTAAATTTTAAATGTTAAATTTACCTCAAAAGTTAACAATTGTCATTTTTTGTTTTGCACAGAAAATGTATATAAATAGTTTAAAAAAAAGGTTTTTGAAAGAATTAATTTGTTTATTTCTTGTCTAACTAAGATTTAGAGTGATTTTCTATGAGAATATGCAAAAATATTATAATATAAGTACCTGGATTTCAAATAATTCCACTTATTCATATAGGCAACCAGTTACTTCGAGTCGATTTGATTACTGTTTACATTTGTGCTTGATAAAAAGCAAACTACGGAAAACCAAAAAGCCAAAAAAAAAAAAAAAACTTATTTTTCAGTGACGAAAATTTCAATGTACTATTAACGCTGAGGCTGGCCAGTACCAGATGGGTGACCATTTGTATGAGTTTGGTTTTTAATGTGGATGTGTGTGGGGGCCAGGCTCTCCAAAATGGGGAGGGGGCAATTTAAAGCAGAATAAGAAAAATTATTTCAGTGCGTTTGGTCCACCGTAGTCGCAAGGCGGCAAACGTTTCCAAACTTGATCGAAAAAATAATGATATTTTTAACACAAAGGGTATAACATTTATCGATTTTTTTTGTATCGATTCTTCAAAGCATGCCCTGTTTAATAATGGTCATGCATTATTCGGCTCGCTAAAAAGAAATTTTTAATTTATTTATCCAAGATTTTAAAATGGCTTTTTTCGTATAAATATTAAAAAAAAAAAATTTGTTTTGCTTAACTTAAATTAATTATTTTATTTAACATATTCACCGAATTTCACACTTCAAAACTCAAAAGCGTGATAATTAAACACAATCGAAGTTTTGATATTCAGACATCAAAATAAGGTATGCAAACAATTTTTTTTTTAAATCTATAATCCCGTCCCTTACAACAACATAATATGTTTTGTTCAGCTTTAGAGGACTATTTCAAGCATATTAGGAACCCCCTCAAAACAAGGGGAGTTGTAAGCAAAAAATGTATATATAAAAATTTTGTTTATGAAAAATAAGTGCACTCGTATAAAGTTCAATCTTCTCTTAATAATCGCTGAAAATTTCGTATTGATTGGATAATTACCTGATTTTTGGTAGATTTTTAAAAAGACGGTCCGTCAAAAAGTACTTACCTGCCCCCTCCCCCCAGTTCTGGCGGTGCCTACTTTAAAGCTTCACCGCTCACTCATTTTTCGACTAAATTTCAACCAACGTTTTTTACAGTTCATAGGCTACGTTCTCAGCTATATTTTGAAAAAAATGTCCTATTTTGTTTAGTAAAAGAAAAGTTATAATAAAATTAGTATTAAAAAAATTCTCAGAATGTGTAAGGAACGTAGCAACGACTGTTTTATTGGCTGTTGATTACCATAACAACAACATCTGTTACGCTACCTCAAATCGGTTGGAAACGACGGAGATGATGACGTAACAAAATATAAAAAAAAACTGTCGCTAATAATTCACGGGTAACAAGTGAAACACAGACAAAACATATGATTTCAAAGCAATAAAAAAATAAAGGATTACATAGAAAAATGCGGGCATGAAAAATAATGTGGTTTAGATTACACATGGAAAAGTAAAAGGACTAGTTGTTAAAACTGGAAAAGAAAAAGACAAGGTATTCTAGTAGAAAATATAATAGATTTATAACTTAAAATATTGTAGTGTTAATGAAGAATTGATTATATAATGTTAAATTGAATTTTAAAGAAATATTCTTAATGCTGCAATGTTTATGAATTTATTATATTTGTACACTGCGTATCAAATCATTAACGAGCTTACATTTTTCTTAATATTTAGGGAACGAGTGATTAAAAATCCATGAAACTTTGAGAAAGTGCTTACAATACTATTCAGCTACTCCAGTCAGAAAATAAAAGTATTTAAAGCAGTATATATATATATATATATATATATATATATATATATATATATATATATATATATATATATATATATTGTTTTAACAAAAACCAAGACTTCAAAGAATAGGCTGATAGCAACAAATAGTGTATTTCAACCCATTCGATGAAATACACTATTTGTTGCTATCAACCCATTCTTTGAAGTCTTGGTTTTTGTTAAAACAATATATGAATGCTCAATTACGAAATATAATTTTGTAGCTTACAGTTTTAGTCATCTCTTTTTGGCTTAAAATTTATTGGTATATGAACGATTACTGAATTATATAAACCCAGTAAAATTCAGAATACTAAAAATAAGACTAATATATATATATATATATATATATATATATATATATATATATATATATATGTATATATATATATATATATATATATGAAATAGAATAGATGTGGAATGGCTTGAATACTCAGCGTTTCGCCCGATTTATGCGGGCTTTTCCAAGAGGGGTGATCATTGACAAGCGGGTCGAAAGATTTGGGGTTATATATAATGATGGGAGAGAGCAGCGTGTTTTCCTTATGTAAATTAGATGCCTCTCTCTCTCTCTCTCTCTCTCTATATATATATATATATATATATATATATATATATATACATTTTATGAATAGAGAAAATAATAAATTAGAGTAAACTAGTGGATTACGTCTAAAAATGAAAAGTAATAAAGTAAAGAAATAGGTAAACTAAAACGAGAAAAATAATTGGGCTAAAATATCGTAGAGATTTAAAAGATTGCGTCTGAAAATATAACCGTGATAGATTAAGTAAATAAAATGAAACGAGATTAGGAAAACACTTGAACAAAATAAAAATTAAATTACCTCTGCCAATAGATAATATAATTAAAATTATAAGTATATGCGTTGACATCACGTATTTCATATTCGATGGACTCTACTACAAACAAAAATGTGGACTGCCCATGGGTAAACCCATAAGTGGGGCTTTTGCATGTCTATTTTTGGAATTCATAGAAACCGGACCCATGAAATATAAATTACCCAAGGGCACTTCCTACTATAGATACATAGATGATATTTTAATTTTTCTCCTTATGTCTTCCAAAATAGAGAATATCACTGATAAATAAAACCAAACCCACTATTAACTATACGTATCAAAGAGAAAATAACAACTCCATACATTTTCTGGACATCAATATCATAAATAACAATGATCATCTAAGTTTTAAAGTCCATCGGAAAGTAACGAATAAAAATGATTACATAATTTTTTATTCTCATCATTCATTATTCTGAGAATATACAGTGAAGAATACATCAAGGAAGAATTTGAGTATATCGCACGTACATTTATGAACTTACAACACACTCAACATTTTTTGACAAATGTAAAAAGGAAAGCACTAAAAATTTACCATAACCGAAACCGAGACAATTCCCTAAATAGCCAGACACACGACAGACAATTAACATTACCAAATAATAAAAACAACGATACAATTTATAAGAACCATAATAAGACAGACATTCAAATAACAAAACTAAACTCTTTAACAATTAAGGATCTAACACGTAAAATTATGACTAATACCAACACTAACACCAAAGCCTTGATTGTGGAAGAATATACGAAGGAGAAACTCAAGGAAATTTAAATAAAAGAATATATGAACACAAAAGAGATGTGAAAAACAACAATACACTCAACGCCATATTTTGTCAGATCATGGAGAACGACCACCATTTTAATTTTAACAAAGCAACTTTTCTTAAACACACACATAACAGATCCACACGACGTTTAATTGAGTCGGCTATAATCTCCAAATTCCAGCAATATAATCAAACAAAGAAAGGGGGTTTTCAACGTTGCTTCCTATCTGTCGAAAATAATTATTAAAGAAAACCATTTAGACAGACGTTAAACTTGAAAAAAAAAAAAATATATATATATTTATACGTGTATATATACGATGTTATAAAAAATCTTACCCTCTCTCACGACTCTTAGCCCCCCCCTTTGAATTTCCAACGACTTTTTCCGTTTCTGAAATGTAACAGGGTCATACATTTCATTACATCAAAAATATATTTTCAAATATTTGTACTTGTGTTGTGTTTTCTTAATTTCATTCATCTGGAAGAAGTCTCGCAATAAAGATGAAACGTTGACGAATACATAACTTGTTTTTTCTTTTATTCCTCTCTATTTCGCTTTATATATATTAGTGCAGGTTAGTATATATATATATATATATATATATATATATATATATATATATATATATTATTAAATATTTTTTATGCAAAAATTTAATATATTAAAATATATCAACCAATGGCAATGTACATATATACCAATAAAAATGAACCCAAGTAAATTGACTCAAATATTAAGCTTCGTGACTATCAGTTTGTACAATCGAACATTCATATACATTTTTTAAACCAAGCTAACAAGGAAAAAATTGTATCATATCATGTCACAATTGTTTCGATACCATTCGGAGAATTTAAAAATTTATGCTGTTCAAAAATCTTCCAGATTGGCATATCATTAGACAGACTGAAAAAAAAAGATACAAATGTCAACACGTATTTTTATCTTATTGTTGGCGGTATAAAATGGTGGAATTCGCTTCGCCATGTTTTATTTAAATTATTTTCATTTAGCCGAAATTTGGAATTAGTATTAAGTAAACATTTTAGATTTAGGTATAGCAATGAAATTATTAATTCGGAGTTATCCTCCTTTGAAAGAATTTTCTTAGATCGGATCTCCTAAAGGTGAAAAAAAAAAAAAACCCACTTTAAATTTCAAACTCTTAAAACCACAAGTATAAAATGAATATTTTATTTTATTTTATTTCATTAAAAAAAAAATATTTTGGAATAAACTTTTAATAACAATCCATTTCCCAGGAAAGAAAATTTAAAGTAAAATCGATCTGCAAACACCGGAAAAAACTTAAGATACGAAACTTTCGCGAGTTACTAGAACAGAGGCGTAACAAGAAATTTTGCCGAGAATTTTCAGGTGTCATCCAGTATTTAAAAACAAAAACAAATAAAACTTAAATAAAAAATCAATAAGTAATTTAAAAAGATCTAATTAGGTCAGAAATACACCTAGGTCTAAGGTTGTATAAAGATTAACAATTTACGGGAATAAATCCTGAAAAAGTCCACGGCCATCAGAAAATGATTTAAACAAAACATGGCGAGGCAGATTACACTGCTTGATATCGTTAATAACAGGTTGAAAATCTGTTCAGATCCGTAGTGACATTTGTAGCAATCTGGATTGTTTTTGAACAACATAAAGTTTATAATTGTACTTAATCTATCACGATTATATTTCCAGACGCAACCTCATATATATATATATATATATATATATATATATATATATATATATATATATATATATATGTATGTATATATATATAGAGAGAGAGAGAGAGAAAGTACATATATATATAATACTTTCTATTAGTATTATATATATAGTATTATATAAATATATAATACTTTCTATTAGTATTATATATATATTATATTATATATATATATAATATATATATAATACTTTCTATTAGTATTATATATATTATATATATAATACTTTCTATTAGTATTATATATATATATATATATATATATATATATATATATATATATATATATATGATGTTATTCACTGTTTTGAGAAAGGGAAAAGAGGGAGGATGAGTTTAGAGGTAACCTAAGATACGAAATTCAATTCATATCTCGCCCTCCACTTGCATTGGTATTAGGACGAACGAGTGCTTTATGAGACCATTCGCATTTAAGGCTGACAGCAGCAGTATCAAGAAAGAAATATACTCGCAATGTTACTATCTCTTCTTGACGACTGTTGCACCACACAACAGAAACACAGATAAAGCATTCTCTTTTTCTTCGGTTGAGACGAAAGTGCCTATGGTATATCTATCACTCGGTCCACCTGAACACAGCTTTGTACTGATGTAAAAACACTTTTCAAAAGGTAAACTTAAATTTCCGTTATGTTACAGTATGGGATTACGATGCAACGGTGACTTCGTTGCTGTCGGGCTGAGGCATGGTTTTGTTCGGTCATAGGAAGTCCACTCTCCCATCTAAGAAAATGTTACTTCACCGCTAACCACCTGAGGCGTCTCTACCAGAGAATACCGATTCAGTGCACCGGCCTTTCAAAATCACACTTGAGCTTGCGTCTAAACTTCCTGCCAAGGAGATCAATAGGACAAGCCATACACCAGAAATCGTACCCCCTTTGTGTTATTCCTTGTACCCGCAGGGTTGTATACTTGCTAGTAGCGATACGAAGAGCATGCAGTAAGGAAGAGAAAAATGTATTTATGATAAAATTTACTTCCCGAGCTAAAAGAAGTTCGAGATTTATTGTGAAATGTAATTGTGGAGACCAGAAGCACCCGCAGGCTTTTTTTTATATAAGGATATTGATTGATAACGGGGGTTGAGGTGGGTAGTCCTAACTCTATACGTTAAATCCATCTGGGTGTAAGGTATTATCAGGGTTCAGTGCAAAGGGGTTGACAACTCCATAGAAAAGATGACACCAAGACGGGAAATGTCCATGATTGGATGAACTGCAAAAGTCACTTTAATCTGGAAACGCGCCCGAGGGAAATGCCTCATCGAATAGAGAATTCTTGTTGACTTATGTAAGTTTTTGCTAAAGCGGACATTTTGTAATCCAGTCGGGAAAAAGTGATAAGCGATGTACAAGTTGTGCATACATGTGCTATTATTAGGCATTGTTAAATGTACAGTGCGCGCCAAAATGGATGTTACATTTTAAAAGAAACAAAATGACATTAGATTATTTCTGAAGAAACACATTCACTATCTATCTATCTATCTATCTATCTATCTATCTACCTATCTATCTGTGGAGATAGATTTAAAAATTGAAAACAGATAGATTGAGGGTATCTATCTATCTATCTATCTATCTATCTATAGAGATAGATTTAAAAATTGAAAACAGATAGATTGAGGGTATCTATCTATCTATCTATCTATCTATAGATATAGATATATTTAAAAATTAAAAACAGATAGATTGAGGGTATCTATCTATCTATCTATCTATAGATATAGATATATTTAAAAATTTTAAACAGATAGATTGAGGGTATCTATCTATCTATCTATCTATCTATCTATCTATAGAGATAGATTTAAAAATTGAAAACAGATAGATTGAGGGTATCTATCTATCTATCTATCTATCTATCTATCTATCTATAGAGATAGATTTAAAAATTGAAAACAGATAGATTGAGTGTATCTATCTATCTATCTATCTATCTATCTATCTATCTATAGATAGAGATAGATTTAAAAATTGAAAACAGATAGATTGAGGGTATCTTTCTATCTATCTATCTATCTATCTATCTATAGATATAGATATATTTAAAAATTCAAAACAGATAAATTGAGGGTATCTATCTATCTATCTATCTATCTATCTCTAGATAGAGATAGATTTAAAAATTGAAAACAGATAGATTGAGGGTATCTATCTATCTATCTATCTAACTATCTATCTATAGAGATAGATTTAAAAATTGAAAACAGATAGATTGAGGGTATCTATCTATCTATCTATCTCTAGATAGAGATAGATTTAAA
This sequence comes from Euprymna scolopes, assembly GCF_053919585.1. Taxonomy (NCBI): domain Eukaryota; kingdom Metazoa; phylum Mollusca; class Cephalopoda; order Sepiida; family Sepiolidae; genus Euprymna; species Euprymna scolopes. Next base: position 62,218,516 of record NC_136498.1, on the reverse strand, counting down.
AATTGAAAACAGATAGATTGAGGGTATCTATCTATCTATATATCTATCTATTCATCTATCTATCTATGGAAATAGATTTAAAAATTAAAAACAGATAGATTGAGTGTATCTATCTATCTATCTATTATATAAAAGGTACTGTGTGTGAGAGTTTATTTTGTATAGAATCCACAACGGCTGGGCCGATTTTTATGAAATTTCAAACAAATGTACTTCATGCATCTGGAAGTGTTCTTAGATAGGTTTGGATCGGAATGTCTTGGATGAATACCGATAATCGATAATCGAAAAATCCGATGAAAGAAGGAACAGGCGATTTTGATTAAAGTTAACGCCTTACACAGTCTAACATCACAACTGCATTTAAGAAGTTTTATCACCGCACAAGCAGAAAGGTTCGACATATAAAATCAACAGTAAGTTCTTTGATATGACATGGGCGGGTGCAAAATGAATGCTTTTATTTAAAGCAAAGTTGAACCACGATACTTTACTTTTTCATTTTAAACTTTAATTCAAGCCATTATCATCGTACAGGCAGAAAGACAAAGCATATAAAATTAACAGTAGGTTCTTTGATATGACAGGAGTGTGTTCGAAACAATGTTTCTGTTTAAAGTACAATTGTAGCATGATGCTTTAAGTATTTTAAACTTTAATCCAAGCCATTATATATATATATATATTAATAAAAAAAATTATAAAATCAACAGTAGGTTTTCTTCAGTGCAATGTTGGATGCAAGATATTTATGGCTAAGTCACTGCCTGGAGGTATTTGAAGCTTCCTCGCAAGGCACCACGATGGTTCCCTCACGCGAGCAGGCAATCAATTGATTTGGTGTAAAAATGGCCGATTTCACCGGTTTCGATGACAATAAAGATATGGGAGTGTGAAACATTTGATCATCCTTCAATCCTAGGCAACGTCGGGTCTCCCTGCTAATATTTGAATAGATGTGTTGTTTAAAATTAGGAAGGCCCAAGGAAACAGACTAGTGGAATTTTATTATTATTTTTTTTAAATCTATATACTTCACTTTTTTAATGGAGATTACTCCAGACTAGGCATGAAGCCATCTAATGTAATGTGCTAAAAACAAACAAAAAATAAAACATACTGCTTCATAGTCTAAAATTTACCAACGATAAGTGTTAGATGGATAGATGTCAACCCAGAAAACGGTAGTTTTTTCTCCTTTGTCGGAAACATTGTTGATGGAGTGTGAGGACAAAATAAGGGAAACGAGATTTACGAGACTGGCGAAAGTAAACACAGGGTTCACTTTTTACTCCCCTTAAGGTATATGACTCCTTTTTATATATTTACGTTGGCATCTTCCGGCAATTTACGTAAGCAGTTGGAAGATGTAAAAAAAACAACAAAAAAAACAACAACAAAAAACAACAAAACAAAACAAATGCTGATTAATTCAAAACACCACAAATCAAAAAGCTTACAGTTTCCTTATGTTAAGAATGACTTTCTGGTCAGAAGACATTAATAACATAAGAGAGAAAAAGAGGGGGATTTCGCATTGACGTAGCATGTTGAAAATTTATATAATATCTCAATAAAGGTTTTGGTAATTGATCTCTTTTTAATTAAATCACTTTAATCAACAAAACGTTTACATATATATATATATATATATATATATATATATATATATATATATATATATATATATATATATATATATTGGAGGTATTTAGTCTTCACCCACTGCAAGAACTGTGACAGGGTGGTCAAAAAGTGTGATTGAGAAGTCAGCGCCCTTCGAGGATGGGCACACTGACCTGCAAAAATATGCCTTGGCAGTCCCGTTGGCATTTTCCAGTAAGGGCGCTTCAGGAGATTAACAATAAACTAATCCCTTCTCAGAAAGAGAAGGCAATGCCTGGGAGTGTTGATCTCCTAGAATTACATAGGAACGGAATTGCACCGCAATTAACAGGGACCAGGTCATTACAGAAATGGTCTAATTTCTTTTGATTTTGGGGTCCGAGGTTAGAACAATAAATTTACAAATAACATGTTGAAAGTTTTCCTTGATTTAAGGAATTTCACGCTTCTATTGAAAATTGTCGTCTCCTGGCAGCTGATTGGCTAATCGCGTCAGCATCTTTTATTGCAGAGTTGTTTACATAACCAGCGTATATATCTACGTGTTCATACGAGTGATTACAACTAATGTTTATATAACGAGTAGATAAGTACGTGTCGGTGATGTCTATATAATGTATATGCATAGATATTTATGAATGTCTCTGTTATCTTCTAATAGGTATAATGTATAATATGCATTCAATTAGTATTAATGTTTTCTTTCATTAATGGCCGGCTACGATAGGACGTTTACACATATAAATATCGTTCATTTAATGATGATGTTCTTCCATCTCTTGCAAAAATGACCGCGATCATGTAATTGTTCTGTGGGTTCGAAGACGGCTTGTTAGACCGATTCGAGCTCTGAAGTATTTACCGGATGTTGGATACTAGTGGGATGATTCTGTATCAGAAGTGTTGATTGCTCTGTGTTTTTCTAATGTTACGTTTTTTCTTATGTCCTTCATTGCGTGCGGATTCAGCAATTGTAGTCCCTTTGTGAGTTGCGGCACGCCAGTAACATCTGTCTTGGGTTAGTTTTTCTCCATGAGTTGGAATACAAACCGAACTGTTTGAGGGAGACTTTCAAATTGTCCTTGAACCGTTTCCGCTGTCCTCCTGCGGGCTCCCCCCCCCCCCCACACACACTTTGGACAGTTCACCGTAAATGAGCTGTTTTTGGAGGCTTGAATCAGGTATGCGGTATATATGACCTGTCCAACACACCTGGCACTGGAGTAACATAGTGTGTACTGACGAAGGTTTCATTTACTACGTAGCAATACATAACATATGCTGGGATACATATCTCCTTTCTCTCGTTTAGTTTGTAATTGAAAGTTTCTCCAGAAGAAAATACCAAATCGAAGGGGTTTTTTTTATGTATAGATATTCATACTAAAAACCTTTTTTTTTTTTCTATTTATTCAAAAAGAAAATACAACGTTGTTTTATATGGTTCGTGAAATTGCATTAGTCTGCAAGAATCTAGTTAATTTGCATATTATTTTAAACATTAATTTTAATTAATTCCTTATTAGTTTTTTTTTATTTTCTTATGGGATGATCATAATTAGTTAACTATTACGTGTAATTATATTCATGCAAATATTCTACATGATTTATACTTGCGTAATATTTGTGTAAAAAAGATTAGAGTAAACGCAAACCTTTTTCTATATATTTATGCATGCGTATATATATTTGTTTTTAAAAATTGCCTACCAAATTCCTCTGTCAGTTTTTGGTGTACAGCCACGAAACTTAATATATAGGGTATACGAAGTCATGCGACACTTTATATTTATTTATTTATTTTTTTAGCCGGGGAAATCGGTGCAAAAATGTGAAAATTTAAAAAATGGAATTTGCCAGGTGAAGGTCGAAAGACGGCATTACGAATATGTATGCGTAACGATAGCTATTGGTTCACATTTTAATTTTTAGCCGTGCAGCAGGTATATCTTCATAAGTCAGGCATTAACCACAAAAGGAAAAGTAAATCGTAATTTAAACGTTTCGATTCTCGGTTGTGGCGCACGAGTCATTTTTTTTTTTTTTCATTTTAAAATCATTACTATGTATTGTTAATAGTCTAGATTGGGTAGAATTTGGACTATTTAAGGGGACGTCTCAATAAGAACTTGTTTACATTGGACTTGAAGGCTACTATATTGTAATCGGCGGAGAAGCAGTCCAATGAAATAGTGTTTCACACGTAGGTAATTCTAGGAAACAAGATTTGTTCATGGAATTTGCACTTAGATTCTGGCTGAAATAAAATTTGCTTTATCATGCTGGTTTCATGCATTGAATGAGCTCATCTCTGTGAGAGTCTGTGTTCATCAGTCGGTCACTCTTATAATTGAACTAGCGTTTTCGTTTGTCTGTCATGCGTAAGTTTCAAATAGCATTTTTTTTCTTGGTCTATCACTGCTAATTGAAATGGCATTTTCATTGGTCTGTCACTGCTAATTGAAACCGCATTTTTGTTGATCTGTCAAGCTAATTGAAACCGCATTTTTGTTAGTCTGTCAAGCTAATCGAAATAGTATTTCCACCACTACACGATTCTCTGTTTCATCTCTATTGACTTGATTACACTCATTTCCAGAACTTTTAAATTTTTATAAGTTGTTATGTTTGGCTTTTGGTTTTAGCAGATGAACGATCAAAAATATCATGAGAGGCTTGAAATTTTAGAAAACTATTTTCATAAACCATCCCATAAGTAATCCATCGCAGTTCATACTATTGATCAATGTTAGTACTCTCATAGTGTTCCTCATCCATAAATTAGAAATCATTCTCATCTCATTAATCCTCGAGTGGTTCTTAGCCTTGCAAAGTGGTCACCCTTAGTAAAGTTGGAAGTCACATGTCGAACTAAAATTTCGTACAGTTTGCATTTTTTTTATTTTGAATTAATGTGTCATTAATTATCAAGGCCAAAGGCCACTTGAGGATAAGGATAAACGATTATCAGTTGTGCAATCAAGAATATCATAAGAGGATTGAAATAAAAACAAATTCTTGTTATAAACCAGCCCATAAGAAATTAAATGCTGTTCAGGTCTTTTATCAATGTTAGTACACCCATAGTGCTCCTCATCGTTTGGGTGGCAATCATTCAGAATCTCATTAACTTTTAGCATCGAGTAGCTCTTGGCTTTCTTAAGAGATAACTAAATATTAAAAATAAATAATTAGATGTTTTTTTTTGTATTATTTAGATTCTTTAAAATAATGTTCTTATATTGATTGCCATTCTACGTTTCGGTCGATGTAACCTCCGACCTTCTTCAGGGGTATCTTGTCGAATTTAGGAATATTTCTGTTTAACTCGCGAGTCTCAACGAAATTTCGAACGGAGCACTTTATTTATTTCACAGGGGTAGCATGTTTTGTCAGCCATGACTAGATAGAGGTCCTAAGTAATTTGGAATTGTATTTTTCGGTCGCCTACATTGAGAATTAAACCGTCAACATTCAGGAGAATATAATTTTTACAATTGTTTTTTTTTCCAAGTACTCTAACCACTACACCATGGGTGAAGATGAGAATAGTAGTTCAAAGAATCCTAATAATACGAATAACATATTCTTATCTCGAAAAATTCAGAAACGTATTAAACGTTTTTAAATGTAAATTTGGAATGATCGGATTTGATTTACAGCATTCTCATTAAAATGTTTAGGTTTATTTTGCATGATGAGAGTTTTGATTTACCGCGTTCCCTCATTCCAAAAAATATTTGATTGAATTTTGAACATGGAGATTTTTGATTTACCATCTTCGGAATTCTTTCATTTCTTTTTATCTTTGTCTACGTTTTGGTAAATTTAATGGTCAAGCGTTCACAGATAATTAGATTTTCAGATTTATGTAGCTTCGTGATCGTTACTCTCGCTTTTTTTTTTCTCTTTTAAATTGGGTTTTCTCATCGGAGCAGGTGTATTATGGTTTGGCAAGACAACGAAGAAGGTCGGCAATTCTTGCATCCGAAGCCTCAATGCATAGGCAACTTTTCTGTCATGTCTTCTTTTTTCTCTATAATGATAATAATAAGAAGGGGAAGATTATGATCATGATGATGATGAAGAAAAAAAGGGGAAAGAAGAAGTAAGAAGAAGAAGAAGAAGAAAGAAAAGAAAAAGGAAGATAATGATGATAATGAAGAAGATGAAGAAGAAAAATAAAAAAGTAATAAAGAAGAAGAAAAGGAAGTAGAAGAAAAAAGGGGAAGATGATGAAAAAGATGATGAAGAAGAAGAAAGGGGTAGATGATGAAAAAGAGAAGAAAAGAAAAATAATGATGATAATGAAGAAGATGAAGAAGAAAAATAAAAAAGGTGATAAAGAAGAAGAAGAGGAAGAACAAGAAGAAAGGGGAAAATGATGAAAAAGATGATGAAAAAGATGATGATGATGATGATGATGATGAAGAAGAAGAAGAAGAAAGGGGTAGATGATGAAAAAGATGGTGAAGAAGATGATGATGATGATGATGATGATGATGATGATGATGATGATGATGATGATGATGAAAAGAAGAAAAAGAAGAAAGGGGAATATGATGAAAAAAGATGGAGAAAAAGAGGATAGAAGTTGATGAAAAAGATGGAGAAGGATAAATGTAAAAAAGAAGAAAAGAAAAAAAGGAAAAGCGTGAGAAAGGGAATATGATGACGGAGAAAAAAGACCTACAACAACACCAATTTCGAAAACGGTTGCTACAAATAATTCATGTAGATTACGACAAGCACTGGAATATTCGCTGTTTTAATATCTTATTGTAATATTTGGGCTGGTGAATCTCCGTCCCATTTGAAGATTATTGATAAAATGCAGGAACGTGTCTGTAATTAATTGACATCAGCCTTCTTTCTTCTATGCAACCTCTTCCTCGCAGGCATGATGTTGCTTATAAATACTTCAGGATGGAACAATAAAATTGTCGCCCTAGTAAAGACGACATGATTCCACTTCCGTTTGATGAAAACCGCTTTTTTTGTTGTTGTTGTAGAGCATCTATTAGTTGGCCAGTTGTGTACAAATCCCAATAGCGATAAAGACTTTCTATCATGTTTAAAAGTGACACAATGTTCAACGAGCGAGATCGTTGATGCGCCGCTGTACAACTCACGCTCTCAACTGTTCCAAGTTAAGGCAGCAGGACAATTGCTAGCACCCTCAAAATGTAATTTCGGAGAGTTCAATGCTTGAGGGCATAGCTCAACACATCTTTGGTGTGGTTTCAAGTGAGGGCCACATCATGCCACCTAACATCTTCGAAGTCGGCTTGAAAGTCAACACCAAAGTGTACCTGGACGAGTGCGGTGATAACCTGGTGTAATCAGATGATCGCCGGCAAACTCTGTGTGTGGCAGCAGGACATAGAGACAGCTTGCAAGATCCAGGGTTGGCTTCAGAAGGGAGTGCTATGACATTGTGCTCGTCTCTCACTTCCCCCTCCTCTTCCGACCTGAACACACTGGACTACTTCGTTTGGTCATCCGTAGAGAACATCACCAACATGACCTCCCACAACACCAACGCCAGCCTGATCGCCACCATCCGCCGAGTATTAACCAAGCTCCTCAAGCGCTTGTGGAAAAGGCATGTTCCCCAGTTTCGGACCCATATCGAGGCGTCGATTGAGGCTGAAGGCGGCTACATTAAATAGATGTCGGCTCTACTACATTATTAAATTACCTGTATTGATTTTTTCAATAAAAGTTTTAAAATAAAGCTGTAGTGTGTTTTTTTCTTTGGGGCAAGAATTTTATCAATGAACCCTGTATTTAGGCATTTGTTCTTTAGATTTGTCTGCTCGATTGAGGCTGAAGGCGGCTACATTAAATAGATGTCGGCTATACTGAGTGTCTTTCTTTGTTTCAGCTCGTTTGACTAGTTGGTCAAAAAGTCTTCATCAATTCGCTGTTTTCATCTCTCATTGTAATACAAATTCCTATTCCAGTAGATTCTTTTCAAGAACTGTAGGCTTGTGGAACTCTCTTCCTGCTGACTTTTTTTTTCCTACCAATAGTTTTAGTCTTACATCAAGTGGTCTCATGCCTTGTCTGGAGCCATTTTCATAAAATTTACTCTTGCACAATCAAGTTGACAGCTAATGCGAATAATTCGTTTTGGGTTCAAAATAAACAGTAATGATTTACTATTTTAACCTAACACTACGCAGATCAGTGTTGTTGAATAGTTTTTTTTGTGGTATATGTGTGTTGCAGTAAAGTACGAATCAAGTTCTGTTTATCCGTGTTTATTGTCACATGAACGGGATTGCTTGATTCAGTTGCGTTTATCTCTCAATATTTCGACAAAAGAACTTTGGCTTTCTGTGGGTCCTGTGGAAGTCAGGGTGCAAGCGAGACCTTGATCAAATTTTATTTGTAACAAGAGATTCACTCGAAAACAAAAAAAAAAGAAGACAAAAAAGAAGAAAACAGAAAGAGGATAAAAAAGAATGGAAAATAGGAACCGAGACGTAGTGAGATGGAGAGAAACTCATAATCGTCTTATCAGAGAATACAAATGACCCCTGCCATTTTTATTTATTTTTTTTAATTTTTTTTTTGGGGGGGGGGGGAAATTATTGTTTAGGGCAAAATATACTTTTAGCCAAAAAAAGTTTAATTATAAAACAAAAATTTCTATTCGTCCAAAATGATCAGTAAAATAATATTATATAGCACCTCATCATAAATATAACCCTTAATATATATATATATATATATATATATATATATATATATATATATATATATATATATATATATATATACTAGCAAAAGTACCCGTCGTTGACTGGTTCAAAAGCAGCCTTCAGAAAATGGACTCTGATTTATGAAAGTATGATAGGTCATGAACAGGAAGGGTTGTAAAGAGATAGCTTCGAATTTGGGGGTATCAAAACCAAAGCAAAATATGATGAAAGTAAAAATAAAATAGATAACCCCCATAATTTATTATACCATACCTGTTCATACTGAAACACTTATCACAATATTCTGTGGATCTATATTAAAAAGCCTTGTTAAACTTTGTTACATATTTCCATTCTATGGAGGTCGGGCGCGAACGGACACCCCATAATTTTATTATACCATATTTTTTCAAATTGAAACATAATTATCAAAGTATACTTACGCAGATAGATATGAAAAGTCTTTATTAAAGTTTGTGCCTATTTCCATTCTATGGAGGCCAGGCGCGAACGCAAACACCACAATTTTATTATACCATCTCTATTTAAGTTATAACATACTTATCAAAGTATTCTTATGTACATCTATATCAAAAACACTTGTAAACATTTTTTTTTTTTTAATTTTTTATTTCCATACTTTGTGGACCAGGCGCGAACGCAGACGCCACAATTTTAATGAACCACTGTTCTGCCAGATCAAACATACCCATTCCTGTGTCTCGATACATCTTCTATCATTATATGTAATCAGTTTTTTTTAAATAGTCCATCATATAGGAGTCTAATCGTGACCACACACACACACACACACACACACACATACACACAGACGTTCAGCTTTACATATATATATTTATATATATATATATATATATATATATATATTGTATTTTGTGTACAGAAAGTTGTTAAATGAGATACGTCATTGGTACCGTCGGTTTCAAGCCCGATAATTAGGACCGTTTTAGATATTCATATCGAGCTCTCTTCAGCCAATCCTCATCTCTGAGATGAGTCTTGGTTGAAGAGAGCTTGATATGGTACCAAATACTTATCTCATCAAACAACTTTCTGTACACAAAATACAAAAATATAAATACGCTCTTATTTTTCGGATTTTCCTTTTAATTGATCACTCTGCTGGATTTCTTTTTCAAAAAAAAAAAAAAAAAACTAATCACACACACACACACACACACACACACACACACATATATATATATATATATATATATATATATATATATATATATATATATATATATATATATATATATGATGTCTGCCTCTTTAGGAACTGAGTTCTTATTCTTGAGTACTTTATGGTGAAATGGAAAAAGTCGGTCCCTTAAGCCCACGTGAGCAGATCGTGATGTTAAAATCATTTGATCACTCTTGGCCTCCTTGAATGGCTTTTGTACATTATATAAATGTTAATTGCAACTATATTCTCGCTGTGGTTCATGCTGGCCGGGTGTTTTGTTCCATGCTCAACGGGCCAGAGATTACTTCAATCCCAGGTCAGATCTCCCGATTGGCAGTATTTGTAACTTCTTGCATTGTTGATTCCTAGATGTTTTAGCCAGTTAACACGGCCCAAATTTATAGCTCGTCAACTTACAATGAGTACTTGATATCAACTTGATGGTTGAATATAGTCGAATATGTACTCATTTTGCATTAAATACTAATCCCTATTAATCTCTAATAATCCCTAACTGTACATCGAACAGATACCATAATACTTAGTTCGCTGCATATTATTATAAAATGGTCCATAGAAACTTTCAGACACACACACACACACACACACACATATATATATATATATGTGTGTGTGTGTGTGTGTGTGTGTGTGTGTGTGTGTGTGTGTGTGTAAAAAACAGAATTCTGTAAGAGGCCAATGTATTGAAATGTCATTGGCGTGGGGTGGGGAAAAGGCCAAAAATCTTAGTATAAATTTTTCTACTGTCTGTCTGTCTGTCTGTCTGTCTGTGTGACGCGTTTTATCTCAGCCTACAGGCAACCTACCCAGGCAAGTAAGGTACCGAAATGAAGCTTATGACTCAGCGGATGTTTTAGTGATATTTATATCCATGTTTGGTGTATGGAAATGCAAAACAAACAAAAAAAAATGCAAAAAAATTAACGATTTACTAAACAACGTTTTATTTACTGGATATTTTTCCGATACAAGGACCCAAGTTTGCCCAGCTGGGAAACTTTGGGTTCTTGTTAAACACAAAACTGTTAGAAAGACACTCCCAACCAAGGGTTGATCAAATAAAATGGGGTAGGGAGGTGTTTATGACGTTGCTACAAGATGAGGTCACTTATTAGGGTGACTGGGGATGAAAAATAAAAAAGAGTGTGGGCATCTTGGACGTCTCCTATCAGGAATAGAGGGGCCATTCACTCAGCTAGCTAAGACCCTAACCTAAACACGGGGGTTACTTTGAGAGGTCTGGAGTCTGACACGGAGAACACGAACTCCAACTTAGCACAACTGGATTCGTGACTTTGACAAAATCAAACTTGATGCTTACTATTATACTACATACTAACAAGACCTGTGGAAATTCCACAGCAGACTATTTCATATGTAAAATATTGATGTTGTCATTCGGTGGATGTTCAGCGTAAATGAAGACGCCCTGATATTACTGTAGCTCTTTTGTTAAAACTGCAAAAATAAAAGAGCCGGGGGTAAAATACGCTTAAATATATTTTAATTCATATAGATTTCGTATATATTATTATAGAGTCAATTTTCTATCGATTCTTATATATTATAAAGTTTAGATTAAAAAAAATACATCGATAAGACATGGGTGCATCAGCTTGAATCGAAACCGAAACCGAAAACCGAAACTTATAAAAACATATGTGTATATACATATATAACTTGAGTTCCTTCAGCTATAATCGAAACCGGAACTAAAACTTATGAATAATTCTTGGTAAAATTATTTATAAAAAAATAGATAACTTGAGTGCCAGCGGCTAAAATCAAAACCGAAACCAAAACTTATGAAAAATTCTTGGTAAAATTTTTTATTACAAGAAATGGCAGATCATCTTCATATATAAAATTTTGATTGCAGAAATTCCCCTCTAGACCAAAGTACACTAGGTTTGCACCAACAGATGCCATATACAAATTAATTATGTCTGCACTATTCGTCACTATCTTATGTAACTTTTGGACGCCATTTTACACACATTTATTCGTTATAGTAAAATCCTACATTACATCCTAGGAGCAACATAACCACAGTTGCAACCATCTACAGTGGAAGTAATTGCTATTTTCCCCTCCAAATAAAAAGTACTCCTACCGCCTCCAGTTAACACCGGGGGTATTCTGCATTTTGGACATATATGGGGTTACACCCTTATTATCTGGATTATATACTTACAGACATAACATAATCTTTCCATTTCCCGATTCCCAAAATAAGGATTTCTCCCTTCTCACATTCTGCCTAATCTCATTGGCTAAGAACTGACTATTCGTTCATTCCAGAACATAAATCTTCTTACAAAAACGAACGCCCCAAAAATTTACAAGCATTTCTCTACAAGAAGCAATCCTCATAAATAAAATACTCCGAATACGAACATATTAACACATTGAAACATGTTTATAAGCCAGAACTGTTTTTATTTATACATTAAATATACTGTACATGTTACCTTTTCTTATACAGCTACACTACTGTGCTAAATCTTTTCGGTTTACATACACTGTACATACTGCTTTCCGACACATCATCACATGCTGATAGCCATTATTTTTTCTTCAATTGTAACAATTGAATGACATCCGTTCGGAGGAAAAAGGATGTAAGTTTGATACGTAAAATAGATAACACACATGCGATCCTATCAATATATTGATGTATTTATATATTGAAGCACGTTTAATTGAACACGACTGAGTTCTTTTTCCGATTTTGTTGCATAATTTTTCCATTCGCCGAGCGTTTTTTTTTTATTTCGGCAGGCATGTTGTATATTATGGCGCCTAATCTTTGTTGTTCAGCCATACTCTTCTCACGCGCTTTCAACCAGTACATCCGATCGCCGTCAGGAGCGATTGTTGTTGTTGTTGTTGTTGTTGTCGTCATTTTCTTTATTGAGGATTGGTGTATTTATAGTTAGTTATATTCTTATCGGTTTTACAGGTGTGTGTAGGATTGGTAAGGGCGAATTATTTATTTTTAATTTTGATTCCGTATTTTATATTTATTTATTCGGTTATTTAAACATTGTTAGTTAATGACGTATTTATATATACATATAAAGAGAGAGAGAGAGAGAGAGAGTAGAGCGATAGATGGATATATATATATATATATAGATAGATAGATAGATGGATATATATAGAGAGAGATAGATAGATAGATAGATACAGGGATAGATAGATAGATAGATAGATAGATCGATAGATAGATTTATCAGAATTTATAAACATGTCTGCTTCTTATATAGAATCATTGCAAAGCTGAATCGAACTATACTTATGAAGATCATCTGTGGTTGCAAAATGTTTTTATCGTTATTCTCATTGTTTTCTCTGTATTAAAAAGAAATCTGACGAGTAATGAGAGCACAGTCAAGTTAGTGTTATATGATCCTTGATATGGCCTGACCCTCGCCCATCTCAAACACAGCGAGGACAGAGTTCAATTTCTTATTGTGATATTGAGAAGTTATTCTAGATATTCAATGGAGATTTCTTGCTCGTACTTTGTCAGTTGATCAAAGATAACCAGTTGAATGTTTGCAGGCATTAAGGAAGGGTAAAGCAGGGTGTTACTCTTTTTCCACCTGCATCATGTCATCTCTCGTTGGTGAATACTTGTCTGGTCAAAAAGCAATTCCACTTCGCTGTTAAAAAAAGTGTTAGTATTATTGTTTTGTTTTTCTTTAATTTACGAGGTCCCTTCAATAAGTTTCCAGGCATTTTTCGTATTGGCACTTTTATTGATAGTACACACATGAAACTCTAATCCCATTCGAAGTAATCTCCTCCGGCTGTAATGCACTTATTGTACCGTTCCGACAACTTCTTAAAGGACCCCGTGGAAGTCCTCTTGTATGAGCGTGTTAATGACCCTTTTTCATCTTCTCAATTGTCTTTTACCGACAGCCTCTAAGGTTTTCCTTGAGCTTAGGGAATAGCCAAAAGTCACAGCAAGCAATGTTTCAACTAGAGGGAGGGTTATGAACTATCTTAATGCTCACCTTGGTTAAATAGTCTGTGACAAGGATGGAATTTTGAACTGGTGCATTCGTGCAACTCTTCCATATCTTCAGTGTCTTTGCGGATTATTGTATACAGTTCCAATACTGACATTATTATGTACAGTTCTAACACTGACACCAAACTGTGCAATTGTTGTCTCTACAGACACACGACGGTCCTTATCAATGAATTGTTTATTTGACCAATCAACTGATGTTCTGACTTCCTTACTCTTTCCGCCCCTCTTATCATCCCTCACATTGCCTGCTTTCGTTGAATCTCTGATGCCACTGAAGAACTGGTGCTTGATTCATGGAAGATGGCCCAAAAGCAGCCTGAACCACTGCATACATTTCTGTGCCATTTTTTCAAAGTTTAAAACAGAATTTTATCGCATATCGCCTTTCTAAAATGTCCTCACGTCCAGATTTCATTTTTGAAATTCACCAGCTGTGACAGTCTGGCTTTAGTACGGTGTATTCTAATTCCTTCTGTAGCTGTTAATTTGAACCAGAAATCATAAAAATTAATCAGTCATCTCAAAGATGTATAGCAATAACATACTGGATTTTCAAGAGTCTACAACAATTTTAAATGCCTGTACAAAAATAGTCTGGAAACTTATTTAAGGCGCCTTGTATATTTATTAATTACTTTTGGTAAACCTGCTAGTATCTTTTATCTCTAGAAAGCCACCATACGCCCATGTGTGGAGTACCATTGCAACATCTTGGCTAGTGCTTCAACTACTATTATATCTCTCTTGAACAGGGTCCAAAGAAAGAGTCTATATCCTAATAGGCTTCGCACTCTCTACCAGGCTCTAGCTTCTGCTCCATTGCAAGTAATTGAACGGAATGTAACCTGGTGCAATTACTGCCCCGGAGTGAATAAAATAAAAATAAAATTGGAAAATAAAAACAAACAAGAAAACAATAGTTTACCGCTTTGATTACACTTGTCAGTTTAATGGAGAAACTTTACGCAAATGAAAAGTACCGGTCATTAGATTTCGAAGTTCTTACTTGTTAAATAACTATGTTGGATAATTCAGATCTTCGGTAATTGCGTCAAAAGAAAAGTCGGTCAAAAACCTGGATGCGGGCGCTACTATATGTCAAAATGGGGTACGTAGAATCACCGAAGATTAAGTCAAGCGAGATTGACCAACATTTCAGGACAATTCATGATGGAATGTTGACCTCATCTGTCTCAATAAAATAGATGTGCAGACAACGGGAAGGAAAGAAAAAACGACCACGATAGCCGATCTAAGCAACACACCTTTCTCCACTGCAAAACATCGTCACTAATGTCCAAAGTCTCATTCAGAAACCGAAAAGGTTAATTTGAATAAACAACATATTTTTATAATCAACTGTGGATTTTCTTTACGCTGCCGACTATATATATATTTAGATAATGAAAAAGTTGATTTCTTTAAAATAAATTATATAGAATGAAAAACACCATTTGACGATCGGCTGCAACGAAAAGATAACAACTATATGAAGTGGAGACTATTTAAGGCAGACAGAAAGTATAATGAAGTGGTACAGTGAATTTCTTTGGATAGTATAAGAAAACATTAACATTTTTAACACCAGACATTCTTTTATAAGGTAGTATGACCTTGTAGAAATTCCATGATGTGTTCCATATCAATCGGTTAATAATAATCTTTCTATTGAATTAATAAATATCAATCAGGGTCAATAGTATTTACATTGTTCTATAGAAATAATTGTCATTGCATTTTTTTCTTTCTTTATTTGTATAGATATTCAACAATCTTATTGTCACTATAAATAATGCAAATTGCCACTTAGATGTGAGGCGCTACTATTTGGGACCGTGTCTAATAAGGAACAGTGGGGAGTTGCGCATCGAGATGTTTGGTCACATTACATTTTAATTTCTGCGTGTTAGTGCAGTCCAGAAAGCAGGAAGCAGTGGGGGGATCTAAAGTCTAGCTTTCTGAGCCAAAAAAACTGTTAGAATAGAAGGTTTTCCGACATCTAAGGACCCCAACAGTGAAGAGGTAGGATTTTGCTGCTTGCTGGGTTAACAATGTAGTTATATTTCATCTCCTATCTCACTCAATTTTTATTTACAATCGGTAAAAAAGAAGTTTTAAAACTTTTTTTTTGTTGTGTTTTCCGGGATATTTAAGAAATCTCTGCGTTCAGTACCACCTGTCTCTGTACTACCGCATTTAAATTCAGCATACCACATCTTCATTATTGTTCTTATAACTCAAAGTCAACGAAAAATACTCATGAATCACTGATTCAAAGGTATATCAACATCATGTTGCGACTTTCAATGAAAATCGTCCTATTCAAAGAAAACCTGTTCTTTTTTTTTACTTATAGGAGTCACCACTTATCAAGGCCCAGAGGCTACTCGAGGATAAGGGTTTAAGAGGGTACAGTATCAGAATCATAGTAATCGTTAGTAGTGGAAATTCGGTAAATTTGTTAACTTAAGTGGAACGGCTCATCGAGAACTTGTTTACATTGGACTTGAAGACGGCCATATTGTAGTCAGCTGGAAAGCAGGTAAACGGAAGACAGTTACCCAGGCGTGCAGTTCTAAGAAAGAAACTTTGTTCATGGAATCTACGTTTAGGTTTAGGCACAGATAAAGAGTAGGGGAAATCAGGTTTTTCAACTAGACAAAGTTCTTCCTTTTTTTTTTTTCTCCTTGCTGGTGATGTTAAGTGGAGGGATAATGACACCTATAAGAGAAAATTGTCTGTCCGATATTATTGACGATTATATTACAATCAAAACTAGATGTGTCACATGGTTAACGCGAAAATTTAAAATTTGAGTTTGAAAGCATTCATTTCTTAACGTTAAATTAAAAGAAAAAATGTGAAAGAATATAAACTCCTCTATGACTAGAATGGTTTCCACCGAAAGTCTCAGTATGAAAAAAAATATATTTTTAAATTTTCATTAAAAAATATTCATCATCAATTGAGTTTCTAAAGGTTTTGGATTTAAATAAATGTTTGTTTTGAATAAAAACAACACAATTCTATGCTTCATATATTGCTTTCATTTAATATATAAGAACCGCTTTTAAGTCCAAGGAACGCAGGGTTAATCTGCCTGTACCGCATTAGAATCAGTTTCATTTTATGGGTATGTGTGTATGAGAAATAGATGTTATTCGTTCATTACTCAGCATTGAATTAAGTATAATACAGCTAGCAGTACTTTGGTTATTCAATAGGAACTTAATTAATTATATTGAATGCAAGCATCTCTAACAATCTATATGTCTGCCTCTCTTTCTATCTTTCCCTTAATACTTAAATCATTTCAGTACAGCATAAGACAGAATCGATTTCGTAAGACCATCCTATGTCACACCTGTGTAGCAAAGTGTGTGCTAAGTACACCCTTTCGTAAGACCATCCTATGTCACACCTGTGTAGCTAACTGTGTGCTAACTGTGTGGTTAGTACACCCTTTCCTTCCTGAAGAAGGTACAACACCGGCTTCGAAATCTTGTGGGTAATGCCCTTTTCTCTCTTCCCTGCTACCTATTTTTCACAGAAGAGATATTGCAAGCCCATCTCTTCTCTATCGTTATTTTGATGACAGGTACTCGACTGAGCTCCAACCTATGCCTCCACATCAGTAAAGCATTGACGACAAACACTCACCTAGCTACAACCACTGCCAATAATTTCTCTTACTCTCTATCTGTGACTAAAACTAAACGGAAATTCAATGAGCAAATATTTTTTCTAGAGCTGCCCGTCTGTGGAACACAATACCGCAGGGCTGCTTCCCAGCTGACTATAATATGGTTATTTTCAAATCCAACGTAAACAACTTCTTGTTGTCGTCTTTGTAATAATCGTAAATAATCAATTTCTACTCAATTGCCACCATTACCGATCCTCACGGTGTTCATTAATAAGCCTTTACCCTCAATTGGCCCCTGATCTTTGATAAGCTGTGACTCCTTAGTAAAATAAAACATTCTCCAATACAAGTGACGGAACATTTGTTTGGTTCATCTGTTTTACGGCACATTAACGTCTGTTTTAGTATTTAATGTTTAAACAGATACTTAATTTACTGAATCCAATTTCCTGTTTTACAAAATGGAATGTATGGTTTATATCTTTTCCATTGATAATTCAATAAATTATAAAGACAGACATGGTTACGATAAATGTTGTAGTATAGTTAATTCAAAGCAATTGCCATTATTACAAGCCAACTGTTGTTGTTGTTGTTGTTGTTGTTGTTGTTGTTGTTGTTGTTGTTGTTGTTGTTGTTGTCATCATCATCAATACCGAATCGGATTTTTTGCATAGATCCTACAAAAATCGTGCCTCAGGATTGTATGTTCTTTATAAAATCCTCTATGTTATTGCAGGGGTTTTTTCTTTTTTCTTCTATGGAAATCTCTCTAGACAGGTCATGAAGCCATTCGATGTAAAAAGCTAAAAAGAATTGTCATTTTAAGATTTAAAAAAATAGCCAACGAGAAGTATTATATAGATTCCGATTCCAAAAGCAGCAATTCTTCATTTTTTTTCAGAAAAATCGCTTGTGGAATGTGAGGACTAATGTACACAATAAAAGAAACGAGAGTTCTGAGGTTGTCGAAAGTAAACCCAACGACGTCCATTTTCTATTCTCCGTGAAATATGTAAGAAAAAACAAAACAGGAAAACTATTAATAACGCAACAAAAGTGAAGGTTTGTTTAAATTCAAATTTAATGGTAAAAGACATATATTACAACAGATAATGTAGTTAGATTTTCTACTAAAAACGCATAAAGTAGTATTTAAAAAGTAGCACTGTCTGTATTCTGCAGAAGTAAAAAAAAAATCAAATATTACAACAGAAAATGTATATAGATTTTCTACTAAAGGCGCATAAAGTAATTATATAGGTGTCCCAAATTAACTATCAATTTTGTTGCTAATTTATACTTACAAAATAGGTAATTATAACAGAACCTGTATAATAACAATGATAAAAATCCATGTATGCATTTGTTGTAATCTAAAATCTATTTCTTGGTCAAAGTAATTGATTTCTTCATGTTGGACCAATAAAAAATATTATTTATTGAAAATGTAAAGAATTTGAAGCTTGAATAATATTTAATTAACTAATGTCATATATTAAGATTTCTACAAATATTGGAGGTATTTCAAAATTTTCACTTAAAGCTCCCACGCCCCCTTTGTATAAAGTTAAATTATATTAAATGTAATCTACATTATCCACTATTAAACCTGACACGTATTTTCCAAAATTCATAATGATCGGTTAATTAATCTAGGAGAGGGTCCTAGACACCAAATATATAAACATACACACATAACTAACTTTATATATAGAAAGGAAAACATTACATTATATATTTTTATATATAGAAGCCTCTTAAATTAAGATTTGTTGTAATCTAAAATCTATTTCTTGGTCAAAGTAATGAATATTCTTATAGAAAATGTAAAGAATTTAAAGCAGAAATAATATTTAATTAACTAAATTTTTAATACGGATGAAGTACAGAATAGTTACAAAACACTCCCTATGTTAAGAATGGGTTTATAAATAACATTATCTAAGCACGGTTCGTAAGTATCGTTGTGTCTGTGTGTGTGTAGGGGGACATGTGAAGCTTCCTCCAGGTACATTGCGGTGGGTCCTAAAATAGAGCAGACAATCCATTGATTTGATTAAAAAATTAAAATTGGCAATTTCACCAATTTCGATCTCAGTAAAAGTATGAGAGAGTGATAACTTTGTTGATTCTCATTAAAACCCGGACAACGTCGGGCCCCCCTGTAAGTATATATATATATATATATATATATATATGTATATATATATATATATATATATATATATATATATATATATATATATATATATATATATATATATATATATATATTAGTGGCCGGGAAAGACCATAGGGGAGACAACCAAGCCAAAAAGAGGTAAGCAAAATTCATCT
>NC_136498.1:62158921-62193921 GCF_053919585.1 Euprymna scolopes | reverse complement strand
TTTAATATCTATTTTGTGGTATATTAATTAACATATACATTATACATATATATATATATATAAATATATATATATATATATTTGTCTGTGTACGACAATAAAAATATTGTTTTCCGAAACGATCGTACAAATTATTGACTTTGCTATTGTTCCTTCTTGTGAAACGGATTTTTAATTTAATTCTAATTTGAATTTTAAATTATCAATCACATCACTGAATATATATATATATATATATATATATATATATATATATATATATATATATATATAATTTGTATTTAGAAAGTCGGCCTTGGTAGAAGCGTCCTAAAATCACTCTTTATTTCTTCATTCTACGCACAATTCTTTTAATAATATTATCAAACCAACACTACCTCAGTTTTACCCATTAAGGTTATACTTATTTTATTTCCCGTATGCAAAGTGGAAGATCTCCTTATTAATTTCTGGTACTATTTTGAATATTTAATATTAATTTTATGAATTCTCTTTACACATCTAAATTTCACCCACAATATATTCTGTAGATTTTTCATTTATAAATTTATTTCAGTCAGGGTTTAGGCGTGATAGCAGTAATTTATTTTGGTTTATTCTCAGGTCCAAGTTTAAATAATGCAACGGGGTTTCTGAATCTGTCCTTAAAAACATTTCATCGTCGTTCTTGCTATTATCCAGCTAAACTTCACATTTGTACACAATTCCAGCGTACATTCGATATTTTGTTCGCCAGATTTAATCTTAGTATTATTCACTATATTGTTTATTTTCCATTATCGGAGTCCATTATAGTGTTAGCTAGATTAACAGCGGTTGAGAATGCAAGTTTCACTGTGTTCTTATTAATTATTTTATTTAATTTATTATCTGAAGGGATGTTTTTTTCAATTATTTTGTATAATTCTTTAGAGATAGGTTCACTAAACGGCGGATTAAACCAGATTTGATTTTGCGTCTATTTCTCTTTTTTCCTAATATTAATATGACCGTTACATGCTTCCTTATTATTTTAGTTTCCTTCTTTTTTTCTTCTCATTATTATTTTCACACCTACTTTCATTCTCCGCATTTCTTCTTTCTTTCATTGCCATGTTGTATGATATTGTGCAGTTTTTTCTGTTATTTCTATTATTCACCCTCTGTGTATTCTATT
Organism: Euprymna scolopes; assembly: GCF_053919585.1. NCBI lineage: Eukaryota > Metazoa > Mollusca > Cephalopoda > Sepiida > Sepiolidae > Euprymna > Euprymna scolopes. The sequence continues at coordinate 62,192,765 of NC_136498.1, read as the reverse complement.
ATCCCATTATATCCCGATGTAATTAACGCTGAATTGTAATACTCTTTTGTTTTATAGAATGGTAATATTCGTTTTGATATACTGGGGATTAGTGCTTTTTTCATACACTTAGGGTGATTCGATTCATAATTTATATAGAAAAGTGCTTGTTTCGGTTTTTGAAACAGTTCATAAGTATTATCGTTAAGATTTAGAGTTATATCTAAAAAATTTTTCACTATTTTACAATTCTTGTCAATTGTTACTTCTAACTAAAATTCATTAAAGATATTTTAATTTTTTTTTAATATTTTTCTGTGATTCGATTGCTTGAATTAACTAAAAATAATGCATGATCTCTATATAGCCCCCGCCATTTAAATCCGGTATTATTTTGTTTATCTCCTTCAGTTTGTACAGACCTACCAAGTTAGTTCCCATGCTTAGTCTGTACCCACCATGATATCAAAATGGTTCTCTCTATCTATTTTTCCTTGCGAGTTTTATCATCTCAATTTCTAATTTAGTTACATCTGTTTCACTTTTTTTGCCAATTTTAGTGCTTTCTCGAATAATCCAGGATAATATGAGTCAATATTAAGCATAATGAATTTACTTTTTAGTTGTTTTGTTAATTTTCTGGAACCAGTCTGTAACCTCCCCCGAAGAAATCCAAAGATTATGTTGTATTCTAGATTTTAAAGTTTGTATAACCGTGTCTAATTTTTTTTTTTACTAATATTACCTAAGTCTGAAACACAGAGTGTAATTATTGGAATACTAGATTCAGTGTTTAAGTCAGGTTTGTGATCTTTCAGCATAAACCGAGGGTTAAGCGGGGTATATACTTCTATTTTATCCTTAATGTTCATTTGCTTGCCTATTCTAAGTGCTAACAAATTTATCCTATATAAATCCTCCTAAGTTGCCTTTTTATATGTTTTATTTAGTTCACTTTAGATGAGATTGGTATATGTCTGAAGGTCCATAAAAAGTTTCAGCCAGACCAAACTATTAGTTTCCGAGAATACTTCTAGAGTGAATTTGGTATTGTAATGGTTAATTCATATTAATCTCTATTAATTCCTAAATGTGCGTGAAATGGATACTATAATACTTAGTTCGATGCATCATGTCATAACAAAGATTCATATAAAAATTCACCTAGATCGACCTAAGAGTTTTCGAGAAACAGTGGAACGGACAGACAGAAAGACAGACACACAGACAGACAGGCTAAAAGACATACAATATAGGTAGGCTTAATAAAATCGATGACGAAAATGCTTGCCTCCAAATTATATTCCACCCAAATAGACGTCTTTTTACTCACGTGGAACGCAAGCCCTAATAAATGCAGCAAAGATATTGGTGACAGGCGAGAGGGGGGGGAGTGGCACTCTCTAGGTTGGGGGAGAGTGTCTATGAAAGATCTGCGCCAAGCCGATTATGAGACCCACCTTCAGGAATTTTCAACAAAACCCGCATACGTTGTCCTGTGTGAGTTATGTACGGCATGGTGGCCAGATGACTGTGCAGTCATGGAGACGAGAATGGACAAATAAACATTGGAGAGGAAATAGGAAGATATAAATTATTCTCGGTCCATCCTTGCAGATAATTACGCCACAAAGTGGTGGATGATTATGACAAGAGTAATCATCGCAACCGTGATAACGGTAATAATAATAATAATAATAATAATAATAATAATAATAATAATAATAATAATAATAATAATAATAATAACAACAACAACAACAACAACAACAACAGCAAATGGATTTTGCAATTCTTTCCCAGGTACTGTTTCTTCCGCTAAAAATAATTAGCAATAACTTAATAACTGATGTGTTATATCGGGTACAGTGTGTGCGTGTCAATATATATATATATATATATATATATATATATATACAAGTATAGATACAAATATATAGATATATAAGTATATATATATACACACATATATATATACAAGTATACATACAAATATCTAGATATATAAGTATATGTGTATATACAAGTATATATGTGTGCGTGCGTGTTTATACGTATATGTGTATATACATGTGATGTATATATGTACATATATGCATACATATCTATGTACACACACAAACACACATATATACATACATTTATGCTTGTGTGTGGAGGTATTCATATATATATATATTTATATATATTTATATATGTGTGTGTATGTGTGTTTGTATGTGTGCATAGATATGTATACATATATGCAAACATATACGCTACATGTATACACATATACGTATAAACACGTACGCACACATATATACTTGTATATATATATGCATACACACAAGTATATATACAAGTATACATACAAATATATAAGTATATATTCATATATACAAGTGTATGTGTTCGTGCGTGTTTATACGTATATGTGTGTATACATGTAGTGTATATGTGTGCATATATGTATACATATCTATGCACACACACAAACACGCTTGCACACACAGATAGACACACACACATATATATATATATATACATACATACAGATATGTTTGTGTTTGGGGTATGCATATATATATATTTATATGTGCGTGTGCATAGATATACATAAAAAGAAAAAGTATCATTTTTCTGCTTGTTGAGTTGCTCCCTATATGTAAGCATTATTCCTATTCCTATTCCCTATATGTAAGCATTATTCCTATTCCTATTCCCTATATGTAAGCATTATTCCTAGGAAAATAATTATTTTATTTCCTGAGAAACTAACATTCTATTATAAAAGGAGATTATTTTAGTTGATGTATCATTTTGCCACACAAGAATTTTCTGGCAGCCATATTATTATTATTATTATTATTATTATTATTATTATTATTATGATTATCATTATTATTATTGTTGTTGTTTTTGTCGTTGTTACTGTTGTTGTTGGTGGTGGTGATGGTGAGGTTGTACATCAAAAATTATGTAAATTGCTCAAGTAGTTTTATTTTTAAATCAGAATCTTAGGCCACATAATATCACGACGCCATCCTGAACACAAATCAAATAAAAGTGAGGTTTAGAAAGCCATTTTTAACATGGGGACATTGAAAAAAACTCAAATCCACTTAAAAATTATTATAAAAATAAAACTTGAGCAGATTACGTGATTGTTAATAACAATATTTTTCTTCCCGTCATAGACACGTACATCGTACAGAATATTTTTCATTTTTGTTTTTTTATGTGGTTGTAATTCTAAATAAGTACCATTATTATTATTATTATTATTATTATTATTATTATTATTATTATTATTATTATTATTATTATTTATATATATATATTATAAAATTGGTGTCGCTGTTGAGGCAAAGCTAATAAAAATGATTTGTTCTTCTTGGCCTTTTGGCCAAGATCGAAGTGTAGTATCTGTTCTTTAGACGCTACATTTCAATTTCTTCTCTCTCAGTGGAGGAGAAATCCTTTACGATTTAGAAAATGTTTTGCTCCTTTTCTCCACGTTAAAAACGACCCTGGTGTCTAAATCTGTCCAGTAGGGAGACGTTGTAAATAGGTACTATATTTAAGGTAACAAAGTTTTAATATTACAAAAGTAACTGGGAAAAGTAATTTCTGATTTAATTACACAATGGGCCTGAAAATTCCCTTCTGATTAATTATAAAATGCACTGGAAATGTTGCTTCTGATTGATTATAAGTTGTCCTGAAAAATGTCCCTTCTGATTATGTTTTTTTGTTAACTTGCCTCTGCACAAGGGCAGAGTTGGACATGAGGTCAGTTAAAAATTTGGAGGAGGGGATAAGCTCCCAAAAAGGGTCACTCTGGTCAGTAACAAAAATAAAAATTGTATCAGTAATGAAGGATTTCTCCTCCATTAACCAAGACCAAAAAAGGGGGGGGGTTAAGTCACTGGAATGCTGAGACTGGTACTACACTCAGAAATTCATGTTGAAGGAATGGTTGGCTAATCTCTAACCATGTTAATGTTTGCATGTATTAATTTCGAAAAGCTGCTGAAACAGTTTATGGTTTAAACATTACTTTATTTCAAGTATATTTTAAACAGTGAGATGGGGGATATAAAGTCAGTCCCAGAAATGACTTAAACTGTTTACGATTTAAACATTACTTTATTTCATGTAAATTTTTAACAGTAGTGTAGGGATATGAAATCAGTCCCGGAAATGACTTAAACCGTGTATGCATTAAACATTACTTTATTTAATGTATATTTATAACAGTGGGGTGGGGGATATGAAGTCAGTCGCGGAAAGGGCTGAAACAGTTTACTATTTAGACATTGCATTATTTCATGTATATTTTTAGCAGTGGGTTGGGTATATAAAGTCAGTCCCAGAAATGGCTGAAATAGTTTACAATTTAAACATTACTTTATTTCATGTATATTTTTAATAGTGGGGTGGCGGACATGAAGTCAGTCCCGGGTTGAATGAGATAAGTGCAAATATATACTAGCAGAAAGCGTCGCCCAGTATTGAATGAGATAGGTGGAAAACATATAGTAGCAGAATACCCAGTGTCACCCGGGATCGAATGAGATATGTGAAAGATATAGACTAGCAGAGTATGCGGCGTCACCTGGGATTGGATAAAATAGGTGGAACATATATACTATCAGGATACCTGGAATTGATTGCTGTGTTTGTAATAAAATAATCAGCCCAGGCAATATATCAAAGTTATTATTTAAGTAAGGGGGCGAAATAGTGGGTTAAAGTCATGAAAATTATTGTCGAAATTAGTAACATATCCAAGAAGTATAAAAAATGCTGCAATGTGAGTTACTTGATTGGTGTGTTTGTAATGAAATAATAAGCCCAGACAATATATCAAAGTTATTATATTAGTAGGAGGGGGACATAATGTGTGGTTTTTAATTATAAAAATGATTGTCGAAATTAGTAACAAATCCAAGAATTATGAAAAATTATAAAATGTGAGTTAATTGATGGTTTGTTTGTAATGAAAAAATCAGTCCAGGCAATATATCAAAGCTATTATTTTAGTAAGGTATGTTTAACTTATGAAAAATTATTATCGAAATTAGTAACATATCCAAGAATTATGAAAAATGACGGAATTTGAGTTAATTGATTGGTGTGTTTGAAATGAAATAATAAACCCAGATAATATATCAGAGTTATTATTTTAGTAGTGGGTGGTTAATAATGTGGGTTAGACATATGAAAGGTGATTGTCGAAATTAGTAACATATCCGAGAATTATAAAAATTGATGAAATGTAATAGATAATTGTGTTGTTTTTAAGAAATAATCATCCCAGATAATATATCAAAGTTATTTTTTAGTAAAAGAGGGCGATAAAGATGGTTTAAATAAAAAAAAAACGATTGTCGAAATTAGTAACATATACAATAATTACGAAAATGATGAAATATGAGTTAATTGATTGGTGTGTTTATAATAAAATAATCATACCAGACAATATATCAAAATTATTATTTTAGTAAGAGAGGGCGATAAGGATGGTTTAAATTATGAAAAACTATTGTCGAAATTAGTAACATATCCAAGAATTATGAAAAATGATAATATGTGATTTAATGCATTAGTGTGTTTGCAATGAAATAATCAGCCCAGACAATATATCAAAGCTATTATTTTAGTAAGGGGTGGGCGATGATGTCGGTTAAAATGAGAAAAATGATTGTCGAAATTAGTAACATATCCAAGAATTATGAAAAATGATGAAATATTAGTTAATTGATAGTTGCGTTTTTTTTATGAAATAATCTTCCTAGACAATATATCACATTTTTTATTTTAGTAAGGGTAGAGGCGATAATGTGGGTTAAAATTATGATAAATTATTGTCGAACATAGTAACATATTAAATAACTATGAGAAATGATGAAATGTGAGTTAATTGACCAGTGTGTTTGTAATGAAATAATCAGCCCAGGAAATATATCAAAGTTATTATTTTAGTAAGGGATCAGTACAGTTTTAATATAAGGACTTGAATAATATGATTGTGCATTCATTCATGCTGAACAGAACGCCCACATAATTCCCAGCAACAATATATTATATATGAAAAATGCCGCTGTAGAATTTCCACAGGTCTCGCTAGTTATTATTATTATTATTATTATTATTACTACTACTACTACCATTATTATTATTATTATCAACATTATTATTATTATTATTATTACTACTATTATTATTACTACCATTATTATTATTATTAGTAGTGCTATTATTATTACCATTATTATTACTATTATTATTATTATTACTATTATTATTATTATTATTATTATTATTATTATTATAACTATTACTATTATTATTATCATTATTATTATGTGGTGGGAGAGAATTGAAAAGTGTAAAAGATTGTGTTAGAACCGAGTAGATGTCGTTGAAGGAGCATGTGGTTAGAAGTGTGGAGTGGATGCTTAAGGTTGTGTCCAATGAAGTGGAGGTATGTGAGACCAAGGCTGATTATTTGAAACGTATGGATAGAGAAAGGGCAGAGGAACTGGATAGGAAGAAAATGCATGGAAGGTTCTTCCAAGATATAGCAGAAGTGCCTGATGAAAGATCATGGCAATGGCTTAGAGCTGGGTGTCTGGCTAAGAGTACTGGCGCTTTTTTTTTTTAATTACATTTTCACCCCAAACAAGGCACATTGCCACTTTGGTGTAGGGGGCTACTATCAGAGGCAGCAAATGCTGGGGCACTATGTTGGGATTTGGGCAGCAAGATGTCGGTTTATGTTACACTTGAACTTCTGCATATCAGTACAGTTAGGGAAGCAGGGACCTGGAATGGAATTCCAGAATCTAGCGGTTCTTGGGAAGAAACTACTGGAGTAGAAAGATATTTTACATCTAGGGATCTCTACTGTGTGGGGGTGTGATTTAGCTGCCTGTCGGGTTTGTCTACATCGTGGGGGCACAAGTGTCTGCAGTTCGTCAGAGCATTCACAATTAAAATACATGTAGAACAAGCAGAGGGATGCAACGTTTCGTAGATGGGACAAAGGCTGAAGCTTAGATGCCAGTTAAGGGCCTATCAGATTGGTGACTCTCTTTTGAACCTTATCTAGGAGCGAGAGACTAGCAGAAAATGCACCAGCCCAAATATGACAACAATACTCCATACATGGGCGAATAGTGGCCTTATAGAGGTACAGGATACTTTCAGGTGTCAGTAGTTTTCTAGCACAGTTGCCCTGGCAATGTTTTCAATATAATTGTTCCAACTCATGTTTCCTGTGAACGTTAGGTCAAGCAGTTTCAAAGATGTACTCTCAGACAGGGAGTCACTGGCCATTGCTATTTGTGGCAGAGAAGGTTTCTTGTAATTATTGAAGGAAACCACTTTAGTCTTGGCAGAGTTAGGGCCCCTGTACTACCAGTCAGAAACAGCAGCCAGGAACTGTCAATCCAGTACCCTCAGCCCATCAGAAGAAGATCACGCCAATCTAATTGCACAGGCATGTGTGGTACTCAAGCACTTCCAAGTGCCCAGTTTTGAGGGGTGGGATGTGTCGGGAGTGGGGGAACAGCATTCATTGCCCTAGACAAGAAACAAGATCTACCACTAAGTGTTTTGTCGATTCACTTGTGATAGTGTCTCTGCGCCTTACTAATAGGCAAAGAAGGAGTATGGAAGCCGGCGATAGACAGAGCTTATCTACTCCTTAAGCAATTTAAGTTTGCAGACCGGTAATTTGTTTTGTGTTGGTGCTGCACAAGAGCAGGCATTAGGAACACGATTGTTCAAAAAAGTGGTTCTAGGAGAGGAAGTTGTGGTAAGACCTCAAAGTCAATTGCGCACCTTGCAGCAGGGTGTAGTGGACTGGCCCAGAGAGACTACCGCAAAAGACACGATCGCACGGGACTCCGGATATATTGGGAGGTGTGTAAGAGGGTTGGGGTGAAGTGTGCTGGAAAATGGTTTGAGGAGGTGCCTGATGAAGTGAGAACAAGTGAGGATGGCAAGGTAGAGGTATGGTGGGACAAAAGTGTCAAAACGACCAAGCAATTGGAACATAATCGTTAGGATTTGGTCGTCATTGAGAAGGTCTACAAAAAACTGGCAGATTGTAGACTTCTCAGTACCCTGGAACAGGAATGTGAGAGAGAAGCAGAATGAGAAGTGGAGCAATTATGCTCCATTGGCCTTGGATATAAGGCATATACACAGAGTTAAAACATAAATAATCCTGGTCGTAGTTGGTACACTAGGAGTAGTATCAAGTTGTCTGGAAGGACAATTGAAAAAACTACAAATCCCCAATGTTTTAGGCGGCCTTCAAACCTCTGCTATTGTAGGTACCACGAACATCCTTAGGAAAACCCTTAATCTTTGAAGCTCCTGGTTTGAAGCCAGGATTAAGGGAAATCCTCTGGAAATTAATCCCATCCCTTTCCAGAGAGATGTTCATAAAAGAAATCAGAATTATTATTATTAATAGTAGTAGTATTGCTATTATTATTATTATTATTATTATTATTATTATTATTATTATTATTATTATTATCATTACTATTATTATTACTATTATTATCATTATTATTATTACTATTACTATAATTATTATTACTAGTGTTATTATAACTATTATTATTATTATTACTATTATTATTACTATGGCAATTATTATTACTATGACTATTATTATTATTATTATTATTATTATTATTACTATTATTAGTAGTAGTATTACTACTATTACTATTATTATTATCATTATTACCGGCTCACATGGAGCTTTCACACAAGTCAGCAAACGATCTGATTGGAGACCTGTGATGTTCTCTGGAAGCTGAGTGACAACAAGTCTCCCCAGACGTTCAGCTCTCTCCTCCTCCTTCGATAGCATTTACAAATAAATTTGCATCATCGCAACAGCCTCTTACCATTGATTTCTCGCTGGCAGTGGCCATTGGTTTTTACTGGAATTTGAGTGGCACCAAGCCTCCCCAAGATCCCAGTTCTCTTCGCAGTTGTCCAGCGAAGGTCTGGCAGTGCTCCCTCCTTGGTCTTTCCATCCTCCTTGACCCTTCTCGGCTCTTTGGTATCCCTTTTTTGGGGGGAACGGTGGTGAAACAATGGAGAGATGCATGATGGGCGGGTGGGGGTAGAACATGTAGATCTGCAGCTTCGGTGTACTTCATTCCCTGTAACGCTGCTTCATTATATTGTCTTGTGTTATTCTCCGCATTCAAGGGGTTTACTTAATATTTCAGCCGTTTTCATTATCGTTAGGCGTTGTATTTTTGCAGCTATTCCTCTGATTCCAATTTCCTTCATTCTTGTTTCCAGGTTTTTCGGGATTGTTCCTAGTGCTCCTACTATTATCGGTACTATTTTGATTTTCTTCATCATGCAAATCCCTTTTAACTCTCTGGCTAGTTCTGTGTATTTGCTTTGTTTGTCCTTTCCTTTCATGCTCACCCTGTAGTCAGCTGGGACAGCAAAGTCTACGATTTGACAGGATTTCTCTTTCTTGTTAATTATTACATCTGGTCTTCTTGCTTGGATGGGTTTGTCCGTCTGTATGTCCATGTCACATAGGATTTTGTGGTTCTTGTTTTCGAGTGCTGTTGCAGGTTTATACTTGTACCATTTGTCTGTACCCTCAAAATGCAGCTGTTTGCACAATTCCCAGTGCACCGCACTCTCCACTTTGTCATGCCTGTTTTTGTATTCCTTTTGGGCCAGTTTGCTGCATTCACTTACCCTATGGTTTATCGTTTCGTCTCCTTGTCCACAGATTCTGCGTTTGTTGTTTTCTTGTGTTTTATCGATCCTTGTTTTGATATGGTTGGTTCTTATCGAGTTATCTTGTGCTACAGTTATTAGGGATTCAGTTTCTCAGTTTATATGTCATTTTCGCATCCATGTCCTGGTGTTTTCGTTATTCTCATCTTTTGCCATCTTATGAATCTTCCCTGGAGTTGTTTCTCTTCCCATTTCTCTTTTCTCATTTTGTCATTTGTCTCTCTGTTTTCTGTTTTGTTGGTTTTCTCCGTATCTCTCGCTTTCAGTATTTTGCATTATGTATTTTTCTAGTTTTTTGTGTCTTTCACACAGTCTTCTATACAGATCAGTCCTCTCCCGCCGTCTTTCCTTTTCACGTAGAGTCTGTCAAAATCGTCCTTTGGCTGTAGTGCATTATGCATGGTCATGAGTTTCCTGGTTTTCTGATCGAGCTGTCTCAGTTCTTCTTTCGTACATCCTATAAACGGTCCAGAGTATCTCACTAGTGACACTGCCCATATAATTATACCTTTTATTAGGTTTCTGCTATATAAATTAGTTTCCAAGAGTTTTCTTGTTCTCCTGAGGTATTCCTTTCCAATTTTCTATTTCATTTCTGTTGTTTTGATGGTGTCCGCTTCCAGAATTCCCAAGTATTTATAGTCGTCTTGTTCCCCGAGTGCCCTTATTACTGTTTGGTTGGGTAGTTCCATGCCTTCTGTCGTTTCTAATTTTCCCTTTTTTATAACTAGTAGTGCGCACTTTTCCATTCCAAATTCCATTTGGATATCTTGGCTGAAGATCCTGGTAGTGTTAACTAGTGCCTCTAGCTCCTTTTCGGTCCTTGCAAAAAGTTTCAGATCGTCCATGTACATGAGGTGGTTCATTTTTTCCTCTGTATTGGGGAACTTGTATCTGGCTTGGCATTTTCTCTACTACTATTCAAGGGTATCATGGTTATTATTATTATTATTATTATTATTATTATTATTACTATTATTATTATTAATATTATTACTATTATTAATATTATTATTAATATTATTACTATTACTATTATTATTATTACGATTATTATTTTTATTATTATTATTACTATTATTATTACTATTATTATTTTTTTATTATTATTATTATTACTATTATTATTACTATTACTATTATTATTTTTATTATTATTACTATTATTATTACTATTACTATTATTATTTTTATTATTATTTTTATTATTACTATTACTATTATTATTATTATTATTATTATTACTACTATTACTATTACTATTTTTATTATTATTATTATTACTAATATTATTTTATTATTATTATTATTACTATTATTATTGCTATTATTACTGTTATTATTATTACTAGTACTATTATTATAATTATTACTATTACTATTATTATTACTATTATTACTATTACTATTATTTTTGCTATTATTATTATTATTACTATTATTATTATTGCTATTATTATTATTATAATTATTACTATTATTATTATTATAATTATTACTATTATTATTATTAGAATTATTACTATTATTATTATTACTATTATTGTTACATGATAAGGGCTGTCCCCTTTTCATGTAAGTATAAAAATAGACAGATTTAGTTAAAATGAAAATGAAATAGAATAGACGAAATTCGAAGCTCGTAATTTAGGTTTAGAAATAGATTACGAGAGAGAATTAGCAAATGGAATGTAAAAAACAAACCATTGTTTAGCTTAGAGATAAAATAGTTTGAAGAAAAGAATGTGCATTGTCAATTCTGTTATGAAAATTCAATTGAAGAATGCAACTATAAGATAATTTAATAAACATGTTTTTAACATATTGGAAATATAGGTTACGGGGAATATAGGTTAAAATTCTTTTTGTAAACAAAGGAAAAAGTTTTGGACACGCATTTCCAGAACATGTGAAAGAAGACACATGTTTTAACATGTGTATTACGTCATGGAAAATGGGAAGTTCTCGATATAGTTAGAAACTTTAGAAAAACTGAGGGAGAGTCTGAGGGAGAGTCAGAGGGAGTCTGTGGACGACAGACGATAGTCTGGAGTTGGGAGTCGAACGTCTAGAAGCGAGACGGTCACCTTTGAAACATAGAATGTGAAACTTTGAATTCCTGAAAGCAAAGCCACCGGCCGGTCCATGGAAATAAACCCATCATGTGTTTTTATAAACGTCGTCTTTGTGTTGTAATTCTACCAAAAAGGTAAAGTGGAAATTGTCATTATATGTCTTCTATTACTAGTATGATTATTACTATTATTATTTTTATTAATATTACTATTACTATTACTACTATCATTATTACTAGCATTATTATTATTACTATTATTACTGTTATTATTACTATTATTATTACTATTATTATTTTTACTATTATTATTATTATTTTATTATTATTATTATTATTATTATTATTATTATTATTATTATTATTATTACTTTTATTATTTTATTACTACCTCCGTAGAGTGTTGAAAATCAAGTGGCAAGACAAGATACCAGGTACAGAGGTCCAACATGTTACAGCAGTTCCAGGTTCGTTAGGCAGGTCATATATGCCACATGCCTCATTCAAGGCTTCCAAAACAGCTCATTTACGGTGAACTGTCCAAAAGAAGAAAAGAAGAAAAAAAAACGCAGGAGAACTGCGGAAACGGTTTAGGGAAGGTCTCCCGCAAACATTTCGATTTGTATTCTCACTCAAGGGACAAACTAAATCAAGACAGATATTCCTGGCGTGCCACAACTCACAAAGGGACTATAATTGCTGAATTCGAAGAACACGTGACATTAGAAAAGACAGAGTAGTCAACACCTCTGATACAGAATTATCCCAAATGTGCGAGAAATACTTCAGAGCTCGAATCGTTCGAACAAGCCCTCTTCGAACCCACAGAACAATTGTATGATCACGGTCATCTTTGCTAGCGATGGGCGACCATCATTACTATTATTATTATTATTATTACTATTATTATTATTATTATTATTATTATTATTATTATTATTAGTAGTAGTAGTAGTAGTAGTAGTAGTAGTAGATAGAGGAGCATTAGTAATAGTAGTTGTTATTATGCTTAGTATTCTCATTGTTAAATTAAAAAGAAAGTTTTTGTTTCACTATTGGATCAAGTGCCACTCGAGGATAAGAGATAATAAGACAGGACTGGTTGTCAGCTGAAAGATGAAGAACATTATGGAAGTACTAACATTGGTCAATGGTATGAAGTGCGTTTTATTATTTAGAGGGCATGTTCATGACAAGAATTGTTGACTTGAGGAAGGGAGAGTTGAATGCAAATAAAAATATCGGTTTTCAATCTTCAATCAATTGTAAATAAAATTGTGGGTGCCTAAATTACTTCCCTCAAAAAACGCCCACGTGTCTGTACGTCTCATCGAGGTTAGTTGCTGAATAATCTTCTTCTCTCTTATATAAATCTCACCTGTCTGTTTAAATTTATGTATGTATGTATGTATGTATGTATGCCTTAAACGACAGAGGCGACGGATTTTCACGAGATCGGTATCGTTTTGACGCTCGACCCTTCGAACGACAAATATCGAAAAATTGGCTAATTTCTTCACCCTCAACTGGGCACTTTCTACAAGAAGGGGCCGCTTTTTTCGCCAATATTTTCGAAAGCCATCCCCATTTTTTTCGATTGACTAGCCTTAATTTAAACCTTCGCTACTTCCGGTTTGACGATGGACGTAACGGCAAAGACGTCACTTTTTTTTCACGTTATGTTTCTCCTTTGCGGTACAGCTTCGAGCCTGCCTGCCTACTACCATTTTGTTTTTGGCTCAACACACACATCCAAACACCCGGGAAACACCGGGCACCCAGGCTAGTATAATATCATTGCATGGCGCAGTTGATTTTAGTTCCAACGTTCACACGAACTAATGCAAACTCTTGCTATTCCTATGCAACACGCGATATTGGGTTGCATAAAAGCAAGTTATTTGCAAAACCGGAGAGTTCGTTTTAAGGAGGGCGAACTGTGCACATGTGCTATGATGAGGCCTTACGTATTATTTGAGAACCTCACGAAACGGATTGAGACTTGTTGAATGAATGGACGGAGTTTGAATATTTGTGGGGACAGTTCATAACAGGATTCTGTTACCATTAAGATCAGCGGGGAAACAGCCTCATGGTAACGTGTTTATTAGTTAGAACGGATTGTAAATTCATATGAACGATTGTAAGGATGACATTTGGTAGTGGGGAGGGGTCACTTTCTACATGATAACACTTGTAAAATTATCAACATCCTTATTGCTAGCGATGGGAATGTGGAAAAGGAGTTCAAGAAGCTAAATTAGCCAGACTGAGACAAGAAAGTTGCAGTTAATGCTATTTGGAATCTGACTTTTGGATCAATCAGTAAGAAGCTTACGATATTTAATAGAAATTAGACTCTTCAAAAATGTGAATTGCACTCGATAGAACAGCTAACATTCTACAAAAACACAACATAAATGACAATTATTTGAGTTAATCGAGGCTAAGAATCAGTACATAAAAGATACTGCTAAGTCTGCTGCAAAGAACGTAAGCCCCCTTCTCACTTCTCACAAATCAACTAGTATAATATATTTTTTATAAAACCACGATTCGCCTAAGCTGGTGCACCAACTTTTTACACTTGGACAGATTGTAAAAAAAAAACAAAGAAAAGAAAGCAATTCTAATCTAATATGTCCACATTGTCTACCAAGCTCCGGGTTCTTTCATATTGCTATAGTCTTGCATCCTTGTGCTTGGAACGTGCTTCCTCCTGGAAATGTACTCCAAATTAAGGTATTGAACTTGTACTCCTTCCTTCAGCATAAATACTCCCGATCCACCCAAACGATTAGTTAAATCCCATGTAGAGATTCCTAGAAGTCCAAGTACTGAGAAATATTATGAAAAATGTGACATCGTTTGAATATGAGTGGATTTTGCTCCTTCCCAATTTGAAACATTCAGGCGGTGACATGCAGGTCTGGTGATCCCTTAGTGATTCCTGTGGACGACATTTTGATTGTATACTCCAAAGACTCAAATATAAGTCCTAGTACTGAGAAATATTATGAAAAGAGGGATATCATTTGAATATAAGTGGATTCCGCTCCTCTCCACTTTAACACACTCGGACAGTGACATTCAGGTCTGGTGATCCCCTGGTGATGCCTGGAGACAACTTTTTGATTGTATTCATCAAAGAATCAAGTATAAATCCTAGTACTTAGAAGTATTATTAAAGACTCAAATATAAGGGTCCTGGGTATGACCTTAGACTATATCCGATAGTGAGGCCCCAGCTTGCGCGCTTTGGGGAGTGTGGAGCCACCCCTTAATTGCCACTGCTTCTAGGTACACTCTGACCCGGAGTGGTAGTACCTGTTACTATGGGTTAAATAGAAACTGACTTGAAAAAAAAAAATATATATATATTCTATTAAAAACTTTTTCTTCGGAATCACTGGATTCGGCATTAAATAACCTAAAAAGGGTTGATATGCCGTAAAACAAAACCAACCAACCAACAATCAAATATAAGTCTTAGTACTTAGAAGTATTACTAAAAAGAAGGATTGTTGGAATATTAATGAATGCCTCTACCCTAAAATTTTGCACACGCAGGCAGGTCTGTATATAGCCACCCAATTGGAATGTTGAGAGATACCACTCTGTCATCTTCTCTCCCTGTGCACCAATGCAGCCAGATCTTCATTTCAGATAGAAATCCACTTCACCACTGACACCTCTGTTAAAGGTTTTAATTCTTTCATGAAGTTGTGTACATATTTTTAGATAAATTACTTATTGGAAAAGGAAAAATATTTTCGAACGATACTACTTAAACAAAAACAAAAAAAAAAAAAAAGAAAATCTTCCGGCAATTTTGCTCGAGTGGAACGTAATCAAATCTTTCATCAAGTGTTTTTATTTTCTGACATCTTTCAATGGTGACTGATCCGTTTCCCCGCTTTGTTGGCCGCGCCGTTTGAAACAGTTGCGGAAAAGTTGGCGCTTGTGTCAGCAGTAGCAACATAATGAAGAGCAACTTGCTGAATCTGTCAAACACGGTTGATTAGGTCGCTTGTAGATGACTGCTGGCCAAGCTGAAAACGGGGCGGGCTAATATGAAATTGGTTACAAGCCAGAACATCCACTAACACCTACATTCGCTTTTACCATAATCTCACAACTGTCGGTCAGCTGAATGTATATATATATATATATATATATATATATATATATATATATATATATATATATAACTACTTCATTTACTCACATTATAAATTTATGCATTTAAGTATTTATTTCAAAAGTGCTCAATACGTAGGCAAAGCTAGTTAGTAATTTATAAAATATATATGGCGATTAAGCTACACTGAATATTCCGCGTTTCATCCATTCTAGGATTATTCAGGCTTATGCGCGAATTTTGTGGTTGTCTGTCGTTTTTATATACGCACCTTCTCCTGAGATTTTAGTTAGCCAATCAGCTTTCTTGTATCCACCGCGCCCTTCCAATGGACATGCACTTATAAAACAAAGGCTTATTTGACCTCTAGTTGACCTGATTCTTTGTGTGTGTATGATAGTTTTTGTATATGCATGTTTATTTATTTTATTTATTTATTTGTTTATTTTCTATTGTTTTTGTTAGTTTTAAAGTTATTTTGTATCGCTATCCTAGAGTAAATTTTACCCTATGAACACAGTTGTTCGCTATTTCTCTCCGACAGTCTAATAGATGCTGGGGTTTTTTAAAGTACAGGATAACAAATTTTTCATGAAGGCATAATCTACATGGGTCGTCTAGGTCTTTAGAGGTGTTTGCTTGTCTTACTATTTTCCATTCGACTACTGGCGAACAGCCACTTTTCTTGAGTTCCCAGTATTTATTTGCTAGTGTTGTTTTCATACGGGTTTTTTATTGTTGATTGTACTTTTGTGGTCATAATATCGAGTTTTGAAATCTAAGGAAGTCATACCTACGTAATATTTCTTGTTATTCGGGTTTTCTTTCGTAAATATTGTGGTCTGGTAAACTACGCTTTTGGTTAGACATTTATTTTGAAGTGGGCAAAGTGTGCGGTGTCTACAGTTGCATTTATCTTGTTCGTTATTAGTATTTTTATTTTTATTTCTAGTATGGTTGTTGTTGTCCAGAGTTGGTTTATTATTATTATTATTATTATTATTATTATTATTATTATTATTATTATTTCTGCTAGTTATATATGTGTCTTTTGTGTTAGTTTTATTTTTGTCATGGTGTCTACTTTTTATTGTTTATTTTGTTGTTGTTTACATTGTTTTATTTAATATTTTGTTATTATGTGCTTTAATTATCATCTCTAAATTTTCGCAGCAGCTGTAGAATAACTTTAGGGTATTTTTATTGAAAATTTTGTGTAAGGGGTTGGTTGTGGGAAAGTGCTTTTCGATAAGATCTAGCAATTTCTTTCCAAGTTTTGTTTTTAACATTTGATTGTATGGGGCCGGATACCAGATTATATTTCTTTTTCTTCTATTCTTAATTCTATTATAGTTATTGGTGCTTTGTTGCTTATATTTGATATCAATATTTTTGTATCCACTATTTTTTAGGGCTGTTTCATAGATATTGGTTGACCTGTTAAGTGCATTTTCATCGCTTGAGTTATTGCTGAGTCTACTTACGATCGAGTTAGGAATCTGTTTTATAATTGATGGCGGGTGATTGGACTTAGGGTTTACGTATATTGGAGTAGCGTTATCTTTTAAGTAGAGTTCATATGTGATTTTTTTCTAAATTTAACGTGACGTCCAGGAAGTTTGTTATTTTTATGTTAGCTAATACGTCTACTTGTAGGCCTAATTTTTTCATTTCCTTATGTATGATTTTCTTAAAGTTATCTCCCTTGACTTTGTTGGAGTCTTTTATTATAGCTAATCCGTCATCTCTATATAGGCCGATATTAGTAGTATCAAATATGCTTGTGAGGGTATATAGAATGAATAATCCCACAAGATCTGATGCCTCTGCAGAGTCCCTGGCACCCATCGCCAAATCAAACGAATTTGTCATTTTAGTTTTTATCTATTGGTTATTGTTATTTATTAGATCTGATTTTCTACATTTTTTAATGATATTGATTTTTTCCGAGGATATATCAGTGTATGCCTCGGCAAATTCTAGGGCAATGTTAAAAAGTTCTTCGGATATAGAGGGATAGAAGTCTATGATGTCGAACTGTATAAACGTACATTTACTTTTGTTTTCTATATTTTTGAACCAGGTGATTGCTTCGGCAGTATTTGCCCACTGGTTTAATTCTAGGTCTTGTTTGATTTGGTTGTTTACTCTAGAAAGTATAGCTTTGCTAATTCTACCTATTTCTGGTTTAGTTGAGTTTATCAAGCGGGTGCTGGGATTATTATTGAAGTCCCATTTGTGGTCTTTGAGTAGAATGTATGCCTCTCTAGGTTTCAATTTGCCAACTTTATCGGTAATTTGTAATTTATCAGTAATTTGTTTACTTTCAGTATTTATTAAATCTATGTAGTCGCATTCGTTTGTATCTAGTTTTTGTAGTTTTTTGTAATGTTTTCTGTGATTAGTTTGTTATATTCTTGCTTATCTATTTTATAAAAGTTTCTGGTTTTATCTGCTTTTACAAAGATTTTATTAGAGCTGTTTATATTTCTAATGATTTAATGTAGTTTTCGTTGGAAATTGTTAGGTTGATTGTGGAATTCTAAGTATTTGATAACGTTTAAAAGGTCATTTTCAAAGTTTATCAAAAGGTCTACTGCTTTCGCATTTTTTAGAGTTTTAAAACCATAGGATTCTTTTTTGTTTACGTTTTCATTTTAAAGGAAGAACTTTGCTCTTCATCGCATTCGGTGTATTAGTTCATCTATTTTTTTGAATTAATTTAATAACATCGCTTGTCTTGGCCTTTTGGTCAAGATCAAAGTGTAGTATATGTTCCGACAGATGATGCACTTAAGATAATTTGTACCAGTCAATGGAGGGGAAACCCTCTATACTGGGACAATTATTATTTTTGGTAACCAGAGTGCCCCCCTTTTTGCCTACTTTTAGGGGAGCTGGTTTTTACCTCACATTAAAAACGGCCTTGTGCCTAATTTGCTCAGTGGGGGAGCAAATAAATACCATCTGTTCCGAAAGATACTGCAAGCTATGACTAGCTATGACTAGCTATGACTAGCAAAGACCAGATGTGGGGGCAACCCCACATGCCTGACCATTAACCAGCTCCCATTTCCCACCTCTCGGGAGCTGGTCCCCTTTTTCCCTTCCCCCTCCCTTCACTCCTCTCATTAAAAATTGGCCTTGTGCCTAATTTGTTCGGTGGGGGAGCAAATAAATACCATCTGTTCCGGCAGATGCTGCACTTAAGATGGTTTGTACCAGTCAATGGAGGGGAAACCCTCTATACTGGGACAATTATTATTTTTGGTAACCAGAGTGCCCCCTTTTTGCCTACTTTTAGGGGAGCTGGTTTTTACCTCACATTAAAAACGGCCTTGTGCCTAATTTGCTCAGTGGGGGAGCAAATAAATACCATCTGTTCCGGCAGATGCTGCAAGCTATGAATAGCTATAACTAGCTATGACTAGCAAAGACCAGATGTGGGGGCAACCCCACATGCCTGACCATTAACCAGCTCCCATTTCCCACCTCTCGGGAGCTGGTCCCCTTTTTCCCTTCCCCCTCCCTTCACTCCCTACATTAAAAATCGGCCTTGTGCCTAATTTGCTCGGTGGGGGAGCAAATAAATACCATCTGTTCCGGCAGATACTGCAAGTTATGACTAGCTATGACTAGCTATGACTAGCAAAGACCAGATGTGGGGTCAACCCCACATGCCTGACCTTTAACCAGCTCCCATTTCCCACCTCTCGGGAGCTGGTCCCCCTTTCCCTTCCCCCTCCCTTCACTCCTCACATTAAAAATCGGCCTTGTGCCTAATTTGCTCGGTGGGGGAGCAAATAAATACCATCTGTTCCGGCAGATACTGCAAGCAAAGACCATATGTGGGGGCAACCCCACGTATAAGACCTTGGTCAATGTAGGGGTAACCCTTCATACCAATTGTCACTATCCAGCTCCCCTACTCCCCGGGGAGTTGGTCCCCATTTCCTCTTCACTCCTCACATTAAAAATCGGCCTTGTGCCTAATTTTCTCGGTGGGGGAGCAAATAAATACCATCTCTTCCGGCAGATACTGCAAGCAAAGACCATATGTGGGGGCAACTCCACATATAAGACCTTGGTCAATGTAGGGGCAACCCTTTATACCAATTGTCACTATCCAGCTCCCCTACTCCCCGGGGAGTTGGTCCCCATTTCCCCTTACTCCTCACTTTAAAAATCAGCCTTGTGCCTAATTTGCTCGGTGGGGGACCAAATAAATACCATCTGTTCCGGCAGATACTGCAAGCAAAGACCAGATGTGGGGGCAACCCCACATACCTGACCTTTAACCAGCTCCCATTTCCCACCTCTCGGGAGCTGGTCCCCTTTTTCCTTTTCCCCTCCCTTCATTCCTCACATTATAAATTGGCCTTGTGCCTAATTTGCTCGGTGGGGGAGCAAATAAATACCATCTGTTCCGGCAGATACTGCAAGCAAAGACCATATGTGGAGGAAACCCACCATATAAGACCTTGGTCAATGTAGGGGTAACCTTTCATACCAATTGTCACTATCCACCTCCCCTACTCCCCGGGGAGCTGGTCCCCATTTCCCCTTCACTCCTCACTTTAAAAATCGGCCTTGTGCCTAATTTGCTCAGTGGGGGAGCAAATAAATACCTCAAAATGTAGTATCTGTTCTGGCAGATACGGCAAGCAAAGACCACATGTGGGGGCAACCCTACATATAAGACCTTGGTCAATGTAGGGGCAACCTTTCATGCCAGTTGTCACTATCCAGCTCCCATTTCCCACCCATCAGGAGCTGGTCTCCTTTCCCTCCTCCCCCTTCTCTCCACATTAAATACGGCCTTGTGCCTAATTTGCTCAGTGGGAAAGCAAATAAATAACCACTATCCTAGGCCACATAGCTAAGATCATAGTGTAGTATCTATTCTTAATAGATGCTGTACTTACGTTTGTAACTTTTCCTTGGCCACATGGCTAAGATCAACGTGTAGTATCTGTTCTTAACAGATGCTCCACTTATATTTGTAACTTTTCCTAGGCAATGGAAGGGGAAACCCTTCCATACTAAGGCATTTTTAGTTGACTGCAAGTCACTCCATCGGTCAATCTGTAACATATTTACATTTTATTTTTTTTGTTTTAAGCAAGAGGTATGGAGTAACATTTTTGTCCCCCGATTTATCAGAGAGGGACCAAAGTTTCCAATAGATCCGTCTGTCCGTTAGTCCGGATGATTGACGGATAACTGTCGATTAGTTTTTCCTGAAATTTTGTCACAAATTATATTTTAATATATAAATGTGCATAGTAAAAATTTTTTTTTTTTTTTTTGGAAAATCCTGTTTTGCCTGCATGGGCTCAAGAGGGGTCAAAAATGACACTTTTGTCCCGTAACATTTGATCCATCCATTAGATTTTTCTGAAACTTGTCCAAAATGTGGAGGACATTGTTCTTAATATAAATTCAGTATGGGCGACGCTGGCAAATGTCTGGTTTGCATCCCCTGGGGATTTTTTGTGCTGGAAACGCCCTTTCTTCTGGCGCGTTTCTCATCTTTCTCAACAAAAACTTGATATGTCTATATAGAGGTGGCCCATGTTGCTGAATGTAAATATGCATGTGTTAAGGTGTGAAACTTCACTGTTTGTCCATTGTCACTGGTATTTGGCATTCAAAGTGGATCATAAGGGGTCAAAAATGTACCAAAATTGCAAAAAATGACACTTTTTGCCCCATAAAGTTTTACTTATCCATTAGATTTTTCTGAAACTTGTCCAAAATGTGGAGGCTATTGCTCTTAATATAAATTCAGTATGGATGACCCTGGTAATATTTTGGTTAGCATCCCCCGGGTATTTTTAGTGCTAGAAAGCACACCAATTTTTAAAACTATATTTCATACAAAGGGGAACCATGCATGCGCGGCTCATTTTTTAAGCAAGAAGCATGGAGTAACATTTTGGTCCCCCGATTTATCGAGAGGGACCTATGTTTTTGGTGGGTTTGTCTGTTTGTTTGTTTGGATGATTGACGGATAACCGTCCATTAATTTTTCCTGAAATTTTGCCACAAATTATATTTCAATATATAGATGTGCATAGTAAAAAATATTTTTTGTGCGAAAATTCCCATTTCACCTACAGGGGCTCAAAAGAGGTCAAAAATGCCTCAAAATGGCCAAAAATGACACTTTTTGTATCGTGACATTTGATCCATCCATTAGATTTTTCTGGTATTCAGAATTCCAAGTGGCTCATAAGAGGTCAAAAATTTACCAAAATTGAAAAAAGTGACACTTTTTTACCCATAAATTTTGATCTGTTCATTAAATTTTTCTGAAACTTGTCCAAAATGCACAGGGCATTTTACTTAATATAAATTCAGTCTGGGTGACCATAGTAAAATTCTGCTTTGCGTCCCCTGGGGACTTTTAGCACTAAAGAATGCCCTTTTTTCATATTTCTCAATAAAAACTTGATATCTATATCTATATAGTGCTCTCCCATGGTGCTGAATTCAAACATACATGTGTTACGGTGTAAAACTACATAGTTTGTCACTGGTATTCAGCATTCCAAGGGGCTCATAAGGGGTCAAAAATGTACCAAAATTTCAAATAATGACACTTTTTGCCCCATAAATTTTAACCTAACCATTAGACTTTTCTGAAACTTGTCCAAAATGTAACTTTTTCTTGGCAACATGGCTAAGATCAAAGTGTAGTATCTTTTCTTAACCAATGTTGCACTTGTTAGTAACTAATAAGTAAATGTGGAATGGGCCGACCGACGGAAAATAGTTTTTTTTTTAAATGCATACCACAGAATAGTTTTTTTAGTCGTGTGCAAGCAACTCTATAAGTCACTCAGTCGGTCGGTCGGTCGGTCGGTCGGTCGGTCGGTCCGTAACACATGTACTTTTTATTTCTTTTTATGTTTATTATACCACTATTTATTGGTTTTCGGGGTTCCTGAATACGAAAATAACGTTTCAAATTCCCTAAATCAAATAATTTTTGTGATATAAAAAGGGGGATCACTTTTCTGTATTAATTTAATGTAAAATGAACACCCACTTTACAACCAGTCAGTCTCAAAGCCATTCAAGTCATTCTCCAGACCATTCAAGTTGTTTTTGAAGGATTCCAGTTATTTTTTAAGCATTCAAGTCATTCTTAAGGTTATTCAATTCATCCTTAAGTTCATTAAAGTCATTCTAAGTCATTTACATTTTATTTATTTAAGTCATTTCAACCCATTTTTGGGTCATTTTAGTTTATCTTTAAGAATTTCATGTCAATCCTACATTCACGCATTCATTCATTATACGAGAGCATGCGACTAATGGCTATCGGCCTTGTTCATTGAAAATTATGTGTAGATCATTGTAATAATGTTTTTAAATCATTGAAGTATGAACTACGAAAACGTTCTTTTACTTGAGTATATTCTAAATATCTTATATTTTAAATACTTTCTGAAGAGGACGCTTCACAGAACGTCTGAAACGCGTTAAAAACGATTTCAATGATTTAAAAACATTATTACAATGATCTACACATAATTTTCAATGGAAAACCAAAACACGGAATAATAAAATAATGTTGAAAAATACACATTGTTTGTGACCTCCGCCCTTGTGTCTGTGTGTACAACTACCGATCACCAAAGAAATATAAAGACCATATGTGTGTATACCTCTCCCTGTCAAGAAATATTAATGCCCATATTAGGATATGTCTGTCAAAGGAGACATTATATCGTATACGGACTTTCAATATATAACATTCTTTAAACCACTTTTTAATTACTGAGTTACGGCCATTAATATATCACATTAAATGAAATCTATTTAAATAATTACCTCGATGACATTACTTATTCGATATAATAGCTTTGTTTCAACTGTACTAATTAAAAAAATTTTTTTTTAATTATTTAGTTTATTTAAATTTAACTTATGTTTGATTTAATTTATTTTATCTGAAATCTAAAATCGTTTTATTTTCAAACCAACAACCAGAAAACAAAAAGGGGAAATAACTGTGATAGCTTAATTGAAAAATTATTTTAAACGGGGCACGTTATTAAATATTTTCTGTTTTTGTTTTCATTTCGAAATATTATTCTAAGCTGAATTATTTTTTTTTTTATTTTAATTCGGAGGAATTTATTTTCACTTATTCTTACTTTTTAAGTAACTTTTTTTAAAACTAATGTCCTCATTTACTTGCATCCTCACGAGGGCAGAGTTCGTCACAGAGACACATGTGAACAATCATCATCCCCTGCTCTTTTGTTTTTAGTTTATAAAATTTAATTGGTGTTGTTTTATTGCCTGCGAAACATATTTTTTTTATAATTTATTTAATATCTTAAATTAGAAATGGTCAATTTTTACGACGTGACCCAGCGTCGTTTAACCCCTAGAAAAAATGGACAATGTCAAGTTTCTTTCCAACTCCCCAAAAAACTTTAAAATGACGACTTTTAATGGTTTTCGATAGTGCTAAAAATATCACATTTAAATTTGGAGCAGATAAATAGTTTTCTTGATATGAAAAATTACTTTTTCAAAAAGTGGGGATCACTTTCCTATATAAATTTAACATAAAATGGGCACCCACTTTCTAACCACCTAATAATTTCTTCATATCATAAAACAAATTTAACTATGATATTCGTTTTCAGCACCACCAAAAACCAGCGCTGTCTTTTTTTTTACTAAGAGATTCGTTTATTTTTTTCATTATTTAGGACGTAAATAATGCTGTCACTAAGCTTACACGAGCGGTTTACAAAAATATATTTTTGTTTTTCATTTTTTTTTTTTTTGAGTTGGGTATTCAATTATAGAATTTGTATAGATTTTACCAGGTGCTTCTGTAGTTTACTTAACCGCCTCCTAATGTAAACAGAATTTTTTGTGAAATGTTAAACTGCAGAGGCACCTGTTCACAAGTATACAAGTTCTATAATGACAAAAGAACGAAACAGAAAAGTATGCTTTTGTAAACTTACTAACAGTATAATTATCGTCCTAAATTATGAGATGAAAAAAATGAACGCATCTCTTAGTAAAAAACAAACAGCGCCAATTTTCGGGGGTGCTGAAACAAATATCACAGTTAAATTTGTTTTATGATTGAAGAAATTACTAGGTGACAAGAAAGTGGGTGGTCATTTTACGTTAAATTTATATAGGAAAGTGATCCTCCACTTTTTGAAAAAGTAATTCCTTCATATCATGAAAACTACTTATCTGCACCAAATTTAAACGTAATATTCGTTTTCAGTATCACCGAAAACCATTAAAACACGTCATTTTAAAGTTTTAAAGTAGAGTTGAAAAGAAACTTTACATTGACCAAAAAAATTAAGACCTGGATTTTTGTGGCCTAATACGTTTAAATAGTCTTTATAAATAATATGGAAGAAGAAATTTTGAAAAAATTTTTAACATTTTAGCGTGGGGAATAACTTTTCTATATAAATTTAACGTAAAATGAGAACTCACTTTTTAGCCACAAAGCATTGAACCAGACATGTCTTCTCTAGCTTTTTTTCAAGTTTTGCGATCGAAGGGGGGGTGTAAAACATGACAAATACAAACATTTTTAGTTTTCTTTGTGGTGGGGGGGGCGGGGGGGGAATTACATTTGAAACATAAAATAACGATAAATTTAATTAATTTTTAAAAGCATTATATACTTTCACCTAACAATTTTATAAACAGAACGAACCCCAAAATAGGACAAATTCATTTTTTTTTAGGGGGGGGTGATTACATCAGAAATATAAAATGACGAAAATTGTCATTTAATTGTTTTTGGAATTAATTTTTGATGGATCTTTTTTTTCTTTTTTTTTTTTGCGATTGCACGGGCATTCACTGCTATTTTTATTGAAACAAAAGTTGTAATGCTTTGTTTTTAATTATCTTTTCTTTGGGAGGGGGTATTTCCAGTGCTCAATATCTGGAGAATAGTTTCTTCTCTTTGTAGCCCTTCTGCCGAAATATCTGGTGGAGAGGGTATCACATACTTCTTTATTTGGGCGATTACATTTACATGTTTTCATCCGTTCTTTTATTTTTGTTGTGGGGGTATCCACGTTGCCCATGATGAAAATGGTTAGTATACCGGTGTGTTTCAAACAGAACTTCATGTCAACCCAGGCAACGCTGGGTACCTATGCTAGTATATATATATATATATATATATATATATATATATATATATATATATATATATATGTTGTTGTTGTTAAAATATAATTATTCACTGGCACATGTTTCGTCGTCTACGACTCATCAGAGTGGCTGAATCTAGCAATCGGGACCTCATGGTAAAAAGCCTAAACTGTTACCACTGGACCATCTCGCACGATTGTTTAGATATATCGCGATTTACATAGATGTTATTTTTATTTGTTTTTGTTTTAGCGATACGTTTTGAATGAATTCAATTATTGATACGAAAGTGCATTTTTACCTTAATGCGAGTCGCGAATAATTTTCCCTTTAATCAATTTGGTACCTCCAAATGGGGAACGGCATATATATTGTTTTTGAACTATAATTATCCACTGACACGTGTTTCGTCTCCCTACGACTCATCGGAGTGGCTGAATCTATCGAGTGTGCGTATGCATAAGCCTGACGAATCCTATAGTGGATGAAACGCAGAATATTCAGTGTAGCTTAATCGCCATATATATTTTATAAATTACTATATATATATATATATATATATATATATATATATATATATATATATATATATATATACACACTTTAAAATAAAGTGTATACGTTCACATTTCAATTAAGAAAAATCAAATAAAATTAATGTTTGAAGCAAAGAATACAATGTTTAAATTAATTCATGGATTTTCAATGTAAGTACATCTCCCCAGAGGAAAAATTCTAGCAAAATATTAATATTGGTTCGCAATCATTTTTGCTAAATAGCACATTAAGAGAAAATATTAAAAATGAAATGCTTTTTGGGGGACATATGGAAAGGGAATTAGTGTTGAAAGCATAAAAAGGATATATTCATTGGTATCCAATTGCAGATTAATCTTTGCAAGAACAAAGAAGATCCATATTGTAAGAATGGTGTAGTATAGGTAAACAGCAAAAGTTTCTTGTAAATATATCCAAGGCAAACAGGCAGCAATCCTTTGCGAAATTAATCCTTTCAATATTAGTAGCAGAAGTATGTTCTTTTGTAAAAAAAAAATTAAATTCAAATGGTCTGTATGAAGTTCAATTCATCCAAAGATAATAATAATTTTTTTTTAAATATACAGTTGTTTTATATTTATAATTTGGATTGCACACATATAAAAAAAAATATCCAAAAGATATAATACTTAAATAATGATAAAACTTAATAAGTTAAATTTAAAACTAAAATTATTGACAGAAACAGTAAAGCGATGAAAATAAATTTTAATTAATATTATTTAAAACACCTTTTAATTATAATTCCTTCTTAAGAAATAACGTATGAAGAAATAAAAAAAAAACATTAACTAGTAAATCGTAACTAATAAAACGTAAATAATATTATACAAAACTATGGCGGATAGCGAAAAGAATAGTCAAACATAAAAATAGACACTAGAATTTAAAGGTGTAAACTAGTATTTCGAAAATAAATCAATAAAATAAATTAATTGGAAGAAATAATAATTAAAAAAAAACGTTAAAAGATTAACTGAATATAAAAATAGGGAATTGATGATATGTTATATAAAAATAGAAATACGAAAGTGGGTTAAATAATCAATGAAATAAAAAATAAAAATGATTTAAGGAGAGAGGATGGCCGGTATCTGCAAATTCATGAAAAAGCAAGAAAGAAAGTAAGTAAAAGCATATAGTAAAATATAAGTAAATATACATACAAGATATGAAAGTGTGGGTAGATTGATATATATATACGTAATGATTTTTTACTATATATATATATATATATATATATATATATATATATATATATCCTAGCAAAGATACTCGCGCATCGCACAGGACTTTTCTGCACACTTAGGTACGCGATTTGTTGGCACCTTTCCAGTAAGTGGATGTTGTAAGAGGGAAGTAAATTTCAACTCGATGCTTAAATCTAATCTAACACATTGAATACCGAAAACATACCACGATCAGATCATATCAGTTTTTCATCATCTTTTGTAGAACTTTTCATTGAAGAGCCTCGTGGTAAACTACATTTCTGCTTCTTTGAGTTGGAGCCAGAATGTAGAGTTTTTCTGAACTTCCTGTCCTGATGGAGACGTAGAACATACCGTGACTGAAGCAGTCTGATGTCAGGTCTACGCCAATGGTTTTAAACGTCTGACCTTGTCTTTTATTAATGCTCATTGCAAAACAAACCTTCACAGAAAACATTTCTAAATAGTACAATTACAACAACGCCCTAACACATCCCCCCGGCCACCGCCGGCATCCCTCCCGCCCCAATATAAACAAAATGTTTGGGGGGGGGGGTCAACGTGTGGGTGCTCATGTTAGGTTAAATTATCATAGAAAAGTGATCCCCTACCTTATTGAAACTAACATTTCTTTAAAAAGTCCCAAGGTCCAGGAGTTCATACCATGCAAACGGTAAATTTGCGACGGGTTTGATTATCAGATTTGGTGTCAGAAGAAAAAAAATCGGTTTGTGTCAAAAAACGAAAATAAATGTCTCATTTTATCATAAAAATAACTATTTGTCCAATCATGAGAAAGTGAAAGGACGTCTGGGTTCATTTTTTGGTTCGTTTGGCTCTTTTTGGTGTTTTTTAGTAAATGCACGGGCGACCATCTTGCTTGCCAAACTGTAGTGATTACGTTGGATACTGAATGTCTTCAAATATGAACAACTACTCGTTTGCGCAAGAAATAAATGCAATATTCGTTCTCAGCGTCCCCCAAAACCTAGAAAAGTCAACAATTCAAAGGTGAATGCCGAGGGGTCGGTAAGCTAAAAAAAATACCGATTTATGGTAATAATTATACCATAGCGATATATGTGATATCATATATGGTAAAAAAAAATATATTTTATATTAAATCTATATAATATAAAACTCAAATAACTTTGTAACGGGTATTGTAACCCAACATCCGGTTTACGACTTCCGGTTGCGTATGCGTACATAAACATAAACCCATAACAGCGTAAACAAATAAACATAAATCGCTACTTTTGCAAAATTTGACCTGCTCACTAAAATATTAACGCTATTATTTAGAAATTATAATTTAACATGGGAATGGTGGGGATGTTTTGCAACTATTCTGTATTATAGCTATACTGTCACAATTTTCTTACAAATAAATCAACTTTAACCCGTTGACAACGTATTGTTTTACTGTGTACGTTTTCAGTGCCCCAATTTTCTTTTTTTTTGTTTAAATTATCCAAATAAACAATTGTTAATACTTTCTGCATTTTTTTTACATCGTTCATTTCCGTATTACGTTTAAGTTATTTTAACGCAATTTTGTTACAAATAAATCTACATTAACCCGTTGACAACCATAAGGGCATTTTACAACGCATTGCTTTACTGTTTACGTTTTCAGCGTTCCAATTGTTTTTTTTAGCGTTTAAATTAAAAGATATATCAAAATTTTGTTGAGGTCATATTTACTTATAAGTAAGGCAAACAAACAACTTATAGTTCAATGGCTATAATTTTTTTATCAAAAATAAACAATTATAAACAGAACGATGAATTATATCGGCGTAAAACTACTAAATACAGTGAAAAAAAACCCGGATAACTCAACAATAACAAATAAAAAAGTTGGTACTCATGCAGAGAGTGATCAAGACGTAACTCAGCGCACGCCCAGCTTTCTCCGGAACATGACGTCAACAGCCGGAGTAAGCTAAGCGTCGCCGAGAAAATTAAGCCGTCTGACGAAACATAAAGCTGAACCAATGACAATGTAGCGTGATGGTTTTCAGCGTGACGCGCGTTCACGTGAGTTGAAAATTTAAAGCAGCAGACAACAATTTGAAAGAGGAAGAAAAGAAAACAAATTAGTAAAAAACAAAAACACACCATTTCGTACTTTAACGTCAGAAAAAATTTTTAAAAACATGAATTTTACAGCCTTAAGTGAGCAGCTGGAAACACCAACTGGAGTCCTCGACTTTTGTCAAGAAAAAAATTACTCGCACGGACGAAAACTTGTGCATCATGTGGACAAGGAAAGGTAAGCGATGGCTATGTCTGGAGGTGTCAGGTTACCACATGCCGAACCTTTACATCATCCGGGCTGTTACCTTTTTTTATGCCAAGTCTAGGCCTACAATTGCGATTGTGGACGTTTGAGCAAGCAATACAGAAAGACCTCCAGCGCGAATGCGGAATACAATTTACACACACACACGTACACACACTATTACTAAAAGAACGGTTTGAGGAAACAACAACAATATCTGTTTAATATGAAAAAAAGGAAAAAAATATCTATCCCACCCAGTTTTGTTTCAATTTTTCTAGTTTTCAGGTTTTTCCTTGAGAAAAAAAGAAAAGATAGAAAAAAACAAATAAAAATAACACCCCAAAAAACAAAGATCATTTTTTTTTCAATTTTTCTTGAAAAAAAAAATTTACAAAAAAAAAGTGTTTATTTGACTTCCCTTTGAACCTTTTCTCAAACAAAAAAATCGATCAATGTCAAGTTTCTTTCCAACTCCTCAAAAAACATCATTATAGGTTTTCGGTGGTGCTGAAAACGAATATAACGTTTAAATTTGGGGCAGATAAGTAGTTTTCATGATATGAAGGAATTTTTTCAAAAAGTGGGGGATCGCTTTTCAATATAAATTTAACGTACAATGAGCACCCACTTTCTGGCCACCTAGTAATTTCTTCATATCAAAACAAATTTGATATTCGTTTTCAGCATCTCGGAAAACCGGCGCTGTTTTTGCTTTTTTTTACTAAGATTCGTTCATTTTTTCATCTCATAATTTAGGACGCTAATTATTCTGTCAGTAAGTTTACAAAAACATACTTTTTTTTCATTATACAACTTGTATAGTTGTTAACAGGAGCTTCAGCAGTTAAATATTTCACAAAAATTCTGTTTACATTAGGGAGGTGTGAAGCCCTCTAATATGAACAGAATTTATGTGAAGTATTAAACGATTCTGCCTTAATGGTTTAATGGTTAATGTCGGCACGTTACTTACGGAAAAACGGTTAATTAAACTACAGAAGCACCTGTTAAAGACTATACAAATTCTATAGTAATTTCTTCATATCATGCCGCAAATTTAAATGTGATATTCGTTTTCAGCACCACCGAAAACCTATTCAAGTCGTCATTTTAAAGTTATTTGAAGAGTTGGAAAGAAACTTGACATTGACCAAAAATCTTTAACATTATTTATTTAAAAAATATATGTATAGCAAAAACAAAACAAAACAAAAAATATTATAAAATTTTTCTTTACAGTTAATAAAATTTAAGGTAGGTTTTCCTTTCTTGTTATGTTTTCATCGGCGACGCTCGGTTTAATTTCCTCAGTGACGCTCGGTTTACTCCAGCTGGTGGCGTAATTTTCCAGAGAACGCCTGGTGGTCTCTGAGTTATGTCTGGATCACCCTCTGCATGAATACCAAAAGGTTACTTAAAAATTAAGAATAAGCGGAAAAAATTACCTCCGAATTAAAAATAAAAATAATAATTCAGCTTAGAAGAATATTTCGAAATAAAAACAAATCTATTAAAGAAAATATTTAATAACGTGCTCAAAGAATTCAAATATCACAGTTATTCCCCTTGGTTTTCAGAACATTAAAAAGTTTCAGATTTACGATAATAAATTTAAGTTAAATAAAATATAAATAGAAATGAAAATGAATTAAATAATTACATTTTAAATTATATTTTAAATAGTACAGTATTAACAGGGCTATTAAGTAATATAATCGAGCTAATTATTTAAACTGATTGAATTTTATGTGATTTAACGTGATATGCTAATAACCATAACTCAGTCGATGTATATGTGATGTGAAGAATGCTATATGTAGAAGTTACGCAATAAAGATAAATGTCTCCTTTGACAGAAGTATCCTACAATGGACATTAATATTTCTTGACCAGGAGAGGTGCACACGCTATAGACACTTTATATTTCTTTGATCATAAGGAGTTGTACACACAGACAAACACAGACGAATGCTATTACTTTATATATATATGTGAACAAATGATTAACAAAACATGTTAAAAGACATCTTGAAAAAGAGTTAAAAACATATTTAATTTTAAAAAAGGAAGCACAAGATAAGTGGATAGTCCTTAATCCGCGGAGTTTCGAAGAAATACTCTCCTTCTCATCAGAGGGCAGGAATTAGCAAAATGCAGGATCGGAATTTGCATATAAAGGTATTTAATGAAACTACAAGTAAGTCACATATCTTACTTGGTCAAAAAAAGGGTGAGGTAAGGGGAATAGGAGGTAAAAGAAAAATGATAAAAAGATTTCACATTAATGGATAGTCCGGTGAAGGGTAAAAAATCCAAGAATGGTAAAATCCAAAACGGTCGAATTTAAAATTTCCAATCCAATGGGTAAATTCCAAATGGTCAAAAATAATCCAAAAGGCAAAATTCCTTGGAAAAAATCGCAAATGGAATGAATTCCAAATCATTAAAAGAAAAAGCACTGGAGAGAATATTTAAAACACGTCTGTCAAGGCTGGAGGAATCAAGTAAATTCATAAGCTCTATTTCCTTTTCGGTTTTATTGAGCTTTTACATCTGGTTGAGATTACTTTACTTGTAAATATTAACTCCTTAATATTTATAATATATTTTAAGTTTACCATTTTGATTACCTTCGTAAACTTATTGTAATTTTTATTTTTATAAATATATATATATATATATATATATATATATATATGTGTGTGTGTGTGTGTGTGTGTGTGTGTGTGTGTATGTATGTGTGTATGTTTGTGTGTGTGAATACTAAAAAGAGCTTATAGCTCTAAAAAAAAACCGCTAAGGTAGCGGGAATTAATAAAAATAACAGTGTTTCGAAGTTGTCAATACCCTTAAAAAACTGCCAACAACAAATCTATTATATATATATATATATATATATATATATATATATATATATATATATATATATATATATATATATATACTGTAAAATTTCATTTCTGTTACCATAAGAAAATCAGTCCAAAATCACGATTTTATTAATATTCTTTATGATTTTTATAGGAAAAAAAATTATTTGTTGTGCATAAGTGTATTACATGTTGCATTGTGCATATTGCCGATGCTGTCATCATACAAATCATCAAATAGAAATGAATATTAGAGAAAGTCACACATACATGGATGGAATAAAAAAAGAAAAAGATTGCTTAAAAGAAGGAAAATAGAAATTCCAGAAATTTGACAACGTTTATTAATAAATGCTACGAGGGGCCTGCAATAAGTAATAGCCCTGACCCACTTCCCATAGCAGTA
This sequence comes from Euprymna scolopes, assembly GCF_053919585.1. Classification (NCBI taxonomy): domain Eukaryota; kingdom Metazoa; phylum Mollusca; class Cephalopoda; order Sepiida; family Sepiolidae; genus Euprymna; species Euprymna scolopes. The sequence goes on along the minus strand of NC_136498.1, from coordinate 62,159,283 downwards.
GAGCAACGAAACTTGGCACAGTTATTAGTCTTTCTCGACATAGGAACCACCCAGAGATATGCATTTCTCCCATCGTTTGATGCAGCTCTGGAGACCGTTTTTGTAGAACACCCCAGGTTGGTCCTCCAACCAGGACGTGACTTCAGAAATCAAGGCTGCATCATCTGGTAAACGCTTTCTTTTCAAACACAACTTCATGGCTGAGAAGAGGTGAAAGTCAGAGGGTGCAAGGTCAGGAGAGTAGGGAGGATGGGAGAGGATTTCATAACCACACGCTCGTGCTTCTGATCTGGCGACATGCGAGTTGTGGACCGGAGCCTTGCCCTGCAGGAGGAGTGTACCTTTGCTGATCTTGCCCCGCC
>NC_136498.1:62076421-62153921 GCF_053919585.1 Euprymna scolopes | reverse complement strand
GGACCGCTCCCTTGTGATCAGGAGAGTATGACGATGGATACCTAGAATAAAGGCTTGATGATCAATGCTTTTAAGAAGAGAAGTGGTCTCAGCAATGATAACAAGTGCAGGTGTTGCCACACAGAAGTTAGCTTCTAATATTCAGCTGTATTCGGCTAATATACAATGCGACACAATGGAGTGTGTAAATATCGCCACTGGATGATCTGTAAAAGTAAAATATCGAATGTAGCAGCAAGTCTTGGGAACATGTTTACCAGAAAGAACAGTTTGAAATAAGTCATACACCATCCAATATGACGATGCAATTCCTGCAGCTACGTACAGCTAGAAAATGAGGCTATTAAACCTGACATAGTTACATAGGACAAACAGGAGAAAGAAGCAACCCTGGTAGAAGTTAGTGTCTCCAATGACGCTGGGTAAAACAGAGCTTAGAGGGGGAAAGATTACAATATACCAAGGTCTTATGTATAGCATGAAAAGAAACTGGATTCGTGTGGGAAATCTTTATAATTTTATTTGATTAGGTAGTTTTTGAAATTATTTTTCATGAAAAACAATTTCAAAAACTACCGGGCAAATATACCATGTGAACCAAGTGAAACAGAAATACAGTCAATTGCACTCAAAGGGACGGTTAGGATTTTAAAAAGATCTATCGGTTGGAATGTATGAGATAGTGGTTGAATGTTTGACATCCAATAGTATGTCGCATCCACAACTAGAAAAACAATTCTAAAAAAATCTAAAAAACAAGTATGTAAATCTCTCTTAATCATCGTGCCAGCTTGTTCATATGATTACGTATTCATACATCCGGTTATTCTGTAATAGTTCTTATCTACTTACATTAAAATCTATCGCAGCGCAGCGTGCTTGCACGTACATATGTATATACGTCATAATCACGTTGACACACTGGTTCTCGTCAGATCACCAAAGTTAAGAAACGCTGAGCCTGGCTAGTACCAGATGGGTGACCATTTGGGAATTCTTGATGTTATATGTGCTCTTCACTTACCTCAGCATTGTTTTCAGTCGTCCTGAACCTCTACTTGCCACTGGGATTTAACAACACCGACTCAGGCACAAAAATTCCATGCACATAAACCCTTACAGTCGGTGTCCATAGTCTGTCAAGACTGAAGGAAGCTACTATGTATGTATGTATGTATGTATGTATGTATGTATGTATGTTTGAAGCAGTGGTCAAGGTCTGGTGTGGACGTGTGTTAAAAGCAGACAGATGTCTTAGCGTCTTTCTGTTTTTCTCCCAGACAAATCAAGCCCACGTGCACGTCGTGACTACTGCCACGCAAACAGGGCTCTGATGAACGGCGAGTGTCCTGCGCAGTATAACTGGACCTCCACTGCCTTGTGGGCCAAGGTTATTTAACCAAAGGCTAAGGGTTAGGTAGCCCTGACAGAAACCTCCAGAGGAGCTTAGGCCCTGTAAGCTGCGGCATATATGACCCACCGGTGTGTGGAATATGCTCTGGTGCCCAGCAACCTAAGTTCCAGTCATAGATCAAATGGCATGGTGGGTGGAGAGGGCTCTGTAAGCCGTAGTGAAGGCAACCTCCCTAGGAGAAGGAAAACTTTGATATGAAACCTGCGATGACTACTGCATCCAATGATGTCGACTTGCTCTTTTTTTTGGATTAAGATGGCAGTTGTTTAGAGAGTGGGATTGTCTCGGTGCAAAGTCTTTCCCCACTATAACAGTCCTCATGCACAGGAATTGCTCGATATAAATTAGATACACTTTTTACCATCTCGTGTATCTTTATTTTTTTTTTGGCAATGTTCGAAAATGAATTTGCTGCCATCATCATGTTTGAAGCAGCTAAGATAAACCGAGCGAAGCTCAAGAGAGCATGTAGGAAATGCCAAACCTTGCCACCCAATCATGGAGATCTTTGGATCTGTGACGTGTGTGACTAGGCTCTGTTGTCCAAGGCAGGTCTTGTAAATCACATGAAAGTGCACGATGATAGGGGTACCATTGCTGTTGTTTCATGTAAAGCAATGATCGTCTTCAGTGTCATGCCTGCTTGAGGGTGTGCAAGTTGCTGGCAGGACTGAAAATCATCTTTGGACCTTCAGTGACTGAGAGAGTAGCACTCGTCTGACAAGACATTACAATCATCATCCTGTATGCGTGTAGGTATGTATGCGTGTGTATTGACCCCACCTCCTACCCACCGTCGTGGGTAAAGTTAGACACAAGCTAGTTTTTATTCAATGTGGAGAAAAAAAAACAATTTTTCAAAAAGGATCACTCTTGATTGAGGCAACAATTAAATTGCCTCAGTCTATCAAGATTTCTTCTTCATTGAGAGAGAATGGAAAAAAATGTAGTGGTAGAACAGATAATACACTTTGCTCCTCCTAACCAAAAGGCCAAGGAACTGATCTGAGTAGATTACAACAAACGAACAAGAACTGTTTGCTGTAATTGCATATTGACCACGTTTTGTATAGTGTCTGCTATTCCAAAATGGTCACCCATCTAAGTTCTGATCAAGTTCAATGTTTGCTTAATCGTACTGGCACAGGAGTGTCAATGTGATTATAATCGTATATAAAATCATTTATTAATTTTTATTTATTGCAGACTATTATCCTCATCTTTTCTTAGTTGTTTCACAACGTTTTGACCAACTATTCCTCTGGCCTTCGTCAGGTGGTAAGCGCGGCAGGATAGAAACTGCATCCACTGCAATTACTGCATCCACTGCAATTACTGCCTACCGTAGTTGTTGCTGTTTCACCACGTTTTGGCCAAGTAAGCATCTGGCCGACTTTGGGTAGGATTGAAATTGAAGTGGATGCAGTGGATGCAGTCAGGAGATTCAGAGTTCCTATCCCATCGTGGTTACCACCTGACGAAGGCCAGAGGAATAGTTGGCCGAAACGTCATGGAACAACTAAGAAAAGATGAGGATAATAGTCCGGAATAAATAAAAATTAATAAATAGTACTCATCTCAATAATGAATTCCAATTAAAATAATATAAAATACTAGGTGCTTGTACAATTTTTGAACCAGATAAAATAGACTTTTGTAAACAGTTGGAAAAAGGCGAATATAAACAAACCAGCATCAAAATTAAAACGAGAAAAATGAAATGATTAAATAACATTTAATGAAATGATTAAATAGCATATAATGAAATAATTAAATAACATTTAATGAAATGATTAAATGACATTTAATGAAATGATTAAATAGCATTTAATGAAATGATTAAATAACATTTAATGAAATGATTAAATAACATATAATGAAATCATTAAATAACATTTAATGAAATGATTGAATAACATTTAATGAAATGATTAAATAACATTTAATGAAATGATTAAATAACATTTAATGAAATGATTAAATAACATTTAATGAAATGATTAAATAACATTTAATGAAATGATTAAATAACATATAATGAAATGATTGAATAACATTTAATGAAATGATTAAATAACATTTAATGAAATGATTAAATAACATATAATGAAATCATTAAATAACATTTAATGAAATGATTAAATAACATATAATGAAATGATTAAATAACATTTAATGAAATGATTAAATAACATTTAATGAAATGATTAAATAACATATAATGAAATCATTAAATAACATTTAATGAAATGATTAAATAACATTTAATGAAATGATTAAATAACATTTAATGAAATGATTGAATAACATTTAAAGTAAGAAAAATACTCATTGCATTTATAAAAAAAAAAAATTAATTGAAAAACTGTTAAATAATTTTTTTTTATGAGAAAAATTATTTTTTCTCAGTATTGGTCCAGTGTTCAAACCAGACAAAAACTGAACTTTTTTTTTTACCATAATTCTAACTTTAACCTATCCCCAAACTAACCTAACTTACTTCATTTGGTAACAGTTATTTGTTGATTATATGTTTGTGTTTTTGTTTTGTTTATTTTTCGTTTTGTTTTCTGTTGGACATTCTTGACAATCGCGAATTTACCAGTTGATCAATTTACAATTGACCTTTTCTGTTTTCCTCACCTTTTGATTGGATAAGCGCTTCAGAATCTCCTGGCAGTTTACGTAAACAGTTGATAAAAGCTAAACAAAAAAAAAAGTCGATTTTGTTTGGTTCAAAAAGCTGCAGTATTATTCTATTCAAATAGTTATCTTTCTTTTATTTTTCATTTTTTGCAAGATATAGAACAATGGATATGAGAAAAGAAACCTCACAACCAAAAACCATACGTTCTACCAATTGAGCTAAACTAAAAAAATAAAAATTCCATTGTTGACAACGTTCTTATCAGCAATGAAGACTTGAGGGTGTCTAGCTATTAGCAAACATTTAGCAAAAACATTTTTTTTTTATTTCTGATGGTTTCCCTCCATCCGCCTTCCAAATCAGCCTCCTGAAAACAAGGAGGAGGAGCACTTGAACAGAAGGATGGAGTGATCCCACCTTCTTCGTTGTGGCGTAAGCTGACCCCTACCTGGTCAGTTGGTGATATTCATAGTCCAACTGCAAATAAAAGATAAGAAAGTCGGCTGAAGTTCATGATAAAAACAGTAAACATCATATGAATGATAATGGATAGTGTGCTTAATGGTTTATTTATTTTATACTAACGTTTCATCACTTATCAAGGCCCAAAGGCCACTCGAGGTTAAGGATTAAGTGAGTGACAGGTGGACAAGTGAACGATGGTGGTGATTAGGCAAAATTTAACTATCTAACATGGCGACTCAACAAGAATTTGTTGACATTGGACTTAGAAAACGACCATGTTGTAGTCGGTTGAGAAGCAGTCTCAGGGCATTGTCTTCCACAGACGGGCAGTTCCAGGAAACAAACGTCGCTCATGTAAGTTTACTTTATTTTTAGGTAGAGGGTGAGGGGTTGAGAGAGGAAATTGAAAGTCTTGACAGTGTTTGCAGTTGGACGAGTTTTCTGTTGTGAATGTTTTACAGGAGGTGGGGGAGGAGAGAACCACAGATTGGAGCTCAGTCGACACAAAAATTGACTGGCAACTACAATATTCAGTCAAATATTTACATAATCGTAGAAGAGACCATATTAAAAATGGAATTGGTATAGACTATCTTGAGAATAAAGGAATTCAAAAACAATGGCATCATCATCATCATCATCATCATCATCATCATCATCATCATCATCATCATCATCATCATCATCATCATCCGTTCAACGTTTCTTTTATAGTTTGGAAGTTTACTTTATAGTTCAACGTTTAGTTCAGAAGTCCATTCAAAAAATGGACTTCTGAACTAACCTACCCCTGATCAGGTCTTTATTTATCACTCGATTTTTGTGTTCCTTAGCCTTCCTCTGCCATCTGAACCCTATTTCTCACCGGACGCCCCTTTTGCAAACTCACTCTCGAAATATCTTTCCCACTTTATGGTCATACTACTATAAGAATATGGTATTCAAGTCTTTGCTTCATATCTAATAAATGATACCTAGTTACCCGAATAGTGCAAGGTCTATGGGATCTGCGGTACGAAAGCCGGCTCAAGGAGCTTAACTTTTCCTCTTTTAATGATTTTATTTTAGCTCACAATCTCCTCAATGACTATTACAGACACTTACTATTCACTCCGGCACCGGAATGACACCACCAGAATCTGTTTCACTGGCGATATTGATTGAACTGGAGCAGAGCCATATTCTCAATCAGAATCCATGAATCTTGGAATGGACTTCCAGATGTAACAAATGCACCAATGACACAGCAATTCAAAACGAATTTGAAGCTACTGCGTCCTCTTCTGTATAAATTTATATCATCCTTTTTCCCACATGGCAACTGATACATATCTGGTTTTTAGTTTTTGGTTGTTTGTTTTTTGTCAAATTAATTGATTTCAATTGGAAACAAAAACCCAAACCTGTATAAGCCATCATAAATGAAAGATGTGGTTCACAGCCCAACAAATCTGGTTTGTAATACTACAGTCAAAATCTTTGGATACCAACAAATACAGCATCTAATAGCAGAGCTGCTATGTTGTGTGGATGACACATCGTAGCAGTAGCATTAGTAGTAGTAGTAGTAGTATTTTTAAAAGTAATGCCTGTGTATACAATTCATCTACCTCTCGTTTTTACCAACAGTCCACATAGTCTGTATATTATGACAATGATATTTTTGTATTTTTTATTTTTTGCAGAAGAGTGTCGCTGTCCCTACACATACAAGGCCTTGTATTTCATAATGGTTACTCATCTGCTATTGACCAGGCTCCACATCGCTGAACTTTAAAAATCTAATCAGAATCAGTGTGTCAACGTGATTATGCTGTATATTACACTTGTATATGCATCATCATAATTTTTTTTTACTATTGTGTCCCCGCTTATCAAGGTCAGGAGCCGCTCAAGGACAAGAGTTAATGAGGGTTAATGAGATAGAAATGGTTGTCAGCTGAAAGATGAGGAACACTATGAAATATCTAACAAAATACAGAGTGGAACGATGAACTTGTCGCCCTAAGAAAGACAACCTTCCATTGCCGTTTGATGAAAACTCATTTTCCTTCTTTTGTTGCAGACCATCTACTGGTTGGCCAGTTTTGTACAAATCCTAAGAGCGATAGAAGCGTTCTATCATGTCTGAAAGCGACACAATGTTCAGCGACTGAGATCGGAGATGCACAGCTGTACAACTCATGATCTCTACCGATCCAAGATATGAGAACAGGGCCATTGCCAGCATACTCAAAATGCATCGTTGGATTGCCACAAATAATAGGGACCTGACCAGAGTGACGAAAAAAGCAAAGTTTCTGGCCACAGTTATGTGTTTGGTGTGGTTTCAAGTGAGGTCTGCATCATGCCACCTCATATATTCAAAGTCGGCTTGAAAGTCAACACAAAAATGTACCTGAATGTGCTGAAGAATGTGGTGATCCCCTGGTTCAATCGGATGGCCGCTAGCAGACCCTAGGTGCGGTATAAGGACTCGGTGCCAGCCCGCAAGTCAAAAGAAACCCAAGTTTGGCTTCAGGAGTGTTTCAACTTTGTACCCTTCTCTAACTGGCCCCCTCCTTCCCCAACCTGAACCCGCAGGACTACTTCGTTTGGCCATACGTTGATAACATCACCAACATGACCTCCCATAATACAAAAGCCAGCCTGATCGACACCATCCACCAAGTATTCTCTAAACTCCATCAACGCTTGTGGAAAAGGCCTGTTCCCAGTTCTGAACCCGTATCGAAGCGGTGATTGAAGCTGAAGGCAGCTACATTTAATAGATACCAGCTCTCCTACTTAATAAAGTTACTTGATTTTTGTCAATAAAAGTTTTAAAACAAAGATGTAATGTTATTTTCTTTAGGACGACACATTTATCGTCCCACCCTGTAGTATGAATGGCTTTTGACAAGAATTACTAATTGGTAAATAATTGTTCTTTTAAATTTGGTTCACCGTAAACAAGGCACATTAGCACTGACACATAAGTAGTTAATGTGAAATTATGGGCATCCTCAGAGGGGAGTTGTGAAACAAGATGTTTGTTTGCATAACATTTAAATTGCTGCATGTTCGTACAGTGGAGGAAACAAAAAGTATTGGTGGGAATGTTCAATTTGTTGTACGTAAGTAATTGTTGACATGAGGTGTTTTCTTTCTTCACTATTAGACCCAAACAGTTAGATATGAATTTGAATATTGAATGTAGCAGCAAGTCCTGGGAACATGTTTACCAGAAAGAACAGTTGGAAATAAGTCATTCACCCTCCACTATGACTATGCAATTCCCCACAGCTACGTACATAGAAAACGGAGCTATTAATCCTGATATGGTGATATGGGATAACAAGGAGAAAGAAGCAACCTTAGATGATGTAAGTGTCCGCAATGATGCTGGGTTTAATGGAGGTGAGGGGGAAAAGATGACAAAATTGCAAGGTTTTATGTACAACATCAAAAAAAACTGGAAGCTTAGGAATATCTTTATCATTTTATTTATTAGACAAGCAAGCAGACTCATGAAAAAAAAAATTCAAAAACTACCTGGCAAATATATCTTGTGAACTAAGTGCAAGAGAGATACGAACAATCGCACTTAAAGGGACGGTTAGTTTTCCTTTCAATGGAGAAAATAGCAGATGAATGTTCATAACTTAGCGCGGATGCGTGTATTTAAATGCATGCAAAATGACGTTACTGGAAAAAAAAAGTGGACTATAAAAAAAAGAGAAAGAGAATGATCACGTGAGAGACGTGTATAACGTTCACGATCACGTGCGAGGCGTAAAGAGAGAATGAGGAAATAAATGTTGCTGCTACAAAGAACAAGCGAGTTAGAGTTATTTCCTATTCTTTATTTTGGTCTCCTTTGCGACTGAAACTAGACACAACGTGTGTTGGTTCTTGGACAACATTACATGTCTGGCATCCGGTAGAATGCTCCATCTCTAGCTAGAACAAAATGATAAGAAAATTAGGTAAATTTTTACGACGTGCCTCAGCATATTATAAACACCCCCAGCCTCCCCATGTTAAGAACGGCTTTTGGAATAAACCCCTCCGCCAACCTCAGAAGCCATTCGTAACATGGGGAGGTTGGAGGAGCGGTGTTTATTCCGAAAGCCGTTCTTAACATGGAGTAGTTGGGGGTGTCTATACTACGCTGAGGCAAGTCTTAAAAAAAAATACCGGAAATTAAATTAAAAAAAAAATATATAGTAGGCCATAAAACAGGCAAACAAAACGCAAACTTGGCAATATAGAAAAAAAAAAAACTTGGCAATATAGAAAAAAAAACAAAAAAACTTGGCAATATAGAAAAAAAAACAAAAAAACTTGGCAATATAGAAAAAAAAAAAAAAAAACTTGGCAATATAGAAAAAAAAAACTATGGAAAATTAAGTCGTCCATCATTTGTTCGGTTCAGCAGATTCGATTAGATTGTAGGAGGAAACTGATTCTATATTTATATTTTTACAATCTTAAGAGCCTCGAGAAAGATTATGACTAGAAAAAGTAAGAGATAAACAAACAACTTGAGTTATCTGCCCTTGTCTTTAAGTAGCCATCGGAAGACTTTATAAGTGTTTGATGGTTGTCAGGTTTTGCTCGGTAACAGAATCATTTTGTTGTCGTTTTCTTCTTCTTCTTCTTCTTCTTCTTCTTCTTCTTCTTCTTCTTCTTCTTCTTCTTCTTATCCTTATCCTTATTTCTATCTTTTCCCCCTTCTTTTCTTTCAACTTCTCTCTCTTTTTAATCTTTCTTACGCATCCTCTTACAAATGTCTGCTTACGACTGTGTGCTCGTCCGCTTTCTTTCCTTTTCTTTTTTTCACCCTTTCTCTCTCTTTCTCTCTCTCTCTCTCTCTCTCTCTCTCTTTCTCTTCCCTTTGCTCATCTATTTGTTTCTATTATCTTCCATTCTCTTTCCTTTCTTTAAACCCTCACTTCCCCCATTCGTTATTTTCTTGTCTCTTTCTTTCTTTCTTTCCCTCTATTTCGTCATTCATCATTTTTTTTTCTCTGTCTCTATTTCCTTTCTTGTTTCCCCCCTCCCGTCATTTTCTCCTAACTCTCTTGTTCTTTTCTCCCCCCCCCTGTTAAACCTATATATTATCCTTCCCTCTGCATATTTATAACACACGAGTTCTTTCTCTCTCTTTGTCTCTCACACTCTCTCTTTATTTCTTTTAATTTTCTCTTTTTTCTTTTCACTTTTTTCCTCATCATCCGTTTTTCTTTCTTTCTATGTTTTAACATAAATATTTTCATTTATTTGCTTCCTCTTTCTCTTTAGTTTGTCTCCCACTTCATCCATATATTTTTCTCCCATTTTTAAAACAATTCTTGTCCCTTTTTATCTATCTATCTACCTATCTATCCATCTATCTATCTATCTATCTATCTACCTATCTATCTATCTAATGTATGTGTGTGTATATATGCATATGTGTATAACCTTTTTACATCTATTTATCTATCACTGCCCTTTTTCCATCTATATATGTATCTCTATATCCCGCTCTTTCTTTCTCTCTCTCTCTCTCTCTCATATATATATATATATATATATATATATATATATATATATATATATATATATATATATATATATATACCTGTTTCCATCTCTCCTTCTCCCTCTCTTTCTCTCTCTCTTTCTCTCTCTCTCTCTCTGTATACACACACACACACACACTCTCACTCCCCACTCAACTCACATACATACACACACGTGTTTTCCTCTGTCTATTAATCCATCTATTACTCGCTTTTTCCATCTATCTATTAATCTCCAATCTCTTTTTTTATCTATCTATCTATCTATCTATCTATCTATCTATCTATCTATCTATCTATCTATCTATGGAGATAGATTTAAAAATTAAAAAGAGACAGATTGAGGGTATCTATCTATCTATCTATCTATCTATCTATCTATCCAGCCAGCCATTCATTCATCCGTCCATCCCTCAATCTATCAGTTTTTAATTTTATATTCTTCACCTCTTTTACTTCACTCCATATTCTTCTGCGTCTTTATCTTAAATGGATATTAAACGAAGAGAAACTATTCAGTTTTGGAGTGCTGATAAGATTCCCAAGAAGCACAATGAAAATAATAACAACAATAATAATAATAAACAACACCAAATAAAGTCAAGCAATTTAAGCACGCACTTAAGCTACCATACAAGATCAACACCGACTGATATGATAGAACACTTATTAGCGAACCAAAAATAGCACATCCTCCTACATTTAAATGAGATTTACATTCTCTTGACAAAGAAATTAGTAATATCGTAAACACAACGAAAATAAAGAAGAATTAGGTTAGTGTTTTTTTATTGTTAGTTTATATATACATATATATATATGTGTGTACATACATATATGCACACACACACACACACACATATATATATATATATATATATATATATATATATATATATATATATATATATATATACACACATACATATATGTGTGATCGTTTATGTATATGCATGTTTATTTAATTTATTTATTTGTTTATTTTCTATTGCTTTTGTTAGTTTTAAAACTATTTTGTATCGCTATCCTAGAGTAAATTTTATTTTGTGAACACAGTTATTTGCTATTTCTCTTCTACAGTTTAATAGATGTTAGGGTTCTTTAAAGTACAGGATAGCAAATTTTTAATGAATACAAAATAGTTTTAAAACTAACAAAAACAATAGAAAATAAACAAATAAATAAATTAAATAAACATGAATATACATAAATGATCAAACATATATGTATGTATATATACATATATATGTATATATATATATGTGCATATATGTATGTACACATATATATATATATTTATATGAAAAACAAATTATTATTATGTTTATTATCGTGTGTTCATTGAATTGTAACATCATCACTATCGTCATGACCATTGAGGAATTATAACGTTATTTAAAAAAAAAAAAAAAACGCTTCTCTCAATTTAAAAAAAAACAACAACAAGAAAAACGTCGAGATTCAAGACTGCTCTGTTTTACGTTTTGCATCTGTGGATTTGTTTTCATGTTTATTATCGTGTGTTCATTGAATTATAACATCATCAGTATCGTCATGACCATTGAGAAATTACATATACATATATATGTGTGTACGTGCATGTGTATGTGCGTGTATGTGTACGTATACATATATATATATACAACCATATATATGTGTGCGTGCATGTGTGTGTGCGTATGCATGCATGTATGCATGCATATGTGTGCATGTGCGTGCATGTATATGTGTACATGTGCATGCGTGTGTGCATGCATGTATATATGCATATATATGTATACATTTATTGGACTTCCGGTTGTTTGACTGTCATGGCTCTTGTGGGCTGCAACTTTGTTTGGCTGTGGAATTTAATATGTATGTGTATGTGTGTATGTGCGTATGTGTGTGTATGTATATGTGTATATGTATGTATATATATTTTTTATTTTAAAAAAAGCAACAACAACAAAGCGGGAGACCAGTACCCGCATTAAGCTGGTCTGCAGTTTGACTTGTTGCTGGCTATCTTGCTCTTGCTTGTTGCTGGATGTCAACATTTTGAACCGAGAGAGAGATTTAGCTGTCGTACAAAGCTAAAATTCTGTAACATCATCTTTGTATAGATACTCCCTCGGGCATTTGTCTATTAAAAAAGAAAAAGAAAAAAAAAGTCCTGTGGCGATAAAAAAGCTGTGACGTGTGTACGCCTGTAATGCTGGATGCATGTAACAATTAATCTGCCATCATTATATCTATTTATGTATGTATATGTGTATGTATATTTATATATGTATGTGTCTGTATATTTATATATGTACATGTGAGTTTATATGTATTTATATCTATGAGTATATGTATGTATATGTGTCTATGTGTATATATGTTTGTGTGTGTATATATACATTTATATATGTTTGTATGCATGTATGTGTGTATATTGCATGTATGTGTATGTATGCATGTGTGTATGTATATGTATGTGTGCATGTATGTGTGTATGAATGCATATATATAGATGTGTATGTATATGTAGGTAAGTGTATGTATATATATATATGTGCATATGTGTACGTATATGTATGTGTAAGTATATGTGTTTATGTATTTGTGTCTGTGGATGTATATGTATGTATATGAGTATGTATACATGTGGGTATGTATATGTATGTTTGTTTATTATGCATTGTGTATGCATATGGGTATATATGAGCGTATGCTTATAGACATGTATGTATACAGGTATATATTTATATGTATGTATACCAATGACCGTCTTGTTTATGCTTGCATGTGTGTGTATGTATATGTATGTGTGCGTATTGTGTATGTACGCATGTATATATGTGTGTGATATGTGTACATATGTATGTGTACGTGCGTGAATATATATGTATGTATAACAATGACTGTCTTTAGTGTCATGTCTGCTTGAGCATGTGAATTCGCTGGCAGGACTATATGTCTTTTTCGGGCTCATGAACTTTCAGTGTCTGAGGGAGTGGCACGCGTCTGACAAGACGTTGCAATCATCATATATTTATATATAAACTAACAATAAAAAAAAACTAATCTAGGTTTAAAACAGATCCTTTGTCCGATAAAATGCATGCCCATTTGCTGATAGGAAGGGGCGCAGTGGATACTAGAAAGCTGATTGGCTAACTAAATCCTCAATAGAAGAGGACCATATAAAAACGATACACAACCAAAGAATTCGCGCATAAGCCTGAGGAATCCTAGAGTGGATGAAACGCCGAATATTCAGTGTAGCTTAATCGCCAAATATATATATTATAAATTACTAACTTGCTCTACCTACGTATTGAGCACTTTTGAAGTAAATTTACGCATAAATCTATACTTTCGTATATTAATTTTATGTAAGTAAATGAAGCAGTTATATATATATATATATATATATATATACATATATAAATAAATAAGTATTAGGTTGGTGCAAAAATATAAGTATTAGATTGGTGTCGTTTTGTTTTTACGTTCAACTTCAAAAGATCATTACTCCTTTCACAATAAACTTTATTAATCGAAATAATAACTATTAGAATCGACACATTTTTGTTAATGAGAAACAAGTTTATTCATCCCATTAGCATAGAAATCCGGAGTTCTGGGGGCGATGAAGTTATTGAAGGCTGATTCGGCATCATTTCAACATTTGAAGCATTTTTTGCATATGAAGTTGTCGAGATGCTTGAAAAAGTGATAATCGGTGGGCGAGAGGTCCGGTGAATTCAAGTGGCACCCATTTATCCAACTTTTTATAATTTTTTTCCTATTTGCTTTAAATGGCGAACGACTGTTGAGTAGTCGACCTCGAGTTCAACTGCAACTTCTTGTGTGCTTTGGCGAGAATCGGCTTCAATTAAGGCTTTCAAATGTTCGTTATCAACCGCAGTTGGCCGGTGGCGACAGTCTTCATCTTCCAGTCTCTCGTCACCATTGCGAAATTTCTCGAATCACCGTCGCGCCACACGTTCGTTAGTGGTTCCTATGCCAAACGCATCATTGATATCACAAGCTGTCTCGGCAGCTTTTCGGCCTAGTTTGAACTGGAACAAGAAAATCGTGCGGATTTGAATTTTTTCCATGCTGTTGAAAAGCCTAGGAAAAAAATGAATGAAGAAATTGAGAACGGTAACGAATAACACGATTCGATAGAGTGAAATATGCACTTCAAAGTGATATATAACATGGCTATATATATATCAATGAAATAATTAAGAAATCATATATAAATATAACATATTGTTTTTGCACCAACCTAATAATAAAAAAGTCTATTGTTTATAAGGACCGTTGATATGGAATACAAAATTAAAAATTTAACGACCAAAACAAGTTGAGATTTTTTTTTTTCAATAAATAAAGGTATTTATTCAATAAATTAAATTCGATATTTCGAGGGGGGTTTTCTTCTATTTTTGTACGTACAATAATGGTGATGGTAATGCCTGCCATGTTGTCTTTCAGATGTTGTTGAAGTGTAATGTTCAAATATCCAGTATAGTAGAAAACGCCGGTCGAGCGTGTATTTGTAAAGTAATAAAAAGTGTACTGTTTAAAAGCAACCGTTTTTATGGAATACAAAATTGTAATTTTTACTGGTGACCAAAGCAACAAAACCGTAAACTTTTAATACTTAACAGATACACGCTTGGCTTGACCGACGTTTCTACTGTATCGGACATTTGAACATTATACTTCATCAACATCTAAAGGAAAACGTGCCAACCATCACCATCACCATCATCGTACGTAAACAAAGAATAAAAAACACTCTGCATTTCCTGATGTTATGAATAGAAATATCGAACTTAATTTTAATAAATAAATGCCTTTATTTATTAAAAAAAACATTATGCACTTGTTTTGATTTTCAAACAGTTAAATTTTGAACACACACACACACACACACACACACACGCACACATATATATGAGTAAAATTAAATACAAAACGATATTTGACGTAATGCGTCATCAACAAAACGACGGTTGCCGTTATGGTAATCAACGTTTCGTCCCTACACACACATTTATAAATTCTTTCCAGAACGTAAAATTCGTTCCTTTTTCACTCGCATGTGGTCTGTAGCCTGTTTCCTCAGCATTCTTCCAACCAAATCCTGATCGTGTCCCCTGAAATAGGGACGAAACGTTGATTACCATTTATTAATTTATGGTTTTCTTTTTCATTCGCATATATATATATATATATATATATATATATATATATATATATATATATATATTACTAGCATTTCAGCCCGGCGTTGCCCGGGTGTTTGGAGGTGTATGTTAAGAAAAAAAAAAAAACGTCAATTTTTTAAACTTTGACCCCTGATATGACCCCTTAACATTGGTTGTTTTAAACTCAAATCAAGTTATTAAGTTAGCTCCATGTCCAAGGAACCAGGCGTGAACGCAGACCCCACAATTTACATGAACTACCGTTCTGCCAGATCAAACATACCCATTCCTGTGTCTCGATACATCTTCTATCATTATATGAAATCAGTTTTTTAAAATAGTCAATCATATAGGAGCCTATTCGTGACCAGACACACACACACACACACACACACACACACACACACACACACACACACACACACACACACACACACACACACACACACACACATACATACACACACACACACCCATTCAGCTTTTATATATATATATATATACATATATATATATATATAATAGAAGAGGTAGGTCACGTCATTGAAAACATTATTATTTATAGTTATATAAAGAAGTTAGAACACGAAATCATGTATTATTATATTATTATTCATAAATAACTACAATAATTTACTTAAATATTTTTCTGGGACGATATTCGTCTCTCTTCGTTCGCATGATTTACGTATTCAATGAATCCTGGACACGGCACAAAATCGTAATATATGTTATATAGCGAAGTGTATATTTACGTGTAAAAGTTGTAAACTGGGTGCAATGGTGTATTTACACATACTAAGTGTGTCTTAGTAAGTGTATTTATAAAAGACAGCGTTTGTCCGTTTTCTACGTGAGTGCATGTGTGCTCGTTTACACATTCAAAGTATGGAGTACTGTTGTCACATTTGGGCTGGTGCATCTGCTGCTTGTCTCTCACTCTTGGACAGGGTTCAAAAGAAAGTCGCCAACCTGATAGGCCCGGAACTGTCATTTAGGCTTCAGCCTCTGTCCCATCGACGAAATGTTGCATCCCTTTCCATGTTCTACAAATACTTTAATGGTGAATGCTTTGACGAACTTGACGAGCAAGCACTTGTACATCCTCGACGTGACTATCCCCGACAAACCCGACAAGCAACTAAGTCCTACCTCTTTACAGATAGAGATCCATAGGTGCAAGAAAGCTCTATACTCCAATAGTTTCTTCCCCAGAACTGCAAGTCTTTGGAACTCTCTTCTCGGATACTGCTTTCCCAACTGAACTGATATGCAGAAGTTCAAGTGTAATGTGAACAAACATCTTTCTAATCACCTCCCTTCATAATGCCCCCGAAACTTATGTCCCCGATAGTAGCCTCCTACTTCAAAGTGCCACTTGCCTTGTTGGGGTGAAAATTGAATTAAAAAAATAACCATATGCCTGGCGAACATACAAAAGGAGACATACCTTCTTTTACTGTTCCCTTCCTTCAGCTGTCGACAGCTTGTTGGAACGTTGCAAAAGAAATACTCTATGCGAAGATACCCTAAGGCACTTTAGGTTATATTTTATATAGCTTTTTTCATGCATTTTTTAAATATTTTATATAGCTTTTTTCATGTATCCACGGGTTTGTGGCTTCCAACAAAGTTTTCCAGCGTCTCTCTAGATTTCTACATTTTGACTAAAATACGTCTTTTAAAGCCTCTAATCTCCCTAGTAGATCTAAATCTACTCTGATTGACTAATACATGTTTACGTGTGTGCATCAAAATATTTCTTTGTTCTTTCTTATGTAAGTAATTTTCATAAAAAGATTTATCCTTTGTTTTCCTTTTTGTTTATGTAAATATTTTGTATTATTTTAATTTGTTATTCTAAACATATTTCTGTCTTTTTGTTTCTTGTAAAATTTTATTTTGCTTAACGAAATATTCTTTGTTTATGGAAATAGTCGCCATTGTCTCTCAAGTGTCCCTTGCCTTTATTTATTTTATTCAAATATTAAAACTTGTTTATACATTCTTTCCGTATAGCTATGCAAACTAGTTGATGCACTTAGCCTCTCCATTCGCAGGACCTTAATCTGCCACACTTAGATAATTATTTGATAAAGATAGAAACACAAATAATGCTAAATAATTATTTCATAAAATGAATAAAATAATTTACTTGATCCTTTTGTGAGACTTTCGATGATATTCGTTTCTTTCAAAGAATACATTTCTTTTTCTCTCTCTTCATTTTGCTGATATAAACGGTGAGGGTATCTCGCTCGTGGATGTAACAAAATATACGTTCTTTCTTCTTAACGAGCATTAAGTAAAGACAGAATCCGATGTGTTTTGCGTGGTTGGCACGATAGTTGAATTTTACTTAAAACATGAATATACTTAGTACTTTATCCGTTTCGCCATAGATTTTTGTGGATACAAGCATCCATGGTATACTCGATAAAGATACACCAGAAGAAGGCGAGAACAATAGACCGAATAATCCAAACAAAACAAACTATCAATCCTCATCTGAAAAATTCACAAGCAAATAAACATATCTCATTTTATAAAGATATATAAGTATACTAAACTTTAGCCAGTTAAAAACGGCCCGTTAACTTAGAATAAGTGATTTATGCCAAATCGATATTTGAATATGCTTAAATTTATGCTCATTTCTTGCATTAATTATTTGACACTACTAATCCATAACTGTGCATTGAACTGATATCATAAACACTTAGTTCGCCGAACTTTTCTTAAGAAAGGTCCATACAAAATTTCAGCCAAATCGGCCAGTTTTTTCCAAGAAAACTTCTAAAGTAAATCTGGCATTATGGTGATTAATCCCTATTAATCTCTAACTGAATTTCGAGTGAATACTATAATACTTAGTTCGCTGCACCTTATGATAATAAATGTCCATAAACAAATTTCAGTTAGGTCGGTCGAGTAGTTTCTGAGATAATTTTTAGATTATATATGGTATTGTGGTGACTAATCCACGTTAATCTCTTTCTATGCATCGAACGGTTATCATAATACTTAATTCGCTGTATCTTATCGTAAAAAATGTTTGTACAAAATTTCAGCCCGATCGTACCAGTAGTTTCTGAGAAAAAGTGTGTGTGTGTGTGTTTGTGTGCTTACATATGTAGTATTATTTACCATTATGTATATGTATGCAATGCTGTATTGTATACACAAACACGCTGACAGACATGGACATACACATTTTAATTAATATATTTCTTGACTTGTCAATTCTTTTTTTTTTTTTTTTTTTTTGCTGTCAAAAAGACTTGGATCAACACATGATAACGTGATAATAAAAAAGAAAACGCCATCATATCTTTAGGGTCCTTGCAAATTTATTACTTTGACAGCCCCCCCCCCCAAATAAAATAAAATAAAAATAAATAAGAGTTAAAAATGTAAAAATTGAACTCAAGATTCCCCCCTTTTATGACTGATCAAACAATTTGCTGTTGGTTTGTGAATATTTTAAGCGTGTCTTTTATATTTTAACTAGCGAGGTGGAGGGGTGCGGGGCGCCCGGCCTTAGCCGGTCGTAATATACGCTTAAATATGATATTTTAATTTATGCAGATTTCGTATTTATCATAATAGAACCAATTTTCTATTAAATATTAAATATATAGTACTGATTTTTAAAGTTTTTTTTAATGCCTTGGGTGTCAGCAGCTAGAATCGAAACCAAAACATTTAGCGCTGTAGCCGCGTTCCCTACCATTTGAGCTATCGGCAGAAAGATAGATAAGAAAGATTTAAAATTAAACCACTTCAAATATTCCTATGTATGTTATCCATCCAAACAAAGATTTTATACATTATAAACCATTGTTAGCGTATAATTACTGTTTCCTGTTAATTTGAATATTATGTGACAAGTAGCTTAAGAGTTCATCGGTTGACTCCTGACGAGGGCAGAGTTAGATACAAGATCGGTTTTTAATGTAGAGTAACTCCACCCCCACCCCCGCACACCAAAACAGGCATTTTGGATTGGAACAACAATAATAAAAATTGTCTCAGTTTAGAAGTGTTTTCCTTCAGACTGAAGGCAGAAACAATAAAGTATAATATTAAAACAGATACTACATATTGCTCTTAACCAACAAGCCAAGCAGACTTCAGTATTAATATCTTAAGACTTAGTCACAATTCCATGTAATCTTTTTTTGATCTTTTAAGAAATTTTTAAAATACAATATTACACATTTAGTACATATTTCCTATCGAATTTCCCCTTCTTACTTATAATTGCGATACTTATGCAGAATAAGGACCGTGCTATCGTCGGAATTTTTCGGGTAGTTTACGTAAAATGCAGAAAAGTGCCGAAATATCGAGTCAATGAAATCGCAACAGCCAACGCCACTTAAGGAAACATTTATTTGTTTTCATTATTTTATTAAAAATAATATTTTTCTTGATTTGAACAAAAATAGAAATAATAAAATAAAACAAATATAAAAACTTTGTCATCAGTTATTAAAAAAATATTTTTCTTGATTTAACAAAAATAGAAATAATAAAATAAAACAAATATAAAAATTTGTAAAAAAATATCTTTTCATAAAACTTACCTTACAACGACTTTTTTCTTGATTTTAATTTTAATTTTATTAAAGTTTCATAAAAAATTGTCAGATAATTATTTTTTTTGTATTTTCTTCATAAGAATGAAAATAATATATTTTAATTAATTATTTAATGCATTATTTTTGTAATAACGAAATAATATATACTTTTCTTTGAAAATATTAGCAAAGGTTTGCGAAAAAAAATCACAAAACTTTTATTCGGCACTTTTCGGCGTTTTATATAAACTTCCCGGAAAATCCCGAGAATATCATTGTCTTTATTCTGCATAAATACTCATATTCGAATCGCCCATAGTCTTAAAGTAAAACGCATACAAATAAACGTTACATTTTAACAACTAGATTAAGATCATGCAATTTGGTTTCGATGATCTCCATGCTGGTCCCTATTTAATTGTCTCCTCAGAAGGACAAAGATGGATATGAGTTGGATTTTTAATCTAGGGAAAATCTGCTTCCCCTAAAAGGGGCATTTTGGATTGAGATGAAAATGAAAATTTGCCTTATTTTAAAAGGATTTCAACCTTCATGGGCTGACGGGATTTTTATCCCCGACCTCCTAAAGCTACAGAGATTAAACCATTCTTGTAATGATCGGGTCCCTGTTGATTGCGATGTAATGCTGTTCTTGCACAGTTCTACGTGGTCTACCATCCCAGGCTTTGCGTTCTCTTTTGGAGATTGGGTTAGATTATTGCTAATCGCCTGGGGTGCTCTTACCGGAGGATGCCGACGGAGCTGCCCAAGCACTTTTTGCAGGCCAGAGTGTCCCTCCTCGGGGGCACTGACTTTTCAATCCCACTTTCCAACCCTGGTGTCACAGTTCTTGCAGTGAGAGAGAACTAAATACCTTCCGCCTTCACCGATTGAGAATGGAAAAGATATAGTGTAGTATAAGAACAGGTACTTGGCTTTGCTTTTAGGCAAAAGGTGAAAAAAGTGTCACATTAAAAGTCTGTCCATCAACACTGAAATAACTTAATGCCATCCCATATTCATATGCATCGTATCAACATCGATTTTTATTTTAAAGATGGAATCATTCGACCGACGAAGATGTAAAACCAAAAAAATAAGTATTGAATGTAAATAGAGTTCAAAATAAACTTCGTAGCCTCGTAGGGGATGTCCTTTTCTTTTCCCTGCAACCTCTTTCTTACAAAAGAGATGTTGCGAGTTTGTCTCTGCTTTATCGTTATTTTCCTGGTAAGTGCTCGGCTGAGCTCCAATCTACCCTTCTCGCCAAACTTTCACAAGAAATACCCGTTTAGCAGAAAACACAATCACTAATTTCCCCCACTTTTTATCTGTGCCTAAACCTAAACGCAGCTTCCATGAACAAAGCTTCTTTCTTAGAACTGCACGCCTATGGAATTGTCTTCCGTTTTCCTTCTTTCCAGCTGACTGCAATATATTTGTCTTCAAGTCTAACGTAAACAAGTTTTTGATGAGCCGTGCCATATAAGTTAACAAATTTACCGAATTTCCATTACTAACGATTACTATATTGTCCAATTTCTACTATAAACTCTTTAACCCTTATCTTCGAGTGGCGTTTTGATCTTTATAAGTGGTGATGCGTAGAGAGATTAAGTATGCGTACATATTTCCTGCCTGAACATGCCGCACACGATTTCTGGTGCTGTCAGACCTCGATCCATTGAGTAAGATTTTGGATTCTTAGCCAGTCGAGTGAATGAACTCTCCTTCCCTGTCAATAGGAAGCCTCCAAGATGCCTACTCCCCATTTATTTTTTCTTTTTGTCACTTGTCTCCCACCGTAACTATATAACTTACTCCCCTCTAAAGACAGGAGTTCTGGAAGGTTGGACCTCTTGGGGCGACACAGTACACAGCCCTAACCTCAGCCAACAGGGAACCGGTCATTTAAAAAATATCCTATACCCTGTTGACTTCAGAGCCCAAGTAAAAACTTTGGGCAAAATATGTCGAAATCTTCACGAAGATGAAACGCGGAAAATTCTGTGTAGCTTAATCGCCTTAAGCATTAATATATATATATATATATATATATATATATATATATATATATATATATATATATATATAGAGAGAGAGAGAGAGAGAGAGAGAGGGAGAGAGAGATGTTATTTGTTTGTTTTTTTGTGGGTTTTTTTCGATACGTTTTGAATGAATTCAATTATTTACGAAAGTGAATTTTTACCTAAATGCGAGTTGGGATTAATTTCCCTTTAATCAATTTGGTACCCCCACATGGGGAGCGGTATATATATTATTTTTTAAAATATAATTATACACTGACACGTGTTTCGTCGTCTACAACTCAGACACTCTGATGAGTCGTAGACGACGAAACATGTGACAGTCGATAATTATATATATATGTATGAAGAAAGAGAAAGGATGACAGATAGATAGATAGATAGATAGATAGATAGATACATACATACATACATACATACATACATACATACATACATATACATTACTCTTTATAATAGATTAGAAGGTGTAAAGAACAATCGATGTATCGGTTTTGGAATTAATGAAATTATTAGAAACTGGTGCAATAAAATTATGATATTTACGTTCATAAAAAACTTCATTTTCAAATTTATTTTCTTCTTCTCCCGAGAAAGTGTTGATTAAAAATGGCTGCACAGATTAACTAAATATGAATCAATATGTCAAGAGAAAAAAAATGCGAAAGCAATGTCTAGATATGGCGCTGATGCACTGCATATTAAATGACAATACATAGATTTAAGTGAAAGAGAGGTTCTGTTTGCACAGTAGGTTTGTGGGTTTCTGTCTGCCAGCAGTGAAATTACGAATGTTAAAGTTGAAGGGGCTGCCATGATTATAATAAATATAACCTCTACTATTATTTAACAGAAACTGTGTCTGTGTGGGTGTGTCTGCGAGTTTGTTCCCCATGGACTCGAAAACGGCTTAGCTGATTTTTACGAAATTTCACACGAAGGTACTTCATGTGCCTGGCAGTGTTCTTAGATAACATTTTTATCGGAATGTCTTCGATAAATATCGATAATCGATACTCAAAATAATCGGATGAAAAAAAGTTACAGGCGATTTGGACTGAAGTTAACACCTTACACAACTTAACACTGTAACTTCATTTGATAAGTTTTATTACCACACAAGCCGAAATGCTCGACATATAAAATCGACTATAGGCTCATTAATATGACAGGGGCGCGTTCGAAATGAATGTTTCTGTTTAGAGCCCAATTGAAGCATGTTTCTTGACTTTTGCATTTTTAACTTAAATTCATGCCATTATACATAAAAATAATCAACAGTAAGCTCTCAGGTGCAGTGCAATGTAGAATAAAATGTATTGTGAATTTAGTCATAGCGAGAGACATGTGATCTTCCTCCTGTTGCACCGCGATGGACCCCCGACTAGAGTAGGCAATCAATCGATTTGATTGAAAAATGGAAGATTTCACCGATTTCGATGACAATAAAAATATGTGAAACATTCGTTGATCGTCAGTCAATCCCAGGCAACGTCGGGTGACCATGCTGGTAATGGATAATAGGATAATGATAGATCCAACAAAATGTTGAGATAATCAGTTGAAGAATTTTATAATTGCTAATTACTATTGATGTTACGTTGTTAAGTTTTAACTTTGGTTAAAATCAGACTTTCTTTTTTAATCGGATTTTTTTTTTGATTATCGATTTTCTTTCCCTCCTTTTGTTTGTGCCCAACTAAATTCAGTTTATTTCAATACAAATTATTTGTTAAAAATAAAAATAAACCAATCATGCACTAATTATCGTGTAGGCAAAATGTGGTAGAAATTTACACAGAAGAGAATACAGTAGTCCAGCATCTTTTAAAATTCACCTTGAATAGTTGTGTTGTTGGTGAAATTACTAAGTAACTTGGAAGTCTGTTCCAAGGTCCAGGGATTCTGATTGTGAAAGTGACCCATCTTTGATTCAGTCGAAATCCGTGGTGAAAAACTTTCTAATTGTATCCGTGTATACGACCAGGATTAAATATTAAACTACTTAAATCGATTAGGAATACAAAACTTCCATTTTTAAAAACAGGGACCGAAATTTGTCATAAATTTGATCCGCTAATACTCAGCTCATGTCTTTCGATTTTAGGCGTGCCACTTTTCTGCCCGAAATTTTCACGCATGCTCTTCAGAGGAAATTGACTCTAAAACGTCTTAGTCTTTCTTCCTCTTCAAATCTTTCTTTAAATTCATACAGTACATCGAGTGCTATTTCCGCTTCTCATAGAGTCGATTCTCTCTAGCACTCTAAACACCTTCTCCCCTCTGAGGTTATTCATTATCTCTACAGATTTGCTCTCATATCATGTATGGATCACTGACGTCATATCCGGGCTGTTGAATCTCTGTTTCATTTTAACGATTCTTGACTAGCTGAAGAAACATATCTGCAATTTGATTAGTCTCATCCTCTCTTCTTATCTGCAACCCTTCTCAGACGTGATGTTGCTAGTCTCAGTCTTTTCTGCAAATACTATTATGGCATATGTTCTTTAGAATTGGCTGAGCTATTCCCTGTGTCCTTTGTTCCAGCTTGTTTGACTCGTTGATGTCGTGGTCTCCATCAATTTACTGTATTGATACCCCATTATTAGGGCTAGGACAACAGCATATTCTTTTCATTGTTTTGACTTTCAAGTGTGTATCTGTTAATATCTTATATGCTTTTATATAAAGTGATGTGATTCTCGATTGATTAACTGTGTCTACTAAAGAATAAAAACAATGAAAAGAATATGCTGTTGTCACAGTCCTATTCATTATAATACAGCTTATTATTCCAATAGCTTTTTCCAAGAACTGCAGGTCTGTGGAACACTCTTCCTGTTGACTGTTTTCATCCTACAAATAGCCTTGTTTTTTTGTAAAATTATCTTCTTTCCTTTCATCAATCGGTTTCACGTCTTGTCTGAAGCAATTTTCATTTAAAAACATAACTAATGAAACAAATTTAGTAAAACTTCTACCTATGCTCCTCCCCTTTTATAACATTCGCAGGAGACACTCTTCTAGCTGCAACAACTGTCAGCAATTTCCCTCACGCTCTATCCGTGCCTAAAACTAAACGTAGATTCCATGATCAAAGTTCATTTCCTTAAACTTCCCGTCTGTGGAAAACAATATCTCTAGATAGCTGCTTCCCATCTAACTATAACATGGACGTTTTCGAGTCCAACGTGACCCTTTTCCTTCGTTCTCTTAAATGAGCAAGCGATACTGTAGTTCCATTAATGCCGACCATCACAGTGTTGTATCACTGACCAGCTGACACTTATTAACTCTTATCCTCGAGTGATCTTTGAGCCTTGATAAGCGGTGACTTTTTCAAGTAAAACAAAACCTGTATATTAAAAAGGTTATTACCTTAAAAGAGACGATGAATAGAATAGTACGAATTTATATATATATATATATATATATATATATATATATATATATATATATATATATATATATATATATACTAGAAAGCCGCCCGCTTGTAAGATACGCTAAAATATATTTTAATGTATGCAGATTTCGAGGGCCATTTCTTTGCTGATTATTATATTGTACCCAATATATAGTAGTTTCCCCCTCGATATAACTTGGTCGTAAAATACGCTTAAATATATTTTGATTCATGCAGATTTCGTATTTATAATTATAGAGCTTATACTCTATAGGTTATTCTAGAAATTACGTCATGGCGTTAAAATTTGAGACGGTGACAAACCAATTCAGACCTTTAGTCTATTAATAGAACATAGATAGATAGATAGATAGATAGGTAAATTTTGTACCTAATATATAGTAGTGATTTCAAAAATATTACGTGAGTGCTAAGCCGACACATATAGCGTAACAGTCTTAGTCGTTAATTTTGCAAAGTTTACTAGAAATGACGCTTGCATGACGTTCAATTTTTAGATGGCGACAAATTCAGACTTTAAGTATAATAATAGATATTAACGGGACCTGTGGAAATTCCACAGCGGCATCTTTCATATGTAATATATATATACTAGGGCTGTGATAATAGAATATACTTTTCATTCTTTTGACCCTCAGTATATATCCGCTGCAGTTAGACACAGTTACGAGGGGCGTGCAATAAGTAATGCCCTTGACCCACTTTTTTTTTTTTTTTTTTACAAGGGTGTCACCACTTATCAAGGCCCAGAGGCCACTCAAGGATAAGGGTTAATAGGTATACATTAGTCATTGTGATTTTAGCATAGTAAACAGTGGGAATTTTGAAACTTGGATTACTTAGGGGGACGATTCAATTAGAACTTGTTCACATTGGACTTTTTCTTTTTTTTTTTTTTTTTCATAGGTATCAACTCATTATCAAGGTCAAAGAGGCAACTCAAGGATAAGGGTTAAAGAGTGTACAGTAGAAATTGGACAATATAATAATCATTAGTAATGAAAATTTGTTAAATTTGATAACTTATATGGAACGGCTCATCAAGAACTTATTTACGTTAGACTTGAAGACAAACATATTGTAGTCAGCCGGAAATAGAAGTAGAGCAACGAAACTTGGCACAGTTATTAGTCTTTCTCTACATACGAACCACCCATAGTTATGCATTTCTCCCATCGTTTGATGCAGCTCTGGAGACCGTTTTTGTAGAACACAGGTTGGTCCTCCAACCACGACGTGACTCCAGAAATGAAGGCTGCATCACCTGGTAAACGCTTTCTTTTAAAAAAACAACTTCATGGCTGAGAAGAGGTGAAAGTCAGAGGGTGCAAGGTCAGGAGAGTAGGGAGGATGGGAGAGGATTTCATAACCACACGCTCGTGCTTCTGATCTGGCGACATGCGAGTTGTGGAGTGGAGCATTGTCCTGCAGGAGGAAGGTACCTTTGCTGATCTTGCCCTGCCTCTTGATTTTGATAGCTTCCCTTAATTTCCTCAAAAGTGAAGCATCATAGGCTCCTGTAATTGTGGTATCCTTTGTCAGGAAATCTGTGATCACTACTCCGTCCTGATCCCAGAAGACTGTTAGCATGACCTTGCCAGCGGAGGGCTGCACCCTTGCCTTCTTTGGAGGTGGTGAGTCCAATTGCTTCCACTGCATTGACTGGGCTTTGGTCTCTGGATCATAATGATGGACACAGCTTTCATCCTGTGTAATCAGTCTTTTGAAAAACTTTGATACATCTTCTTGGCACATCTCCAAATTCATCCTCGATCACTCGACGCGTTCTAGCTTCTGGAATGGTGTGAGCGACCTGGGAATCCATCTGGCAGACACCTTATGCATATGCAAATGGTCATGGATGATAGTTTCCACAGACCCTGTACAAATCTTGACATCTTGAGCTATTTGGCGAATAGTAATGCGCCCATCTTCCAAAATGGCAGCCTCAAATTGACGGACAGATTCCTCATCAATGGCAGAAGGGGGGGACAACCAGGTCTGGGAGCTGTTTCCACAAACTTCCAGCCATGTTTGACTTCAAGATGCCAGCGTTTTACAAGGTCATATGATGGGGCATTATTACCATAAGTTTCTTTCATTTCATCAAAAATCTCCTATGGTGTGCGTCCTTTCAAATACAAACACCGGATCACTGCTCGACATTCAACAGATTCCATTTCACACCTGACTCAGTTCAAACACCTGAAAACAGAAACCACAATTAGTTCAGAGCTGTAATTTGCTACATAACCTCTAGAGATATAAATCATTGCACATGCAAAATTTCAGCTAGATCAGATAAATAGAAGTGGGTTAGTGGCATTCCTTATTGCACGACCTCGTAATCACCCGAGAATCATATCAGTCTATATAAAACATATGCGGATTAACTCATATATACTCAAGAGTCAAAACAATGAAAAGAATATTCTGCTGTCACAGTCCTATATATATTTCTGCTGGGTATTCTGTGGACGTTCAGTATAAATGGAGACCCCGCGATATTTTTGTAGCCCTTTTGTTAAAACTGTAAAAGTATTTATCTAAGTAATCTGATTAATGTAGTGCCAGAATATATCTGGTTATTACGGTTTATCTCTAATATCCTTATAGGAATCTGTGGCATATGTCCATTGTATGGATGCCCGATGTGAACGGAAAACTCACGATATCATTATATCGTCTTTAGACAGAATAAATACTACGCTTTAATCCTAGCCAAAAGACCAAGAAGTTATATTTTAGTTTCACGTACAGCTCAAAAGTAACATCATTTGTTATGTATTTTTATTTAATGTCTTTGTTTTACATTGCGTCTTCGGTGATTGGGAGTTCGTATTCTTTCGATGTGGAGGGTGGAGGCTGGAAGCTGGAGGGTGGAGGATGATAGCATGCTCCGAACATTAAATTAGCGCATCTATATATTAATTTAATGTTCGTAGTATGTTGCCGCCTTTAATAAATACGATTACCCGATCGAATGATTTATAATCTGGAAACCGTGACACACGTACGGTTTTTAAGGTACTGTGTTATTAATATATAGATGATGATACTAGTGATGGGACGATTCCAATATTTTCCCGATTTCGATACAATTACCGATTCTGTGCTAAATTCCCGATTCCGATACAATTACCATTCTTATTTCGATTCTTTATAAATCTCTAATGATTTAAACTATAAGATTGTAATTTTCCCCGTTTTCGTAAAAACACGTTAAATATGCAGATATTTTCGTAAACGTAAAAATACAGTGTGGAAGATGATCTATCGATTATAGCTTTGCTGATAATTTATATAATTAAATAACCCGCGTGTTATTTCTTCTGCTCTTCACACCATCAATTCCTTGGTTAAGTTTGACACTGTTGTCAAACTTCCAATTTCCAAACTTCTGTATATGTAACGCACCTTCTCTCAACTGCAAACGCACTTCTGCTGATCGAACTTACTTCTTCAAAATCCAACTTCAAAATGAACATGCTTTCTGAAAAATCAACCCTCTTTTATTTCCAACGAGGAGTATCTCATCTGCATATCAGGTGGTAACATTGCAGGCATATAAAGAGATAAGGCAGCCATTTTTGTTTCATTCCGTTCCACGCCTGACCCGTTGAATTATGCACACGTACTAGTTAGGTAAGTCACGAGTTTCCCTACAAAATCAATGCATATTTATTATTTTATCATTATTGCCGGCAATGGAAGAGTTTGCTTTAAATAAAATAAAATAAAAAGACAATTAAAAGAATCGTTTTGGCATCGAAAAATCGGCATCAATTTTTCGATTCTGATACCCTCAAATCTTCCGATTTTTCCGATGCCCGATTCCGATTAATCGTCCCGACACTAGATGATGCATTATGTTAAAGGTACTATAGTATTAATACATAGATAATGATACATAAACAGTCTGAGACACTGATGGTCACCAATTCGGAGCATAAATGCTTTGCGGCATATACTTTGAAATAAATATATTTTAATGTTTTAAATCGTTCTTTCGTAATTTCAATTATAAATGTTTTTTAATGTGCCGTGGCTTTACTCCTGTATTTGTCTTGTCTCTGGAAATTTGTGAATCCAAGCAATTCTCGATGGAAGTTTGCCACATGAATGATTCGCCGCTGAGATTAATTCTTTTCATTTGTAGCCAAGATAAATTTCAATCTGCTTTTATGAAATAACTTTGATATTTCAGGGTTGGAAGATGCGTCCGTTTTGTTACTTGTTCTGTCACACTCCAGCTTGCACGCGCACCCGAGCATCCATATAAGACATAAGAACGTCTGTCACACTCAAGTTTGAAATATCGCTGTTGTAGGACTGTCACACTTGCGGTTTGTAAAGTATTTTCGTTTATCTGTTATTATTAAGTTAGGAATATCATTGTTGGCGAACACTCTGTGGCACTTAAGTTTAAAAAAAAACATTTTTATCGGTCTGTCACGCTTAATCGTTTGATAACATTGTTGTCAATCTGTCACACTAAAGTAGGAAATACTTTTTCCATTTTCTTGTCGCACATTAACGCATATAAATAACATTGCTGTCGGTCTGTTATGTTGAAGTTTTAAATAGCATTGTACAGTTTGAATGGACGCTAAGATGTCTGCTTTTCACACTCAATTTTCAAACTACATTGTCGTTGGTCTGTCACACTTTAGTTTAAAATAGCGTTGTCATCATTGAACACACAGGTTGAATTAACACATCTAATTTTAGATGCGTCTTATAACAGTTTTTTGCTCAGCGGCCAGTCTGTCATGTTTCAGTTTCGAATGATATTTTAGTTGGTCTGCCAAGCTTCAGTTTTAAATAATAATTTTGCTGGTCTGACATGATTTAATGTAAATAGCGATCTCAGTGGTCCGTCACATTTCAGTTTGAAATAGTATTTTTGTTGGTCCGCCACGTTTAATTTGTAAATAACATTTTTTCTGTCTATTATACTTAAGTCGAAAAAGCGTTTTACTTAGTCTGTGAAATAGTATATTTCATTGGTCAGTTACACTTCAATTTTAAATGAAATTTCTGTTGGTGTGCCATGCTTAAGTTTGCAATAGCAGTTTTCTTTGGTCTATCACACTTAAATTTGAAAGCGTTTCATTTGGGGTGTGCAATGCTTAAGTTTATAATACTATTTTTGTTGTTCTGTCATGCTTAAGGTAAAAGTAATATTTTTACTGGTCTGCCACGCTTAAAGTTTTCGCAGCATTCTCCAGTTTTAAATAAGAGTTGCGTTTGTCTGTCTTGCTTTAATTTGCAATAGCATTTTCCATATTTTGTCACGTTTACTTAAAAATAGCATTCTGTGGTCTGTCACACTTTAGTTTGAAATAGCATTTTCATGGTCTATCAGACTTAAGTTTAAGTTGTTATTTTTGTTGATTTGGTATGCTTGATTTTTAAATGTCACTTTCACTGGTTTGTCATATTTAAGTTTGAAATAGCATTTTATTTGATTTGCAACATTTAAGCTTAAAATATCATTTTTGTTCGTTTATCAGGCTTAAATTTAAGTTATTTTCGTTGGTCTGTCGTATATAATTTGGAAACAGCATATCGTTGGTCTGTCATGCATTAGTTTTAATTGTTATTTTTGTTGGTCTTTATGCTTAAATTCGAAGTAGCATTTTATTTAGTCTGTCAGATTAAAGTCTTAAATAACATTTTCGTTGGTCTGTTATGCTTAAGTTTTAAATAACCATTTGCGTGGCCAAATACACTGATTGAATGGACACAAGTTAATAATATAAATTTTTTGTATTAAATTTAAGATTGTTTGAAAAAGAAATATTTTTTCTTCCAAATTTTATGATTGCCATATTCAATTTATATTTTCGTCATCAATGCTGTCAAGCGAGTGTAAAAATTATTTGTAATATGAGACAGAGGGAAGAATGTCACTTTTAATTTTCCTTGGATTCAGGAAAGAAATTGATGGATATTCAGTTATTGATTCGATAATTTTTTTTTTAATACTGATGTGCCGGTCATCTAAAAAAAATACATTTTTTTCAAAAACCGACTGATCCAATTGACCAATCTTTCAATGCACAAACATTTTGCAATATTAATTGATCTTTTCTTATCGACCTACTATAAAAAAAGTTACAAAACTTGACAAAACTTTTTTGTTTTTTGGCCGCCATATTGGAAAAGTAGATTTTAATGTCAGAATTGTTGCAGAAGAGAAGAAATTTATAAATTTAGATTATGATTATGTTAGTATTATTAAGTCGAAGAAAAAGAAACTCGGGCAACGTGTCAAAATAATGATTTGTCGGGCAGAGGTTTATTCAAAAACAAATATTATTCTTCAATGATCATTATTCCCGACCTTTTTCCAACGATTTGCTATCATCATCATCATCATCATCATCATCATCATCATCATCATCATCACCACCACCACCACCACCACCATCATCGTCATCATCATCGTCATCATCATCATCATCATCATCATCATCATCATCATCATCATCATCATCATCATCATCGATCGATCTAAAATCCGTTCTGCATGGAGGCATACAGTTGATGGCCTTTAGGAATCGACCACTAAACTACCTCTTCCTCTTGCCAGGCCTTTATTTAACCCTCTATCATTCGAGTCCCTTGCTATCATTTCCGGTTTCTTTTTCCGTAGCCCTGTAAGACATGAGAACTACTCCCTCTACTATTCTACATGCACTATCCATCTTATGCATTCTTTCAATGTGGCTATGCTATTGCAGTCTCCTGTTCTGCACACCTCTTTCTATACTGTGTAGATTTAATACACCATGACATTCATAAATGAGACTTCCGAGTAATATTAGGTAGAATTATAACAAAATTTATTGTTTGACAAAAAAGTTAAAATAATTTTATATATATATATATTATTATTATTATTATTATTATTATTATTATTATCGCAAAAATCAAGAGAATAAAATATAAAATGTGATCATAGTGTGTATTTTCTTATGCATTATGATTGCTTCATAAATATTTGGCCAATTTTATATATCATAAAAAAATAGTCCAAAATAGCTATTCTTCAGATGGCAAAATACACTATTTATACATATATGAATACACTCATAATCTATATTTTAAGAGATCAGCAGTTGGACATACTTCTCCAACACTCCTATATTTATTTTTAATTTTTATTTTTTCGATAGCCTTCGGAGTTAGTAATCACCCCATTTTCGTATTCCTACTTTTTCAATGATATTTCGACCAATTACTTATTTTAATATTGATTTAATCTTTTGTTTTTTTTTTAATTTAATAATTGTTCCCCCTCCCAATGTATTTATTTAATTGATTTATTTTCCAAGTTCTAATATACATATAAAAATTCTCGTTTAAATTTAGATGTTCTGCTATTTCCTCCTTAGTCTATAATAGTTTCGTATAATTTTTTTTTACACATTATGATCTACTAATCAATTTTGCTTAAAAAGAACTGCAATTAAATCGTTAATTTAAATAGTATTAATTAAAATTTATCTTCATCCTATACTAGTAATGTGAATAATTTTAATTTTAAATTTATCTTTTCAATTCTTTTTATTATCTAACCATTTTATAGTAATTTTTTTTTATATCTTCCTCTCCATTATCATTCGTAATATATTTACATTCTAAGGGAGATAACTCTATTTTGTCAATATTTTATCAATTTATCGAAATTCCAGGCATTCATATTTTAATATTTAGACTTTAGTAGTCATTAATCACCTTTGTTTAATTTGAAACTTATATTTCTAATATTATCTTCTTTATAACAATCTAAGCTCAATTTCTCACTTAGTTTTCTTCAACTTTATGTTTTGTTTAAATTTATTTTAATCCATCCTAACCTGTTTGTCTCCAGATCTTGCAGTTACTTAATGTAAGAATTTTGTTCATTATTGTGCTATTGAAATTACCCGAGTGTTATTTTATTACTCATAACGATTAGCAAAATTGAAATCACTTTTATTTCTCCTATTTAAGTTATAATGATAAGCATGATCTAATAACGTATTTATTTATTGCATTATTACTATTAAATTTAACATTATACTAAGTATATAAGTATCAGTTTGTATTATCTATTAAGTACTTGCTGAAAGATTCGCCATATAAACATTTAAAACCTATATTGGTGATGGGACGATTCCGACATTTTATTCCAATTCTGATACAATTACTGATTCTGTACGAAATTCCCGATTCTGATACAATTACCGATTTCAATTCCGATTCTTTATAAATCTCTAAATATTTAACAATAGAGTTGTTATTTATTCCGGAGTCCCATTCCGACATTTTATTCCAATTCTGATACAATTACTGATTCTGTACGAAATTCCCGATTCTGATACAATTACCGATTTAAATTCCGATTCTTTATAAATCTCTAAATATTTAACAATAGAGTTGTTATTTATTTTGGAGTTCCATAAAAACACATGTTTAATGTGAAGATACTTTCCTAAACATAAAAGTAGACTTGCGATGGGTGATCTATAGGTTTTAGTTTTAATGTAAATCTAAAATCAATAAGTGAAACGATTATCGACTACGTCATAAGGGCAGAAACAACCGCCAATGCCTTAAAACTCTCAGGTGAAATAATAAACGATAGCTTGTTGATATCAATGACCCTCAAGGGACTTCCAGCTTATTTTAGACCATTTACAACTGTTATAACTCAGAAAGACAAACCCATAACCTGTTAAGTTTTGAGACATTGTGTTGAACAAAGATGGCGGCGTAGTTCAGATCAGTAACCAAGATGGCGACCAAGAATCAAATGCGGTCCGTCGCGTAATTTGGTGGTGTCTGCTTTCGAGAAGCATTTTTGAACTTCATAATATTGCTGGAGTTATTATTGTCCCGGGCACGACGTTAAACTGCGACCATTTCAACCTTACTAACCAAATTAACCAATTTTCTGATTCCGATACCGATTCCGATACCTCAAAAATCCCCGATTTTTCCACATTCCTGATTCTGATTCATCGCCCCAACACTAACATATATAAATAAAACAGTAAATGTTTGTATGTGCGTGTCTGTGTGAAAATATTTAACCGATAAACTCTTAAATCACTAGTCACATAAGACTGAAATAACAGGAAGTAGTAATCATACAGCAAGGATGGTTTATAACGAGTAAAATCTTTGTTTGGGTGGATGAATAATGTGTAAAGATATATGGCAGCAAGTTGAAATGCAAATACTGTTCATTTCAACTTGCCGACATATTTTTATTTTTTTCTGCGTATACCCCAATTCAATTCATTTCTTAAAGTCTTTAATATTAAACCTTTCTTATCGATATCTCGATATCTACATCGGTACGAAATGCGGCTGGAGCGCTAAATGTTTCGGTTTCAATTCCTACAGGTGGCACCCAAGTCATTTTTTAATCGATTGAAATCGGTACTATATATTAGGTGCATTATAATATCCAATGGAGAATTGACTCAGTATCAATAGATACGAAATCTGTATGAAGGAAAATATATTAAAGCTTATTTTACGATCCCCGTTATTTTGTTTATTTTTTTTTTTTTGTAATAAATTACTTGTTGAATTTTTCTTTTTTTTTTTTTTTTTGCTTATTATCAATTGGTATTTTTGTTTCCAGTTTTTGTTTTTGCAAAACCATTATTCCAAGCTATGTAGTCTTATATCTATAATATAAAGCTGAATGTCTGTGTGTGTCTGGTTACGCATAGGCTCCTATATGCTTGACTATTCTAAAAAACTGATGACATATAATGATAGAAGATGTATCGAGACACAGGAATGGGTATGTTTGATCTGGCAGAACGGTGGTTCATTAAAACTGTGGGGTCTGCGTTCGCGCCTGGTCCACAAAGTATGGAAATAAAAAATTTAAGAATAAAAAAAAATGTTTACAAGTGTTTTTGGTATAGATGTGCATGAGAATATTTGATAAGTATGTTTTAACTTAAATAGGGATGGTATAATAAAATTGTGGGGTCTGCGCTCGCGCCTGGTGTCCATAGAAGAGAAATGGGTACAAACTTTAACAAAGACTTTTCATATCTATCTGCGTAAGTATACTTTGATAATTATGTTTCAGTTTGAAGAAATATGGTATAATAAAATTAGAGGGTGTTCGTTCGCACCTGACCTCCATAGAATGGAAATATGTCACAAAGTTTAACAAGGTTTTTTAATATAGATCCACAGAATATTGTGATAAGTGTTTCAGTGTGAACAGGTATGGTATAATAAATTATGGGGTTTATCTCTTTTATTTTTACTTTCATCATATTTTGCTTTAGTTTTGATACCCCCAAATTCAACCCAAATTTACAACCCTTCCTTTTCATAACCTATCATGCTTTCATAAATCAGAGTCCATTTTATGTAGGGTTTTTTTTTTAACCCAGTCAACGGCGGGTACTTTTGCTAGTATATATATATATATATATATATATATATATATATATATATATATATATATATATATATATATATTCAATTTGTCTTTACATAAGCAGTAATTTGTTGCATGAGCATATTTCGGTCTTCTAGTGTTTAGCAACTAGAGACCTGTTCAGGCAACAATGCCTATTTACGAAAGCGAAATTCTCAACCGTTGAGAATTCCGCTTTCGTAAATAGGCATTTTTTCCTGAAGAGGTCTCTAGTTGCTAAATACTAGAAGACCGAAACATGCTCATGACTATGTAGCAACAAATTACTGCTTATGTAAAGACAAATTGAAAATGTAACTTGCTCTTTTTTTTTTTACATAGGCATCACCACATTATCAAGGCCAAGAGGCCACTCAAGGATAAGGGTTAAAGAGTGTACAGTAGTAATTGGACAATATAGTAATCATTAGTAATGAAAATTTGGTAAATTTGATAACTTATATGGAACGGCTCATCAAGAACTTATTTACGTTAGACTTGAACACAACCATATTGTAGTCAGCCGGAAAGCAGGAAAACGGAAGACAGTTTCACAGGCGTGCAGTTCTAAGAAATAAGCTTTGTTCATGGAATCTACGTTTAGGTTTAGGCACAGATAAAGAGTGGGGGGAATTATTGATAGTATGTACAGCTAGACGAGTGTTTCTTGTGAAAGTTTGGCGAGGGGGGACCATAGATTGAAGCTCAGTCGAACACTTTCCATGAAAATAACGATACATCAGAGACAAACTCGCAACATCTCTTCTGTGAGATAGAGGTTGCAAGGAGGAGAAAAGGACATCTCCTACGAGGCTACGAAGTCTATTTTGAACTCTATCAAGGCAGGACAAGTCCTTTCTAGCAGCTCCTGCCCAGATGTGGCAACAGTATTTCATCCTTGGACGTACCTGGCTCTTATATAGATAGAGAATAGAATCAGCAGTGAGATATTTACCGGATCGATAGAAAGATCCCACCATTTTTCCAGCGGCCTTGGCAACAGATTTGATGTACGTGTTCCATTTAAGATCAGGAGAAATGGTCAAGCCCAGAAGCTTGTCAAAACTTGAGGCCTCCTGAAGACGAGAGCCATTCATTTCAATTGATGCCAGATGTGGATTAGAATGTTGATGATGTAAAGAGAGAAGCTTGGTTTTAGATGCATTAAAAGTAACCAGCCACTCCTTTCCCCATTGTACTACGTGCTCAAGATCAGAGGAGAGAGAATTGGAGAGAACTTGGTCGTTTACTGTCTTAGATGTGCTACCATAAATGGTAGTGTCGTCAGCATAAATGTCTACAAATGATGTAAGGATGTGATTTGGAAGATCATTAATGTAGATGTATTATTAGTTTCTAGCTTTACAACCTAGTAAGCTTACTTATGTTCTACTTAATCTAGATTAAATATACTGGAAGGAACCTTACGAAAAAATAGCATGGATTAGAAGCGGCTACACGTTAGCTATTATTTAGGATTTTTTAGGATAATGTGGTGATGCCTATGTAAAAAAAAAAAAAGAAGAAAAACCCGTATTGATCACTCTTGTATTAACCTCGTTATATATTTCATAGCTTACCCTACTTTTGAAAAATAGCAACCTCAATTTATATATATATATATATATATATATATATATATATATATATATATATATATATATATATATATATAATGAATGTTAAAGGTATAATGATTTTCGTCTTTTTCTTTTCTTTTCTTTACTACTCTATTGTATGGCACGGTAACATCTACGTCCTAGGCAGAAAAATCTATAATCGGGAGAAAGCTAATTACGAACCTCATTTTAAAAACCACCTGCAGTCTTTAACTGCATTCAATCTATCAATAGTTAATCACACACGCACACACACACACACACACACACACACACACATATATATATATGTATATATATATATATATATATATATATATATATATATATATATATATATATATATAATTTCGTCCTAGGTGCTTGAGTGCTTCCGGCATTTGCAACCTTAATCCCCCATATTAAAAGTGCCTTGTATGCTTACTAAGACAACTGAATTATCTTCTATTCTTCTAGTTTCCGTATATAAGCGTCGAGGTAGCCTATTTTTACGACCTATTTTCCCCCAATGTCTGTCTGGTCAGTATATTAAAACTCTAAACTCACTGAAATGGCTACAAGAATTGCCTTGGTTTAAACCACTACTCCCGGCAAAAATCCTAAATAATAGCAAACGTGTACCCGCTTCTAATCCATGCTATTTCTTTGTAAGCTTCCTTCCAGTCTATTTAATCTAGATTAAGTAGAACATAAGTAAGCTTACTAGGTTGTATAAATAGAAACTAATAATACATATAAGTTAGTTGAAATTAATAAAAACAATAATTCTTGAATTTAATTGACGAAAATGTTTAATTGTTTTAGTTTGAAATAATATAAAAAATAAATAAAAAATTGCTGCGGGCTTTACATTGACCGGAATGGTTGAATTGAAGAAAATAAAAATACCAGTACAATATCTTTCTTCTATTTCAGAACAAAAAACGTCGTTGACATTATTTTTGTATTAACTCCTCCTTTTTATCAAGATTTCTAACCTTACAATTTTATATAATTTGTCCTCAAATTCTGCTTAGGGTAAGTTTTAAACAAAGTATTCCAATAAGGTGTTGAATGATTTCTGTTAGATTCGTTCTATAACTATTAAACATCTTTAATGTATGAAAAGTGTTTTTTGAAGGCTTAAAATGCAGGAATGTACAGTCGTTGTGAGCAGATAAGTAAATAATTAACTCAATAATTGATATATTTCTCCGCTGACGATGATTCATACACCCGAAAGGGCTTATGGAATAAATACAATCCACAGTTGAAAAAAATAAAGAAAAACAAACCATTCAGGTAAATGAATAAGACAAATATAGAATTATTATTTATTTATTATTTATTTATCTGCTTATGACGTCTGTATATTTCTGCATTGTAAGCCTTCAAAAACACCTTTTATCCGTTAAACAATCCTTCAATCAAACCACGCCACACTTCTTATCTTTAATGTATTGAATGAGTTCTATTAATTTTTTACTACATTTTATCATTTTTGGGGGGAACTTTTCAAATTGAAAATGTCCATGATTATATGTTGTAATATTTATTTTTCTTGTAGTATTATGGTATTAATTATTTTCTTTTTCTTTGTCGTGCCTCAATCTTTGATATGTTTGCTTTATAAAGATGTTCATGTGTTCTGCAATTACATTACTGTATCTCTATCTCAGGTTGCCCTTACATGGTTAGGATGCTATTCTTAAAAATTAATTTCTAAATTTTAACTTGGTGTCAATATCCGGTGCGGACGACTGGATTCGATATCAATGAAATTAATATCGTCTTAGAAATGACCGTACACAAATTTGTTGTTTATGTTGCATGCTTGGAGCTCACATCTATCAGGTTGTTGCACAAGTTCCAGTCGTTTCATTAAAAAATGCTTTAAAACATGTTTTTGATATTTGGCAAGGTGTTATATATCATTAGAAAGCAAATACTCTATTCTATAATAATATGGTCAGCATTTTTTGCTCATATAATTTGTTCTCGTTTTTCAGAACCGTCAAATGGATTGCCAAGCAGATATCAAAAATCACATTTTCGATACCTTCATCTTTTCGCCTTTAATCGAGATAAAAAAAGCGAGTGAAGGAGGATAGCGGTCAGACATGTAGAGAATTGAGTGAAAAGATGAAGATGTGATTTTGCGACAATTTCACGCCACCTTCAGTCGATGGGAATCACACAAAAACTTGGAGCTTGGGTCCTACTTGAACTTACTTTTGCTGTTAAAATTGTTTGATTTTCTTTTAAAAAGAACGGTAGGGACTTATACAACAACTTCATATATTATACTAGCAGGCCGTCCGGCATTGCCCAGACGTAAAATACACTTAAATATGATATTTTGATTAATGCAGATTTTGTATTTATTATTATATTGGATCCAATATATAGTAATTATTTAAAAAGTACAAAAAAAAAAATGACTCGTGCGGTACCAGCAAGAATTGAAACCAACACGTTTATTATACTATTTATTTTTTCTTTTGACGTTAATGCTTGAGCTATGAAGTCATGTTTGGTGCAAGGCTAAAAATTAAAACAAAGACCAATAGCTATTAGGCCACACATGCATATTCGTAATGCTGTCGTTCGACTATCACCTGGAAAATTCCATTTTTTAAATTTTCACTATTTTGCGCCAACATTCCCCGGCTAAAACCTAAATATAAAGTTTCGCATCGATTTGAATACCTTATACATTAGCTTCATGTCCGGAGACCAAAAACTGACAGGAGTTTGGTAGGCAAGATTTTTTAGACTAATATATATATATATATATATATATATATATATATATATATATATATGTATATATATATATATATATGGTTCTATCGACTTTGAACGAACCAAGAATTACATTTATATATATATATATATATATATATATATATATATATATATATAGGTGCATACCTAAATATATATAGAAAGAGTTTTGTGTTTACTATAAGCTTTTTACGCAAATATTACGCAAGTATAAATTATTTAGAATATCAGCATGAATATAATTACACGTAATAGTTAACTCAAGATGATTATCTCATTAGAAAACCGGAAAAAAAACTAATAGGGAATTAATTAAAATGAATGTTTAAAAGAATATGCAAATCAGCTAGATATTTTACAGACGAATGCAATTCCACGACCGATATATAACAAAGTTGTATTTTCTTTTTAAATAAATTTCTATTTATTTAAAAAGAAAATGCAACTTTCTTATACATGGGTTTTCAATATGAATACCAGTACACAAAAAATGGAGAATATATATATATATATATATATATATATATATATATATATATATATATATATATATATAGTATAGCTATTAAAAGAAGAAGACTGAGTTTTTGTTTCCATTTTAAAAAGGACGGAGGGAAAACATTCGATGGAGGTTTAGAAAAAAAAATGTTAAATAAATAAAGGGTAGAGTTAGCCGATCAGGTTTCGCCCTCAATTTTCCAAGCCGAATCGGGTTTTTTTTTTTTTTTTGATTTTTTTCTTTTTTTTTTAGGGAAACAAATTTAAACGGGGGAACGATTAAAAAAATCATCGGAAAGAAGAAAAAAAATGGGGGAACAACTAAAATAAATCTATCGTTATGATAATTATACAATGGAGAGGAAATGCCTTAGAGGCTAATTACGTTCAACCCCCAAAAGACAATCCCTCTGCTTATAGAGAGAAGGTCTCTTTAAACGAACGTGAATAGTCTTCAAGACCTTCAGATGAAATAATGAGTGAAACCTGGTTGGCCGATTCTACCACCTTATTTATCTAAATTTTTTTCGCAATCTCCATCGAATGTTTTTCATATGTCCTTATTTTTACCATGGATATAAAAAAAAAACAGTCTTCCGTTTTAATAGCTATAATAATAGTTTTGTACCCCCACCAAAAAATAATGATATATATATATATATATATATATATATATATATATATATATATATATATATATATATGTAGTAACTAATAGGCAGTCAAGAACTCCCCCCCACTAATCCAACAATCATGGGGTTGTTTGCACGGAAACCGAGAAAGCATACATGCTTGCCTGTCAGTTTGCCTCAAACTCTATTTGCACCCAGCAAACCACTTCCTCCTTGATTTTACTTTGTAAAAAGAAACCACACTAAACCACTGAAAATTATTCCTTCTCAAGTACATGATATCATAAAACAGACACCTCAAAAGCATGTGGACCTGATCTCATCCCGGCTGTACTATTAGAAAAATACTTCAAACTTTTAAACAAATGCATTTTAACGAACCATGCTTCCCTGACTGTTGGAAAATTGCTTCTGTGGTACCAGTTTACAAGAATTCTAGCAAAAGAACTGACCCATTAAATTATCACCCCATTAGTTTCCTCCTAGTTTTCACCAAAACATTTGAGTCCATAATTAATCAAGCTCTAGTAAACCATCTTACAGTCGCTAAACTTCTGTCCGACCACCAATATCGATTTAGGCAAGCCCGTTCAACTGCAGATATCCTAACTGTAATCTCTGAATGTATATAGCATGCACTGGATAAGGCAGGGGAGGGGAGGGGAAGACAGTAGCCTTAGATATACCTAAGGCTTTTGACAGGGAATAGCACAATGGCCTTTTCAGGAAAATCAGATACTATGGTATTACTGGACGAATACTTAACATAAGTGTTCCTTCTTAAGTAAGAGAAGAATCCAGGTTGTTCTCGATAGTCGTACATCTAAACAATATGATATAAATGCGGGTGTACCTTCGGGATCAATCCTTGGACCTTTATTATTCCTGATATTCATAAATGACCTCCCTGATAAAATAGTCTTTGAGATGGGCATGTTTGCTGACGACACCACACTTTATAACAGGCACTATGGGAAACAAATGAACGCATACAAAGGCAATAGCGAAATCCTTAGAGGAAGATCTCCAGTCTGTAGTGGATTGGAGACAAATATGGATGGTAACGTTCAATGCTGCCAAGACTAAGCTTGTCTTCTTTCCTTTTCAATCACCAATAGCTATGACTAAAGATACATTACCTGAAAGTACTTCAAACTCCTCGGCTTAACGTTCACAAGAAACATGAGTTGGAACAGATACATAGAGAGCATTGCAAAGACTGCTGCAAATAAGCTAGTCTCTCTCTCTCTCTCTCTCTCTCTCTACCGTGCTAGAAAGTTACTTATGCCTGAAAGTATCCTGTACCTCTATAAGGCCACCATTCGTCCATGTATGGAGTACTGTTGTCACATCTGAGCTGGTGCATCTGTTATTAGTTTCTCCCTCCTGGTCAGGATTCAAAAGAGAGTGGCCAACCTGATAGGCCCTGAACTGTGATTTGAGCTTCAACCTCTGTCCCATCGACGAAATGTTGCATCCTTCTGCCTGTTTTACAAGTATTTTAATAATGGATGCTCTTACAAACTACAAGCCCCTTAATTTAAATACACCAGACAAACCTGACAAGCAGCAAAGTCCCACCCTTACACAGTAGAGATCCGTAGATGTAAGAAAGCCTTCTACTGTAATAGTTTCTTCACCAGAACTGTTAGACGTTGGAATTCCCTTCCGGGTTCCTGCTTTCTCAATTGTATTGACATGCAGAAGTTCAAGTGTAATATAAAGAGTTATCTTGCTGCTCAACTCCTGACATAGTATCCCTGCAGCTTTTGCCCCCTACACCAAAGTTGCCCTGTGCTTTGTTTGGGGTGAAAATGTAATAGACATAATATAGAAAGAGACTGTCAATAATATGTTAACGTTTTGAAAGAAAGAATGTCCTTGAATAGTCCGAAAGCCAGTGTCTGTTTTTTTTTACCTTGAAAATTGATCAATATTAAAATTGGAACATATTAGTGCCAAACCATCATTTGCTTATGATGTTTAATAATTAACATGCGGTTTAGCTTTATATTGGATTGGAAAATCGAGAAAACAGGCAGATAGGCCGACAGTCTTCCTCTTTTATGTTATATGGATTATAGATCGATCTTACAAAAGAATTACATTAAGACAAAGAGAGCAAAGATAAAGAATTGGAAGAAAAGAGATCTGTGGAGAATATGCCATCAGTAAAATAAAATAAAACATAAAAGAAACTTTGCAGCCAATTTACTAAAATGTCAAAAATGTTTCTGCATGATTTCAGTTTGGCTGAATGCAATCTTTATTAGTAAAAATGATTTACTTAGACGAGGTTAAATAAATCTTGTCAGTTCAACTAATTTCGATGCCCATAAATATAAATATTAAAAAATGTTGTTTTTTTTTTACAAAAAAAAGGAGGATGCATGAGATGCAAAAAAAAAAAAAAAAAAAATTAAAAATATATGGGGAGAATAAACAAATATGTTGGTTGTGCTAAGTATGGTGCTTACCAAAAATTCTACTGTAATAAAAACAAAAAATGGTATTAAAAACTATAGAATCACAAACAAAAATGGGTATGCTTACAATACTGTGTTTTATAGATTGGATTGTTATTTCAAATTTAAGTATGATAGACTAACAAAGATGCGATTTCAACCTTAAGAGTGACAGATCAACGAAGCATAAAAATACTATTTCAAACGTTAATTTCACAAGCCAGCTTAAATGCGATTTCAACCTTAAGAGTGACAGATCAACGAAGCATAATAATAAAAATACTATTTCAAACGTTAATTTCACAAGCCAGCTTAAATGCGATTTCAACCTTAAGAGTGACAGATCAACGAAGCATAATAATAAAAATACTATTTCAAACGTTAATTTCACAAGCCAGCTTAAATGCGATTTCAACCTTAAGAGTGAAAGATCAACGAAGCCAACTTAAATGTGAGCAAAAACCTTGAGCATAAAAAGAAACAAAAT
This sequence comes from Euprymna scolopes, assembly GCF_053919585.1. NCBI lineage: Eukaryota > Metazoa > Mollusca > Cephalopoda > Sepiida > Sepiolidae > Euprymna > Euprymna scolopes. The sequence goes on along the minus strand of NC_136498.1, from coordinate 62,109,679 downwards.
GCTATTTCGAACTTAAGACTGACAGACAAACGGAAATGCAATTTCAAATTTAAACGTGAGAAACTAATGAAATTAGTATTTGAAAGTTAAACGCAAAGACCACTAAAGACACTATTTGGAACTTAGGATTGACAGACCAATAAACGTGCTATTTCGACCGGAACAGGAAAGATAAACGAAAATTCTATTTCAAACTAAAGTATAACAGAATAACAAAAATTATATTTCAAACTAAAATATGGCAGACAACGGAAAATTTTATTTCAAACGTAAGAGTGGAAGACCTATGTACGCGTTATTTCAAACTTTAGAGTGACAGACCAAGGAAAATTCAATCTCAACCTAAGGAGTGACACGCCATTGAAACATAGTAAAAAAAATGAAAATTCTATTTCAAGCATAAACGTAAAAGACCAATAAAAGTACTATTTCAAACTTAAATTTGACAAGCCAACTTGAATGGGATTCAAACCTTAAAGCATAAAAAGAAATAAAATGCTATTTCAACGTTAAGAGTGACAGACCAGTGAAATTGCTATTTGAAACTGAAGAATGACAGACCAACGAAAAGTCTATTTCAAACTAAAGTGCGATAGATCAACGAAAATGCTATTTCAGAGATAAGATTGACAGACAAACAAATATTCTATTTCAAATATAAATCAACGAATTGAAATAATTGAATATGAACACAAAGAAAATAATCTCATCTGTATATTTGTGTGACGATAAAGAATATTTAAAACTAGAAGCGTGGCATGCCAACGAAACGGCTCAAATTAAAAGCATAGCAAACCAATCAAAATGATCTTTCAAACTGGTGCCTGACAAATCCACATAATGGTATTTCAAGCTAAAGCCTGACAGACCAACCAAAATGGTATTTGAAACTCCAGCGTGAGAGATCAACGGAATGCTATTTCAAACTGAAACGGGACAAAACTGCAAGGACGCATCTCATAACAACAACAACAACAACAACAGCAACAGCAACAACAGCAGCAACAACAAAATAAAAGTAAAAATTAAATAATTAAAAATATAAGAAAATAAAAAAAATAAAATAAAATATGTCATCTTTTTTCTTTTTTTTTTTTTTGGTTGATTGATTTTGGCTTCATTGGCTAGCAAAGAACTTTGTAATCCTTGACACTTGCCGTCCTTGGGATCAATGTTTGCTATGAACCAGAAAGAAAGAAATTGGATCTTTTCATTGTAGCACATGCACCAGTTGAAATCAAATCAACTAGTCAGATTGAGTTCTTTATGGCTCAAATATCGTTTTGCCGAAAGAAATATAAATGATAAAAAAAAAGTCTTAGCAATTCTTTTAGGCGATGAACAATTTAGAAATTTATCAATCATATTTGATTGGTCTATTTTGAATAATTCATTGTTGTTTCCTGCAAAGAAGATATTGGGCGAATGACCAGACAAATGGATAGTCTTGCAGACTATCTAATCGCAAAAATCTTGTTGGATCTGTTGTAGTCATTTATGTACTAACTCTGTGAGATGGTAGTTAGAGAGGGTAGATTCAGATCATCCGGGGGTTCTCCCTCAGCACTAAAGTCACCACAGTCTATATCATTGTTGCAATGAGTCTATCCTGTTGACTGAGACTGGCTTTGGTTCTGTGAAGTTCTAGGAGGTCCACCCTCCTAGACATTGCCATCCGACTTTCGATGGAGTAAGTCTATTGCTTGCTGTCTTTGACGCACTGACCAGGAAATGCCGACGGGGCTGTTCAGACAATTTTAAATAAACCAAAATGCTTTAACCTTTAAGAACACTTACTTGACTTTCTTCTACTTTCCGACCTTGTGTCACGTGTTTTTGCAAACAAATACTGAGTCGCGGCCATTGTGGGAGTTGCTTGTACTTTGTTGGCAGGGATATGTTCCTGTGCAGTTCTAGGAGGAATACCCTTCCAGGTTTTACCTTCTCACATGCTAAAAAGGGGTTAGTTTATTGCTAATCGCCTGAGGTGTCTCTAAGGGGAATGTCGATGGGGTTACCTTACTGACCTTGTGTGGCATATTCTCGCTGTGAGAGGAAGATAAACATTGAGAGGATCAATTTCTACAAGGAGGATACCGATACTGACTGACGACTGTTCAAAAAGTCAGATGCAAAGAATTAGTTATTATATCTCAAATTATTTTACCTAAAATAATGATTTACTATTTTTTCAAGGCTGTAAACAGACTAATATTTACTCAAAACAAATGTAACCGTTTATCTGATAACTAAAATATATAAAGTAAAAGAGATATTTATTTTTAATGATTTAAACTGTTTTTTCGTTGATGACGTTGAAACTGAACCGTAACATACCAACAGTGTAGTTTTAAAGGATGCTTGGCAAATGGGTTGGAATAAGTATTTTTTTTTTTACAGAAAGCTAAATACGTAATACATGTATAACAATAAAAACGAATAAATCGCATATCAATCTGAAGTTCTTGGAAATAAAGGGGGCCCCCTTCCTGGGGTAAACACTTGGTCTCTATATGAGATACATAGATATCCAAATACGACATTACAGTTCTCCTTTACATCTCAAATACTGAATTGGTAAAAAGATGAGAACAATTTCCTCTTTCCCCAATGGACCGTTTAAATATGTTATAGTATATCTTTCTTGTGGATTCCAGGACAAGAATTCATCTAGTCTGGTGGAATATCAAGCTTCGTGCCGTTCCTTGATATAACATTACTTGGAAAAGGTGCACCATTCCTTGTAATATCCAGTGTGATTTAGCCACACAAACATAATAATAAAATGCGTAACAGAGCAACACTAAAAATTACACTAAGAAAACCAAAAATATTACCATTGGAAATAGTAATAACTCAAATACTAACAGCAATCAGTTAAATAGAAATAAGCTGTTCAGTTTGTCCACTTCAAAATAAATGCCTAACCGAAAGCGTTGTTTACCAAGCAACAATATTTTTCAAAGAAAGCCCAAATAACAAGAATTACTCTGAATTTCAAACCAGATATTCCAATAAAATTGCATTCAATAAAAAAAAAATGCTGAATAGGATGCTACAAGAAGACTGCCCCAAGACTGCTTCAGGACCGCCAAACCCAATATTTCCTCCTGTGTTAGAACACATGCTATGTGATATACGAATATCTGCACATGATGTTGCTAAGCTAATCAAAAACCTTGATTCCAGTAAAACAACGGGCCCTGACAGTATTCCAATTACAGTACTCAAAAAACTCCAACCAGAAATAGCGCCCATACTTACAATAATGTTTAAACGTTGTCTTAAGGAGAATAGCTTCCCATCACCCTGGAAAATCTCATCATATGCCCTATATATAAGAATTAAGGTGATCGCTCATCTATCTCTCAGTACACGTCAATAAGTTTCCTGTGCATCATGAGTAAGTTGCTGGAATCTGTGTAAAATAAAGAAGTAATCAATCATCTCAACAAAAATAACCTTCTTAGTGACATGCAATATGGTTTTTGTTCTGCTAGATCTGCAGCAGATGTGCTAATGGTTATATCTCATAGGATTAGCGAATCTTTCGGCAGAGGTTATCTTTCTAGGGAAATTGCTCTTGACATATCTAAGGCCTTTGATAGGGTATGACATAAAGGTTTACTGCATTAGATCTCCAGCTACGGTATAGCTGGAAATGTCTTATTATTAAATCATTTCTCTCTGATAGGTTCAACAGAGTAGTGGTTGATGGGCAGACATCAGAAGCTCATAGTATTTTTGCTGGAGTCCCTCAGCGGTCCATCCTGGGCCCAACTCTCTTTCTGATCTACATTAATGATCATCCAAATCACATGCTTACATCATTCGTAGACATTTATGCTGATGACACTACTATCTATCGTAGCACATCAAAGACCGTAAACGACAAAATTCTCTCCGATTCTCTCTCCTCTAATCTTGAGCATGTGGTACAATGCGTAAAGAGGTGGCTAATTACTTTCAATGCATCTAAAACCAAGCTTTTATGTTTACCTCATCAACGCTCTCATCCGCATCTGGCATCAAGTAAAATGAATGGCTCTCATCTTGGGGAGGCTTCATGTTTTGACAAGCTTCTGGGCTTGACCTATACTCCTGATCTGATATGGAACATACATCAAATCCGTTGCCAACGCTGCTGGAAAAATGGTGGGATCCTTCTATTGATCCAGTAGATATCTCATGGCTGATGCAATTCTCTATCTATATAAAAGCCAGGTAGGTCCAAGGATGGAGTACTGTTGCCACATCTGGGCAGGAGCTGCTAGAAAGGACTCATCCTGCCTTGATAAAGTTCAAAATAGACTCCGTAGCCTCGTAGGACATGTCCTTTTTGTCTTCCCTGCAACCTCTTTCTCACAGAAGAGATGTTGTGAGTGTGTCTCTGTTTTATCATTATTTTCATGGCAAGTGTTCGACTGAGCTTCAATCTATGGTCCCCCCTTGCCAATCCCCCCAACTCTTTATTTGTGCCTAAACCTAAACATAGGTTCCATGAACAAAGCTTCTTTCTTAGAACTGTACATCTATGAAACTGTTTTCCGTTTGCCTGCTTTCCAGCTCACTATAATATGGCTGTCTTCAAGTCCAACGTAAACAAGTTTTTGATGAGCCGTTCCACTTAAGTTAACAAATTTACTGAATTTCCATTAATAACGATTACTATATTGTCCAATATCCTGCTGTACACTCTATAACCCTTATCCTCGAGTGACCTTTGGACCTTGATAAGTGGTGATGACTATGTAAAAAAAAAAAAAGAAAAAGATGGCGACCGTGGTCTTTTAATGTCCATGGTCTCGAACAGTTCTTGAAAAATCGCTTCTCACATGCTCCACTATAAAATTGTTACCGAATATTTTTAATTCACCAAACCTGAATTGAGTTCCGTTGTCTGATACAATCTGGTCAACGAGATCGAAGCAGGGGGACAATTCATGTAAAAACCAATGATTATTTCTGTAGTTGGTTTCTTATATTTTAATATTTCCTGTCATTTAGAAAAAAAAGCAACAGACCCACTACAGGGCCCTAATATACATTAGAGCTGCCAGTAAATGTGCTGTTAATTCTTACACTGTTATTAAGTGATGGGTCACCAAAATATGTGTTGATTCTGGATCACGGTCGCTCAGTTTTAGGTAACGCTCTGAACATTATAAGACTTGTTTTTGCTGTCAAAGCATACACTTTGGACAGTTTCATCGCATTTTTTTATAGTTGGGAGTCACCACATATCAAGGCCTGAAAGCCACTCGAAGATAAGGGTAAATAAATGAATGATTGTAGCGTAATACTTGTTAATAGTGTAAATTGTGTAGAATTTGATTATTTATGGGGACGGCTAACATTGAATTTGAAGTCTGCCATGTTGTATTCAACCGGGAAGCAGTGTTTCACAGGTGGGCTGTTGGGCTTTGTTCATGGAATCTGCATTTAGATCTAAACACAGTTAGAGAATGGGGAAATCTCATATAGTGGTTGTAGATGGTCGAGTGTTTTTCTGAAAATCTGAGAAAGGGGCAACGATAGATTGGAGATCAGTCAAGTACTTGTCTTTGTCTTTGTCCGTGCTTGTCCAATACACTTAACTTTTAATGAGACTTTTCGTTCTCGAAATTCCAAATATTCAGCATATAATTCATTCAGTAATCTTTTCTGTAATGCTTGAAGAATATCTACTCTATCGCTTTACGCTTCCTAGGTTTGTTGACGTTTTTCTTTTCTTATATATTTTTCTAGGAGGGCTACCCGGTATTGCCCACGTGTGGTGAGGTGTGTGTGTGGGGGGGGGGTAAAAGAAAATGGAAAATAAAGAATAAGCGAACATAATAACGCTGTTTAAATATTATAACTTTTTTTAATCAGAAAAAAAAAACAGCGAACGTGATGCAAAATGATACTAGGAGACAATGTAAACAATGAATCAGCATAATATTTTTTTCGAATTTTGCCGGGAGTTCCCGATACTTATTTTGCAACTATTGCCACGCAATGCACTCCTACGAATTTACTCCACTTGTAACCCCTTCACGTAAATATCTCTGAAAAAACTCTACCCTTTCACTATAGGGGTCCCCAGATGCAGGAATCTCACCCTTTAAAAAACAAAAACACAAAAAAACCCCTAACAGCCTCTTTCCTTAGACCGGTTACCTTTGGAATTTTCCTCCCAGTTCCTAGTTTCCCTGACTTTAGCAACATGCGAAAATTGAAATGTAATGTGAATAAACATCTTGCTTTAACTCTTCCCCATACTTAGGATGAATCCTCTAAATCTTTCCCTTAATCGCAGTAGCCCATAACACCTCAATGCCAACATGTCTTGTTTCAGATGAATAAAAATAAAAGGCAACAAAAATAACAAAAAAATATCACAATTGGGTTCCTCATAAACAAAAGTGCGTTTGTGATTTTTATAAAGAGCTTTGTTTTTTAACGCATCCCTATGTAGACAGACAGACAGACAGACATAGTACACGTATATATAATAGATATAATGTTAGCATTCCATATAACTGTTGACTTAATGCAAATTATACTAATTATGTTTTTTATTATATATTTGAGAGAACAAATACAGAACACTGACAATCAAAAGAAAAACACTTCGTTTTATGCTAATTGTGTAGCTCTTGAAGTTTTTCGTCGTAGACAATGCTCAAGTGATGAAAAAGTTAATAAGAATAATGATGCACAATTAACAGCACTTATAGTAGATGCTGATATTAATTGGTGATATACACTTAGTTAAGATAATTATGTTCTGTGCCAATCTCCATGAAAACGGTTGATTCCGGGGGAAAATTGTTCCAATTAGCTTCGGTTAAATACATTGAGATTTTACATTGTTCTCTCAACAACCATCCGCCGTATTAATGAGATCTTCCACCATGAAAAAAGATTGGTACAAGTGGTATGTATGAATGTACCTATAATACGTCGTATTCATTTTATCACATTATTTAGTAGTTTTTTTTTTTTGTTATTGTTGGAAGTTATTCGTAGCTTTCCTTTTTTTCTTACTAACGATTAATGTTGCATAATAATGTCCATGCTTGAATAGAAAGTTCTAGTGACACCTTAATGGTTAAAGGTGACCCCAGACGGACGTTGCGAAACCATCTTATTTCTAAGGATATATTTTTTGTCTCTTGCAACTGTGCTTGCCTTCTTCTTGATAAAAGAAGAAAAAGGTGTGGCCATATGGTGTGCTTACTATTACTGCAAACCTTCTCTGGGTCGCATCCATCAAATCCCGGCTCACGGGACCAAAGATGCAACCCAGCAGAGCTAGGGCGTACACATGGGCAAGAAAATGTGCATTAACCCTAAGTCCTGATGGCTACACTTTTAACTGTCTACTGGTAGATACCTCAAAATATAACCAGACGCTTACTGGCTATTGGAAACTACCGCTCTGATACTGTGCCCATGCGGTATTCTTATTATTACGTCCAATCTCCAAAATAATTCCCCATGCTTGAGAATCAATTGTGGCACCTAAAAGTAAATTCATTCTTTTAATCCAGTCACTGACAATAAAAGAATGAGAATTTCAACATTCTATTTAGTAGAAAAAAACACATGATATGCTCGCTCCTCTGTTTTTGTTTGTTTTGTTTTCTTTTGCGACTAGGATAACTATCCTTACCTCACTGAAACAGCCTGGCACAAGTATACATACACTAACAAAGGCAACACACGAATAACGTCTACGGAAGTTAATCACACACTCTGGCTTGCCTTCATACACACTGACAAAAACAACACATGCACAATGCCTATTGACGTCATTCACACTGGCCTCTCACACTACTCTCTTTGTCAGAAACATCGTTAATGGAATATGAGGATTAAAGGATAAGAGTTCTATGGCTGCCGAAAATAAACCAAAGTGTAAAAACTATATCGTTTGATGGTATCGCTAGTTGTCACTAGTTGACTGAAACATACTCACGAATGTGTAACGATACTTAAATGTTTATGTAAAATAAATAAAAAGTACATGTATATATATATATATATATATATATATATATATATATATATAGTCAAACTGTATAAGCAACGCTGAGCCTGGTCAGTACTAAATGGGTGACTATTTGGGAATTCTATGAACTGTATGTGCTTTCCACTTATCTCAGCATTGTTTCCTACACTCGTTCTTCTTTATTCAGATTGAACAGAATGTACACTTCATTTCTCTTTACCGTTTCACTCACATTGAACTCTTTCCTACACTCCTTATTCAGATTGAACAGAATGTACACTTCATTTCTCTTTACCGTTTCACTCACATTGAACTCTTTCCTACACCCCTTATTCAGGTTGAACAGAGAGTACACTTCATTTCTCTTTACCATCTGACTCTCACTGCAAACTTTCGGTCTGTTTAATTTATCAGAGGGTGCATTTTATTTCTCTTCGAAAAATGAACGCCCACTGCACGCTTTCCTATGCTATCCTTGTTGTATTAATCAGAAGTGCGCATTAAATATTCCAGTTAATTATTTTTATATAGCATAATCTTCTAAACGAATCTCTGGAATATGAAAATGGGATAAAATATTGCTCTCGTTAATGAAGAAAGAAGAAAAGCTGTATTTTGATGAGAAACTAAAGGAGAATAAAGGAATTTAATAAAGGAATTATTTAATCTAAAATGATTGGATTATGTAAAACAAAAAAAAAAGTGAAAACGGAAAACTACATTGAACATTGCCATGGAATATTACAGTTGTTTCAAGAATATGAAATAGTTTAGATGAGGATCATTTTGAAAACTACATCTGACCAGTGAGAGTTGAAGACCTATGTTGCCCTAGCCTAGGTGCCCGGCGTTGCCTGGGTGCTTGGAGTAGTGTGTTGAGCACAAAAAAAGTGGTAGTAGGCAGACAGGCTCGAACCCGTAACACGAAGGAGGAAAAGAACGTGAAAAAAAAGGTGAACAAAAAGTATGTGATGTGTTTGCTGTTGTGCCCATCATCAAACCGAAAGTGACATAGATTTAAGTTAAGGCTAGACAATCGAAAAGAGGCGATGACTTTCGAAAATATCGGCAATAAAAAAGTTCCGCTCCCTGTAGAAAAGTGCCCAGTTAAGGGTGAACGAATGAATGTTATTTGGCAGTTTTTTCGATATTTGTCGTCCAATCGGTCGGACTTCAAAATGATACTGATCTCGTAAAAATTTGTCGCCTCTGTCGAAAGTTTTTGTGAACCATACAAACATACATACATTTATACATACATTTGAACTGACAGGTGAGATTTATATTACAGATGTAGCGAAATTTCAGAAGAATGATACGATGGATGTGTTATGTTAGTCTTAAAGACATTCTTAGTTCTCAGCATCCCAAAAGATGATTAAATCTTTATAGTATATAAAGAACAGAAATTCTATGATATGACCATGTTTTAAAAAATATAACCAAAATTCTTTGATTAGAACATGTAGAACAGTTTCGGTAACATAGTCAGTTTGCAGGAGAAGGCCAGGGAAATCATGGGGGGGACGAAAAAAATGGATGAGAGAGAAAGAGTGATAAGTAATTGGCCAGAATTAGTCACAAATACTTCTGAGTTCATTTGTTTAGCAAAATCATTTTTAGTTATGATTAATTAACAAGCATATTAATGCTGTCGGCCAAGGGAAAACTCTATCAAGTATGTGTATGTAGTGTGATGATGTATGGAAAGGAAACTTGGCCAGTGAGGGTTGAGGACATGCGTTGCATAATGAGCAATGATATGCGAATAATATGATGGGTGTGTAATGTGATTCTTACAGACAGACTTAGATCTGAGAACTTCAGAAGAAGGATTAAATCTGGACAATATAGAGAGATGTGTACAGAAAATGAGAACTTCAGTAGTATGGCTATTTAAAAAAAAAATCAGCTATTGGATGGATAGATATAGAGCAGTTGAGATAGCAGGTCCAGTTCACGGGAGAAGACCAAGGAAAACATTGGAGGAAGTGATAAAAATGAAAGAAAGAGGGATGAATAAAGATCTGGACACGCATAGATTAATATTTAGAAATCAATTTCTTAAAGCCGTCCAACACATGCCAGCATGTAAAATGGGTAATAAACTCAATATGATGATGGCGGGTTTCATATTGGACGTTATTCTCAGTTGCTGTAACCTCCGACCTCCTTCAGGTGTGGCATGTCAAACTCGGGAATTTGTATAAAATTGTGGACAGGGGAAAATTGTATTGATAATTAAATTTTTTGCCTTTGGAAGAATTAGAAGTGATTATCACTAAGCACTTTATTCTTTGCAGACTTTGTTTGGTTTTTTAATTTATATTCTTTTAAAATCTTGTAAAGTTATATATATATATATATATATATATATATATATATATATATATATATATATAGTAATCCACATACGGTACTGTTTCGCTGTATCACAGCTTATCAGTGCGGCTAGACAGGGAACTACATCAAGTCAGGATCGAAACCCAACCGCCTGTGTGACAGTCATGGTTTCGAACCATTATGCTAAATCGGCAGCTGCTGTGCAGATAGTGAATTAACAATGTTTTGGCATCGTCCGAATACCTAAGCTCGATTTTTTTTAAACAAGTCCACATACAGTGTTGTTTCATTGTATCACAACTCAGCTGTGCAGCTAGACTAGCACCTTTCTTTAGCTGTGGATTGAACATTGAACCTACAATCATCACATTGATGTTTGGAAGTTCTAACAACTGGATGATGGATCAATGCTCGTAAACGTCTCATCAAATATCTATGAAATAAACACTTGCCCATTGCTTTTACAGTGCTCGAGCTGCTAGTTTCTTTCAATAGCAAAATAATCAGCGGGTGAGATACATTTACAACATAGCTCAACCTAAAGAGAGGGGCTTAATATATAGTCATCGACATGCAGTACTGTTTCGTCATATCCTAACTCATCTGTGCGGCTAGACAAGCATCTTATCCTAGCCGTGGTTATATATATATATATATATATATATATATATATATATATATATATATATATATATATATATATACTAGCAAAAGTACCCGTCGTTGACTGGGTTCAAAAAAGCCTACAAAAAATGGACTCTGATTTATGAAAGTATGATAGGTTATGAAAAGGAAGGGTTGTAAAGAGATATCTTATAATTTGGGGGTATCAAAACCCAATCAAAATATGATGAAAGTAAAAATAAATAGATAAACCCCATAATTTATTATACCATACCTGTTCACACTGAAACACGTATCACAATATTCTGTGGATCTATATTAAAGAACCTTGTTAAACTTTGTGATATATTTCCATTCTATGGAGGTCAAGTGCGAACGAACACCCCATAATTTTATTATACCATATTACTTCAAACTGCAACATGATTATGAAAGTATAATTAAGCAGATAGATATGAAAAGTCTTTATTATGCCTATGTTTTATTGTGCCTATTTCTATTCTATGGAGGCCAGGCGCGAACACAGACCCCACAATTTAATTATACCATCCCTATACCGTCCCTATTTAACTTAAAACATACTTATCAAAGTATTCTTATGTACATCTATATCAAAAACACTTGTAAACGTTTGTTTTTTTTAATTTTTAAATTTTTTATTTCCATACTTTGTGGACCAGGCGCGAATGCAGACCCCACAATTTTAATGAACTACCGTTCTGCCAGATCAAACGTACCCATTCCTGTGTCTCAATACATCTTCTATCATTATATGTAATCAGTTTTTTTTAAATAGTCAACCATATAGGAGCCTATTCACACACACACACACACGCACACACCCACACACACACACACACACAAACACATCCACACATACACACACACAGACGCACACATAGACATTCAGCTTTATATTATAGATATTTGTGTGGTAGAGAGGAATGGGATATAGTCGATGTGGATTAGAGAAGACGAAAACAAGTGGCGATTTACAAATCAATAAGTACACACATATATGTCTATATATACATATATTTATTCAATTGTATTAAGTATAAATGTCTTACTTGTTATGTCTGTTACAATATTCATATATTTTCCCGAAATTAAAAGTTATAGGTTAAACAACGATATTTTGGGAGTTTTTGAATGCGTATGGATTTAGGTCGTATTTTAACGGATAAGGCTGGAGAGCTGTATGTTTTGGCTTCGATTCTAGCTGATGGCATGCAAGTCATTTTTTTTTTACTTTTGAAGTTACTACTATATATTAGGTACAATATAATGATCAACAATGAATTTGCTCTATAGTAATAAATACGAAATCTGCATAACTTATAATATATTTAAGCGTATTTTACAACCGAATAACGCCGGGCTGCTAGTATATATATATATATAAATATGTTATAATCATGATAAATATTGCTGCATTACACAAGTAATGCATTGCCAACCCACCAACAGCAACCTGGCATCATCACAGCACCTTTTTATAATAGAATATCTAATGTAAACGGCTGAATAAGCAGAACAATTTTTCCTTGATGTAATTACTTTAAAACGTCCAAAGTAAATCAAATTAACTAATATTGTACTATATTGATATTTAGAAGTCGGCTCAAAGAGAGGTAGAGCAGCACGGCGGGGTAGGGGGGTCACCGGGTAAGATGAATGGAGGTAAAGAATAAGTCTAGAGAATAATTCTTTGGGGAAATCGGAAGAAAAATAAAGAAAGGAAAAATATTCTTCGATGATTTATGTGTTTTAAATTCAATTCCATTTCAAGAAAATTATTTTATTGCGTACGAACCTTCTTTCTTCCAAACACAGAATAATAAAAAAAAAAATAGTAGAAACACGAAAGAAAGTTTCTCTAGGGATTTGTTTAAATTCAAACATTATCCGTCGGAGAGAGATTATACTAAATGCGATGGTGGCAACTTTTTTTTTTTTTTTACTCTTTTTTTTTCATCCTAAACAAGTCATAGAAAAAAGAAACAGGGATGGAATTCCAAAGGTTTGCAGTCTGCGAGAGGGAAAAAAAACTTTAAGAGTATAAGGCTTTCCGGCATCTAGGCATCTCAACAGTGAGGGTGGGATTTTGCTGCTTGTCGGCGTATGAATTCATCAGTGGGCATTCTATTAAAGTACCTCTTAAACAGGCACAGGAATGGAATATTATTGTGGCGAGACAGAGGTTAGAGCTTGATCAATAGTGTTATGTAAAAAGGGACAGACCCCAGTAAGTAAAAGAACAAACTAGACAAATTGAAAAGGAGACTTGGAAAAGATTAGAATCGAACCCAGTAAAAAAGGTTAAAAAAATAATAGATATTGAAATCCTAGGAATGCAGAACGATTGTCATTGTTGTCGCAAATAACTAAATATTATTTATGTCAGAGATAGACATTTAATTTCTGAATGCACTCGATTGTTCATTCTTTTAGAAATAACAGGATATTAAATATGTCAGTTAAAAGAATGAACAATACGAGTTTAGAAATAACGATTAACAAATAGGTTAGGTATTGAACAATTAAATTTGGGAATTCTTTGTTTGCCAAAAGTATGTTTGGACATACATACATGCACACACACATACACACATACATATGCATACACACACACACACACACACACACATATATATATATATATATGCAGCATTGTGGAAATCAGATTCAGCATTGAATCCATGGGTAACTGGAAAACAATGATTAATGATTAATAATCATTTAAAGTATCAATGGTTTAATATATATATATATATATATATATATATATATATATATATATATATATATATATTAGTATTAGGACGATTAATTTGAATCGGAATCGTGAATTGAAAAAATCAGAACTTTTTGGGGTATCGGAATCGGAAAAATTTGTGCCTATTTTCAGATGTCAAAAATGATTATTTTAATGGACTTTTTTATTTGATTTTCTATAAAGAAATATATTCTACCAATGATAGTAATACAAAAATAATGAATATCCATTGATTTTAAAATATTAGTTTCAATTCTAGCTCATCGTACCCAAGTCATATATCTTTTTTTTTCTCGATTAAACGTGTATCGTCCACGCATGTATGTATAGATGATAGTATAGGAGTTAGAAGTAGTGATGATCTGAAGCAACGGAGACATATGTAGCAGCAGCGTATGCAAATGACCAAACCGTGCTGCTAGGTGACGACACAGCCGAGGAAGAGGAAAGGTGGGGAGAGATTTTATAAAATCACCCGCAGGTTTTCTGCAGTGTAATGTGGAGTAATACATGTTAAACTTCCTCCCCAGTTCACCGTGTTGTGTCCCCGACTAAAGCAGGCAATCAATGATTTGAAAGAAAAAGTGCGATTTTACTAATTTTGATGACAACAAAAGTATTGGAAGTGTGGAACATTCGTTAATCCACATTTAATCACGATCAACGTCGGGTTTCCCTGCTAGTATATATATATATATATATATACTAGCAGGTAGTCCGAACGTTGCCCATGATTATATATATAATATATGTTTGAAATCTTTTATTTAGTAAAATAGAAAAATAGTTGCTTTAATGTTTTGCATATTCAACTCCCACTTTTATGTTTAAGACGTTTTTGTCTAGAGCATTCCTTCTTCTACATTGGTTGTTCCTTCAGAAATTTAAGAACTTACTCTACACTACCATTTGAACCACAAGATCAGGATTCAATACATATATCAATAGCGGTATTTACCCGTCTTCATTATTGGTGGATAGGGCACAAGGCCGGCAGAATTCTCCAGTTGTGGCGCCTCAATCGATTACTAATTAGCTAATCTATTCTGAAAGAGAGATTGTAATATCTGGGAGGACGAATCTCCTAGAACGGTATAAAATCATACCCCAACCCAAGAAAACAATGCCACTCTCATACCTGTGGATTGAGTGTCGTGAACGTATCCTCACCTTATGCTTACCATTTATGTGCAACATATCTTTCTTAATGATATTTGTTAAATTAGCACAGCAGCTCCACTTAGATTCGAACCTGGTGACTTGAGTGTGTCATCTGCGATTTTACATTCAAACCTATTCTACAAGTACATGCCCCTATTTAGATTAAGTTAGACGTGTGTAAATGTGTATATATGTATTTGTATGCATAAGGTACGCTCCTAAACTAATTAACTGATTCATTAATTTTGGGATAGAACAGCTAATTTAAAATAAAAAAAATATTTAATTTCATTTAGTTTTTTACAAAAAAGGAGTAGAAGCCATTTCTGAAAGTTTAAATATTAGCGATTGTTGTAAAATCTTAACAATCGGAATTAGACATGAATCCATGATTATTGCTCGAATTTCAGTTTTTTTAGAATAATTAAAAGATATTTTAGGATGTATATTATGGGCAAAACGTCCTTTTTAAAATCCAAATTAAAATATTTCAGATTTGCATTAAATTTGATGCAGAGACATTAGATATCAGTTTAGCAAATTTCCTTGGATTCCAATTTTTGCAATAAGGCCCCTTACCTTTAATCCTTAAATTTAAGACATTTGCAAGAATCCAAACTATCTAATGCATGTTTATCAAAGTTGGAACCAAGATTCTAGCCAGATTATATGTTGATCTCGGTTTTGTTTCATGGCATAGAACTGATGCAGAACAGGTATGTTTCAGGAATTAATTTCCCCTGTCCTGAGACAAGTATGTCCATCGAAACAACAAAGACCATCTGATCTAGAGATGATGGATGACACGTGCTGGGAGTTTGTTTCTATTTACTTACCTTCCCACGAGGGCAGAGTTAGACACAAGGTTTATTCTTATTAGAGGTGTGAAAATATAGCTCTTCTAAAAGGGGTACTCTGGATTGGAATAAAGTTTGTTTAAAGTGAAGCTGATTTGCACAGAGCCAGTCTCGTTCTCTTGTCGCAACCAGTACCAGCACAGGGATGAGGCAGCTGAAAACCAATGGGGGTGAAGGAACTGCCGGAAGTGTCGACTTCCTGCTACATACAGCGCCTGGTATTCCCAAAGGGTCGCTCATCTGGTATTGATCACGCTAAACCTTGCTTAACTTGGATGATCTAATGCCAATGCTATTATGCCATACAATATTGTTATAATACATGCAGGCATAAATACATTTTATATTGTAGGGGAGGGGAGGTTATTTGCTTAAAATAGTGTCCATCGCATTGGACTGCTTTAGTAAGTTGGTCTCTTAACTTGTTTTCTTATTTCGAAAGATAAATAAGAAAATTCAATTAGAAAACTCGAAGTTTTATTCGAAGAAGAGGAAGAGGTTAATGCATTTTACAAGAGAAGGAAAAGGAAAGGCGTATAGATTTTCTTCAAATTTTGTCCAAAAAGTAAACTTTTTCCTTAATTGAAAACCATATAGTTAGATTCTCATCAAAACGCAATCAATTTTCTTCTTTATTTCTTTATTCATTTATTTTATTTTACTTTATTTAATGCTTTTTTTTCCTTATTTGTTATTTGCATGCGTCAGAGAAAACATCTCGACTTGTTTAAAAATATTCAAATTGGTTGCTTCTTTAAATAACCAATCAGAAAGACGGGTAAAATAACTCAGAGAAAAGAGTTCTAACTTTGATTGCTAGCACAAAACTTCTTTTTTTCTTAATTTTTTTAAAATATAAAAATCGCTCCAAGACAAGGCATGAAGCCACTTTATATAAGCAAAAAAAAAATACTATTTCAAGGTCAAAAACTTGCTGACGATAAGAGTTAGATGGAATAGATTCTGACCTAAAAAAAAAAAAACAACAATTCTTCCGTCTTTGTCAGAAATATCGCCTATGGAATGTGAGGACTAAAAGACACAATAAGGGAAGCGAGAGTTACGTTGCTGCTGAAAAAAAACCGAAGTACCATTTTATACTTCTCTATAAATGGTTTACTTATTTGAATTCTCAGACGTAAAAAAGAAAAAAATGCAATCTATATAATAATATGCTTATGTATCTTTTGTTTGTATGTTATCGACTTTCACACACATTTAAAAAAAAAATGAGATCGTCGATCAACAAGGATGGTGATTAATAATAAATCTGATGTTGCAAAGCTCCAAGATTTCAAGTCTACCCCTTTTAAAATGAATTGTTCCGAAATCAAAATATGTCGTCCAATCAACTAAAATAAAACAAACCTTACAGGGTGGAACGATAAAAGTGTCGCCCTAAAAAACAAACAAAAAAAACACTATATCTTTATTTTAAAACTTTTATTGAAAACTTTTATTGAAAACATTGATTTAAGTAACTTAATTATGTAATAGAGCTGGCATCTGTTTAATGTAGCCGCCTTCAGCCTCAATCACTGCTTCGGAACTGGGAGCATGCTTTTTTCCACAAGTGCCAGCGGAAGCTTGGCAAATACTCAGTGGATGGCATCAGTCAAGCTGACTTTGGTGTTATGGGAGGTCATGTTGGTGATGTTCTCGATGCATAACATAAATATAGAAGTCCAGCAGGATAAAGTCGAGGGAAGAGGGGGCAGTGAGAGAAGGGTACAAAGTCGTAGCACTCCTTCTGATACCGGGTCTCTTTAGACTTGTGGGCCGGTGCTGAGTGCTGCTGTGACACCCAGGCTCTGTCAGAGACCAGAAAATTATACCAGAGGACCACCACACTCTTTAGCATACCTAGGTAGACTTTGCTGTTGCTTTTCAAGCCGATTTGAAGATGTGAGGTGGCATGATGTAGTCTTCACTTGAAACCACACCAAAGATCATAACCGTGGCCGGAAACTTTGTTTTCTTAACCCTGGACATGTCCATGTTATTCGTGGCAATCCAGCAATGTATTTTGAGGGTGCTGGCAATGTTCCTATTGTCATAACTTCATCGGGAGTGAATATGAGTTGTACAGAGGCGCATCTCCAATCTCGCTCGTCGAACATTATGCTACTTTCAGGAGTATTTATAAACATATTTTAATGTTTTCCGTTATTTTGATGCTTATAGCATGTGTGGTTTATATAAAAATTCATTTAATAGTTATCGCCTAAAATTTCGTTTTAATTTAGGGTCGCTGAAATTATTTCAAGTAAAGAGCATTAAAAACTATTTCAAAACAAAAAAAAACATGAACGGAACTTTTATTAACAATGGCAACATTTATTTCTTGTATATTTATTTTTTCGGGTAGTCGTTTGTTGGCTTTTCTGCTAAACACTCTTACTAAATAATATCGACGAAATATCGAAAATCAAAGAAACAAAAACAGTTTTGAAAAATAATGAAGCTTTACTTACTTTAGTAAAATAATCTGAAACAGCAAAATGGGATATTAAAAAAGTAAACACGTAATTACTTTAGTTTTTTAAAAGCAAAGAATCGATATAATTATGAATAAGAAGAAAATGGCGCCCTTTTCAAGCAGAACAGCTTCGTTTCAGTTTTACAGTATTGAACGGTGTAGTATTGCGCCGTCGGATTCAAGGTTGTACTATTGTAATGCAAAGAACCCGCAGGAAGCTTTGTAATCAACTGAATTTCTTCTAGTACACTGACAAAAAAGCTTAAACAGATGTATAAATAAAAATAAAAATAAAAATGTTATGTAAATGTTTTTAAAAGACACGTAATAAGGTGAGCAGGATTTTTTCCTTCTTTTGACACGATAACAAGTAACGTTCTTATTTTTTATTATTTATCTAGTTATCTATTTTCGAAATAGTGCCACGTGCAATTGGAAAATGATAAAAAACAGAGTTATGCAAAATTTATGTCGAGAATTGTCTAAAGTTCCGACTTTTTTTTGCTTTCACTTTAATAAGAACTTGAATTTATTCGACACAATATGATTCAACTCAAAAAATAAATAAAAGCTAACGTGAATTAAGATTAAAGTTAAAGTGTTATTGTGGTCCCTCATCCATTTTTAAAAAATCTTGTAAAACTTTGTGACATATTTAAATTTTATGGAGGTCAGGCGCGAACGAACACCCAATAATTTTATTATACCATATTTCTTCAAACTTAAACATAATTATCAAAGTATACTTACGCAAATAGATATGAAAAGTCTTTGTTAAAGTTAGTGCCATATTTCCATGGAATACAGGCGCGAACGCAGACCCCACAATTTTATTATACGATCCCTATTTAAGTTGATACATACTTATCAAAGTATTCTTATGTACATCTATATCAAAAATCCTTGTAAACGCTTTTTTTCCATTTTTTTTATTTGCATACTTTGGGGGCCAGGCGTGAACACAGTCCCCATAATTTTTATGAACCACCGTTTTGCCAGATCAAACATACCTATTCCTGATCCTCGATACATCTTCTATCATTATATGTAATCAGTTTTTTTTTTAAATAGTCAACCATATAGAAGCCTATTCGTGACTACACACACACACACACACACACACACACACACACACACAGACGTTCAGCTTTATATTATATATATATATACCTTAGATTTTCATGTTTACTCAAAATATATATATAGAGAAAAAGAGATAGAGGGAAAGAAATGTATATATATATATATATATATATATATATATATATATATATATATATATATATATATATATATATGATGAACTCCCGTTGATTTCGACGAATGAGCTTCTGGCACCATAACTAAGTTACTCGGAAATCCACACAAATGATTTGTTTATAATGGTGAAGGCTTTGTGTAGAACCATCAACACTTTTTGGTATTACTGCTAACCTTTGTCGGTGCAGATTACTACCACAGGACAAAGTATAGAGTAGACCGCAGATTTTTACATCAGAGTTTCCTTCTCCTAGAGGCATGCCTTAACAAAGACTGAGGGTGCATCTCCTCCAGTTAATTAACACGCCCCCAGATACCTACCTGGAAATTTCTACAACTCGGTACGGTACATACAGCGCCTAACCTTTCACCCATCTGGTACTGGCCAAACTCAACGTTACTTAACTTCAATGATCTAGCGATCACCAGGGTGTCAACGTGATTGTGGCATATATATATATATATATATATATATATATATTACTGAGAACTAAATTCTTATCCACGGAGCAAGATGTATTATATGCTAGTAACAGTTTGTTATTTCACTCACTAGTATGCTCTATCCAAGAAAGGACGCATTTTTAGTCATGTACAGAATGTTTTGCCCCTCCTGTAAGTGCATGGTGTCTTTTTAGAAAGGACTCTAACGAGAAAAACATCGGGGAAACCAATGCTAACAATAGAATCATCTCATTCATACAAGATGGATGAAATTTTCTTCAAGATGTCCGCAGTTGCAGTTGCAAATATAACAGGATACATAGCAAAATAAAACTTGTTTCTCTTATTAGCAAGTAAACGATGAAAGCTGGTCTTGATGCCTACCTGTGTTATTTATGTGCGTGCATAGATTAGATAGTTCCGGCTCTTCTGTAAGCCAAGGGAATATCCAGTTTATTGCGATTTTTTTCCCTTTACTTTACTATTTATGAAAAACCTTCGCATTCTTTTTCTTACAAAGAGATGAATATAAACGGTAGTGTTCTTCCCATCTTAACACAGTGATAAATGGTTCAATAATTGGAACACGCACCCCCCCCACACACACACACATACACACACACATGTAGTCTTAGAAGTTAAAAATTATATAATAAAAACTTGTCCTTTGTTATTTTGTCAGTAAGTCACATAATGTCCCGTATCTCTGAATAGTTTTACTTACATAAACAAACAGTAGTACCACTGTTCTTAAAGGGCTCATCAGTTGTTTACCATAAAAACACTCGTCTAGCCAAAACCACAATCAATAATTTCCCACACTCTTTGTCTGTGCCTAAACCTAAATGTAGATTCCATAAACAAAGCTTCTTTCTTAGAACTGCAAGCCTGTGGAACTATCTTCCGATTGCCTGCTTTCCAGCTGAATAAAATGTGAGTGTTTTCAAGTCTAACGTAAACAAGTTCTTGATGACCCCCCAAGTAATCCAATTTACAAAATTCCCACTACTTATGTTTACTACGCTATAATCACATTGACTGATGTATACCCATTAATACTTATCCTCGAGTAGCCTCCGGGCCTTGATAAGTGGTAATCCCTGTGTAGTATATATATATATATATATATATATATATATATATATATATATAATTAACAGATAAACTGTTTCTGAACACGTTTTTAAATGCAAATAAAATAATTTTCTTTCCTTTCTTTTTTCTTTCTGTGTTCTTTCTTTTTTTTTTCGAATTAATTCTGGATTTTAAATCCCTCATCATGAAAAAGAGTTCTTAAGTTTTGTTTGTCTTTTTTTTTTCTCCTGGAAATAAAATGTCCATCATTGTGTGTCTGGTATTGCACGTAGCATTCTGTAGTTTTTTTTTTTTTAATTTATTTCTAAGGGATTTTAAATCCGAAATTAATTAAAAAAAAGAAAAGAAAATTCTTTTATTTGCATCTACAAGCGTGTTCTAAAACAGTTTATCTGTTTATTCTATATTTTTATTTCAAGATGCTGCTACTCATCGAAACTTTTTCACCCCCCCCACATATATATATATGCATATATATCTATATATCTATAAAATTAACGTGTCTGTGTATCTGTGTATCTGTGTGTCTGTGTACATTTCCCTACGCAATAACTCTGTCAATTTTAAGTCTACAAACACCGAAATTTGATATACAGGGTACTGAAATTTGGGAAAATCGATGTGATCGGTTTTTGGCCAGAAATTTGGCGATTAAGGGGTCAAAGTTCAACGATTTGTCCTTTGAGAACTCTACCAAACTCCTCCGACAATTTTGGGTCTACGCACTTGAAATTTTAGATATAGGTTCCTTGGACATTGATATAACTTAATAACTTGAGTTGATCCCAAAACAATAAATTTTAAGGCGTCATAATAGGGGTCAAAGTAAAAAAAAATTGACCTTTGCGGTCTCTTCCAAATTACTCAGACAATTTCTGGTCTAAATATTTGAAATTTTACATAAAGGATATTCAGAGATAGGGCAAGCTTTTTCATCAGTTTGGCTCAAAAAATTTTAGTTACCAATATATAAATGTATGTATGTATGTCTGTTTGCAAGTCTGCCTTAAACTTTCAATAGAGGTGACGGATTTTACCAAGATCAGTATCGTTTTAAAGTTCGACCTTTCATACGACAAATATCGAAAAATTGGCTAAAAACATTAATATCTTCACCTTCAACTAGGCACTTTTCTACAGGGGGGGGATCACTTTTTTCGCCGATATTTTTTAAATTTATCATCTCTTTTAGATTGTCTAGCCTTACTTTTAAAAAATGTCGCTTCCGGTTTGGCGGTGGTCGTGACAGCATAAACGTTAGGTTTTACACCGTTCTTTTCCTCCTTTGCGGTACGGGTTCGAGCCTGCCTTCCTACTACTTTTTTTTTTGCCCAACATACACATCCAAACACCCGGGCAACGCCGGGTTGAAATGCTAGTATATATATATATTTATATGAAAATAAATTCTAAAAATCCGTTAAAAGCCTTAAAATGCAAATATTTAACTTATATTTCTCTTGCTATGTCTGTTTCACTTTTTCTTGGAAGCCACAGAACTGATCTCGCTGAAATTTGATGTGGATCTTTGTTATGATAGGGTGCAGCAAACTAAGTATTATGTTATTCGTTCGATACATAGTTTGGGATTAATATGGAGTAATAGGGATTCGTCACCACAATGCAACAATTACACTGAAAGTTAATTCGGAAACTTCTGGGCCGATCAGGCTGAAATATTGTATGGATCTTTGCAATAAGTTGCAGCGAACTAACTATAATCCTATCCGTTTGATGTACATTTATGGATTAATAAGAATTAATAAGATTTAGTAACCACAATATCACATTTACTCTAGAAGTTTTCTCAGAAACTACTGGGCCTATGTGACTGAAATTTTGTATGAATCTTTGCTATGAGAAGATGCAGCGAACTAAGATTATGTTATCCGTTCTATGCACAATTAGGGATTAATAAGGATTAATAACAAGTAGTATTTCATGCAAAAATGAACACAAGATTATCCGTAGGTGTTAGTCGGCAGTGTCTTTATACAAACATTGACCGCCACTTTTTAATGTATTTCATTTGTTTACCTACAAACAAGGGCTTTGCACAATGCTAGGCAACGGGTAATGTCGTTCAACAACAGTGTTATATCGAAGAAAGGGTGGGCTTAATTTCAACATCAAACCAAAACTGTCCGTTGGAAGACACTGATGAGATGCGAATATTATTCTTTTTTCATTTGAAAGTTTCTGTTATATATTAAAAGTTCATTCTTGTTTTATTAAAATTTATGACTCCCTACTTCCTCATTGATAAGTCATTAGCTTGTCCCTTTGGGTTGGCAGAATTTCCGGTTCTTGTTACTGTAGGGGTCACGTGAGGGGGAGGGCTTATATAAACTTTCGCATGGGTGTGCCCTGGGTTTTTTTTTTTTTTTTCGCCCATTTTATTTCAGCAGCAGGACACGACTGAAGCTCGGTGACACCATGCCCAAAACGGCAGTCAAAGAAAACAAGTCAACTTCCTGCCGTTACCAAACTGAACTGAAGATTATCTTGTGACAAACCCTAGACAGCAGTTACAAGTAAGCCATCATTTATCTCCGAGTTCCTGCTTGAATTGTAACCAAATCTGACACCAAAAGAGATAGAATTGAGAGACGCACACGTGCAACTGGTTATTCGAACTTTCCACCCCAGATAAGTTCTTGCGAAGCATGTTTTTCGCGAATCTTTTTTCTGTACAATTAACTTTTTCTTGCATCATTTATTTAGCCGGTAAAATTGCTTCAAATGTTGTACAAATTTGTTGTTTCTTCTCGCAAACCCAAACATCATCATATTTCTGTTCCAGAACTTATACTCGATTTATTAGCGCATTCTCATATGTGAGAATTGAACTTTTTTCCGGAGTAAAATTCATCCTAATATATTTATTAACGTCCGTTAATACCTTGTTGTTAACGGCGTGTCCTCTTGGTATAATGAAACGGTATTTGTCAACACATTTAGTCAGAACTTGAGCACGTAACCAGCAAATAAGTATACTAGAATGGACATATGTCTAGAAGTATCGTTTTTCTTTTTTTATTATTTAAATTTTAAAATCGTCGAAAAGAAAGCCACTGGTGAGATGCAAATATTTTTTTTTGTTTATTTTATTTTCCATGTTGTTTTAGTTATGTATTTTTCAGGTATAAAACCTTTTCTCATAGACATGTTGGGTGTTGCTGGGCAATATTAAATGTTACGTTTTCTTGGTTGGTTTTCAAATGTAAATTGAAAAAAAAAGATGAAGCTAATTAGATATATATTTTGAAATGAATACATATTTGATGAAGACTCCAAGATACTAAAAATATTTTAAAGAGAAAAAAAATTATTATTATTATTATTATTATTATTATTATTATTATTATTATTATTATTATTATTATTATTACTACTACTACTACTACTACTACTACTACTATTTATTTATTTATTTATTTTCGTTTTGGTGAAGAGGATGTGGCCAATATGTTCCACATTTTTCATTGAATATTTCTACTGCATATTGAAAAAAGAATATATCTCGATATTACACTTAGCAAATATGTTGATAGAGGTTTACTAACTGTGCTCATTAAGTATTTTGTTTTATTTCTTTTTTATCTATCTTTGTGTAGTGTTTGTTAATTGTCCAGTTCCCCATCATGCTCAATGTAGTTTTTTTTTTGTTATTTTTTGTAAATAAAATTTAATTGAAGCGATTTGGGGAATATTTAAACGTAAAATTAAAGCGATAGAGTGAACGTGGTATTTTGGTAATAGTATTTAGTGTAGAGTTGATTACAAATATTCATTTTGTAAAAGTAAAAAAAGTAATGATTTCCGACTACCCTCCCCCCACAAAAAAAAAATTATGCTTAAGTATGAAAGGGAACTTCAAAATTAGAAATATTGTTTTGTAAACCTTTTTGTGAATTCCAGAATTGTTTGATCTATTCCCCGCTTCATTTGTTCCAGCTCGTTTGATTCGTTGGTCTAGTGGTCTCCATTAATTTGCTGTTTTGATACTTCATTGTAATACAGATTGCTATCAGCGTAGCTGCTTTCAAAGAATTGCAAGCTTTTGGAACTCCCTTCCTGCTGACTGTTTTCCTCCTACCTATACCTTTGGTCTTTTCAAGACTAAGATCAACAGAGATCTCCTGTCTTTGCGATAATCATCTTTTCTTCTTGTTAGTTCCTTACACCAGGTGGCTTCATGCCTTGTCTGAAGCGATTTCCATTAAAAAGTATTTTCTTGGCTAAATAAAACCGCCTGTGGTTGTAGGATTCGATTTTAGAAGCCAGTGTGTTTTTTTGTTGAACCACTTATGGATGCTTAAGCCCTCTGTATTAAGACAGTACTTAACACTTATAAACGCTTCTTATATATGTATTTAATGATTAAGCAATAAATTGCGTCGAAGCGACACTGGAGACACCGTAAAAACCCAATTACATTTAAACGTAGACACCAATCATTGGCCACTAATTTTTTGGTCATTTATCAAGCGTTGATCGGTTTAAGAGCAAATTTCGAAATCAATTTAATGCAATAAGTAATGTTTATATTGAAAAGCAATTTTGTCTTACACGAATTTAGTTTATCTGACGAGATGTTATTATTATCCTCTTCATCATCATCAGCCTCACCAGCAGTATCATTATCATCATCAGCAGCACGGAGGTGATAGTGGCTAACTGGCTAATAAACGACTAGCTGTGCCTAGTTCAAATCAGTTCGTTGAACATGTAACAGAGTCTGTGTGAAAATATCTTCAGCAGCCAAAGGATAGCTGACTAGCGAAAAATAGTAGCGGAAGCAGCAGCCGTTAAAGCACGTATGCAAATTAGCTGGTGTGTGCAAACTTGCATCATGGGAAAACTAGAGAAAAAGTACTCCACGTGGGCGGGAGTAAAGTGAAGTGCACAGCCAGAGAAGATGGGCGCATAAAGTCGAAGGTAAAAAAATGGCTGGTTGTTGCCAGCGTGAGGTCAGGGGAGATAGACTCTTTTAAAGCACATGTGTGTGCGAAGAGACTTTGGAAAAATAATGAAGTGCATTGTTTCGGAAGAACCACAAATGAATGCATTTCGAGTCGGATTTATTTATTTTGATTTGTTTGCTCCTTTGCAACAGTAGCAGACGGCGTAGTGTCCGAGAGAGGTTTCAATTGTCGCAACACAGTTAAAAAGTAACAGCCACACCACATTACACACAGAAACACTTTTACTTATGGATGTTGGCAAGCTTCACATGGTCCCTCTAGTAAGTATCCAACATCCTTCTAAAGAGAATTCTTAATAGAA
This sequence comes from Euprymna scolopes, assembly GCF_053919585.1. Classification (NCBI taxonomy): domain Eukaryota; kingdom Metazoa; phylum Mollusca; class Cephalopoda; order Sepiida; family Sepiolidae; genus Euprymna; species Euprymna scolopes. The sequence goes on along the minus strand of NC_136498.1, from coordinate 62,083,349 downwards.
AGATACCAGGGATGCCAAAGGCCAACAAAATCACTGTTCTTCCTCCTCCTCCCCCTCCTCCTCCTCAACAACAGCAGCAGCAACAAGATCATCATCTTTTGCTTAACATGCGTTTTCTTCGCTGCCCTATGTTAAATAGCATTTAGAACTAGCTGATCTCTGGCCAGGACTTTATTTATCCCTCTTTTCTCACAAATCCATCCTTATCAATTATGCCTACATTTTCCTTGGCCAACCCTCCTACCAACTGACCCTGCTACCTCAACTGTTCTACATCTTAGTAGATGTAAGCTAGATGTACCTTATGAAAAAAATAAAATTTATGGAATCTTTGCTTGTTGTCCAGTGACTAGATCAAATTTAATGTAAACCTGAAATATTTGAATTTTCAACTGAGCTGTTGTGCCCATATTATACCTCCCCTTCCCGATCCGACCAAAACTCTTTAAAGATAATTCAAAGAAACTGAAATTTCATAACTTAATTTTCACAAACAGCTTCCACTTTCTCTTTGCTCCCTTTGCTTAAAATTAAATTAAATTAAATATAAGCCACATTATCTATTCTTACACCCAGAACTCTCACCCACTTTTTTCAACCTGACTATACCAACAGGATCTCCTATTTTGCACAAACTTCTTATCCTGTCCAGATTTAATCTTCCTTTGAACTCATCAATCTTAAGCCTGTGTTTAAGACTCAGATTAAACATCTAATGTTATTTATATCCTTTCTCTCCATGCAACGCATATCCTCACTGGCTAAGTTTTATTTCCATAATTCATCAAATTGCATACACATGTACGACAGACTTATCCCTTGGTTAACAGTGATGATTCTCAGTTGCTTAGAATTTGCAGAATTTCTCTGAATTTTCTTTATTCAGTAATCCTTGCAATCACACGAGCACATTTTCTTCCTCGTGCTCCAATAAAGCCTTTCTTTAAAACTCACATTACACATATAGCGTATCATTCTAATATCATCTCTTCATGCAACGCATGTCCTCAACTGTCACTGGCCAAGTTTCACCTTGATACATTGTAACACTGCTTATGATAAACTCTTCTTTTAGTCAGTTAGTAATGACAGAAGTACTCTGAACTTATTGCATCCACTTCTAGCTTTTACAATTATACTAGCACGTGCTCCAATCCATACTCTGATGGTATCACCACGTAAAAAAAAAAAAATTATCAGCAACGTTAATAGCTTAACCTTTTGCAGCTGTGTATCCTAATTGCTTGGACTCGGCTGAGATTTTATAAACATCTGTCAATCTGAGATTGGCTGATGTGTGCTGACATTTCGAGATGAAAACGACACTAACTTGGTTTAATAGCTCAATAGCTCCTCTAAAATATATGGCATAATCACATTGACACACCAGTTCCCGCTGGATCACCAAAGTTAAGCAACGTTTAACCTGGTCAATACTAAATAGGTGACCATTTGGGAGTTTCAGGTGCTGTATGCACTTTCTGCTTATCTCGGCATTGTTTCCAGTCGTCCTGGTCTTTTCCTTGCCATTGGATTCAAACAGTGCCGATTCAGGAGAGGTGTGGTTGGAGATTGCGTAACCCTTGCCTCACAATTACACGTGCTACTGCCCCCTAAGGGGTGTCCTTTGTCTTTCAAGACTGAATGGAAGCATGGATGGAGCTCCTTCAAAAAAAGGCTCTTTATCATTCTGCCACAGATAATGTATATCAGGATAATGTCCCCCCCCACCTGCATTTTCGTTGTATGCATATGAGTGAATGGGTAGTTGGTTGGAGATAACCTGCTTTGCTGTAACTTAATGAACTGTTGGGTGGAGGGTTAGTCGCTTATGATGGAAATGCACTTCATGGCACTGTTTAGGACAATAGTGCTTGATTGGAGATGACCACCAACTGTCATATTCAAAGGAAATATTACCTTTTCTTTATGAAACTAGCTAAATGATTGTCTTGTATTCAAAATATTGTAGAGTGTGGTTGTTTTTCAGCTGTCAATGTAAAAGTTAGATAAACAACCTGTTGGACATACAAAATGGCTGGATCTTTGCCAAAAAGACCTTCAATATATCAACAGAGTGTTGCATGTCAATGGGCAGCCATAGGTTTGCATACACATCTGGGCAGCGTTTACCGTCATTCTCCTTTGTGACACATCATCAGACAATGGTTGCTAATTGATGGTGCCTGTCATATCTTATATTAAGAATCAGGTTGGCCTTCCTTTTCAAGAGGAGAGTGACTAATTCCTATTATTTTAAATATGGTAAACAAGTAACGTGGTGTCCATGTTTTGGAAACATTTCTTGTGAAGAAAGTGAATTGGCAATATTTTGTAAACAACGGGTGAAAAACAAAAAAAAAAGTATTTTAACCTTTGACTGTGACGAACATTTAATAGAAACGGACGGCTGGATTTCTAATGGACCTGATATTTACTAAGTCTTCTACGTTTGCATGTCTTCTCTATGTTGTTATTTTCATAAAACGTGCTTGACTGAGCTCCAATCTTTGTTTCTTGCTTACAAGACATTCGCAGCAAGAACTTGTTTTCTACCGCAATGTAAAAAGTCTTACCCAAGTTTTGGCATCAGCGATCATCCTGGTGTTGATTCACAGTCTACCTGACACTCATTAAACCATTATCCTCGAGTGGTTTTTGGGCCTTGATAACCTGTGACCACCTAGTAAAGAAAAACGTTAGGCAGAATTTCTATGGACACTGCTTCTGTTAATGTCTTTCTCTACATCCTTGTTATATCCGTTGAAGGTGCTCGAGTGAACTCTACTCTTTTGGTTTCTCCTTGTAAAGTAATCACAGCAAGAATGCGTCTAGCTAGCACACTAGAAACGAACTTTTGATGAACACAGTTTCTTTCCAAGGGCTTAAACCATAAGTCTTTGTTTTTAACTGGATCCTCAAGAGAACGATAGAGAGGAAGATGGAAAGAGTATTTTTTTTGTTTTGTTTTATTTTACTCCAGTCGAAGTTCTCAGAAATCAGGGGGCCCACTATATCTGGAGCTAACACATGAACTCTATATGAGATACATAGATATTCGAATGTTCCATTAAAGTACTTTATTTCTCAAGCACTGAGTTAGTAAAGAAATTGAGACCATAATTTTCCTCTCCCCAATTAACCATTTTCATATGTTGTAGTATATCTTTTGTTTTGGTTTCTTGCTCTTACTGGATATCAGAACAAGAATTTATCAAGTCTGGTGGAGTATCCAGCTTCATGCTATTACTTGAGGTAACATCACTTGGAGAAGGTGCTTCGTTCCTCATAAAAGCTAATGTATGTTAACCATAGAAAGGCGATCTTATTTGGGCTGCAAATTCTATGCGATTTTGAATATTTGGTGATGGTTTACTTATAGGTAAAAATATCCTCATGCCAGGTTGTCCTGACAAAGTCTTGTATGGAGAGACCTTAGATACTCGAAGATAGTGTCAAGTAGGCATTCAAGTTTATCAAGTTTTTTTTAGTATGAACAAAGATATGGCTATTAATTAAGATTAGGATAAAAAAGGCTAATTTCATAGTAATAGATCCAGGATTCATCCTGTGTAATCAGTATGGCTATGACAACGGCATATTCTTTTCATTGTTTTTACTCTCGAGTATATATCGGACAGAGTTAAACACAGTTAATCAAATGAGAACCATATCACTCTATATAAAAGTATATAAGATATCAACGGATATACACTCGAGAGTCAAAACAATGAAAAGAATATGCTGTTGTCCCTAGTAATCAGTCATTTGAAAAAAAAAACCTAATTCCTCTTTCTTGCACATCTCGAAATTAATCATTATGTACTCAAAGCCATTTTTGCTTCTGAAAAGGTGTCAGCAAATGTCAGAGACCATCTGGAAAACATATTATGTTTAGGTCATAAACGATAGCACAGACCCTCTAATAATCTTGACCTCTACGGCTATTTAGCGAATAATCATGCATAGATCTTCCACAATAGCAGTATCAACTTAACTGACAGATGCCTTATCAGTGATAGAAACAGGGGAAGCAATCAAGTCCAGATTTCTGACCATGTTTGAATTTGCGATGTCAGCATTTTACGAGGTCATATGGTGAAATATGATTGCCATACGTTTCTTTCATTTTATCGTCTCCTGTGGTGTGCATCCTTTCAAATACTAAAACCGGATCACTGCGCAACACTCAACAAGATCATTTCACACCTAACTCAGTTCAAACTCCTGTAAACTGTAATTAGTGTAGAGCTGTAATTTGCCACATAACCCGTAGAGATATAGATCATTGCACATTCAAAAGGTTCAGCTAGATCAGATAACTATAAATGGGTCAGGAACGTTACTTATTGAACGTCTCACATAAGATTCAAGAACTGGCCTTCACTCCCGGAATACAAAATGGTGTTTAATGTTATGAGGTTACTTCGATAAGTTTCCAAACGTTTTCTGTAAAGGCATTCAAAATTGTCGTAAACTCTTGAAAATTCAGTATGTTATTGCTATATATCTTATAAGATAACTGACCAACTTTTATACTTTCAGGTTCAAATAAACAGTTACGGCAGGAATTGTTACACCTGCTAAATTTTAAAAATTCAGTCTAGACGTGAGGACAGATTAGAAGAACGATTTGCAATAAAATTCTGTTTTAAACTTTTAAAAAATGTCACAGAAACGTATGGAATGCTTCTGGTTGCTTTTGGACTATCTTGCATGAATCACACATCAGTTTTTGAATAACATAAGGGAGTCAAGGAAGGCAGGGAATCTGTGAAGGATTATGAGGAGTGTGGGAGGAGTAAGGAAGTCAGAACATTAGAGTTGATTGGCCAAATAAAGAATTTCATGGATAAAGATCATTTTATGCCTATAAAGACAATAAGTGCACAATTTAATATCAGTGTGGAAATTATATAAACAATTACTTATGAGAAACTAAAGATGCAGAAGATTTGCACAAAGTTTGTCCCAAGGGTACTCCATTCTTGTCACAAACTATTTGACCAAGATGGGCATCAAGACAGTTTCGTACCCTCCCTACGGTTCAGACTTTGCTCCATGTGACTTTTGGTTATTCTCTAAGCTCAAGGAAAACCTTACAGTTATAAGACAATAGAGGAGATTAAAGAGACTGTGACGAGGGTGATTGGTACACTTACACAAGAGGACTTCCATGGGACCTTTCAGAAGTTGTTGGAACGATACAAGAGCCTTGCAGTCGGAGGAGATTACTTCGAAGGGGACTAAAGTCTCATGTGTGTACTATCAATAAAAGTGCCTGTATTAAAAAAGTCTAGAAACGTATTGAATGCACCTCGTATGTACTTTTAGACCACGAGTCGTCGTGTATAAATGTGTATGCATAGAGTTCAACAGAAAATAGATGCTGCATGTAGATGCTTATTGGTTTGATTAGCTATCGCTAATATAAAGTGGCAGTCTTCTGAGTGGAATTCTAGTTTGCATTTTTTTAAAATTTATTTTGACGTTCATTCTTTTTTCTGTTCTTTTTTTTCTGTTTTCTTTTGTTTCCATTTCGTCTTTATCATTATATAAGGGATCGACTATTCTCAATATCCAACATTTTTTACATCACAAAAGTTGGTCATAATTATACATCAGTCATCGCTCTACAAACTGAAAAAAAAACATTCTAGTTAATTGTACTAACATAGTAGAGTTACACGCATCTATATTATATTTTTATCAACCTGTCTGTCCGTTACATTCATTTCTCAGGAACTACCAGTATGATCTAGCTGAAATTTTGTATGCATCTTTGTTTTGATAAGGTACAGCAAACTAAATATTATGGTATTCATTTATTGCAATATTTTTGACTAATAATGAGGGTATCGTCTCTGACAGTCGGGAGATTCTATTTAAAAACGATGCCGCTAGGAACCGCTAGGAACCGCTAGGAACCGCTAGGAACTGGCGAATCAAATTAATTCACGTTCTACTACTAACAAATCAAAAATCAGAATTGCTCCATGGTGTTGGTCACTTCATGTTTCATCATGGAACTCAACAGTGACAACAGAAGAACTCTTGAAGAAAGAAAGGTATGGAGCATATATTATTCTTATAAAAAAAAGTGATACCTTACATAAATATAAACTGTAATATATACCCGTGTGATAACTCTCTGATACAGCATGACTCAGTTTATACGTTGATATACTATCCTATGGCCAAACAACAATACCTACAATTTATACGTTTATAACGGGTGCCGTTATAAAAACAATATCTCTAACCCACTGTACAACATAATTTTCTTAATGTTTCATAAAAAGTCTCCAATAATTATTCATTAAATTTTCTTTGTAACAAGAAAAAGGATATTCTTTTTATTTTCCAATTAACTTTTAATTGATTTATCTTAATAAGTAATATATTTTTCATTGGAAAAATTGGCCAACGTTTGTGCGATAAAATTCACGGAACATTTGTTCTGCACTTTACAGTGTTTTACACACACTGCCCCGAAAATTCCGACGATAGCATGGTCCTCATTCTACATAAGTACCATAGTCATTAATAGACATAGATTAAATCAGTCTGCTGTGATGCAAATAGACTGTGGCTGTCCGAAACATGTGCCAATGACAGAAGAATAAAAGCGAAAAGAAAATTTTCGATATCCACTTTATTGCTTTTATTTAATTAAAATCTCTGAATTTCATGCTGTACGCAGACAGACACATAATAAGTTGCACTGATTGATGAAATTGGTTTAAAAGTCATGTTTACCTCTTCTGCAGAGGTTAGGCTTTTATTAGATTTAGTTTATTTAGAGGATTTCACAAGAATTACTCGATTGATTTGCACAAGTTTTGTAGATCGATGGAATATGAACAATAAGCAAAAATATTGCATCTCTATAGAAAAAAAATAGGACAACAAAATTACAAATTAATAA
>NC_136498.1:61991421-62071421 GCF_053919585.1 Euprymna scolopes | reverse complement strand
TCTAAATTAAAAATGCATATCGTAAATGAGCTAATACGTAATATAATCCAATTGAGTAAGTTATCTCATGAGCTTCCACTACAACCTCCAGGCAAGATTCGAACTGGGAGCATGCGGCTTTATTAGTGTGCTTCAACATCAACACCAGTATGAATCAAATGATTTATTTTGTTGGCATTCGTTTCCCAGATATCTTACTAGTTAGGATTTTTCTGGAAACGCATCGGGTATTGCGGTATATATATATATATATATATATATATATATATATATATATATATATACAGAGAGAGGGAGAGAGAGAGAGAGAGGGGGGGAGAGAGAGAGATAAAACGAATAAACCAAGTTATATGTTCATTAATGTCTTAAAATATTTGTACTGGCATCTTTTTTTCTTAATTTTATTCATCCAGAGGAAGTTTCGCAATAAAGACGAAACGTTGCGGAACACATAACTTGGTTTTTTCCTTTTTTTTATCTCTCTATCTCGGGGGAATACTATTTCCATTATTCTCATCATACATACACACACACACACACACACACACACACACATATATATATATATATATATATATATATATATATATGCTAGCAGTTCAGCCAGGCTTTGCTCGGACCCTAGGTGTTGTTAATAACTTTATGTGCATATGTTTATACATATTAAAATGTTTGAATCATGTCCAGGTAATATACATCTAAAATTTCAAGTGTTTAAACCCAAAATTAACCCAGGAGTTTGCAAAGGTCATCTCTTTCAACTTTGACCTCTTGGCAACCAAATTTTTGCCACAAAACTGATTAAAAAGCTTGCCTCATGTCTGAATACCCTTTATTTAAAATTCGAAATGTTTAGACCCAAAATTGGCTGGGTAATTTGGTAGAGAACGCAAAAGTCGATTTTTATTAACTTTGACACCAATTTTGACCCCTTAACATGTATTCTGTGAGGCTCAAATCAGATTAAACAGTTTGATCCATGTCTCCGTAACTTACATCTAAAATTTCAAGTGTTTAGCCCCAAGATTAACGGAGGAGTTTGGTAGAGTTTTCAAAGGTGGCATCGTTGAACTTTGACCTCTTGACAGCAAAATTTCTGACTGGAAACCGATTTAAAAGATTTTCCCAAATCTCAATACTCCTTATGTAAAATATCGAGTCCGTAGACTGAAAATTGACAGAGTAATTTGGTAGGGAAATGTACACACACAGACAGACACACACAGAGATAATTACATTTTTATGTACATTCACACACACACACACACATATATATATATATATATATATATATATATATATATATATATATATATATGTATTCATTTAAATTATAAGAAAATATGTACTAGTGAGGAGCATATATATTTTATAAAGTACTAACAGTTCAGCCCGGCTTTGCTCAGGCCCTATGTACTGTTCATAACTTTAAGTGCATATGTATATATTAAAAAGTGTGCATATGTACGATTATACTTTCTACAGAATAGGCTTCTTTAACTACCATAGAGAAAAGTTAGTAGAGACCGCAGACGTCAAAGTTTTTAAAGCTTTGACCCCAATTTTGACTCCTTATCATTCATGGTTTTGGGCTCAAATTAAAATAGCATGTTTGACCCATGTTCAAGTAACCTACATCTAAAATTTCAAGTGTTTAGATCTAAAATTAGCGGAGGAGTTTGATAGAGTCTGCAAAGGTCAACGCTGTCAACTCTGACCTTTTGGCAGCCAAATTGTTGCCCTAAAACTGATTAAAGAGCTTGCTGCATGTATGAATACTCTCTATTTAAAATTTCAAATGTTTAGACCCAATGTTGGCTTAATAGTTTGCTAGAGACCGCAAAGGTAAAATCTTTTGAAGTTTGACCCCTTGGATGCCAAATTTTCAGAAAAGAAAACGATTTAAAAACTTTCCCTATGTCTGAATACACTTTATGTAAAATTTTAAATGCTTAGACGAGAAATTGGCTGAGTAATTTGGTAGACACCGCATATTTTTTTTAAACTTAACATAATTTAACATCAACTGTACTTAATATCGATTTTGTTAAATTTAACTTAAACATAACTTAAAATTATAAGGTTTGATCCATGTCCAAGTAACCTATGTCTAAAATTTCAAGTGTTAAGACCCAAAATTGGCGGAGGAGTTTGGTAGAGGTTTCAAAGGTTACATCGTTGAACTTTGACCCCTTAACAGTCAAATTTCTGGCCGTAAATCGATTAAAAAGATTTTCTCAAATCTCAATACACCTTATGTAAAAGAGCCTGTAGATCGAAAATTGACAGAGTTATTTGGTAGGGAAATGTACTCAGACAGACACACAGACACACACACACACACACACACATTTTCACTTTTATTGATATATAGATATTTCGAATTGTAACAAATCAATGAAAATGAATTCTGTCTTATTTTTTGGATTATTAATTATTTTCTAGGGCGCTAAATTTATGACTCAACGAAGTTTCTGTCTCCCCCAGTAAAAGGTCACTTCCCAGTCAAACGGAACCAATATAACACATGTATTCCCTGTTATGAAATCTCCAAGGGTCATGTTCTGTTCAGGAAAGAACCACTATAAACAATGAAAACCATTATGTTCACCGGTACATAAGTGTAGTCCTAGGTAGTTTCGATTTTGAACACCTACGGAAGCTTAATTGTGTGGTCTCGGTCAGTTTTCCAACAGTGGTTTGCAGGAAAAGAACAAACAAATATTTTTTATTAAATAAATAATTCAAAAGAAACAAAGTGAACAACTTAAGTCTCCAGGTTTACATGTGTGCGGTGGGCCATCTTTTGCTGGCCGTAATTTGTAGGCGCTGGGTTGGCCATCGCTCTCTCTCTCTCTCCTGCTTTCTGTCTTCTAAAAGAAATCACTTCCAATTCGTATCATTCATTTGTGAGTTGATCACTAATTCCGTACGCAACATATAATTGACTTCAATTTTCATTTATAAAGATAAATTATTAAATAAAATCTGAATGCAAGAAAATTTTTATTTCTACAGTTATGAATAGGAGAAAAGAAAAATAATATATGCAATGTCTTTTTTTTTTCAACAGTGACTCAATGGAATCTTTTTTGACAACTGATAATCGCTCCTCTCTCTCTCTTTTTCTGATGGTCAGTGAACCGGAAAGTAGCGCGATTGGTGGAGTGAACAGCCCTGATGCTTCACCATTAACTTGAATTTTCTGCTCTTGGCTGGCTTCTTGACTCAACTCGTGAAAAAAGCACTCTGAACGTCCTTTTGTCGGGAGCTAGTAGTGTAGGGTTTGAGGAGTCTGTGTTTCTCATTCAGCCAATCCATCTTCATTACATCAAACTTTGAGACGCCCTGATTGGCTAATTGGCGAAATCACTTGTGCATATTTATAAGGTGATTTTCCCAACAAGAACTTATTTCCATCATAAGCTTTCCTACACAGGCAAAAACTGGACAGGATTGTTTACATAATAAAAAGCTCTAGTTCGGCTCTAATTCACCCGTTACTGATGTAATTTTTAACAATCACTGGTAGTCAGGTCACAAAATAAATAAGAGTTTTTTATTTATTTATTTTTTTGCAGATATTTCGTCTCCATTTCCTTTTTATCTGTCGTTCTTCTCGAAATTTTTTTATTCCATGTAATAAATTTTTTAGCAATTTTTTTAAGACATCCATATGTCTTGGAGAATTTGTTTAGTTGTCCTCTGCTATCCACAGAAACAGGTGTAAGACATACTATAAGAAGAAACTCAGGTGATTGCATAAAAAGATTAATTATAATTTATGAGTGTTAATTCTATCTTTCAGGCTTTTGAATAATGGACGCCACACACACACACACACACACACACACACACACACACACACACACACACACACACACACACACACACACACACATTGACACACATATATTGATTGATTGAAATAAGTACCATCAAAATCAGCACACCAATGCAAAACAAATGTATTTAATGCCAGTAACGTAAAAATCTTGCGTTCTGGTAATGATGAAGTTGCTGAAGATATCGCTTATGTTTTTTTACAGCATTTCTAACACAGAAAGTTGTCGAGATGCTTGAAAAAGTGGTAGTCGGTAGGTGGGAGGTTTGGAAAATATGGTGGGTGAGGCAGAGTTTCGTAGCTCAATTTATCCAACTTCTGCAGGATCAGTTTAGCAACATCGAAGAATTGGAGGAGAATTGGGCCTTTTCGGGGTGTTGTTGTCGAAGTTTCTGATGCATTTTATTCATTTGTTGACTGTACTTCTTTGCTTAATTTTTTTTTGCCTGAATTCAAAATACTGTAATGGATGAGACCGGTTGCAGACCACCAAACAGTCAGCGTGGCCTTCTTTTGGTGCTACTCTGGCTTTGGGAAGTGTCATGGAGCTTCGTCAGCATGTAACCGCTTAGCTGAGTATCACTACTTCTCGTAAAGAACCCACTTTTCATTGCAAGTCAAAACCCGGTCAACTAACGGGTCATTCATCTTGTATTAGATAAGGCAAGATTACACTTTATAACGGTGTTCCCTTTAGTTGTCGTCAATCTGTGAGGCACCCATGTATCAATTTTTTCAAAAATCTTTCCAATTTCTCCAAAGTGGTTGGAAATCATCGTCTACATTACATCTAATTTAGAAGCAAGTTCTCAAACAGTTGTGCACAATTTGGCTTTGACTAAGGCTCTTAATTGATTGTTGTCCACATCCGATGGCCGACCACTATGCTCATCATCCTTAAGACTCTCTTCGCCACCACAAAATGTCTTAAACCACCATTGTGTTGTGTGTTTAGTAGTGGTTCCTGCATCAAATGCTTCATTGATATCTCTAGCTGTTTCAACAACTTTTCGGCCTAGCTTGAATTAATATAAGAAAAATGTGTATTTTAATTTAGTTAAATATCAGCTTGTCAGGAAAGTTTCTGCCGATTTTAGCAATTCATGTTAGAACATAAAATTATTGGCAAATAGTATACTTATATTCCCGGTCAGAGTAGATTTCAAGCTACCTCTAAGAAGATAGCGGTTTCAATCCTACCCAAAGCAGACCAGCAGATTAGTTGGCCAAAATGTGGTGAGAAAACAACAACTATGGAAGGCAGTGAATACTGAGGATACACTTACAAGACTCAGTATTCCTATTCCATCATGGTTAACCACATGAAGAAGGCTAGAGGATGAGTTAAGCGGAAACGCTGTTAAAATACAAGTATGAAGATGAGGAAAACATTCCACAAAAAATGAATGCATCGCTTGTCTATTTCCGGTTTCAAAACTGGAAGCTGTTATCAAGTAGACTGCTTCCTTTTTTACCCACGTTTCTCAATTTATATATGTATAGAAAAAATAGATATCAGTTAGGTAAAGAATAAAAGCATTAATAACTGAATGATATCATCATTCTCTGCCTAGTTTGGGTTTGTTTTCTAAGAGAAACCCTGGAAACATATCCGGATGTAAAGAAAGCAAATCTCTAGCCTTCCTCCACCTTTAACCGATTTTTGTACTAAGGGAAGCTTATGTCAGTTCCATGTCAGATAAGCTGATAAGGCACTTAATCCTTCCTGCTCCCAAAGGAATTTTACACATTTAAAGCATGAATGTGTAATCATACCATTTGCTTCCTACTACATCATTCCATTATCTTTATCTCCTTGTCCCGATTCTGCCTAATTTGACACAGTATCATATATATATATATATATATATATATACATATATATATATATATATATATATATATATATATATGATACTGTGTCAAATTAGGCACATTATATATATATATATATATATACACACTAGCGCAGGGCCCCCTTGGTCTTACTTCACATAAAATCAGCTTAAATATGATATTTTAATTAGGCCAGATTTTGTATATATTATTATTATTATTATTATTATTATTATTATTATTATTATATATTATTAGATTTTATTATATATTATTAGATTTTATTATATATCATTAGATTTCAAAAATAACACACAAAAAAAACAAAAACAAAAAAAAAACGCGGGTGTCCTCAGCTGGAATCCAAACCGAGAGTAAAACTGAAGCATTAGAAGCTGATGACGTTACCACTGTACCAACGTGACACGCTTATGAACTGATTAAAATTTTAAAATAAACTAAGATGAATGTACAAAATGTATAACTATTTTTTTTTTCTATGTTGACCTATTTTGACCCCTTAAAAACCCATTTAAACCGGTTAAAGTCCCATAAAAGAACGGTCCATAAAAAATTAAAATCCAATCATTTGAGGCTCCTAGAGAAGCTCTGCGATTTTTAGTTTTGGTGCAGATAAACTTTGGAAATATGGAGTCAGACAGACATATAGTCTTTTATATATATATATATATATATATATATATATATATATATATATATAAATTTATAAAATATATATGGCGATTAAGCTACACTGAATATTCTGCGTTTCATCCACTGTAGGATTCGTCAGGCTTAGGCGCATAAGCCTGACGAATCCTACAGTGGATGAAACGCAGAATATTCAGTGTAGCTTAATCGCCATATATATTTTATAAATTACTAACTAGCTCTACCTACGTATTGAGCACTTTTGAAGTAAATACTTAAAGTTTACGCATAAATCTATACTTTCGTATATTAAATTTGTGTGAGTAAATGAAGTAGTTATATATATATATATATATATATATATATATATATATATATATATATAAGATTGTTGAATTTTATTTATTTTTTTATTAGCGATTAATTTCTTTCTTTTGCTCCGTTGGCGTTTTTTTATTCTAATAAAGGAGTTATTTGCCCTTTGTTTACATTTTAGGAGGTATTTACTTTTTTTTATTTAAATATTAATTATTAATCATTAATTAATAATTACTACGTGCATAAAAGTAAGTCATCTATATACATGCATGTTTCAGAGTTTATTCCTCATCAGTATAGCTAGACTTTATAGACAAGGATCGAACCTACAACAGCTCGATAAGTAGTCTAGTGTTTTACCACGCGACTATCGGGCCCTTGCAAATTTTATGCACGATTTTTATCGAGATGAATTTAAGATTGTTGATTTTTATTTTTATTTTTTTTTATTAGCGATTAATTTCTTTCTTTTTTCGCTCCCTGAGCTTTTTTATTATAAGGAAGCAGTTATTTGCCCTTTGTTTACATTTTTTCGCCCACATTTTGAGACATATAGCGATAAAAATCACGCATAAAAATTTGTAAGGGCCCGGTAGTCGCATGGTAAAACACTAGACTACTTATCGAGCCATTGTAGGTTCGATCCTTGTTAGTAAAGTCTAGCTATACTGATGAGCAGTGAACTCTGAAACATGCACGTATATAGATGACTTACTTTTATGCACGTAGTAATTATTAATTTATATATATATATATATATATATATATATATATATATATATAACTACTTAATTTACTCACATAAAATTAATATACGAAAGTATAGATTTATGCGTAAACTTTAAGTATTTACTTCAAAAGTGCTCAATACGTAGGTAGAACTAGTTAGTAAGTTATAGAATGTATATGGCGATTAAGCTACACTGAATATTCCGCGTTTCATCCACTCTAGGACTCTTCAGGCTTATGCGCCTGAAGCCTGAAGTGTCCTAGAGTGGATGAAACGCAGAATATTCAGTGTAGCTTAATCGCCATATACATTTTATAACTTACTATATATATATATATATATATATATATATATATATATATATATATATACAAGATGCCTTCATTAACTTTTGAGACTTTTTTCATATGGGAACTTATATTAATAGTACAAATATAAACTTGTAGTCCCCTAAGAAGTAATCTCCTCCGGCTGCAATGCTCTTGTTGTACCATTCCAACAACTTCTGAAATGTCCCATGGAAGCCATCTTGTGTGAGCATGTCACTGCGCTTGTCACAGCCTCTTTCATCTCCTCAATTGTCAGATAACGATATTTTCTATGGTTTGCTTTGAGCTTGGGGAATAACTAAAAGCGACAGGAAGCAAGATCTGGACTATAGGGAGGGTAAAGAATTGTCTTAATGTCCATCTTGGTCTAATAGTCTGTGACAATGATGGAGCACCCTTGGGACAAACTTTGTGTAATTTTTCTGCATCTTCAGTTCCTCATAATAATTGTGTATACAGTTCCCACACTGAAATCAAATTGTGCAATTATTGTCTCTATAGATATTCGATTCATGCAAGATGGTAAAAAAAACAGCCTGAAGTATTCCACACGTTTCTGTGACATTTTGCCAAGTTTAAAACAGAATTTTATTGCATATCGTTCTTATAAAGTGTCCTCACGTCCAGATTGCATTTTTGATATTAACCAGCTGTGAAAATCAGTAGGTGTATTCAATTTTTTTTTCTGTAGCTGTTCATTTTAACCTGAAAGTATAAAAATTGGTCTGTCATCTCATAAGACGTATAGCAATAGCATAATGAATTTTCAAAAGTCTACAAAAATATTAAATTCTCATACAAAAAATGTCTGAAAATTTATTGAAGCCACCTAGTAAGACATTGAGAGAATATATGCTTATGTCACTACTAGTTTGGTATTATTAAAGTACGGCTAAATAAACTTACAAAATTATAATGAGAGTTAGCAAAAAAGCTTTGAGAAATTAAGAAAATTAAAGATTTTGAAGAAATAGACAAACTCTTTTTGAAATCACGTTAAGATGTAAATATTTTATTAAAAATAATTCAAATTATTTTTATTAATGCCTATCATACCTAAAAATGTCTGATTTTTATTAAATAAAAAAAAAACGAAAAAATTCAACAATTTTAATTATGGAAGGTTTTAATGTAACGTGGTTGGTATATTTTAAACTGAACGTGACGTTGTGTATAAAAGTCTCGCAAAGAAATAAAGAAAAAGAAATTCGACCTGAGTTTTTTTTTTTTGAAAGAAAGGGGATTTGTTGCCGGTCGTTTCAACACGAATCCTTTGACATGTATTTTCAAAGCCACATAATATGGCCGCATTTCTGGTTTTCCCTCACCGGGGCAAATAACAATTTCTTAGTATGCAGCCTTACCTAGTTGTTATATGTGCAATTCGTTCGACGGTTCATCGTCATGTGACATCTTGAAAAGTTTCCGACCATTGACAAGTTCTGGATACCATTCGCGCCAAAATGCGCTTTCTCTTCTCTTTTTTCTTCTTGGTCTTCCTCCAGTGGCGATGTTTATTTATCTATTTCTGTGGCGTCACACTAGCACCACGGCTTGTTCATTTGCATACATGTCATTGACTTCATTACATTAACTTACAAGATTATTATTATTAAAGCCTTCTTTAAGTGTCACTGCTTATCAAGGAGGAAAGGCCATTTGAGGATAAGGGTTAAGATTATTAGTTGGCAATAAAACCATCCTGAAGATTAGAAACGAAGGGATAAATAATCAGAATTTGATTATTTAAGAGGGCAGTTCAACAATAATTTGTTTACATTGGACTTATAAACGACCATGTGGTACTCAGCAGAGAA
Source organism: Euprymna scolopes (assembly GCF_053919585.1). NCBI lineage: Eukaryota > Metazoa > Mollusca > Cephalopoda > Sepiida > Sepiolidae > Euprymna > Euprymna scolopes. Next base: position 62,061,896 of record NC_136498.1, on the reverse strand, counting down.
GCAATCCTGCGATATCATATTCTACATATGGAAAATTCTTGGAAAGAAACTTTGTTCACGGTAGTTCTGTTTAATTTTAGGTACACGGCAAAAGAAAAAAAAATTAGTGGTTGAAGCTGGACGAATTCTTGCTGCATATGTTTTACAGAGGGAAGTAGTCAGAGATTGGGGCTCAGTCGATTATAATTTAATTACGAAATTGAATTCATCAGAATGCATCTCGGTTTCTCAACCGCTCTCTTCTCCTACACTCGCACACCAAACGCGTTCTTTCTTTCTCATGTATTTTCACTCGCTCAACTGTTGGCTTGCTGATAAATACCATAAACAATAAAGTCTATAAAAGCAAATCAGCGCCTTTTACCCCAGTTTGAAATAATCAACGTATTGAGCCACACGAATTTTTCTCGATCTTCCTAGACAAGAAACCTAATTTTCTTTTCAATCTTAGTTATCCATATACAATATTAATAAAACGAACTCGATTTTTCCCCTTTATTTCCAATCACAGGCACTACATATACTTCCAATATAAACATACTTTTTTCCAATAACCGATGCGTGGTCCTAGAAAATTAACAGTCAGTTTCATTTAATTTCAGAATTTCTTACACTAATTCCGACCTAGCTGACTCTCATAAACAGTCATACTTAGAGGAAATCGGAGTAAATTTTACACACTCAGAAATATCTTCTACTGCTCTCCCATTATTACTGAGACTTTTCCGTTATAGTTTGTATTTTGGCATCTCACGTTTACATTAAAACTTGCTATCATGCCATCAGTTTTATAAAAATTACGCTAAATTAATAATTCAATGAACAAACAAATTTAATAAAAACATATTTTTAGTACAAAAACAAATAAACGATGTCATTAAAGAAAAATCGGATGTATTTAGGGGATATAAAGACATTGTATCGATTTTATTGCAAAATCGATATTTTAAAAACACCATGTTTGTCTGTCTGAATGACAAAGACCATCTGATCATCCTAGTATTGATGAATCACCTGAGAGTTTGTTTAAAGTGGAGCTTTACTCTCTTATCCCAACCAAACTGATCCAGCAGCAGAACAGAGCTGAGACAGCTAGAGGCTAGGTTAGGATTTAGGAACTTCTGTAAGTATCGATGTCCTTCTACATAATCATTTGGTATACTCAAATGGGCACCCATATGATACTGGCTAAGATCAATGTTGCTTAACTTCGGTGATTTAACAAAAACTGGTTATTCTGTATACGCTTAATCAGCAAAAATTTTTTAAAAAGAACACATTTTTCATTTATTAGCGCTACTATTTTTTAATCATGTTTTTTTTTAATCTGTCATTGGTTTATTTAAAAAAAAAAACCAGCATTGCTACCTAACGTTGCTCGGTTGGGAGCCATGATCAACAAAATAGAAGGGCAACTGGAAATAATGATGAGAAAAATGGAGAGCAGAAAGAGTACCTGGTATTCTCAAAAAGTCACTGATCTGGAACAAGCCAGGCTAAACGTTGCTTAACTTCAATGATCTAACAAGAACTGATGCGTCAACGTGATTATGGTGTATAAGCTATATATCTTAAGTGAAGACGTTTTTTTTCGGAACTGTTAGCCAAAAAGTAATCTGCAGACGTTGGACTTGAGTAATAAAACTTTTATACACTTACGACGATAGAGAGCTAAATGGGATAATCTAAAACTTTTAGCTGTTATCACGGCATTTTAAAACTAGTTGTGACATGCAAGAGTGTAATCAACGCGAAGGTGAAATGCATTTGCATCTCTTCTATAATGTAAAAGAAAGAAAAATGAAGTCTTTCATTAAAGCAACCAGCTGGCTGTTTTTTTTTGTTTTTTTTTTTTTTTTTTGCATTAACGCAAGTCATAAATGTCCAAAAATTCTGCTTCACACTATTAAGCAATTTTATATAATTAAACATGTAATAAGTAGTTCATGTTATTAGGGCAGTCCAGGTAGCCTTCACAGAATTACCTAGCCCTGTCAACAAAACTGCCATAATTAGCATAAAATAATTAATATCGCAATATAGAAATTCGGTCACATTTTTGAAAACATTAACAAGTTTATTTGAAAATTTAGAAACCTGAATATTGTTATATAATTTTTTATAAAAGGAATAAAATGATGTTTTTGCTTTTTTTTTCTGAGATTTTTGTTGTTTAAATAGATTATTCGTATGAGAAGACTTAGTTTTTTTCTTTTCTTCATTCTGTTGTTGGTATTAATCTGAGGAGAGAGAAAGGGTACACATCCGGTGTTGTTGACGGTTGCTATAAAGTTTGACCCGATGTTGGTTGTGTGGTTAATGTTTTAATTTTTAGCCTTACCACAAACACGTCTTCATAGGTCATACATTAACGTCAAAGAAAAAGGTAAATCGTAAGCTAAACGTTTTGGTTTCGATTCTTGATGATGGTGCACGAATCATTTTTTTTTTTACTTTTAAAATCATTACTATATATTGGGTCAAATATAATATAATAATAAATACGAAATCTGTATTAATGAAAATATCATATTAAAGCGTAGTTTACGATCGGGGAATATCGAGCGGCCTGCTAGTTTGGAATAAGAAACCTAGTCACATCTTTGAAAGCATTATTTTACAAATGTAATTAAAAAATTAGCAAACCGAATAACGTTATATAATTTTTGTTTAACAACAAAAGTCTTAGAAAAAAAGACGAAAAATCATTTCAGATTAATCAATAGTTAAATTTCTTTTTACTTAATGACTCTGTGGTTATAGAGTGCAAAAAAAATCATAGAGAGGTTCAGTTTCAAATTTTACATAAATATCTTTTTATAAATTACAAATTGTATTAAACCAGGGTGGCTCAGAATCCATTACTTTCAAATTAGTTTTCTAAATATTTATTGGTTCCTCGACAAAAGAAGGGTGGACCTGTAAATTCACCTATGTCCGTTCAACCATTCATCTGTTCGTATTTTGCTCAATAACTACGCCTTGGAATTTTCTGAAATTTTTCACAAATATTAAACATGGTATGAGTAAAAAAGTAACAAAACGAATACTCCGGTTGCCCCCCCCCTAGGGGTGCCTTTCGGGTTAAAATGTATAACATTGACACTTTTGTGCTTATTAAAAAAAATTGATGTCTTGGAGTTTTATAAAATTTTCTGAAAAGTTGTAACTAACTGATTTCTATATAATTTTCTTTGTCTATACTTTGCGATAACTCTTGGGTGTGCCCTACGAGCTTTTCTAGGGCTAATAAAAACATTCCATTTTGGGGACTATTTTACCATATTTGTCCAAAATTTTCTGTGTATGTCTATTTAGCAGTTTTGCATGGTGCTGAACTCAAATTAAAATATGTTAAAGCCTTGGCAGCTTTTGGGGCTAAATGGGGGGGGGCAAGTCATTTCTTTTTTTTTGTTGCATGGTGCAGAACTCAAATTTACATATGCTCGGGCCTAAAACTGCATCGTTTGTTCATTTTCACCAGGGATTGACGTCCCTGTGGACTTTTGGGATTAAATGGAGAGGGCAGATGCTGAACTTAGTCCTTTTTTAATGTCTTGTTCACTGTGTAGTCACGGGGGATCATTCATGCTTCACTTGTTTGTTCTATAAGCGTCATCATAATCATCATCATTGTCATAATCATCATCATAATCATCATAGTGAAATTTTATGCGATTGAGTTATTTACTTAATGTTTTCTTTCTCTTCATTTTGTTGGTGGCATTAAACCGTGCCCCCACCTCGTATAGAGAGAAAGGTGTACGATTGCCCGGTGCTATTGCTGTAAAGCTGATTTTAAGAAAATAAGCTAATCACCATGTTTGTCCGTTTGAACAATGAAGAACATCTGATCATCCTAGAGATGGCAGATGACATGAGTCAGACTCCAGAGAATTAACAAGATTTGTTGAATATGCAACGTAAAGCCAGACAAGATCCAAAACTTTAAAGTCAGAAAAATAAATTCGTTATCCGAAAACTTGATGCTCTATTAAGAGTAAACAATTGTCACACATTGAATGAGTACGTAAGCACTTGCAGAGACCTAAGATTGGACAATAAAAAGAAATCGCAACAATCTTAGTAAACGTGGAAAGAAACCACGAGGCAAGCCCATAAACATGTAGCACTGAAGTTTACCCTTCGATGTCCAAAATTAAAGTGTGTAAACTCGTTTCTGTGCACCGAATCTTGAATTAATGTAAACAAATAATGATATTTCGACCTTCCATTTTAAATATATATAATTTATCTCTTTTGTGGATATGTGCCTATTTAACTCATTATTTTGTTTTGTTTGCCATATGAAAATGTCTATCGTTTTCTCGCATTTTAACATAAAACCCGCAAATCTTTTTCACTGAAAATATTTCTTCGAATCCATCTCATCCTAAAAACACTTCTCTCCCAAAAACCTATCGTAAACAAATCCCCCCAAAATTATGACCTCATCTCCATAAACAGTGGCAAATGGACACAGTAAAACTCCGCAATCCTGGTCACTGCATAAGGATAGCCAGATAGCGTTTAACTTCTTATTGAGGGGAACATAGACGATAAACCTGGGTAGCAGTCGAGTGCGTCTGGTGTGAGGTTTAACGTCTGTTTCACATTCAAGAATTTTAGAAATTAACTTTCTGTGGCCTGTAAAGATCACTACGAAAGATTCCGACACGGATATAGTTTAGAAAAGGTAGTTGTATTTACAGCAAGACAGAATACATAGAGAACAAGAGTTGTAGTACTCATGCAAATATGGCGTACTGCGAGTTACTCTACAGAGTTGTACCTCTCGGTATATTTATACCGTTAAGAGAGTTCATATATTGTGTATGACTTAGTCTTCAGTCCCTCCTAAGCCTTTTAGCATCGTAAAAAGCTGTAAACATCTTTGATACAAAGGACGCATTATGTTAAATATTAGCCGGGCAACGCCGAAAGTGTGCTAATCGACCATTATAATGATCGTTATTAAATTTAACAAAATAGAATGTCAGAAAGAATTTTATCACAGAAATAATCACGAAATAAATATTTACAAATAACATTATCTATGCAAAACTGTTTAATAGAAAAGAATGTTAGAACACAAAAAAAATTTTAAAAATAGATTGATCTCTAGAGTCTGGCGTGGCATTACGTTCAGGTCACTTAAGATGACGTGGACTTTAGGGTAGAGCTTGAAAGACGAGCATCATTTTTTAGTCAAAAGTCGGGAGTGAGAAGAGAGCAGACACAGCAGCGAGCGGGATTGATATCTAGGCACCTCTTTGTGGTCGTGCCACACACCAGCCAACCCAACACTAAACGTAGTTCTCTTTTTTTGTCAACGAAAAAAAAAAGCTTAATTATAAATAAAACTTATGTTGATAAATTTGTCTTTGTGTTGATTTTTAGAATAACGACAAAAGAATTGTCAGTGCGTATATATGATTTTAGTAAGCATTTGAAGAGAAAGCTATAGAATTATATTATATATATATATATATATATATATATATATATTTTTTTTTTTTTTCAGCAACGCAACAAGTTCTTATATTGTGGTAGAAAACAAATTTTTCCTGTCGAATGTCCTACAATGAAGAACCAAATAATTGGAGCTCAGTCGAGTAGCTTCCATGAAAATAACTGTGAGGAAGGGGTTATAGAGAAGAGATGGGAATCACCCTTCCACCAAAAGTCAATTTTGTAAGGAAACAAAGATTGCTAAGTGTGGCACCTCGCCAGATATGGCAGCGGTATTCCATCTTTGAACGTATTTGATTGTTATATAGTTAGAGGACTGCATCTAGGGTCAGCTACTTTTAGAAATAGTAGAAAGATCCATTCTCAGAAAAGAGGCATTGTTAGTCTTTCTCTGCTCAATCGTCATTTTCATGTAAGGTGCGTAACTGAAATCTAATCTCTGGTTCTATCTTATAAAACATTCAGAGCAAGAATTCCTTTATCTATCGCAACTGCAAAGTATTTTGCTTTCCTTCTCCCGTGTATTTAAAATACCAAAACTTCCCATCTGTGATACATCTTATGATGTTTTTTTTTGTGCGTGTATGTTTGTGGGTCAGCCATTTTCACTTACAAATTACTGTCATAAATCGTCCTTATGAGTAATCCAACGTTGTGCACTCTATTCATCAATTTCAATCCTCTCATAATATCCATCATCATCTAACTGACAACTATCCTACTTATTAACCCTTATTCTTGAGTTCAGTTAGCTTTGATAGATAGTAACCCATTAGTAAAAAAATTAAAATATATATAAATATAAAACAAATGTAGCGTTTCAGAAAAATTAATCGAAGTGAAATTGAACTATTTTCATTATTTTTCAAACCTCACTATACTTTTCTTTCTTTTTTTTTACACGGTGGTCACCACTTATCAAGGCCCGGAAGCCACTCAGAGATAAGGGTTATTGCATGTATAGTACGTTAGTGTGGAGATTTAATTAAATGTTTACTTAAGGGGGCGGTTCATTAGGAATTTGTTTACGTTGGACTTGAAGACATCTGGGTTGTAGTCAGGTGGGAAGCAGGCAGACGGAACAGAGTTCCACAGGCGTGCACTTCTAAGAAAGAAGCTTTGTTCATGGAATCCGCGTTTTGATTTAGGCACAGATAAAGAGTGGGGGAAATTTTTCACAGTGAATTCGGCTAGACGGGTGTTTTTCATGAAAGATTGGCAAGGGGGGGGACCAGAGATTGGAGTTCAGACGAGCACCTGTCATGGAAATAACGATAAAACAAGGGTAGGCTCGCAACGTCTCTTCTGTGGGAGAGAAGTTGCAGGGTAGAGAAAAGGGCATCCCCCACTAAGCCACGAAGTCTAGTTTGTACTCTGTCAAGGCAGAATAGGTTGTTTTTAGCAGCTCCTGCCCAGATATGGCAGCAGTATTCCATCCTTGGCTTTTATATAGATAGAGAATTGCATCAGTAGTGAGATATCTTCTGGAGCGGTAGAAGGATCCCACCATCTTTCCAGCGACCTTGGCAACAGACTTGTACGTGTTCCATTTCAGATCAGGAGTAAAAACTTACTTGCCTTTTTTTGTTACATATCAAACCTTTTGGTGTTTTATGATGGCGAAACTTATTGTAAATGATTTTTTGTGTCAGATGAATTAAACACAAATTGCTGTTTAATCGATAACTGGCAGGAAATTGTTAAGATTAAATTGATAAATCTATCGATCATTATCTGAATTTTTTAGATGAGGATTGATACTTGATGAGGATGGATACTAAGATGAGGATTGGTCGTATTATTTGGATTATTCAGACTATTATTCTCATCTTGAGAGTTATTCAGACAAAATTTCGATTGATGTAACCTACGACCTTTTTCAGGTCCACCTTGTCAGATTCAGGGATCATTCTGTTGAACTTACTAATTAGCACAAAATTATGAACAGAACCCTTTATTTAATCCACAGGAGTAGCATATTCTTGTTTGGTCGGCACTGGGGTTTAACTGGCTTCCTCCAAAAGACGAAGTTTTATGAGAGTATGAAATTCACAAGTGGTCCCCAGTCGCATGTATATCCCCATCAGGCGATGTTAGGTCTTTGCAACTCTTGCAGGGAGTTGTCGACGTCCTTATACATACAGCGCCTGGAATTCCCAAATTGGTCACCCATTTTAGTAATAACCAGGCTCAATGTTGCTTAACCTCGGTGATCTGACAGGAACCGGTGTGTCAACGTGATTATGCCGTATATTGTGCTCTTGTTCCATCAGTCATAACTAGAAAGATGTTCTAAGTAATTCGCAATTGTATTGTGAATGTTCCCACCACACATAAAATTGATCTTTCAACTTCCAGAAGCGTATAATTTACAACTGAATTTAACCCAGTACTTTATCCGTTATTCCACGACTGCCGAGTTCAACAAGGTACAATCGAAGAACGTCAAAGGGTCCATCAGTCAAAACGTTGTGTGAAAAACACTAAAAACAGAACAGTAGTCCGAACAATAGAAATAATAGAAATCTATTAGTCATTCACAACTTTGAAATAGCAGTTTCAGATTAAACCATAGATCTTTATATAAGACCAGTCCATTAATTAGTAGGTTCGTAGGCCTGTCATGCTTAAGTTTGAAATAACATTTACTTTTCTCTGTCAGGATAAAGTTTTAAATAGCATTTTCTTGGCTCTATCATGATGAAGTTTGAAATTGAATATTGTTTGGTATGTCATAGTTTATCAGGATCAACTTTGAAATAGTATTTTCTTTGGTCTGTCATGGTCTATCATAATCAAGATGAAAATAGCACTTCCATTTGGTCGGCCATGCCTTATAATGATCAAGTTTGAAATAGCATTTTGTTTGGTCTGTCATAGTCTATCATGATCAACTTTGAAATAGTATTTTCTTTGGTTTTTCATGGTCTATTATAATCATGATTGAAATGGCACTTCTATTTGGTCTGTCATGATCTATCATGATCAAGTTTGTAATAGCATTTTGTTTGGTCTGTCATAGTCTATCATGATCAACTTTGAAATAGTATTTTCTTTGGTTTTTCATGGTCTATCATAATCATGATTGAAATGGCACTTCTATTTGGTCTGTCATGATCTATCATGATCAAGTTTGAAATAGCATTTTCTTTGGCCTGTCATTGTCTGTCATGAACAAGTCTGAAATAGAATTTTCTTGGTCTGTCATAGTCTATCAGAATCAAGATTAAAATACCGCTTTCATATGGTCTATAATAGTTTATCATCAACAGGTTTGAAATAGCATTTATTTTGGTCTAAATTTGAAATATTTCAACGGTTAACTAAGCATAAACTCATTTTACGATTTTTTTTTTAATATTAAACATTTTTTTATTTCATTTCTACAAATGTTGTGACAGTAAATGAAGAAATATTGATATTATTTTCTCTTCGAGTCTTGGAAATCCAATTTCTTAATTCCTAATTACACGAATGCATCTATCAAATAAATGTCTTGCTTCTGGTTTAGCAAAAAGCTGACCTCTTATGTCAACGAGAATTGCAGACCTGAAGACAATAGTCTTTTCTAAATGAGAGATTTATATGCAACATTTCCTATCATCTTCCATTTCCACATATCATCATCATCGTTATTATTATTATTATTATTATTATTATTATTATTATTATTATTATTCCAAGTCTATCTTGAAGGTATAAGCTGGACCCGGGTTTAATTTTCTTTGACATTATCTTCGATTGTAATTTCCCCCAGGAAATCAGGTAAAGTAGGCACGGAAGTGCAAAGACAATGGTTTTCATATTTACCGAAGAAGTCTTGGAATAACAGAATTCTGTAAGAAGGATAGCTGGTTCATGAAAATGCTTGTTTACTAGACTTGGGGGAGGAATTCAGATAAAAACCATAGCTAATTTGTTTTGGAACCCTAGAGGTACAGTTACTGTTCAAAAGTTTGAAGAATTTTACTCTGAAAGAAAGTGATTACTTAGACACACTCATATTTCTGACTATCTCACTTGTTAATTAATTCTTTGAATGGGGCCGGTGGTTATTCTGCTGGTATGTTTTACTTTATAGCATATCAACCTCTTTTTGAGCAATTTCATGAAGAATGCAGTCATTTTGGAAAATGTTGATAGGTTTCAGCTTCTTAATACTTTTGTCTGTTCATAAAGCTGAAACGTGCGAAAGTTTGTTGTCAAAAATAATAGGCAGAGTACATATTATTAAACCGGTAGTTTTTACAATGTCAATATCCAATTTTTAAGTTTTAGGTTTACATGCTTTTTTTAACTGCAATATGTTTTATAAATTTAAAGGAATAACATTGCTGGGAAGCGGAAGGTTTGTCGTGTTAATGGCTAGTCAAGCTTTTCTCCCCATTCTTCTTAGAGAGAGAAAATCATGTAGCCTCTTTCCTACACTTATCCTGATTATATATATATATATATATATATATATATATATATATATATATATATATATATATAGTAATTTATAAAATATATATGGCGATTAAGCTACACTGAATATTCCGCATTTCATCCACTCTAGGACTCTTCAGGCTTATGCGCATAAGCCTGAAGAGTCCTAGAGAGGATGAAACGCGGAATAATCAGTGTAGCTTAATCGCCATATATATTTTATAAATTACTAACTAGCTCTACCTACGTATTGAGCACTTTTGAAGTAAATACTTAAAGTTTACGCATAAATCTATACTTTCGTATATTCATTTTATGTGAGTAAATTAAGTAGTTATATATATATATATATATATATACATATATATAATCTTTATTTTTAACCTTTAGTGAATACAGAGCATTACAGTTCGTTTAGCCACTATTTGATCCCTTTTTTACCACCTTACATTGGATTTTATCTTGGATTATACCGGTTGTACCGATTGATTTCCTAGATATAAATCCAATGAAACTCGCAGGATTATTAAAGAGTGGTCAATGCAGGGCAGAGCTAGTAGATATTGATTATTGGTTATGCATGTGTATACATGTTTTAGTGGAGTCCTAATTCAAGGACAACAGTTCATCAGACCAAAAAAGAATATATATATATATATTTATTTATATACAGGGTATAGGGAGCTCTGGGTAGAGGTAGTACCTTTGAATCTCTAGCTGCTGCACGCAATAGGGTGGACAGAGATCACTGGTCCTTACTCATCTCCTAAATCTCTCACTTGCTAGCTATACCCTGGGTACTGGTTTCAGCAGGCCTGCGAAACCTTGTGAGGGGACGGTGTTGGTACAGCATCGCTAAGCAATGTGTCCACTAGTCTGAACTAACAGTTAGAATCAAGGACCAAGAAATAGCTGGTATGGTACCCGACTGCACAGAAAGCTTACCAGTGTATATCAGGCCCTTTAGTGTTGGCTCACAACTGATCTAGGAGATGAAACACTCTTACAAGAAAATCCTGCGATCGTTTTATCATCTGACGTGTGGTACACGCGTGCACCTGTACAGACCAGGTTAATCCAATGGAGAGAGTGTGCTTTGTTCAGCACAGGCAATTACCACTTAAAACAAATCAAAGTGCCAGTTGTTGAGTGAACCATTTTCACTCATTTAAGCCTAAGGTTTGGTACATCGATATGTGCTTTTTTTTCTTTTTTTTTAAACTAATAATAAATCAATAAAACCCTGTGGCGATGATGGGATTGTGATGGGAACAGGTGAAGGATGTCACTGGTAGTTCCTAGCATGAACATTGCACATAGGTGGTGGAAGGTAGATGGCCGTTTTTCACAACACCTGCAAGTAACTGTGTGACTTGTGTCCTCCTTTCATAACAAAGCAGCCCTTTATAGGATGGCACTGCTTTCCTCTTTATGGGCAGGGGTCTATAAAAGGTGACCTAAAAATTGTTTACTTGCTCCTGTCCCTGTCATCAGGTACGTATGTCTGGGCATCCAATATTTGCACCCAAATCAAGAATAGAAACAAAATACATGGAACGAATATGTTCATTGTAACTTGGAATGTAAGAACACTCCAGGATAACAAAAAGAACCCTGATCGAAAAACCGCTGTCATAGCACGTGTGTTAAGGCATCATAGAATTTCGGTTGCAGTTCTTTCTGAAACCAGGTTTGCTGATACAGGACAGCTAGAGGAAGTTGAAGGTGGATACACTTTTTATTGGATTGGAAAACCAAGTTCTGAGAAACGTGAATCTGGCGTTGGTTTTGTCATCAGGAATGATATTGCCAAAAATCTTGAGTCCCTGACCGTTGGTATAAATGACAGACTTATTTCCTTGCGCATTGCAGCAGGAAAGGACAAATATGTCACATTTTTGAGTTGCTGTGTACTTACACTTAATTCATCTGATGAGCTAAAAGAGACGTTTTACTCCTCTTTACGTGAACAGATCAACAAGGTCTGTATACAGGATAAGCTGTTTGTCTTGGGTAACTTCAATGCTCGTGTGGGTAGTGATACACAATTTTGGAGAAATGTCATTGGTTCACATGGAATTGGTAAAGTCAACTCAAATGGTATTCTCTTATTGTCTGTTTGCAGTGAATTCGATCTTTTGCTCACTAATACAGTGTTTCAGCTGCCTAATTGCAAGAACGCCAGTTGGAAACATCCCCGGTCTAATCATTATCATCTCATTGATTATGTCATTGTACGTCGTTCTGATAGACAAGATATAAATCTTACACGCTCTTACACCATCGGGGAATGTTGGTCAGACCATAAATTGATCTGCTCCACAGTCAGGATGAAAACCAAGCGCCCTGTTCAAAACCAATTTAATTCTTCCATCAAGAGAATTGATGTAGGCAAGTTGAAGGTTAAGGAGATAATGCACTCATTTCAAAAGGCTACTGATGAAAAGCTGTCCTCCGTTGTATGTGGGAATGACATGGGGCATCTTGAAGAGAGTTTAAAACTGCAGTGTATGACTCTGCCAAAGAGTCATTAGGATATGTTCGAAGGAAAAATCAAGATTGCTTTGATGAAAATGCTCCAACTATTGTCCCACTGCTCAATAACATGCATGAAACCCATCAAGTATGGATTACTGACAAAAATTCAGTAATGGTTCAAGGCCAAAACCAAGACTTCTGTGCAGACTGTTCTTGACCTCCTTTATGCTGATGACTGCTCATGTCATCCATAGTCTTGATGACATGCAGAACATCCTCAAGAACGTTTCTGGTGCATTTAAGGCCTTCGGTCTTACAATTAGCATAAAAAGACTGAAATTATTCACCAGCCAAAACCAAACGCTCTGTCCTCTTCACAACCAGTGGTATATGTTGATGGTGAAGCTTTGAAAACAGTATCTTCTTTTACATACCTCGGATCTGTTGTGTCTGATAATGCTAAATTTGAAAAGGACATCCAAAATAGTATTAATAAAGATAGTGTGGCATTTGGTAGGTTGCGACACAGACTCAGGAACAGCCACGATGTGTCTCTAAAAGTAAAGGTGGCAGTCTACAAATCTGTTGTTCTGCCTACACTTCTGTATGGTGCCACAACATGGACATTGTACCGCAAGCGTATAAATCAGCTTGACTCCTTCCATATGAGATGCCTGCATTTTATTTGCAATGTTGGATGGCAGAATCATGTTCCGAATAGTGAATTACTGGAGAGATGTGAAATCACTGGTATTGAATCATTTTTGATCAGGATATAAATGCGGTGGTCGGATCATCTTGTGAGAATGGATGACTCAAGAGTTCCTAAGCAGAGAATCCACCATATATTTATGTATATATATATATACACACACACAAAGTGTAATATTTCTGGAATTAAGTCATTCCTTATTCAGTGCTAACTGCAGTGAACTGGTAATGTTCTGAGAACGAATGATGACTGGATACCAAAAATCCTAATATACAGTCAGTTGGATGGAGAGAAAAGGAATGTGACGTGACCATTATTGAGGTAGAAAGACAAGTTAAAGAGCAATTTCTCTTCAATTGCTATCGCACACAATAGTCTTATTAGCCAAGTCTTGGATCGCAAAGAGTGGAAATCACTTTGTTTTGAGGGTCTTTGCTGTTTTTATTCTGACAGTTTGAATTATTCGCGTGAAAAAAAAGGAAAAGAGCTAAATGGTCAGCAACCATACCATTGACCGCATCACTGAATCCACACACTTGTACTACGTGTAAACTAGTTTGTACGTCTCTTGCAGGACGTAAATGTCATTAGTGTTTCATGCTTACGCAATCATCAGTGTAGGAATCACAATCCCTGCCGAGAGATTCGAACCCAGCCATGAAGCCATCTTTATAAAGCTTTTACCTCCGGATTACCAAAAAATTGTCATGGGAATCAAGGAAATGAACAACACATGACCACATCATTCGGGGGCTGCATAATTTATATATATATATATATATATATATATATATATATATATATATATATATATATATATATATATATAAATTATGCAGCACCCGAATGATGTGTTTATGTGTGTATATATATATATACTTCATTTACTCACATAAAATTAATATACGAAAGTATAAATTTATGCGTAAACATTAAGTATTTACTTCAAAAGTGCTGAATACGTGGGTAGAGCTAGTTAGTAATTTATAAAATATATATGGCGATTAATATATATGCGCATATATATATATATATATATATATATATATATATATATATATATATATATATATATATATTATGACAAAATTTATATATGTAATGGCAAAATCGTTTATTGAGAAGAAGAATTTGATGTGTCTGTGTTGTGGGGGCGTTTCAGGAATTACTATTATGTCTTGGACATGGCAATCTGCTCCCTGAGTGATAAACACGGTAAAACGATAGGCCTACCTCGTTTAAATCAAGTGGGTTGATGTGTCGTCGGCTAAGTCTTCTTGATGTGCCTTATCTTTGCGTTCTCAACATCATTAGTGAATGAACCGTTTAATGCTAGAATTGAACATTGTATGAACTAAGCGAAGAGCGCATCTTTTTTTATATATATAATTTTTTTCCTTATTTAATAGAAATTTATTTTTATGTTGAAGTAGCATTCTAGAGTTAAGGTGTTCGACCTGTGGCCTTCAGAGTGGCGTCCCAATGTTAATTGAATTACAAATCTTCGTTTGTGGAGAAACAGAAGGGAGATAGATAGAGACAGAAAGAGGTGGAAAGAGATAGATAGACAGACAGACAGACAGATAGATAGATAGATAGATAGATAGATAGATAGATAGAGAGAGGGGGGGGAGAGAGAAAGAGAGAGATATATTAAAACAAAGAGACTGAAATATTGTTTTAACATCATGATGCAAACCAAGTAGATCTGATAAATTCACCCGTCAACCTCCATTGCATAAACAACTTGGCCCGTTGATATGTGCTGATATCCCGACACTACACAGTTTTGGCTTGCTTTTACTTGTCTCCTCACGAAGACAAGAAAGTACAGGTAAAAGGCTTTTAAATGTAGGAACCTCAGGGGCTCCTTTAAAAGAGTTCTTATCATTGTGCCATATACTGGATTGCTAGTATCATTATATTTTTCTGAAATATAATGGTTTTATGCCTCTAGTAGGTATTGTGTTTCTTCTGTTTTATTTAGTGATTGCATTACTTTACTTCTCTCTCTCTCTCTCTCTCTCGTTCTCTGTTTCTCTGTCTCTCTCTACCTCTAGTACAATAGTTCCCAACCTTTTTTTTTTGGTCCGCACCTCTCAAAAAATTTCTCTCAAAGCATGTACCCCCTCAAATTTCTGACTTCACGATTCAATACATAATTAGATTAAATCTATGCAGCTATGTATTTAATGGCCACTTGATAATAATAAGTAACGTAAAATTCATGCAACGAGTCAGTACATTGCAAAAGGATACAAAACAAAAAGATTAACAATAGCATATTTTCTATCTAAACTTTTCTCGCACCCCAAGGGGTGCAAGCACTCCAGGTTGGGAACCCCTACTCTAGTAGATCTCGTGTTTCTTCTGATGGTTTCATTTCGGGATTACTTTACTTATCTCTTTATCCCTCTCTCTGTCTGTCTGTCTCTTTCTTTCTTTCTCTCTCTAGGTTTTTTTTTTTTACAAAGGAGTCACCATTCATCACGGTTCAGAAGCCACTCAAGGATAAATGTTAATGAGTGTACAGTAATAAATGGGATAACATCGTAATAGTCGCTAGTAGTGGAAATTTGGTAAATTGAATTACTCATCAAGAATTTGTTTATGTTTGACTTGAAGACCACCATATTGTATTCAGCTGGAAAGCAGGCAAACAGAAGAGCGTTTCACAGGTGTGCAGTTCTAAGAAAGAAACCTTGTTCATGGAATCTACGTTTAGGTTTGGAGGAAATTATTAATAGATATTGTACTTCTTTTGATGGTTACATTTTGAGACTACCATTTTCTCTCTCTCTCTCTCTCTCTCTCTCTCTATTCTTATTTTTCTCTCCCCTCTCCCTTTCCCCCTCTCTCATTCTCTCTCTCTCTCTCTCTCTCTCTCTCTCTCTCGTTTCTCCCCTTCTCTCTCCTCTGTAACCAGAGTTGGCATCTTGCATTATTTGATGTTTTTTCGAGTTTTTAAACACATGCTGTTTCAATATTTATTAATAGAAGTGCATGACCACAAAGACCGTGGCGATTCTATTTATAACCATGCGTGATAAGAACGAACGGATCAGATGCCAGAACAGCTTTATAAAATATACTGGATCTTTTTGAATTCTTCAGTTTAAACACAAGAAGACAACTACGTTTGATCATTCATAACTTCGTCTTCTGACGTTTCATTCTTAGAGGATGTTTTAATAATTCAGTACCGGAAAGTATCGTAGAGATTTCTTCATCATTTTGATCTTCATATTGGCTTTGAAGCCTTACTTGAACTGCATGGTATTATACCCTAACCCCTTTTTCTCTATTTACTATTTGATGGTGATGGTGATCTAGTGGTAAACGGCATGAATGTCCCAATTCGAATCCTGTTCGTTCCTCAAAAAATCACTTTCACCTGGGACGTTGGCAACCTTCACGTGGTGCGTCCCGTAATCCCCGATGTCTTTCTAGAAAGAACCGTGACCAGGAAAATATCGGGGAAACCTATGCCAACATTAGAATCTTCGGATTTATACGATATCATGATGATCTATTTGCTATATTTGTTATATACTAAAGTCTGCTCTTTTTTATTTGCTTCTTTGTCCTTTTTGTACCGTATGTTGAAAGATAACTCTTATCATGGACCCTTTTATGATTACCTCCCCTTTACATTGTAATCCCATAATCCCTTTTTACTCCCCGCTTCCTCTTCCCGCCCCCCAAAAATAAAACATTTCTCTTTATACCCGTCACACGCGTGTTCGTATCCTCCTTCAAATCTTTGTTCTAGTTCTTTATCTCTTTTCACGGAAATGCAACTCGCAACACCGTATTTGTTCACTTGCGAAATTAGAACTAGCTTTGTCTCCTATTAATGGATTTTTCTAGCGGTCTATTGCTTGAGTGAAAGCTTAAAAACAAGTTGGGTAGAGAAGTTTATATTTGTATTGAGAACATGCGTTTATTCCCGTTAGCGTCTGACGTCTGCGTAAGTCTTTCTTTTTTTTTTTTTGCTCAGACATAAACCAAGATCTTCCTCATAAAACTCTGGCACATTGTTGGATACCAAGGTTTTTAGCATAGAGTTTAGAATCTGTTTTATCATAGAAAGTTTTGGGTCTGCACACGTATAGGTCAGCTTGAAAAAGGAGAACAAAAAGTGGATCCTCGCTTTACTTTCGGCATCTTCATGAATCTCGCTTTTCTTATTTTGTTCTTTAGTCCTCATATTCAATGAGCAATAGTATTGATAAGGAGGCGAAAAATTGCTGATTTCTGGGTCAAAATCTCTTATATCTAACACCTATCGCGAGCAAGTTTTTGACCTATATGTAATATATATGTTTAGCTCCTTACATCAATTGGCTTCATACCTTGTCTGGAGCGATTACGATAAAAATTAAGATCGAAATCAAAATAAAAGCCTCGTTTCAGTTATGTAGACATGATCCATATGCAGATGACTGCATGGACCATGAATTTAAAGTAATCTGTGTAAAATTCCTTAATTCTTTAGTGCTTTTGCATCTGTATATATTCTCCGATATTTCGTGAATATTCTCGTCACATTTTACTAATTGTATTTCTATTTTGTTTGTGTGTATGTGAAAGCTATTCAGCAGTGTATATTATTATCTACATTTTTTATTACTAATTTTGTTTATTTTTATGGGGGAATAATCAGATGACCATTACAAAGTACGCCATTTTCTATAGTTAGCTTATGCATACTTTCTTTGTAGGTTCTTTCCACCCTGGAACAATTTCCCGCTGTTTTATTATTATTATTTTTTTTTATTAATTCATATTATTTGCATTATTTGGCCTATTCTTGCGTGTAATTCGCACAATGTTTTAGTCGATGTAACCTCTGACGTTTTTTAGGTGTAACTTGTCAAACTCGGGAATTCTTCTGTGCAACTCAGCAATGTGCATCAGATTTCGGACGGAACACCTTATTTAATTCACGAGGTAACAATGGTCTCGTTGCCTCAGTCATAACTCAGTAGAAGTCGTAAGTAAATCGCAATTGTATTTTGATTGTCGCCCACATTAAAGGTTGAGTGTAACTTACAACTGAATTTTAACAATTAATTTGCCCACTACACCCGGGTGGGCATTCACTTGCAAGTTATACTCTTCTAGAGGTTGAAGGTTAAATCAGTGCAGGCGACAGTCACAATAAAATTGCAAATTACCTAGGATTTCTCACCGGTCATGTCTGATGGATTGAGAGCATGCTACTCCCATTTGATATTCCGTGAAGATTCCAGAGTTTAACAAGATTCCCGAGTTCGATAAAATAGGCATAAAGAAGATCGGAGGGTACATCGACCGAAACGTTTGTGAAAAACACTCACCATAAAGGCAGTAGTCCAAATGGTTTAAATAATTCGAATTATCAATACATCTAAAAAATTAAGACAATTTTTTTTTTAAATTCTAAATGTTATCTTACTTAACACTGAATCAGGTCTAGTTTCTGTAGATATCTATCTATCTATCTATCTATCTATTATTCTATCTAACTATTATATAAAAGAAACGTTGTCTGAATGTGTGTGAGTTCGTCCCCTATAGACTCGAACACGGTTGAGGCGATTTTTATGAAATTTCACTCGAAGATATTTTATACCTGGCAGTATATTTAGATAAGTTTGTATAGGAATCTTCCTGATAAATATCGATAATGGCTAATCGAAATAATCCGATGAAAGTAAGAGGTAATTTTGACCAAAGTTAACACCTTACACAGCCTAACACCACAAGTGCATTTGAGAAGTTTTCTTATCACACAAGTAGAAAGGTCCGACATATAAAAGCAACAAAAGTTTCTTTGATATGACAGATGCGCGTTCGAAATGAATGTTTCTGTTAATAATAATAATACTTGACATGTTCATTTTAAACTTAAATTCAAACAATTGTAACCTCACAAGTAGTAAGGGCAGGCATAAAAAATCAACTGTAGGTCCTTTTATATGACAGGAGCTCATTCGAAATGTGCTTCTGTTTAGAGCACAATTAAAGCATTATACTTGACTTTTGCATTTTAAACTTCAAACCAATCAAGCCATTATATATAAAAATAGTTTTATAAAGTAAACAGTAAGTTATCTACAGTGCAATGTAAACTACAATTTAATGTGAACTAAGTCACTGCGGGGAGGTATTTGAAGCTTCCCTATGGTGCTCAACAACTAGAGCAGGAAATCAATCGTTTTGAATGAAAAATGGATGATTTCACGGATTCCGATGACAATAAAAGTATGGAAGTGCTAAATATTCATTGATCATAATTTAATCCCGAGCAATATCGGGTCTCCCTGCTAGTTCTGTCTAAAGACAAAGCACCATTATCTACGCTACGTACGAAGGCATCTTCAAATTCTTGTGTTGTTTTATCTTTAGACTCGTTATAAAATGGCAATCTTAGCAGTGCATCTATGCGTGGAATTGAATTTCCTTAGTATTCCCGATGTCGTGACTTTGGATAATTCTTTTCTTGAATTGGACATAAACTCTAATGATCAACGATCACTTCTCAAAAGAAATTTTATCCCAATTAAAAATTGTCCTCCTCTGCTCGTCATCCACACAATAGTCAACGCTTCCTCTTCTATATTTGAATAATTGAATTCAGTGTTCGCTAGTCTCTTTGATAAATACATTATCGAATGTCCTTCTTGGGATAATATTCAAGATATCGAAGTTCGCTTGCATCTGTAGTCAGATTTTCACTGTTAGTCTCCTTGCCATAATTCATTTTAAATCCGCCAAAATCTTATTGTTCCTCTGACCAGATGAATTCAATAATTATTATTGAAAACGGTTCAGTCAGTTCTGTATTTTGTAGAAAATTACTCATCCCCAAACGATACAAGTTCTATAGGTGTAGATACTTTTTTGAGTCATCTCTTATTTATTTAAAAAGAATTTTGCCTGTTTGTGAGTTTGTTTCCTATTACTCCTAAACGACTGGGCCGATTTTTATGAAATTTCGCACAAATCTACTTTATGTATGTGGCAGTGTTCTTAGATAGGTTTAATACCTGAATGCCTTCGATAAATATCGATAATCGCTAGTCGAAATAATCCTATGAAAGAAGAAACAGGCGATTTTGCCCAAAGAAAACACCTTATACAGCCTGGCATTACAAGTTCATTTGAGAAGTTCTATTACGCAGAAAGGTCCGACACATAAAATCAATAGTAGATTCTTTGATATAATAGAGGCGCGTTCGAAATGAATGTTTCTGTTTAGAGCACAATTAAAGTATGATACTTGAGTTTTTCATGTTAAACGTTAAATGTTAATTCAAGCGATTATATATAAAAATAACTTTATAAAATCAAGAGTAGGTTCTCTACAGTGCAATGTAGAAGCCAATGTATTGTGAACTAAGTCACTGAATAGAGACACATGAAGCTTCACTCTGTGCACCACGAAGTGTCCCCAACTAGAGCAGGCAATCGACTGATTTGATTGAAAAATGGATGATTTTAACGATTTTGATGACAATAAAAATATAGGATCGTGAAACATTCTTTAGTCATCATTCAATCCTGGGCAACGTCAGATCTTCCTGCTAGTTCTGCCATAAAGACTTGCTCTGATGATATGCCTTTTTCAATATGCCACGGAAGAAAATTTTGGACTTATGAAGAACGTGCTCAGTTACTAAGACGATTGGGAACAATGTCTTAATACGAGACAAATCCTACCGTTTTTTTTGTGCTAAACTCTTTTTATTATAATTATTTTATCTTGTTTAATGCAAGTTTATTTCTGCTAGTACTTAAAATACAAAGAATATTCAAAAAATAAAATGAATAAAAAAATAAGTGAAAAAAAAAGGTAAGATAAAGGCTCCCTGTAAACCATGCGAGGGGAGTAGGTGTCCATGAGTTCACCCTGGCCTTCTCCCACTTCCTTGTTTCTACCTCTCTCTTTTTCTCTCACTCTCTCACTCTCTGTCTGTGTCTCTGTCTCTGTCTGTCTGTCTGTCTGTCTGTCTGTCTGTCTGTCTGTCTCTCTCTCTCTCTCTCTCTCTCTCTCGCTCGCTCTCTTTCACAATGAGCTCACACACCTGGACGCAGGGGTCAGTAGAAGTGGAAACTTGTACAGTATTGAAGACAGCGTCTAGGAAAGCATGAAATAAGAGAAAAAAATGAACATTTAAGCCTCCATTAACGGAAGCTAGTCAGGTGAATATTCGTTTTATTCTTTTTACTTTCTTGCTGACCAAATTGAACGCTATATTCAATGCTGCCTATGTAAGATGTCCTTTTTCAGACTCCATGTTGGGAACAATGTTTCGATACGAGAAAATTCCTACCGTTTTTTTTTTTTTTTGTTGAGCTAAACTCTTTTTATTATATTTATTTTATTATATCTTGTTTAATATATAAGTTTATTTCTGGTGGTACTTAAAATACAAACGTATCTAGAATATTGAAAAAAAAAGAAAAAGAAAAGAAAATTATTATGAAATCCATTATCAATAGTGTCATGTGAATTCCACAATATAAATTTACGCTTAAATATGGGAGGGGAAGTATCTTCAAATAATATCTTTAATTTCGGAAAAGAGCTACGGACTTATACTAATTAAATATTAATAAGTCCCTTTAATCCTATTTGTTTAAATGGAGAGTAGACAATGCAATGTGGATGCGTTATCGGCAGCTCTCGTAACTCTCACTTCTCCTTATTTGTCCCTCAGTCCTCATTTCATTTAACGAGTGATTTGAAGAAAAAGCTGTATTTTAGGTTGGCAGTATTTTATGTGAACATTCGCCAGAGATTCTGAAATTCTGTTTCTTTTGTCTATCTGAGCTATGTTCATCTTCCGTTCTGTCTCCACTGGGATATTCCGACCACTCTGTTGTATCAGTTAAGATAAAAACGAAATTTAATAAGTCATCTGACGTACTTCTCCATCGTACAGTATATCGATACTATATGGCTGACTGGGATTTATATCAGATTTACCTCTGCGTTCCATGTTTAAAAAGGATGTGTCCGCTATAGTATCAGACCTGACAGAATGGTAAATTGTAAATATAAAACGATTCATATCTCGAAAAAGTTCCAGCAAAAATCTTACAGCCAGCCGTGGTTCACTTTTACCATTACGTCCAACATAATAAATCATCAGATAATAATAAATAATCAGAATAAAATCACGCTTTCTCTTAACGGTTAATTTAAAAAAAAAAAAAATCTTCTGAACGCTATTAAAAGTTAAATTCTTCACTAGTTTGGAGACGGAATGCGTTGTTGTGATAAGTGATTTTCTCTACTAATTCGCACTTTTTATTTTAAGATTCAAATATTAATAACTACATTTTATTTCAGTATTTAATTTATGTATTTCTGTTGTATTAAATGCTAGCTTTAATTTTTTTTTTTTCTCGTCCATAAATGTTTATCTACCAAGTTGATCTTAAATATTGTATAATCAATCCATTATATTATCATTTTCAGTCCCCCACCCCTAATTTCTGGCTCCCATCTTATCTCGCAATTACTTATAACGTCACCAACTAACTTCGGAAGAACCCCCCCCCATCCGATTTTGTTTTATATCATAAGTTGCTTAAAACGTGATTAGTTAAAGTTCAGAATAAAATCACGCTTTCTCTTAACGGTTAATTTAAAAAAAAAAAAAATCTTCTGAACGCTATTAAAAGTTAAATTCTTCACTAGTTTGGAGACGGAATGCGTTGTTGTGATAAGTGATTTTCTCTACTAATTCGCACTTTTTATTTTAAGATTCAAATATTAATAACTACATTTTATTTCAGTATTTAATTTATGTATTTCTGTTGTATTAAATGCTAGCTTTAATTTTTTTTTTTTTTTTTTTTCCTCGTCCATAAATGTTTATTTATCTACCGAGTGGATTGCAAAAATAGATTACCTAATTGTACTCATTTTTAGTTCGTGGGAGGGGAATCTATCACCATACTTTCCCTTAAACATGTCCGTTGGACTTTTATTAAGTACAATACTTAATAGTTATTTTTATTTTATTTTATTTTTTTTTTTTTTTTTTTAATGGAGAGTAGAAAACGCATTGTGGATGCGTTATCGGCAGCTCCTGTTACTCTCGCTTCTTCTTATTTGTCCCTCAGTCCTCATTTTTTAAATGAGTGATTTTTCTGACAAAGGGAGAAGAAAAAGCTGTTTTCTAGGTTGGCAGTATTTTTGCGCGAACATTTGGCAGAGTTGGTGGAAATTTTCTGTTTCTATGTCTATCCTTGTATCCATGTCACTAGTAAGGGTGCTGGAGGTAAACGTTTTGTCTGGGCTGACGTTATCCGCCTGATAGTCAGGGACCCGAACCTTGGAATAACCACTAAGGAGGCTGTCCTATCAGCAGGTGCAAAGTACTGGGGCTGCTGTATTGCCATTTGGTGAATGGAATCTGGACCATGCAGTAGCTTCTGGTGGGGCCTCTCGATGCCATACTAGTGGGTAATTGTTACGGCTTTACCTTATCATGTGGTACAAAAAAAAAAATTCTTCGTTTCTTTTTCTCTCTTAGTTTCCCCTCTCTGTCCTGCTCTAAGTAAATCTGTCGACCTAGTCCACAAATTCCAAAATTTCATCATGACAAGTTTCAAGAAAAAATACACGATTAAACCCGGTTCTCCAACTTCCAACGTAGACCCCTACTACCATGTCTCCTTCTCCAACATCAGGGGTCTACGTTCTAACCTTCCAGAGGTTGAAACCCAATTACAGGAGACTAAACCAGACCTTTTATTTTTAAGTGAAACTGGCATTGGACAGGCTATTTCCCTTGATGAGTTTGCAATTACAGGATACTCTAACTTAACTTCTAAATCTGACCCCCAAGATCGCCATGGGCATGGAATATGTGCCTATATTAAAGATAGCTTTCCATGTGGGAGGGACATCTCCAGGGAAGATCCTAACTTACCCTATATGTGCTTCCGGGTTGCTTTAGCTCACACTACTGCATTTATATTTACTCTCTATCGCCCCCACAACAGCGGAGTTACTATCTTTCAAAGCATATCTGAGAAAATTGACCAAGTCCTTTCTACTTATCCTTCAGCTAAGATTCACATATGTGGAGACTTCAATGTTCACAACGTCGAATAGTTGACCCACTCAAACAAGACCGATGATGAGGGGAGGTTCTGTCATGATTTCTCCATTGCCTATGACCTCACTCAGATTGTTCAGGAACCTACCCGTGTGCCCGATAATGACGGCCAGTATGCGAGCCTACTAGACCTTTTTCTCACAACTTGCCCTGAACTATGTTCAGTTTCTGTTCTGTCGCCTCTTGGATCTTCCGACCACTCTGTTGTATCAATTAAGATAAAAATGAAATGTAATAAGTCCCCAGACGTACCTCTTCATCGTACAGTATATCGATACACTAAGGCTGACTGGGATAGCTTCCGTACATTTATATCTGATCTACCTCTGCATTCCATGTTTAAAAAGGATGTGTCCTCTATAGTATTAGACCTAACTGAATGGTTAATTGTAGGTATTGACCATTTCATACCCTCTAAAAAGTTTCAGCAAAAACCTAACAGCCAGCCATGGTTCTCTCCAGAATGTGCTGCTGCCATTGCGCACAGAAATCACTTTTTCCACTGCTTCAAACGTAATAGATGTATGGAAACTAAAGCCGTTTTCAGGACTGCCAGCAACCATTGTAAGAAAGTAATAAGGAACGCAAGAGAGTTATATGCTCAATCTGTTAAGTCCAAAGTAGCTGAGCAGCGGCTTGGTTCCCACCAGTTTTGGCAAATAGCAAACAGAATCCTGAACAGAAGCGTGTGCTCCATCCCAACTATTATCAATGGACCTGAGGTAATCTCGTCAGCATCAGACAAAGCCAAACTCTTTGTCAAGAACTTTGCAGCTAATTCTACCCTTTGCGACCAAGACCGCCAACCCCCAATATTTCCTCTTGTATCAGAAAACACGCTACGTGATATACGTATATCTGTACGTGATGTTGCCAAGCTAATCAAAAACCTTGATTCCAGTAAAGCAACTGGCCCTGATGGTATTCCAATTATAGTACTCAAAAAACTTCAACCTGAACTAGCGCCCATACTTACAAAACTGTTTAAACGTTGTCTTAAGGAGAATAGTTTCCCATCTCCCTGGAAAATCTCATCAGTATGCCCTGTATTTAAGAATTCAGGTGATCGCTCATCCCCCTCTCAGTACAGGCCAATAAGTCTCCTGTGCGTCATGAGTAAGTTGCTAGAATCTGTATTAAATACAGAAGTAATCAAACATCTCAACAAAAATAACCTTCTTAGTGACACTCAATATGGTTTCCGTTCTGCTAGATCTACAGCAGATGTCCTTACAGTTATATCGCATAGGATTAGCAAATCTCTCGACGGTGGCAATCTTTCTAGGGCAATTGCTCTTGACATATCTAAAGCCTTTGATAGGGTATGGCATAAAGGTTTACTTCATAAGATCGCTAGCTATGGTATAGCTGGAAAAGTCTTCTCAATTATTAAATCATTTCTTTCTGATAGGTTCATAAGAGTAGTAGTTGAGGGGCAAAAATCAGAAGCTCACAGTATTAATGCCGGTGTCCCTCAGGGATCCATCCTGGGCCCAACTCTTTTCCTGATCTACATTAATGATCTTCCAAATCATATCCTTACATCATTTGTAGACATTTATGCTGACGACACTACCATTTATGGTACCACATCTAAGACAGTAAACGAGCAAGTTCTCTCCAATTCTCTCTCCTCTGATCTTGAGCACGTAGTACAATGGGGAAAGGAGTGGCTGGTTACTTTTAATGCATCTAAAACCAAGCTTCTCTCTTTACATCATCAACATTCTAATCCACATTTGTCATCAATTGAAATGAATGGCTCTCGTCTTCAGGAGGCCTCAAGTTTTGACAAGCTTCTGGGCTTGACCATTACTCCTGATCTTAAATGGAACACGTATATCAAATCTGTTGCCAAGGCCGCTGGAAAAATGGTGGGATCTTTCTATCGATCCAGTAGATATCTCACTGCTGATGCTATTCTCTATCTATATAAGAGCCAGGTACGTCCAAGGATGGAATACTGTTGCCACATCTGGGCAGGAGCTGCTAGAAAGGACTTGGCCTGCCTTGATAGAGTTCAAAATAGACTTCGTAGCCTCGTAGGAGATGTCCTTTTCTCCTCCTTGCAACCTCTATCTCACAGAAGAGATGTTGCGAGTTTGTCTCTGATGTATCGTTATTTTCATGGAAAGTGTTCAACTGAGCTTCAATCTATGGTCCCCCCTCGCCAAACTTTCACAAGAAACACTCGTCTAGCTGTAAACACTATCAATAATTTCCCCCACTCTTTATCTGTCCCTAAACCTAAACGTAGATTCCATGAACAAAGCTTCTTTCTTAGAACTGCACGCCTGTGGAATTGTCTTCCGTTTTCCTGCTTTCCGGCTGACTACAATATGGTTGTGTTCAAGTCTAAAGTAAATAAGTTCTTGATGAGCCGTTCCATATAAGTTATTAAATTTACCAAATTTTCATTACTAATGATTACTATATTGACCAACTTCTACTGTACACTCTTTAACCCTTATCCTTGAGTGGCCTCTGGGCCTTGATAATGTGGTGATGCCTTTGTAAAAAAAAAAATAAAAAAATAATAACTTTACTGAAACTAAAGCTGCTTTCAAGACCGCCAGCAACCACTGTAAAAAAAGTGATAAAGAACGCGAGAGAGTTATACGCTCAGTCCGTCAAGTCCAAAGTAGTTGAGCAGCGACTTGGTTCCCATCAGTTTTGGCAAACAGTTAACAGAATCCTGAACAGGAGCGTGTACTCTATCTCAACTATCATGACCCTGAGGTAATCTCGTCAGCATTAGACAAAGCCAAACTCTTTGCCAAAAACTTTACTGCTAATTCTACCCTTTGAGACCAAGGCCGTCAACCACCAGCATTTCTTCGTGTAACTGAAAACACACTATGCAACATACAAATATCTGTACGTGATGTTGCCAAGCTAATCAAAAAACTTTGATTCCAGTAAAGCAACTGGCCCTGACGGCATTCCAATTATAGTGCTCAAAAAATTTCAACCAGAACTAGCGCCTATACTTACAAAGTTATTTAAGCGTTGTCGTAAAGAGAAATGCTTCCGAATCCCATAGAAAACCTCATCAGTATTTAAGAATTCAGGTGATCGGTCATCTCCCTCTCAGTTACTGGAATCTGTATTAAATAGAGAAGTAATCAACCATCTCAACAAAAATAACCTTCTTAGTGATATGCAATATGGTTTCCGTTCTGCTAGATCTACAGCAGATGTGCTTACAGTTTTATCTCACGGGATTAGTGAATCTCTCGACGGAGGCTTCCTCTCTACGGCAATTGCTCTTGACATATCAAAGGCCTTTGATAAGGTATTGCATAAAGGTGTACTTCACAAGATTTCCAGCTATGGTATAGCTGGAAATGTCATCTCAATTATTAAATTATTTCTCTTTGATAGATTCATAAGAGTAGTTGTTGATGGGAAAAAATCAGAAGCTCTCGGTATTAACGCTGGTGTCCCTTAGAGGTCCATCTCTTTCTAATCTACATCAATGATCTTCCAAACCACATCCTTACATCTTTCATAGACATTTATGCTGACGACACCACCATCTATGGTAGCACATCAAAGACCGTAGGCGACCAAGTTCTCTCTGATTCTCTCTCCTCTGATCTTGAGTGCATGGTACAATGGGGAAAGAGATGGCTGGTTTCTTTTAACGCATCTAAAACCAAGCTTCAATCCTTACATCATCAATGCTCTGATGCCCATCTGGCATCTATTGAAATGAATGGCTCTCATCTTGGTGAGGCTTCTTGTTTTGATAAGCTTCTGGGCTTGACCTTTACTCCCGATCTGAAATGGAACACATATATCAAATCCGTTGCGTATGTCGCTGGGAAAATGGTAGGATCCTTCTACCGCTCTTGATGCAATTCTATATCTATATAAAAGCCAGGTATGGTCAATGATAGAGTACTGTTGCCACATCTGGGCTGGAGCTGCTAGGGGCAGCTTATCCTGCCTTGACAGAGTTCAAAACAGAGTTTGTAGCTTAGTGGGGGATACCCTTTTCTCTTCGCTGCAGCCTCTTTCCCACAGAAGAGACATTGCGAGGCTGTCTCTGCTGTATCGTTATTTTTATGACAGGTGCTCGTCTGACCTTCAATCTATGGTCCCTCCCTCACCAAACTTTCAAGAAAAACACTCGTCTAGCCAGAACCACTACCAATACTTTCCCCACACTCTTTATCTGTGCCTAAACCTAAATGTAGATTGCATTAGCAGAGTTTCTTTCTTAGGACTGCACGCCTGTGGAACTCTTTACTGTTGGCCTGCTTCCCAAGTGACTACAATCTGGTTGTCTTCAAGTCCATTGTAAACAAGTTCTTGGTGAACCGTCCTCCTATGTAATCCAACTTACAAAATTCCCACTACCTATGGTAAAAACACTGTAATCAAATTGACAATGATATACCCAGTAACCCTTATCCTCGAGTGCTCTCCGGACTCTCCGGACCTTGATATGTGGTGATTTCTGTGTAAAAAAACAAGCTACTAATAAAAATAGATTAAAACAAAATACAGACATCATTCAAGAAACACTGGAATGACAACAGCTGAATAGAAATCTGTAAACAATATTACTAAAATATCATTTTAATAGCAAAAATTACAGAGGAACAAAAAGAAGGGAAAAAGGAGCACTGTGGTAGGGACCAAAATCATAATTGTCTCAGTATAGAAGCTTTCCCCTCCATTGACATAGGACAAATTAACTTAAGTGTAGCATTAGAACAGATACTACACTTTCATCCTGGCCTAAAGGCCAAGAAAGAAAAAAGGCAAGCCTTTTTACTCCTGAGAGTTAAGGGACTCATCATCATCATCATCATCATCATCATCATCATCATCATCATCATCATCCATAGAATATGTTAAAAGAAATTCATTTTCACACCTAGATGTGCTATACACGGTTTGAATTTTGAATAAGAAAAAATAAATAAATAAAGGGAACATTGGAGAAGAAAGTCATTACAAAGCTATACGGCATAATTATAGAACATGGAGTGATTTATAATAGATATCTTACTATTCTTCAGAATAAAAACAAAAACAAAACAAAAACAAAGAAAATTAGTGAAAAATGTGTACATGAACAGTAAATATTATTATTATTATTATTATTATTATTATTATTATTATTATTATTATTATTATATGATGATCTTTGTGACTACTCCTAGGGAATAAATAATAATAATAATAATAATAATAATAATAATAATAATAATAATAATAATAATAATAATAATAATTTATTACTATTATTATTATTATTATTATTATTATTACTACACCTAGGGAATAATAATAATAATAATAATAATAATAATAATAATAATAATAATAATAATAATAATAATAATAATTTATTATTATTATTATTATTATTATTATCATTATTATTATTATTATTATTATTATTATTAGTATGTATTCCCTAGGAGTAGTCACAAAGATCATCATCAAAGATTTCTCTTTGAGAACAACTTTTGGTGTAATATTATAATAATAATAATAATAATAATAATAATAATAATAATAATAATAATATGATGATGATGATGATGATGATGATGATGATGATGATGATGATGATGATATTTATTCCCTAGGAGTAGTCACAAAGATCATCATCAAAGATTTCTCTTTGAGAACAACTTGTGGTGTTCTCTGAAGACTGAGAGACAACAAGTTTCCCCAAATTTCTAGTACTTTCCACATCTTTTGATAACCTTTGCAGATGAATTTGCAGCTTACCAGTGATTTCTCATTAGCAGCGACTATTAGTCTTCATTAGAATTTGGATGGCACTAATCCTCTCCAAGGTCCCAGTTCTGTTTGCACTTATCCAGCGGACGTCTGGCTAGTGCTTTCTCTCCTACGTCCTCACTTATTTGATGTAGCACTAGTTTATGACGACAGGAGAAGAGAAAAACAAACAAACAAAAAACGGGGTGAGCTTACATTTCTACGGTTCAATAAAAATTTGTTTGAATTGAACTTGTAAATCATAATGTTGTAGTTAGCAAGGATGCAGCCTGTGGTACTTTACTTGTGGGTGTTTAGTTTAGGTGTACGTACACAGAACGAAACGGAGAACTTATTTACAGTTATTGTAACTAGATGATGTGAATAACAAAACCCACTACGGTATATTGTATGCAATCAGTTGGACATAAGTTGGTATTTTAATCACATATAGTAAGGAAATTTGTAGTTCATACCTTTCATCAAGAGTATTAGTGTATACTAGACGTTCAAGACGTTCAAAAATTATAACCCGTGTACCTAGAATGATTGTTTTATTCCAAATTGGTGTCTGAATGAATATTTAATTTATGCTCATTCTTGCATTAAATACTAATCCCTTTCAATCCATAACTGTACATCGAAACGAAACCATATTGCTTAGTTCAAAGCATCATAATGCTTAACTCAAAGATCCATACAAATTTTAGCAGAATCGGTCTAGTAGTTTTCAGTATTTTTTTTTTTTAGTGTAAATGTTGTATTGTGATGACCAACCCCTATTAATCCCTAACTGTGCATCGAACCTGGTAGTTTATGTCGTGGTATATACAGCGCCTTGCCTTCCCAAATAGTCACCCATCTGGTACTGGCCAGGCTCAATGTTACTTAACTTCGGTAAAATAGCGAGAACTGGTGTGTAAATGTGATTGTGCCGTATATATCCTTATCTCGAGGATAGATGGGACTCTCTTAAGCTATGGTAGACACCCCTAATGATGGCGTCACGATAAAAAAAAACACCCTTGATAGCCCTGGCAAAGCTTCAAGTGTTCAGCAACCGACAAAATTCGAATTACACTACAAACGCCTGTAGTGAGTTCAATCTCGGCTGCGGCCGCGCTGGATGGATGGTGCATCAAATGGATGCCATAATACTGAGTTCGCTGCACCTTATTATAACAAAAGTCCATAGAAAATTTCAGCAAGATCGATTCAGTAGTTTCTGAGAAATGTGGAACAGACAGACAGACGAAGAGATATATAATATAGATAGCAGCATGACAGATCTGATAGGATTTTACACTTTGCATATTCTATTGCGTAGGTCACGTGGGTACCGTTTAAACTCAGCATGAACAACTGGCTGAACTTGGATGTGTATGTGTATGTAGATGAGGATGGGCTAAACATGATAATCTTGCAAAAAGGTAATAGACTCTAAGATGTCGTTGCAGTTGTTCCGATGAAAACATTAGTCGGTTAAATCAAGCGGTCGTGAATGAAGCACGCCAGCAATTGCCGTTGCCGCCATTCGGTGTGTGAATGTAATATCTTAACGCCATCTTGATGTATGGCTTTATGATGTATTAGAAAAGAGAGTTGCATCTCGGTTCTTATTACAAGTTCTCATTTCCTCTCGTCTTGTCTGCCAGGATGGTGGAAGGACGGCTATCGAAATTGGTTGAATGCAATTGAAATAGCGGAGAACAGGATACAAGAAGACATGACGCAATCCGCTGACATCTGTCGGCGATGCACGATCCGGTTCTTGGCTAAAACTGATTAACTCCAAGTCTTCTTCAATTCTGAAGAACAGGTTTCTGGTTAATAAACGGTGCCATTGCTGATCGTGTTTGTTAAGTGGGCATTTGTTCTGATGGTGTTTGACACTATATAACTTTATTTAAAAGCAAAGAGTTTCTGCATAAAAATATTAAATTATGCATAAATAGCTTATGGATTTTTTTTTCTAACAAAAGTAAGAGTTCGTGATCAGCCTAATGGATGCAATACCGTTTTCTTAGTGTAAATTTTCTTATCATTTCTGATGAACTGAGAAATGCTACCGGATGCAAGGCATTCACCTGCTATCTCATAAATTTCAACTGAGAGATCTTTGTAAGATTCTAACCGTCTCTTTAAGTGCAATCATTTGTATATCTCTTGCACTTGGTTCACCGGGTATATTTGCCATGTATTTAAAAACAATTCTTTTTCATTGGTCCAGTTGTTTATCACCGCTTATCAAGGTCATATGGTCACTTTATAATAAAAATTTACTGGAATGATGGAGATCTATCTAAGATTCCAGTTTCTTTCATGTCGTACATTAATGAATTCATTTCTGATTTGATTCAAATTTCAAGAAAATATGCTGTTGTTTATAAAATTGTTTATATATATATATATTGGCAGCAAGTCATTATTTAGACACGTCTGATTGAGCACGACGGAGTTATTCCTTTTTCCGATCTTTCTGGATATCTTTTTGATTCGCCGAGCGGTCTTTTTAATTTCGGCAGGCATATTATATAGAATGGCACCCAAAAGTTGTTGTTCGGCCATATTTTTCTCAAGCGCTCTCTATCGGTGAATCTGATTATCGTCAGGAGAAATTGTTGTTTTCTTTTCTTTTTCTTTGATGCTTGGTGTATTTATAATTGTTTTTTTTTAATTGGCTATAAAGGTGGGTGTAGGAGGGTGGGGGGGACAAATTATTTCTATTTTATTTTACTTTTAGTTTCAATTTTCCTATTTTATAGTTTGTTAATTTATTTTCATGTTAGTTATTAAATACTGTTAGTATATTTGTCCCGGTGTTAAATGAGATCCGGTTTATATATATATATATATATATATATATATATATATATATATATATATATAAAGTAGTAGTATTCATGGGTGTGTGTGTGTGTGTGTGTGTGTGTGTGTGTACAACTCTCTTACAGCCCACACCACTGAACCGCTCATGACCAAACTGCATGATGATGGTCTCTTAATTAGGGATGGTGGACAGCATTTATACATATAAAGTAGTAGCGTCCATGTGTGTGTGTGTGTGTGTGTGTGTGTGTGTGTGTGTGTGTGTGTGTGTGTGTGTGTGTGTTCAATTATCATACAGTCCACAGCACTAGCTCGATCATGACTTGGCATGATGGTGGTCCTCCACCTAGGAATGGTGCACACTATTTTTCAAGGTTAATTTCAAAGTTCATGATCAAAACCTACAGTCCATATCACTGGATCGATCATGACCAAACCTGACATGATGATACGTAATACATTGCGCATCTGTGGACGTTCAGCGTGAATGGAAACCACACGATATTATTGCAGCCCTTTTAATTAAAATGTAAAAGTATTTTTCTAAGTAATCTGGTTAATGAAGTGTCAAATAGCCTTATAGATGTCTATGACATATTTCCATGGCGTAGATGCTTGGCGCTAACGAAAACCCAATAATATAATTATACCATCTTACAGACAGAACAGTCAGAAGACCAATAAGGTATATTTTAGTTTCGCGTACGGCCCAAAAGGGACATAATTATTTTGATTTTTATTATTATTATTATTATTATTATTATTATTATTATTATTATTATTATTATTATTATTATTATTATTATTATTTACAATGAGGTGATAACTAGGGCTAGGACAACAGCATATTCTTTTCATTGTTTCAACACTGGAGTGCGTATCCATTGATATCTTATATGCTTTTATATAGTGATGTGGTTCTCGGTTGATTAACTGTGATGTGTCGGATATATACATACATGAGAGTCAAAACAATGAAAGAATATTCTCTTATTGTAGCCCTAGTGATAACATACTGTATTTTACTAATTTAATGTTCGTAATATGTTATCACCTTCTATCCTATTTTTAATAAATAGGATCTCCCGATCGAATAATATATAATTTGGAAACCATGACACACGTGCGTACGTTAAAAGGTAGAACAGTATTAATAGAAAGATAAAGTGGCCTCACCATTTATTTTCTACTTCCACATTAAATCTTCTAAAGAAAAACCTTCCTTGAGAAAACAAGATGAAAAACGTTTATCACATGCTACAGAATCCTTAGAAGGAATATTGCAATCGAGATTTATTTATCTTTCTTACAAACCAGATCGGCAATTAAATTAATCCATTATCCAATCGGCGTTTTCTTTGTATAATAGATAAACAAAATCGATAACACACAAAGCGAGAAGGAAAGAGTTTTATTTAAATACTAGCTTGACGCCCGGCGTTGCCCGGTCGTACAATACACTTAAACATATTTTAATTTATGCAGATTACATATGCATTATTATAGCATCAATCCTCTAATGAATATTATATATATATGTATATATATATATATATATATATATATATATATATATATATATATATATTTACATGGAGGTCTCCACATATCAAGGCCCGGAAGCCACTCGGTGATAAGGGTTATTGTGTGTACAGTGATCAATGGGATAGTATCGTAGTAATCGTTAGTATTGGAGATTTGATAAAGTGTCTTACTTAAGGGGGCGATTCACCAGGAATTTGTTTATGTTGGACTTGAAGACATCCAAGTTGTAGTCAGGTGGGAAACAGGCAAATGGAAGAGAGATTCACAGGCGTTCACTTCTAAGAAAGAAGCTTTGTCCATGGAATCTACGATTATTACGAGGAATAATTGACCCGGGGCCCTTACTCTCAAAATAATAATAATAATAATAATAATAATAATAATAATAATAATAATAATAATAATAATAACTAGCGGGCCTTGTGAAAATTCCACAAGGGACTCATTCATATGTAATATATTGATGTTGTCATTCTGTAGATATTCAGTGTAAATGGAGACGTACTTTGTACCTATTTACTATGCCTCTTCACGGGACAGAGTTAGACACCAGGGTCGTTTTTTAACGCGGAGAAAAGGTACAAAAATTTAAAAAAAAATGGTCTCAGTCGTGAAAGACTGATCCTCCACCGAAAGAGAACAAGAAATGGAAGTACAGCATCTGAAGAACAGATACTTGTAGTTATTTTGTTAAAACTGCAAATGTATCTATCCGAGCTAGCAGAGACGCCCGGCGTAGTCAGGTCGTAAAATACGCTTAAATATGATATTTTAAGTCTTGCAGATTTCGTATATATTATTATAGGGTTAATGTTCTATCGATTTTTAGATATTATAAAGTTGCGATTTCAAAAATAAAAATACATCATAATGACTTGGTTTCATCAGCTTAAATCGAAACCTAATAAAAACTTAAGAATATATATATATATATATATATATATATATATATATATATATATATATATATATATATATATACTAGCATGCGTGCCCGGCGTTGCCCGGGTGTTTGGAAGTGTATGCTGAGCAAAAAAAAAAAAAAAAAAAACAAGAAAAAAACGGTCAGTTTTTTTAAACTTTGACCCCTGTTATGACCCCTTAACATTTATTGTTTGCGGCTCAAATCAAGTTATAAGTTAGATCCATGTTCAAGGAACCTATATCTAAAATTTAAAGCGATTAGACCCAAAATTGTAGGAGGAGTTTGGTAGAGTTCTCAAAAGTCAAATCGTTGAACTTTGACCCCTTAACAACCACATTTCTGGCCGAAAACCAATCATATCGATTTTCCCAAATCTCAGTGCCCTGTATATCAAATTTCGAGTCTGTATACCTAAAATTGAGAGTTATTTCGTAGGGGAATGTACACAGACACGTTCACTTTTATAGATATACTAGCATGGGTGCCCGGCGTTGCCCGGGTGTTTGGAGGTGTATGCTGAGCGAAAAACAACAAAAAAAAAAGCGGTCAACTTTTTAAAATTTAACCCCTATTATGACCCCTTAAGATTTATTGTTTTGGGCTCAAATCAAGTTATTTAGATCCATGTCCAAGGAATCTATATCTAAAATTTCAAGTGATTAGACCCAAAATTGTCGGAGGAGTTTGGTAGAATTCTCAAATGTCAAATCGTTTAACTTTGACCCTTTAACAGCCAAATTTCTGGCCTAAAACCGATCCCAAAGATTTTCCCAAATCTCAGTACCCTGTATATCAAATTTTGAGTCTGTAGACTAAAAATTGATAGAATTATTGCGTAGGAAAATGTACACCCCCACACACAGGCATGTTCACTTATATATATATATATATATATATATATATATATATATATATATATATATATATATATATATATATATATATATAAATTCCACAGACAAATAACGTCGTTGCCCACAAGAGCCATGACAGTCAACGAACCGGAATTATTTCATAGGGAAATGTACACACACACAGACACGTTCACTTTGATAGATATATAGATAGACTAGCATTTCAGCCCGGCGTTGCCCGGATGGTTGGAATGTGTCTGTTGAGCAAAAAAAAGGGGTAGTAGGAAAGCAGGCTCGAACCCGTACCGCGAATGAGGAAAAGAATGGGTGGAAAAACTTGACGTCTATGCTGTTACGACCACCGCCAAACCGGAAGTGACGTTTTATAAAATTAAGGCTAGACAATTGAAAGGGGAGGATAACTTTCAAAAATATCGGCGAAAAAAACGACCCCATTCCTATAGAAAAGTTCCCAGTTGAAGGTGAACATATTAATGTTTTTAGCTAATTTTTCGATATTTGTCGTCTGAAAGGTCGAACTTCAAAACGATACTGATTTTGGTAAAATCCGTTGCTTCTGTCGAAAATTTAAAACATACATACATACATTTATATATTGGTAACTAAAAGGTTTCGACCCAAACCGATAAAAATGCTTGCCCTATCTCTGAATACCCTTATGTCAAATTTCAAGTGTTTAGACAAGAAATTGTCTGAGTAATTTGGTAGAGACCGTAGAGGTCAATTTTTTAAACTTTGACCCCTATTATGACCCCTTAAGATTTATTGTTTTGGACTCAAATCAAGTTATTAAGTTAGATCCATGTCCAAGGAACCTATATCTAAAATTTAAAGTGATTAGATCCAAAATTGTCGGAGGAGTTTGGTAGAGTTCTCAAAGTGCGTTGGATTTTGACCCCTTAACAGCCACATTTCTGGCCGAAAACTGATCCCCAAGATTTTTCCAAATCTCAGTACCCTGTATATCAAATTTCGAGTTTGTAGACTGAAAATTGATAGTATTACTGCGTAGGAAATGTACACACACACACACAGGCACATTCACACACACACACACACACACACACACACATATATATATATATATATATATATATATATATATATATAATAAATTCCACAGATAAATAACGTCGTAGCCCACAAGAGCCATGACAGTGAATGAACCGGAAGTCCAATACTCGAGTTTCGCCCTCATTTGGGCTCATCAGCTAGACACGTCCAAACTCAGGATTCGAAACACGAGTATCCTACATGCGAGCCAAGGACTCTACCAACTGAGCAAACGCCCGCACACAAGAAATTCTATTAACCAACGAAGATCAAGCAAACCGAGCCGAAATCCGACTGTGAAATGGACCTACTTTGTCTCGACAAAAGACGTGGTCATCCAACCAGCTTATAACCCCAAACCGAGGTCTCACAAGTGTGTGTGTGTATATATATATATATATATATATATATATATATATATATATGATGAGAAATATGGAAATAGTATTCCGACAAAATAGAGAAATATAAAGGAACAAACCGTATTATGTGTTCGTCAACGTTTCGTCTTTATTTCGAGACTTCCTCTGGATGAGTGGGATTAAGAAATAGAACAGTGTCACACTTTGCACCTGAGACATTTTCAAATATTTTGTACTGGTATTTTTTGTTTCTTAATCCCATTCATCCAGAGGAAGTCACGAAATAAAGACGAAACGTTGATGAACACATAATACGGTTTCTTCCTTTTTATCTCTCTTTCTCTCTCTCTCTCTCTCTCTCTCTCTATATATATATATATATATATATATATATATATGCATAGGAGCTGTGATACAGCGAAGCAGTACTGTACGTGGATTACTATAATGCTCCCTATTTTGGGTTAAGCATATTGGAAAGTGATATTCAAACTACCATTAACGTAGTAAGCGATGCTCTTTGTGTAAATATATCGAGCTTCGGCATTTGGACGATGTCAAAACATAGTTAATTCAGCCGAATAGCGTACTGGTTAGAAGCCTAGAATGTCGTTTCAGCGGTCTGGTTTCGATCCTTACTTGAGTTAGTTGCACTGATGAGCTTTGATACAGCGAACCAGTGGTGTATGTGGGGGACTCTCTCTCTCTCTCTCTCTCTCTCTCTCTCTCTCTATATATATATATATATATATATATATATATATATATATATATGTGTGTGTGTGTATATATATAAATTAGTAAAAGTACCCGTCGTTGCCTGGGTTCAAAAACAGACTACAGAAAATGGACTCTGATTAATGAAAGTATTTTAGGTAATGAAAAGGAAGGGTTGTAAAGAGATAGCTTCGAATTTGGGGGTATCAAAACCAAAGCAAAATATGATGAAATTAAAAATAAAATAGATAAACCCCATAATTTATTATAGCATATCTGTTCTAACTGAAACACTTGTCACAATATTCTGTGGATCTATATTAAAAAACCTTGTTAAACTTTGTGACATATTTCCATTCTATGGAGGTCAGGTGCGAACGAACACCCCATAATTTTATTATTCCATATTTCTTCAAACTGAAACATAATTATCAAAGTATACTTACGCAGATAGATATGATAAGTCTTTATTAAAGTTTGTGCTTATTTCCATTCTATGGAGACCAGGTCCGAACGCAGACCCCACAATTTTATTATACCATACCTATTCAAGTTAAAATATACTTATCAAAGTATTATTATGTACATCTATATCAAAAACACTTGTAAACTGTTTTTTTTTTTTCATGTTTAAATTTTTTATTTCCATACTTTGTGGACCAGGCACGTATGCAGACCCCACAATTTTAATGAATCATCATTATGCCAGATCAAATATACCCATACCTGTGTCTCGATATATCTTATATCATTATATGTGATCAGTTTTCTATAATAGTCAACCATATAGGAGCCTATTCGTGATCAGACACACACACAGAGGTTCAGCTTTATATTATAGATTTAGTTCCTTCAGCAACAATTGAAACTGAAACCAAATCTGATAAAATATTTATAAAAAAGTAGATTAACATCGAAAGAGAAACTATTTTGATAAAATTTTTAAACATAGATTATTGGAGTGCCATTAGTAGTAGCGCTGTGGTAACAGCAGATTCTTTCCATTGTTTTGACTCTGTTAATATCTTATATGTTTTTATATAGACTGATGTGGTTCTCGGTTGACTGACTGTGTCTTACTGTGTCGGATACGTACTTGAGTCAAAAGAATGAAAAGAATATGCTGTTGTCTCACCCTAGCCATTAGCTATAACCGAAACCAAAACTTATATTTTGTTTTAAGAAGAAATGACTTGTCGAAATTTTATTATCTCCCCTGGCCGGTGTAACGTAAAATATTCCCTGTAAAAATTCTTCTTTTGTATTCCTAAGAAAGAAAGACTATTTTTAGGATGGGATTTTTTTCAATTTTCGATACTTATCGGATGAATTTCTGTACAAAACATATCTAAGAACACTGACAGACATATAAATTAGTTTTGTGTGAGGTTTACAGAAGTTAGTTTCGGAAACTATGAGGAAGGAACTCACACACACACACACACACACATACACACACACGCACACACACACACACACACAAAGTGATTTTTATATATTAGTATAAATATAGAGAAGACGATTAACTGAACTAATCGGTACATCACATTCTCACCAATAACCAATAAGTCTATTAAATACATACGAGGTGATTTCACTGAATTTGCAAATTTTTTTTAGTATTAGCAGTTTATTGATACGACACACATGAAACTCTAGCCCCCCTTCGATGTAATCTTCTTCGGCTGCAATGCACTTGTATCGTTCCAACAACTTCTGGAAGGCCCCATGGAATCTTCTTGTGTAAACATATGAATGACTCTCGTCACAGCCGCTTTCATCTCCTCATTTGTTTCATAACGACAGCCTCTAAGGTTTTCCTTGAGCTTAGGGAATAAGCAAAAGTCACAGGAAGCAAGGTCTGAACTATAGGGAAAGAGAGGAGCTGTCTTAATGCCCATCTTGGTTAAATACCCATGTGATTTTTCTCTGAGCACCCTTGAGACAAAGTTTGCCCAAATCTTCCGCATCTTCATTTCTTTGCGAATAATTGTGTATACAGTTTCCACACTGACAACAAACTGTGCATTTATTATTTCTATAGACACACGACGTTCTTTATTCATGAAATTCTTTATTTGGCTAATCAACTCTGGTGGTTCTGATTCCCTTACTCCTCCCACACCTCTTATCGACCCTCACAGACTCCCTGTCTTCCTTAAATCTCTTATGCCACGCAAAAAACTGATGTTGGATTCATGCAAGATAGTCCAAAAGCAGTCTGAAAAATTCCGTATGTTTCTGTGACATTTTATCCAAATTTAAAACAGAACTGCATTGCATATCGTTCTTCTAAAATTTCCTCACGTCCAGATTGCAATTTTTGAAATTTACCAGCTGTGACAATCAGGCTTTAGTATGGTGTACTAATGGTCAATCGTCTCATAAGACGTATAGCAATAACATACTAAATTTTCAAGTGATTGCGATAAATTTAAATGTTTGTACATAAAAGTATGGGAACTTATTGAAGGCACCTCGTTCTTTCGTAGGGTCTTTTATTTCTCTGCAATGTCACTATTCCACTTTGCTGTTTCATGAGTTGCCGTGTTGTGTAGTGGTTGGCGATCGTCTTGTCTGTTTAACAAAACGAATCGAATAAAACTTTGCATATATGAATGACACAGAGAATACTTTTGCTGAGGTTTTCAGTGTTCTATTAGAGAGAATGGGCTTACGGAGAGAGAGAGAGAGAGAAAGAGAGAGAGAGAGAGAGAGAGAGAGAGAGCATATATAAATTAGTTCTTTCTCAACTTTTTTTTACTTGAGAATTTAGAGAGGCAGACGGGCATAGACTCGGGGTAACATTCATATTAGATTATCTCTACGTTATCTGTGTGTTCCGTTCGCTTGACTCCCAACGAAGAGACTGAATTTAACATCTTCGTTACTCTTGCTCGAAATCGTGACGTCATTATATCCTCATATCGTTCAACTATGTTTTGTTTACTGAGTTTAACCTTTTGCCCCTGTTTTTGTCACTCAGCTTTCGTCCAACCCTAAAAATGTTTATGTTTTACAGATCTAAATTATCCTGTCATGCGCTAAAAATGACCCTTCACACTCGTTAACTTAATCGCTACTCACCGGCGTAGGAGTCTCAATCTCTTGCCCTTAAAATCCATCTTTTGTTTAATCCTGAAAACGGTTATGTTTTATAGATCTGGGTTTCCTGACATGCACTAAGTGTGATTCAAGTAAAAAATCACACTAACTAATTTAATAGCGACTTACAAGTGTAGGATTCCTAATATGTAAGTTAGATTGCGACAAAAATGAAAAAAAAACCCTCACCTGGTCACAGCTCTTCCTACCCGCCTACCAACACATGCAAAATATTTTTACATGAACATTTTTTAACTATAATGATCAACGTAATTACTTGGGTGTTTCTTAAAATGCAATACTAAAACATAAAAAGAACGATAAAACAATTATTATGTTATTATCTCAATGAACGTGTTTGGTATCTTCTGTACTTTTCCGAGGATAAAGAATGCTGCATTTCTTATTAAAAATGAAAACCGGTTTCTCTTAAAATATAAAGTGGGATTAAAAATCCATTATTTACTTAAATAACACACACGCCTATACGTACACACACACACACACACACACACACACACACACACACACACACACACACACACACACACACACACACACGCACGCCCGCACACACAACCCCCTCATAAACAGAGGCTAAAGAGAGTCAGATGTTGGCCACACTTTTGCTTGGTTTCGAAACCGACGGTATCGATGTATTTCTGATTTTCTGTAACGTATCTATGAGTAAGTAATTCACTCTTATTTTTCAAATTCCCTAGCATGTAAGTGACTCGGGTTTCGAACCTTTCGGATATGTTCAGCTTAAAATCTCAAAAGAAGGCAAAACTCGAGTCTAGGACATTGGTATATAGCTTCCACGGTGTGTGTGAACTACGGCGTTGTCTGGTGGTGGAAATAGGGAGAGAGAAAGAGACAGAGAGAGAAAGAGAGAGGAATCAGAGGTAGAGAGAATAAGAAAGATAAATATATGGGAATCATCTAAAGTAATATACAAAAGAATATAATCCAAATCGTTTTAGAAACGACTGCATGCCAAATTTTGCTGCGTTTGAATTCTTGGATCTGATATAAATAATATTCCTATTTTATTTATGTTCACCTAGTTTATATATATATATATATATATATATATATATATATATATATATATATACATACATATATATATATATATATATACGAGCAAACAGTTAATAAAACATGTTAAAAAACACTTTGAAAAAGAGTTAAAAACATATTTAATCTGAAAAGGAGACACTTAATAAGTGGATAGTCCTTAATCCGCGAAGTTTCGAAGATATACTTTCCTTCTCATCAGAGGGTAGGAATTAGCAAAGTTCATTTTATTTTATATATATATAGATTAATTTTATTTTATATATATATATATATATATATATATATATATATGTATGTGTGTGTGTGTGCGTGTATGTGTGTGTGTGTGTGTAACGATCTTTTACTTTAGACATCCTATGGATCAAGAAAAGAAAGAAAAATCACAGACCGGAGTATAAAAACGATTTTATCATTATTTCCGTCACATTAAAGTTTTCAAATTTCTCATTTAAATTTTATTCAAAATAAGTGTGTGACCATGTAGTTCATATATATATATATGTGTGTGTGTGTGTGTGTGTATGTATGTGTGTGTGTGTGTGTATGTGTGTGTGTGTGTGTGCGTGTAACTTGGTATTACAACTCTTGGAAGCATCATCAGGAATTAAAAAAAAACTTTGAATAAGCAGATAAAAGTGCTAAGATTGTTTTGCATGTTTAACGTGTTCTAAAAGCAAATGTATCTGTTTGCATGTTTTTTTTTTAATTCTTAACAATGCTTACAAGAGCTTTAATGACAATTTTTATACCTTTAAAATGAACACGCGCCAGAAACAAAACTCGCAATGAAGAGTTCGCTGACTCTTCATGCGCTTTACAAAAATGACAACCAAAACCAGGAAGCCTTGC
This sequence comes from Euprymna scolopes, assembly GCF_053919585.1. Lineage (NCBI taxonomy): Eukaryota > Metazoa > Mollusca > Cephalopoda > Sepiida > Sepiolidae > Euprymna > Euprymna scolopes. The sequence goes on along the minus strand of NC_136498.1, from coordinate 62,018,595 downwards.
ACAATAAGAATGCAAGAGTTTTACCTGCAAAGAAAAAACAAGCAACAAAACTCTTTCGCTTTCTGAGGATGAACCTGATATGGTACGAAATTAATTAGAAATGTTTCAACTTAACAGTAGATGAAAAAGAAAGAAGGAAATTGAGTCTTATTTTCTTCCTTCTTTTAATAAAATATTTTTGCATCTTTAATTATGTTGATCCATGACAGCTGTTTCATCGTCAACTATTCGTTGGTGTAACAAGACATAGCGAGATTTTAAAACCAGGCCACCAGTGGTAGGAGCCCCATGGTATACCAAAATTATTGCTTGCATTGCTAAGACAATCGATAAAAGCTTGGATTCTCGAAGGCACTACTTGGTTTTAATCTTAATCTTAGCCTGAAGCACTTGAATGTATAGCCACACTGTAAAGCTGAGATAAAAACAAACAGCTTTTGTGTGTATGTATATATATATATATATATATATATATATATATATATATATATATACTTGCAAACTAGTATGAATGTAGGAGGAAAAAGGTGATACTTATGTCCATACACACACACAAATACACACACAAACACATATCTCCGTAATTAATAAAAAGAAATCGATTTTTTTCACTCTAGAAGAAAACATTATAGCGATAAAAAACAAACATGACACATAAATTCAATATGATCAAACTACATGCCAATATCTATTGCATGTTTTCCTGATATTATCAGTCGATTTTATTCAATATCGTAAATTTCTATAATGATTCCGAAAAGATTCACTCTCCCAGACAATTCATACTTACAGGTCGTAGGAGGATGCTTACTCACTAATTATTTTTCCTCCCATAATTTATTAGTGCAAATATTCAGACAATTTAAATTCGTGAATTTTATCTTCTCCCTCATTCTCTACAGAAATAATAACCGATCCCTTCCTCTCTGAATGTACCCATGTAAATTATGCCTCCATGAAAAATTTGCTATTCTGTACTTTAAAAAAAACCAAAATCTATTAAACTGTAGACGAGAAATAACAAGCAAGTGTGTTCACAAAATAAAACTTACTCTAGGACAGCGATACAAAATAGCTTTAAAACTAACAAAAACAATAGAAAACAAACAAATAAATAAATAAACATGAATATACATAAACGATCACACATATATGTATATATATATGTATGTGTGCATGTATGTGTGTACACATATGTATATTTATATATATATATATATAAAAGGGAGGAAAACGTCTACCTTAAACCACTAACCTAGTTCTAAAACAGATCCTTTGTTCGATAAAATGCATACCCATTGGCTGATAGGAAGGGGCGCGGTGGATACTAGAAAGCTGATTGGCTAACTAAAATCCTCAACATACATAAAAACAAGAAACAACCACAGAATTCGCGCATAAGCCTGACGAATCCTATAGTTGGATGAAACGCAGAATATTCAGTGTAGCTTAATCACCATACATATTTTATAAATTATTGTATATATATATATATATATATATATATATATATATATATATATATATATATATATTAGCACGAAAATGTACAATCAAATATTGTGTAGCCAAGAACCTTATACAACTAACAAAGCCAATGCTCGATTCCATAATTACATTCACTTACAAAAACATTATTTAACTTATGTCATTTTATATTCATATGTAGGCATTGTAGAATATAGATTTGACTTGAATGATCACCAAACAACTGCAAGTCATAAATAAAAAAAAAACTCATTGATTCACTTTTTTCTCGACAACAATGACCATATCCACTATTCTAGAAAACATTCTCAAAAGGCAACTTCTACTAATTATCAGATTCATAATAATTTAAACAAACACTATTCATTAATGGTAATTGTCAGGTAGTTTAAACAATTTTTTAAATCCTCTTTCGGTATGTACATAAAACGTAAGAAGATTGTGTACGTACAGAAATGACATCTTGATTTACTTTCGGACTGTTCATTTAATGGCTGAATAACAGAATGTTGGAATTCTAGAATAAATACTTCTCATCCAATCAGCGGCGCCGGATATTTTAAAGGGAGAAATCATTATTTGCATTGGATGTAATGGGTAAGAATGTGCTTTCAGTCACTTTAATTTGATAATAAGTCATCTCCCTCTCAGTACAGACTAATAATTATTACTTCTGCACATATTACATGTTTTTTACTTCATAAAATCAACATTTGAACAATACTGTTTCGGTCACCTCAACTACAAAACAATTTTACTGGTAATGGGTAGCTTTCTTTCAAAAATACATAAGTTTGTCCACGCCAGATTATAATATTTTATTTGTTTTTAGGTGTTTCGGTAAAACAATTCCGTTGATAACTGTCATTTATTTTTCAAATATAACATGAATAAATAACTAAAATACCAGTCATTTCTTTCCGCTTGCAGCTATTTCATGAATAACATGTCAAACTTTTTAGCAGTTTATCCATAGTAACAATTTTAAGTGACACACGTCTGATGATGCACCAATAGTCCAATTTTTTAGGGAGAATAGAAAGTTCCTTACCGAATTTACTATGGGATAGGACAATATTTCAAGTGGGAAATGCTAGTACAAAGGTAATTGCAATTCAAAATAAATATTTAATATTTCTTTACTTAACATTCTTTTATTTTATTTCAGGACACACCGAGAAACCGGTCGTGATATATATATATATATATATATATATATATATATAGTTTGTTTATTATACAGATATTATTGGTTACATATGTGCATACATGTTTCAGTGAAATCCCAATTTAATGATAATACCTCATCAGACCAAAAAAGAATTAATATTGAAACATCTAGGTAACCAATTAATACAACCATTACATACGTGTATATAATATATATATATATATATGTATATATATATATATATATATATATAACTACTTCATTTATTCACATAAATTTAATATACGAAAGTATAGATTTATGCGTAAACTTTAAGTATTTACTTCAAAAGTGCTCAATACGTAGGTAGAGCTAGTTAGTAATTTATAAAATATATATGGCGATTAAGCTACACTGAATATTCTGCGTTTCACAAAAAAAAAAGAAAAAAAAGGAGAACGTCTACCTTAAACCACTAACCTAGTTCTAAAACAGATCCTTTGTTTGATAAAATGCATGCCCATTGGCTGATAGGAAGGGGCGCGGTGGATACTAGAAAGCTGATTGGCTAACTAGAAATCGTCAACATATATAAAAACAAGAAGCAACCACAGAATTCGCGCATAAGGCTGACGAATCCTATAGTTGGATGAAACGCAGAATATTCAGTGTAGCTTAATCGCCATATATATTTCATAAATTACTATATATATATATATATATATATATATATATATATATATATATATATATATATATATATACTCCTATAATTTATTTTGCTGATGTATTGGTACTCATATTCAAAAACTTTTATCTATTTATTTAAAAAGAAAATACGACTTTCTTATATATTCATCGAGGAATTGCATTCATCTGCAAAATATCTAGCTAATTTGTATATTCTTTTAAACATTCATTTCAATTAATTCCCTATTAGTTTTTCGGCTTTCTTATGGGATGATATTCTCTAGTTAACTATTACGTGTAATTGTACTCACACAGATATTCTACACTATTTATACTTGCGTAATATTTGCGTAAATCGGTTATAGTAAACATAGACCCCTCCCTATATGAATTTATGTATGCGTATATATATTTGTTTAAAACGGTTTGCCCACCAAACTCCTCTGTCAGTTTTTTGTCTACAGATATGAAACTTAATGTATAGGATATTCGAAGCTATGCGAAACTTTATATTTGGGTTTAAGCTGGGGAAAATCGGTTCAAAACAGTGAAAATTAAAGAAATGGAATTTGCCAGGTGAAGGTCGAACGATAGCATTACGAATATGCATGTGTGTCGTATTAGCTATTGGTTCATGTTTTCATTTTAAGCTTTGCAGCAAACATGTCTTCATAGTTCATCGCTCAGGTATTAACGTCAAAAGAAAGAGAAAATCGTAAGTTAAACGTTTTAGTTTCGATCCTTGGTGGTGGCACACGAGTCATTTTAAATTTTTTTTTTAAATCACTACTATATATTGGGTTCGATATAATATAATCATAAATATGAAATCTACATTAAAATATCATATTTAAGCGTATTTTACAACCTTGCAATGCCAGGCGGCTTGCTACTATATATATATAATATGCAATATACATATTTAATATATGTAATAAAATTAGAATATGTAATATATATATATATATATATATATATATATATATATATATATATATATATATATATATGATCAATGCATGTTTCTGAATTAAAAATATGAACTACTTAGGAAGTCTATTAAATATTAATGGAAAACTGGAAAAGTATTTGAAAACTCTAAGTATATGACACATTTAATCTTATTTAATGCAAGCCATTTTGTACAAGCAATTTGTTTGTGAAAGATTCAGTTAACTACATCCACGTGCAGAAAGTGGAATCATAAATAAAAAAATATTATGACTAACAGAAAGTTTGATGAAATCAGCATTCTGTAGTATATATATATATATATATATATATATATATATAGAGAGAGAGAGAGAGAGAGAGAAAGAGAGGGAGAGAGAGAGAGAGATATGTGCGTGTGTGTGGGCGTGCGTGCGTGTGTGTGTATGTAATTTTTATTGTGTGTAGTTAGGCATTGTTTCCTTTAAACAAACGTTGTTAAAGACAACAGAGAGGTTCCGTTTAATTATACGTCATTTCTTCGTTTGCATATTTTTTAATCTAAACACTAATCAGATATTTTTTCCAGGGCATTCATCATCAAGCCCAAATATCATTCGACGTGATATTCTCAACAAATACTGACGGAATTTGATAATCGACATTATCATTATTTTTTTTAAAAATTACCAATTAGTTCACTGGTCAAATTGTTCCTCGTAATCTTCTCTATCTCTTTCTTTTTTCTTCTATTCTATCTATTCTTCTTCTATTCTTCTATCTTCTCTTCTATTCTTCTTCTTCTATTCTTCTTCTATTCTTCTTTCTATCTTCTTCTCTATATAAATAAAATGAACTCATTTTTTCACGTCTGATTTTGACCTTAATAGGATTAAAAATCAAGATATTTCATGCAAATATAATATGCACAAACGGCAGAACAATATCTGAGGTGTGTTATAGGCTTATTATTTCTAAAATTCCTCGATAATCTTAGATTTCTATACTTTTTCTGCTGAGAAGTCACGGCCAAAATTGGTTAAGATCAATGGAAGTGGTAAAATATTTTCTCTCTAATAAATTCCTCCTCCCCCTGCCACCACTTAACACCGTTTCGGGATCGTTCACAAGGAACAGTTGAGAAGAGAACACCGGTTTGGCTTCGTAGTTCTTTCATGTGAAGTTATTTAAAATCACTAAACTAAGCTGCAGTGCTCTGTGGCGTAGTGGTTAACGTGCTGGACAATTCACATTATATTTTCACGTTCGCGCCGACCTACCGTAGTCGTTTTTTTTTTTGTTTGTTTTTTTTCCTAAACAACTGGAATGGACTTTTCTTGGTGGCCGAACTGTTAACGTTGCAGATGTTTTTTTTGTTTTTTTTCACACTTTATTTTCCTACTTTTACTCATGACTCCGGGTTTGATCCTTCCTACTTACCTACCATAACATTTACCTACCATAACATAACTCCCCCCCGTCCCGGAAACAAACACTCGGGCAACGCCGGGTACCCCGCTAGTTAGCAATAAAATAATGTACTTATGTAAAATTTATTTTTAATTACATAGTTTTGTCGAGATAACTGCTATTATGGAACATTTTTAAGAATTATCTAAAAATTAGAAATCAGCAAGGAAGATAACTAGTTTTAAATTAAAAATATAATATGAATTGTTCTACTTTAAATTTAAAAATATGTAAATGAATAAAAAATTTAAGAAATTATTTCAATTTGTCCCGGGCAATGCCAGGAATGTCTAAAAGGTTTTTTTTTGTATTTTTTTTTTTAATTAAGAGAATGAATAGTGTAAAAAAATAAAATGGATTATTAAAACAAATAGAAAATAAATCTAAATTTATTGATTTAAATATAAAAAAAATAAAAGTCTCTGCTGTTCTCTTTGATAACACTGGGTTACATAAAAAAAAAAAAAAATCATAACTTTTTAAAATTAAATCCATAAATGCTTTCCATGATAAATAGGTATCCATGTTATCCCCGGATTTCTTTAGTACTTAATAATCAATAGCGAGTTGATCCTATAATAATACATACGAAATCTGCATGAATTAAAATATTTTGTTTAAGCATGTTGTACGACCAGGCAACGCCGGGTGTCCAGGTAGTTATAACAATAAAAAATCAATGATTTATTATTATTATTATTATTATTATTATTATTATTATTATGATATTAAAAAAACGAGGTATCATCAAAGGGAGCTCACTTTCATATTCTTGTCTAAGTTTGCCAGATTAGCATTTTTTAAGCCAAATCTCGTGAATTTGGATGTTTTTTGGAAGCTGTTTAGCCTTTAAAAATTATATTTGGCTTTTTTCTTAAAGCGTAACGTACGGACTAACTGAGAAAGACATAAGTAGACTATTATATAGATAATGTGCAAGAAGTATTATATCTTTCAGCAAAGTTTTTTTAATCCCTTACAAGGTTTACAGAATCATCTACTAATGCCTCACAAATTAACACACACATACATACATGCACATAATACACACACATGCATACATACAATGACACGCATAAGTATATGGATACATGTTATTTTCTGTTATAACCTGAGTTTACGGTCACCATTTTGCCTGATAGTTGGCAAGTAATATCTCGTAAATTTTTTTTAGTTGCATGTGGAAGGAAATGAAAATTCATTAAATATCCACAAGGTCTGCATGAAAACTTAGCAATAATATTTAAAGACGCAAAGTATTGAACACGTTAGTTAAATTTAATTGTTCTCCAGAAAATGAAAACATAACTTGAACTATTTATAAGCGCAAAAAAAAGTCGTTTTCAAGTTCAATGTTAACAAATTTTTTATCAGGTTTGTCTTAAATAATCGAATTCTATCTAGTTCAGCAACTGTCTCGCCATCCGTCTGACAAACTCATTAACACTTATCCTCAAGCAGTCTTTATGCCTTAATAAGTACAGACTCATCGGCACAAAAGGAAGAAGTAGGTGCCAGTTTACATTAAATTTATAGACTGTTTTGGTATTAGTTGGAATCTTCAGACTACTGTTCTCATCATGAGTGTGATTTTCACAACGTTTCAGTCGATGTAACCTCCGACCTTCTTCAGGTGTATCTTGTCAAAATTCGAGGATGTTTTTGCTGAACTCGGGAATTTGGATGGAATTTCAAACGGAACTCTTTATTTACTCCTTAGAGTTAGCATGCTCTTGTCCTGTCTGCTATGAGAGGATAGAGGTCCTAAGTAATAAGCAATTGTATTTTTTTAAAGATTCCACATATAACCAATCTTCATCTAAAAATCCAGAAATGTGTTTTTTTGTGTGTGTCCATAACTGTCATGGGGGTAAGCTGATCTACCGATTTAAAAAAATAAATGGACTTACTTATAACCAATAAATGCATTGAAACGTCATAGCAATCATTTGCCATGCGGTCAGCTGCATGCGCATATGCCACTAGAGGTTCCAGCCTAGACAATCAATTCTGAAGAAACAGTTTCATTTCAGTGGCTTTTTTTTATCTGGTTGGTTGCGACATTCGTTCTGGGAAGTATCTAGGATGGCTCACCCTCTCAGACCCACCCTCCCCTCTTTAGGGTAAGTTTATTGCTTACTGCCTGAGACACCTCAACAAAGGAAATCCGATGGGTTGCCCAGGCAATTTTTAATACGCCAAAATGCTTTTTGTTTTAGGGCGCTGTCTTTATTCTCTTCACCTTGAAACTTTGTGTCACATTTTCCTGCAGTGGAAAGGAAGCAAATCTCGCAATTTGTAGCAGTTATGGTCCCCAAATCATGACGGATACTTTAGCTAATATACATTTTGTTAATTATATCACTGTATTTGTCTTAATACTGGCCTACAACAATAACTAATGTTCTAATCAATTGTGAAAAAACTATTCAAACATAATAAGAAAAATGCAGACATACAGAATAATTTTGATGAAATATGGATATTTGCCTATCTTGCATATTTTATTTCTGTAGCGTGGATTGATAAAATTGTCGCCCTAGAAAAAACGACATGATTTAATTTCCGTTTGATAAAAAACTTCTTTTTTTTGTTGCAGACCATCTACTAATTGACCAGTTGAGCGATAGGAGCTTTCTTTCATGTGTGAAAGTGACACAATGTTCAACAAGCGAAATCGGAGATGCACCTCTGTACAACTCCTGCTCTCTACTGATCCAACTTATGACAACAGAACTATTTCTTGCACCCTCAAAATGCATTGCTGGATTGCCACGAATAACAGGTACGTGCCCAAGGTGATAAAAAAGTTTTCGACCAAGGTTATGGTCTTTGGTGTGGTTTCAAGTGAGGGCCACATCATGCCACCTCAAATCTTCGAACTCGGATTGAAAATCAACATCAAATTGTACCTAGATGTGCTGATGAGTGTGGTGATTCTCTGGTGAAATCAGGTGGCCTCTGGCAGATCCTGGGTGTGGCAGCAGGACTTGGCACGTCCATGTCAAAAGAGACACAGGTTTGGCTTCAGAAGGAGTGCTACGAGTTTGTACACTTCTAGCACTGGCTCCCCTACTCCCCTGACCTGAATCTGCTGAACCTCTTCTGTTGGTCATATGTCAAGAACACCATCAAAATGACCTCCCCCAACACCACAGCCAGCCTGATCACTGCCATCCATTGATTATTCACAGAGCTCCCGCTTGTGGAAAAGGCAGACTCCCAGTTATGGATCCATATCGAGGCAGTGATTGAGGCTAAAGTTGGCTACATTGAATAGATGTCAGCTCTACTACATAATTAAGTTACCTGAATTGATTTTTTTCAATAAAAGTTTTAAAATAAAGCTGTAGTGTTGTTTGCTTTAGGGCGACAAATTTATCGTTCCACCGTATACCGCATTACAAAGAAACAATGTTTGTTGTTATTTTGGCTATGTGTAATGGAAATCTGAAAATGCGGAACGTTTTTCTTTGTTTTATTAGACTTATTTGATAGGAATAATTAAAATGTGTGCTTGTAAAAAAGAATTTGTTTAGTATGGGGTCTTTTTATTATTTAGTCTTGCTAAGGCGTTTTTATGATAATTATTTGAGAAGCGGTGTATTATATTGTAGATATACAGCATAATCGCATTTGACACACCAGTTCCCGTCAGATCACCAAAGTTAAGCAACGGTGAGTTTGGCCAGTACGAGTTGAGCGACCATTTGGGACTTGTTCACTTGTCATAGGATTGTTTCCCGCCGTCCTGGACTTCTCTGTGCCACCGGACTCAAGCAGTGCCGATTCAAGTGATGTGTGGTGGAGATTGCGCAACTCTTGCCATGCAATTACACACACAATTGCTCCTACAGGGGGTATCCTTTGTCTTTCGAAACGCAACAGACGCATTGAATGATGTATTGCCATTTGGTGAATGGATTCTGGACCATGCAGTAGTTTCTGATGGGCCCTCTCGATACCATACTAGTGGGTAATTGTTACGGCTTTACCTTATCATGTGCTACAAAAAAAAAAGAAAAAAATTTCCTATCTTTTTCTTTGTTACTTTCCCTCTCTGTCCTGCTCTAACCAAGTCTGTCGACCTGCTCCACAAATCCCAAATCCTCCACATGAAATATCTCCAGAAAAAAAAAAAACACGAATAAACCTAGAACCCCATCCTCCAACGTAGACCAATACTACCATGTCACCTTCTCCAACATCAGAGGTCTACGTTCCAAATTTCCAGAGGTTGAAACCCAATTACAGGAGATGAAACCGACCATATTCTTCCTAAGCGAAACTGGCATAGGGCCGATCACTTCCCTAGACGAGTTCAGAATTAAAGGATACTCTAACATAAAATCCAAATCTGACCCCCAAGATCGCCATGGGCATGGTATATGTGCCTACATTAAAAATGGTTTTCCGTGTGGCAGGGATATCTCCAGAGAAAACCCTAATTTACCTTATATGTGCTTCCAGGTTTCACTTTCTTACACTACTGCATTTATATTTGCTCTCTATCGCCCCCACAACAGCAGAGTTACTATCTTTAAGAGTATATCTGAGAAAATTGACCACATCCTGTCTGCTCATCCTTCAGCTAACATCCACATTTGTGGTGACTTCAATGTCAACAATGTGGAATGGCTGACCCACTCGAACAAGACAGATGATGAGGAGAGGTTAGGGTTAGGGTTTCATGATTTCACCATTGCCTATGACTTCACCCAGATTGTTCACGAACCTACCCATGTGCCCGATACTTCCAGTCAGTACGCTAGCCTTCTAGACCTATTCCTCACAACTTCCCCTGAGTTATGTTCATGTTCCATTCTGTCTTCTCTGGGATCTTCCAACCACTCGGTTATATCAGTTAAGATAAAAATGAAATAATAAGTCTTCAGACATACCTCTCCACTGTACTTCCACATAGCTATGTTTATGTTCTGTTCTATCTCCTCTGAGATCTTTCGATCACTCGGTTGTATCAGTTAAGATAAAAATGAAATGTAATAAGTCTTCACTGTACTGTATATCGATACTCTATGGCTGACTGGGATACAGTCATATCTGATCTACATCTGCATTCCATGTTTAAAAAGGATGTGTCCTCTATAGTATCAGACCTGCCCGAATGGTTAATTGTAGGCAGAGACCGATTCATGCCATCCAAAAAATTCGAACAAAGACCTAACAGCCAGCCATGGTTCTCCCCAGAATATGTTGCTACCATCGCGCAGAGAAATCACTTTTTCCATAGCTACCAACGTAATAGATGCACTGAGACTAAAGCTGCTTTCAGCACTGCCAGCAACCACGGTAAAAGAGTAATAAAAAATGCAAGAGAGCTATATGCTCAGTCCATTAAATCCAAAGTAGCTGAGCAGCGGCTTGGTTACCACCAGTTTTGGCAAATAGCAAACAGGATCCTGAACAGAAGCGTGTATTCTATCCCAACCATTATCAATGAACCTGAGGTCATCGCGTAAGCAGTAGACAAGGCCAAACTATTTACCAAGAACTTTGAAGCTAATTCTACCCTATGCGACGAAGGCTACAACTCCCTGTATTTCCTCTTATAACAGACAACCCGCTATGCATCATACAAATATCTGTGTGTGAGGTCGCTAAGCTAATAAAGAACCTTGATTCCAGTAAAGCAACCGGTCCTGACGGCATTCCAATTATAGTACTGAAAAAGCTTCAACCAGAAATTGAGCTTTAACCATTGCCTTGAGGAGAAGTGCCTTCCAACACCCTGGAAAACCTCATCAGTATGCTTTGTATTTAAAAATTTAGGTGATAAGTCATCTCCCTCTCAGTACAGACCAATAAGTCTCCTGTGTGTCATGAATAAGTTGCTGGAATACATATTAAATAGAGAAGAAGTCAACCACCTCAGCAGAAATAACCTTCTTAGTGACATGCAATATAGTTTCTGTTCTGCCAGATCTAAAGCAGATGTGCTAACGGTTATATCTCATAGGATTAGTGAATCTCTCGACGGAGGCTTCCTCTGTATGGCAATTGCTCTTGACATATCAAAGGCCTTTGACAAGGTATGGCATAAGGGCCTACTTCTCAAGATTTCCTGCTATGGTATAACTGGAAATGTTTTCTCAATCATTAAATCATTTCTCTTTGATAGGCTCATAAGAGTAGTGGTTGATGGGCAGAAATTAGAGGCCCTCAGTATAAATGCAGGAGTCCCTCACGGGTCCATTCGGGGTCCAACTTTTTTCTTGATCTACATCAATGATCTCTAAAACACATACTTAAATCATTTGTTGACATCTATGCTGATGACACAACAATCTATGGCAACACATTTAAGGTCATAAATGACAAAGTTCTCTCTGATTTTCTCTCCTCTGATCTTGAGCGCATGGTACAATGGGGGAAGAGGTGCCTGATTACTTTTAATTCATCTAAAACCAAGCTTCTATCTTTACATCATCAACGCTCTGATCTCCATCGGGCATCAATTGAAATGGATGGCTCTTGTCTAGGGGAGACTCCATATTTTGATAAGCTTCTGGGATTAACCTTTACTCCTAACCTGAAATGGAACATGTACATCAAGTCAGTTGTCGGGATTGCTAGGAAATTGTGGGATCTTTCTACCGCTCCAGAAGATATCTCACTACTGATGCAATTCTCTATCTATATAAAAGCCAAATACGTCCAAGGATGGAGTACTGCTGCCACATCTGGGCAGGAGCTGCTAAAAACAGCCTATCCTGCCTTGACAGAAATAGGCTTTGTGGATTAGTGGGGGACGCCCTTTTCTCTTCTCTGCAACCTCTCTCCCACAGAAGAGACATTGCAAGCTAGTCTTTGTTTTATCATTACTTCCATGGCAAGTGCTCGTCTGAGCTTCAATCTCTGGTCCCCTCGCACTAATCTTTCAGGATAAACACCCGTCTAGCTAAAACTATTGTCAATAATTTTCCCCACTCTTTATCTGTGCCAAAATCAAAACATAGACTCCATGAACAAAGCTTCTTTCTTAGAAGTGCACACCTGTGGAACAATCTTCCATTTGCCTGTTTCCCACCTGACTACAACCTGGATGTCTTCAAGTCCAACACAAACAAATTCCTGATAAACTGCCCCCCTAAGTAATGACACCTTATCAATTCTCTAATACTATTGTTACACTATCCCATTGAGTACTGTACACACAATATCCCTTATCCCCGAGTGGCTATTGGGCCTTGATAAGTGGTGAACTCCATGTAAAAAAAAAAATTACGTTAAATCTACAAACGAAAATAATTCCTCTATTAGCAGGATGGCCCGACGTTACTCGGGATTGGATAATGAGTAACATTCGTTGATCATCATCAAACAAAAACCATGCATTGATGTTATTTAGTATTTTAATTTTATTTGCAGTGTTTTTATTTAATTTTAATTAAGAAATTCAAATTATATTAGGAAGCCATGAAGTCGCATTGAGGCGGCTAGGAGTGGCGATATTATTTTATATTTTGCCAAAATTCAAGAGTGACAATTCAAGTACAGAGAGTTTGTTTGTATTCAAAATGATTAATTTTTTATTGCTAAAAATCGTAAAATTTGATTTTTTTTAATAAAATAAATTACGCCATTTTTGGAATATGATTTCTTTTGTATTTTTATTTTTTAAATAAGTGCAGTTCTAAATAAGCGCCATACTTTTTATTCTTCAGAACATATGATATAGTGCAAGAGAATTATCGAGATATGATTAGTGATGGAAAGGGGGAGGTCAGAAAAAAATCCTAGTTGTATTATTTGGATTATTCGGAATACTGTTTGTGTCTTGAAAGCTATATTCACAACGTTTTGGCCGATGTAACATCCGATTTTCTTCAGGTGTATTTTGTAAAACTCGAGAATCTTTCCGGGACTAAATTTTACCAAGTACTTTATAGTTGTTCTGATTTAGGTGCCTCTACACAAGAGAGAAGTAAGACGCAACCTCTCTCCCACAGAAGAAACATTGCAAGCTAGTCTTTGTTTTATCATTACTTCCATGGCAAGTGCTCGTCTGAGCTTCAATCTCTGGTCCCCTCTCACTAATCTTTCAGGATAAACACCCGTCTAGCTAAAACTATTGTCAATAATTCTCCCCACTCTTTATCTGTGCCAAAATCAAAACATAGACTCCATGAACAAAGCTTCTTTCTTAGAAGTGCACGCCTGTGGAACTCTCTTCCATTTGCCTGTTTCCCACCTGACTACAACCTGGATGTCTTCAAGTCCGACATAAACATTTTCCTGATGAACCGCCCCCTTAAGTAAGATACTTTATCAAATCTCCAATACTAACGATTACTGTGATACTATCCCATTGATTACTGTACACGCAATAACCATTATCCCCGAGTGGCTTCCGGCCATTCATAAGTGGTGACTACTTTGTAAAAAAAAAAAAATGAGTATAAGTATCCAGCCTATTTTCAGGTGAATAGCCTCATTTGGTACTAAATTATATTGTTTTATTTTACTAAATATGTTCTTTTCGACTCTGTTATTTTTACAAGAGATTCACCTCTTATCAAAGCTTAAAGGCAACTCGAGGATAAGTGTTAATAAGTGCAATGTCATTAGTGAGACCACAGCGTAATGATTGGTAGTGACTGAAATTGGGTAGAATTTTATTATGACCCTTCAATCACTAATGATGGATTTTCTAAAGTCCGAAATTAATTAGATACATTTCAATTACAAAAAGAGAAACAAATTCAAAAACGTTTAAAGAAGAACAAGGCCGATAGCCATTAGTCGCGTGCTCTCGTGTAATGAATGAATGCAGGAATGTAGGATTGACATGAAATTCTTAAAGATAAACTAAAATGACCGAAAAATTGGCTGAAATGACTTAAATAAATAAAAAGCCCACAAGCTGGGGCCTCACCATTGAGTTTAAGGTCATATCCAGGACCTCTATTTCTGAAGATTTTTTTTTATTAAGCCAGTTGCTCCTATCACAACCGGTATATTGTTTATTTCTTTTATAGACCATGTCATTTTTAAATCATTTTTTAAGTCCTTATATTTTATCTTTTCTCGTTCAGCTCTATTCAGTTCTTTTTTTAATTTTATTTTACTTTTGTTAGTTTGAAGAGATCAAGGGGCTCCTTCCTGGGCTAACACTTGATTCTATTATAGTTTAAATTTATATCTGAGGGCTGTTTTAAGAATAGACACTGTTCCCTTTATGGCTGCTATCTGAATTTCCTTACAGAGTGGTTTTCCAGGGATTGCTTCTAAGCATTTCTTAAAGTTCTTTTTTATAAAGCCAGTTGCTCCCGTCACAACTGGTATAATGCTTATTTCTTTCAGAGACCATGTTGTTGAAAGAAATACACATTATACCACTTGTGACGGGAGCAACTGGCCTAATAAAAAACAACCTTCAGAAATACTTAGTTCTCTGTGTGTCAGTCTGCATGTCCAACTAAAAGACAAAAACGGGGGAAAAACAAATACTGACGAAGTCAATCAGAGATGACCCGGATAAATAATATCTAAAATCTAGAAAAATTCATTTTCGAGGGGTAAACTAGATTAGTTTTCCTTCGGAGGGGGGGTCGTTTTTCAGTATAATTATGCATTAATTTCGAAAGAAAATAACTCAGTACTAGAGGAATTTTATTTTATAAAGGAGAGTTCCTTGTGTGTATGTCCAACTAGGGGGGGATGAGCTAGGTGCAGGAGAAAAGTGGGTTTGTGGCGAAGGTATGGTAAAATGGTTGAAACAGGAAAGATTGAAAATAGAGCGATAGGCAGAAAGAATTATAGATATAGAAGCTTTAATAGGAAGATGCTATAATTTTTCCCCGTGAAACAGCAGGTAGCCCCACTAGTTTATAATACACACACACACACACACACACACACACACACACACACACACATATGTATATATTAGTATGAATCACATTTTTACTTTATTTGAAGTCGATGCAAAAATATTTAAATTGAATTATCTAGGTCAAGTCTTCAATTAACAAGCGTTAGTAGAACTTTGCAATTTTTTTTTCTCTTTTTTATCTTCTAGTCAATTTGATTGCAGTGTCTCCGCTTTAATACAACAGTGTTTAAGAGTCGACTGCATGTAAGAATCCAATTTAAAACAACCTGTACTTATATGTGCATATTCTTCTTCTTCTTCTTCTTCTTCTTCTTCTTCTTCTTCTTCTTCTTCTTCTTCTTCTTCTTCTTCTTCAACATGACGAGTTTGAAATCATTATACCCATTAACGCAATAAAAACACATTTTTTTTTTTATTAGAATGACTGGTGAGAATAGGGAAATGGAGGGGGAAAATTGACGACAAGAAAACGAGACGAGAATCAGACGATATTTCGAAATTGCAGATTCAATAAAAAGGAAATATATGAAAATATATGAAAATCTTCATTCATTTTTTTTTTTATGTGGCTTCGTGTTATTTTGAATGTACAATTTAATGTAGCGTTACATTTTGTAGCATCTAGGGGGGGACAGACACACGTGAGTAACAATTTAAAGAACAAGAAGAGATATTGTTAAGATACGTTTATTCGGTATGCGCACGTAAGTGTGATTACCAGAAACCTGGTTTTCCCAACAAGTTCCGCGTGTTTTTTTTTTTTGTTTTTTTACTTCCGGTTTTTACTGACCATTATGTTTCACTATGAATGTTTTAGAATAGTCCGTTCTGATTATGGTTTACTATTTTTTAGAATATTCCGCTATTCTGAAAAAAAAGAAAGAAAACAGCCAAGTTCGTTTGCTTATTTTAAAACTAGTAAACATTAATAAAAAGAGTTTTTTTTTTTTTGCCAGAACATTCATCGTGAAGCAGAACCATTAACAATAACCGGAAGTAACAAAAAGAACTCGGGGATAACCCAGAAACCTTCCCAATAATCTTTTCTCTAGAGTCTAAAATTCAAACTCTTCGGCGTACCATACATAAATAGCATGAATTAGAATAAATATATAACAGATACTGCCAAGTCTGCTGCAAAGAGGATGAATATCCTCTACCGTGCTAAAAAACTTCTATAACTTTATAAGAACGTGCCTTTTAATCTAACATGCATTTAAGCAAACCTCACACACATCCATGCATACACCTTTTAAACAGCGCATCGGTTGTCGCTCTTGTGATAACTCCCGTTTTGCTCAACAGGTGGCGCTCTCCATTTCCTTTTCCATTTTCTCTCTCTCTCTCTCTCTCTCTCTCTCTCTCTCTCTCTCTCTCTCTATCTATCTATCTATCTATCTTTTCCCTCTTCAAACATCGAGCTAACAACACGTAATTTTCTTCGATTCAAACCTCAAATATGAGTGGCACGCACATTAGGCCCACGCCTCGGCAGGGCGTTTACCTTTCCTAAGATAAGAATGAAACTCGTATAAACAAACTCTTTCACACACAATAAACTTCCAACGTATGCTTCGACGGACTCTTGTATACGTTCACGCACGCATACATGCAACGAACGTTTATCTACATATATGCTAGTTTTATAAGCCCACAAACACTCTGTAACGTTCGCAACATTTCTATGTAAATAGATATGACTTGTACATATGTAAATATATGATCCTGTTTCAGCGTGCTTCATTCATTTCAATGCATTAAATGTACTCGTAACACGTGCCATTATTGTTGCTTGTTTTTTTTATTATGCTGTACGATCTGCAAACGACGATCTCCAACTATCAAACATCGAACACGCAGCCTATTCCAGTAACCGGTTTATATACCCAGCCTACAAAGAGGGGATCCAGCTATACAACCGGTATATAAACTGCACAACTGTTCCCCTACAGATTTACTAGTATTCTATATTTCTACAAAGCTACCATTCGGCTATGCATAGTATTGTTATCACATTTGAGCCACTGGGCTGATGCACCAACCATTAGTCAGGGCCCAAAATATATGCACTAGATCCCACACTGTCTACCAATCTCCAGCCCATGATCCATCATCGTTGCATACCTGTGCTTGTTTTACAATTAGTAAAAAAGAATGTGCTCCAGCGAACTTGCGGCACTTATCGTCTCCTCAAGGCAAATGCTCCAAATTCGACTGCATGCAACATGACTGGTATGATACCCTTTCGAACGGCACCACATGGACAACAGACGGGAGACATTGCCCACACTAGAATCTGTTGAAATGTGGTAACAATGCGCCATGCGTGGACGAAGTAGGGTTTTGTAGGATATATGATACTGGTAAGTTTAAGAAGTTTCTAACCCGTTAGAGGGAGCCCAACTCATTTGCAGCACTTTAAATACTCGAAATCAGACTATTATAATAATGATGATAATGAGATTGACAAACGTTAATATGACACAGCTACGAAAATACTATTTCAGACATAAGCATTATGAACTGAGAGAAATGCTATTAAAAACTTAATTATAAAAAAAATGCCGAGACCGACCAGTATTAGGATTAGGGTGAGATATCCTTACCCTTAACCGTTACACAGACTGACCACTGTATAAGACATGTAATATAAGATTCATTTAATCTGTGCATATAGCAATGTAAAGCTCATCTAGCTACAACCTTTTCCTTTCTGCTTCTCTTTGTTTAACGTCAAGTTTATTTTATTATTATTTAGGTGTCAGACTTTTTGTGATATTATACAATCTCGCTTTCAACCTCTCATAGATGAGAATTTCACTAGTCACCTGTTTCCAAATTTTACCTAGATAGTTAACGTTCCTGCGATTTAGGATATTTATGCTTCTGCAGTGGACTATCCAGGAGAAGGAACGTTCACATAAAATACCAGTTTAATCCATAGGATAATCGTTTTATTAGATCAGATTTCGCATTGCAATTTACTTAGTCATATTTTACATTGCACTCAAATTTCACATTGCATTTAGTCAAATTTCACCTTGCATTTTATTTAGTCAAATTTCACATTGCATTTTATTTAGTCAAATTTAATATTGCATTTAGTCAAATTTCACCTTGCATTTTATTTAGTCAAATTTCACATTGCATTTAGTCAAATTTCACCTTGCATTTTATTTAGTCAAATTTAATATTGCAGTTCATTTAGTAAGATTTCACATTGCAGTTTACTTAGTAAAATTTCACATTGCAGTCCATTTCAGCAAATTTCACATTGCAGTTCATTTAGTCAGATTTCAAATTGCAGTTCATTTAGTCAGATTTCACATTGCAGTTTACTTAGTCAAATTTTACATTGCAGTTCATTTCATCAAATTTTACATTGCTGTTTACCTAGTCAAATTTCTCATTGCAGTTCATTTAGTCAGATTTAAAATTGCAGTTCATTCAGTCAAATTTTACATTGCAGTTGATTGCATCAAATTTCACATTGAAGTTTACTTAGTCAAATTTCACATTGCAGTTCATTTAATTAAATTCTACATTTCAATTCATTTAGTAATATTTTATATTGCAGTTCTTGTAGTTAGATTTCACATTGCAGTTCATTCAGTTAGGTTTTATATTGCAGTTTTATTTAGTCAGTTTTCACATTGCAGCTTCAACTGCAATGTGAAATTCACTGGACAACCACTGGAAATAATTTTGCTTCCTTTCTGTTCACACATTAAAACAAATAGAACTTTTATGAACAACAGTTTGTTGGCCAAACTTTCCCATATGAAAAAAACAACACCGTAGGGCTGTCTTCCCACTGCTTACAACAGTCATTTTCAAGTCCAATGTTAAGAATGTCTTGTTGAGCTATTATCCTAAATATTCAAATTCTGATCATTTTAAATGATCATTTTTAATCCTCTCACCACTATCCTTAATTCTTATCCTTAGTAGTATTTCTGCCTTTATGAGCAGTCATATATGTTTTAGATGTGACAGACAGATAAAGCTTCTTTTTAAGATGCGAGGACTCGTCTTAAAAATTAAAGAAAAAGGAAAACAAAAAGCTAGAAAACATTTAGATTAAATCGAAGAAACTAATTCAAAATGGAAATGTACTCATTAATTTTTGTGGCTTTCGCTCTATTCTATGGACATTTAGGAATATTTTAACATATATTTTCTATGATTAAAATAAATAAATGCGAAAGTAGGCCCAATTCTTTTTGTGACAATGGATACCATTATGAATTGAGTCTGTGAATTCCCCTCCTTATTTTTAAGGATAATTCTTGCGCCTGCAGGACGTCCAATGAAACTTCCTGGTGTGCGGAATATAGACTTCTTGTTGTTCTAATTTGTAATTCGTAATTTACTCACCAAGACGGTCATTTCTTTATAAGTTTCTGTCTATTACTCTCAACCTCTTTCTCTCTATGGAGATTGATCTCCTACTTTAATTTATACACTCTCTACCTCGCCCCCTCTCTCTCTCTCACACTCTTTTACACCATATATTAACAACCTAAGGAACTAAAACTAACTATAAAACAACATTGAAATAGTCCATTGTACACTATATGAAACATCACCACGAATATTAATACTATTTAATCTATAACTTCAGATGGATAAAAAGTGAGATAGATAGATTTAGATTTAGATTTAGATTTAGAGAGAAAGAGAGAGAGAGAGAGAGAGAGATAGACAGACAGACAGACAGACAGACAGGCAGGCAGGCAGGCAGACAGACAGAAATAATAATAAAAAATAAAAATATTTAGAATGGTGTAAAATCTTTTAATAAGGAACAACCATTGTAAATTCTCCTCTTTAATAAACGGTTCCCCCTTTGCATTCCATTTTGAGGAGAAGTTCTCTCAGCAAATTATCAAAGATGTCATGTCATTCTGGATATTTTTTGTTAAGTATTATTTAGCATTAAGACTCATAATTTTTTGAACATCCGTAACCCAAACACTGTCTTCGAGTGTTTGTTTTTTGTTCATACATTCTTGCACCATTCTGTTTTCTTTTTTCTGCATTGCTCTCAGCCTTCATAAATGCCGACACAAAACTCATCTATCTTTCTTCAACATCGAAATATTTGTAAATAGGTATTTTCTTCTAGCAGAGATGGATTGCCGATAATATTTCCCTGCATTTATCATTTAACTCGTCGTAACTGGATTTCTTTCCGACACATTATCAAAGTTTTATCACATGTCTCGTGTCAAGACGGAATTTTATTCAATTGCTGGTGACACAGTTTTTTTTTCTCCAAACCATTAAATGCTTATTTTATTAGCTGGAAATATAAGAAAAGAAAAGAAAACGCTGTTAAAGAAATGAAATCTAGAATGTTCAATAAACTTTTGTTTGTGAATGAAACGAATTGCGATAAATTGGAAAATGATAGCCTTCGTTGATGGATATGTTGGCGACAGACTAAGTGTGGAGATTATAGCATTAGGTTGGAATTAATTTGCAAATAGCTATAGCAGAAACAACGGAAGACGAATTGTTGTATTTCTAAGTGTCACACAAGTTGTATCGTAATGTATTATATTGACGAGTAAGCAACTGGTCCGTAACTGAGCCGCGAAGTGACGTCACCGTAAGGAAAAAGAAAAAAAAGACTATGAAAAACGTGTGCACAGACCGATGATTACGGTAGAGAGGACAGAGGTCGGAGAGAAGGGGCATGATCACGTTTTATTTAAAGATAATACCCGGAAATAAATGTAATTTTTATTAGAAAAAAATAGTCGAGTTATTACTTGTATTATGTTCACTACGACGTACTCTGCTACAACGTGTCTACCTGTTAATGCTTGTGTAAACGTGTGTAAAAGTCTATATCATGTATGTGTATATACATATCTATAACCGTTTATCTGTGATTGTCTAATTTGAACTGGTGAATGTAGAATGCGTTGGCGTCGGTGTTTATACATAAAATACCGTTAATTTCCTTTTTGTAAATTAGTTTTGGGTATTTTTGCTGCATTCAGTTCTGATGGGATTCATCCTTTCGTCTATTTGTCCACAGATTCAACAGAGTTCAATAGAAAAATGTAAATTTGGATGCGTATTTTATGTTATTTTATTCAAATTAAAACAACGTTTCTATTGAACTCTCATTCTTGACGTTATTTTCGCGTTACCTACACACAGTTCAAACATTTCAGGTACAACCGCCAGATACAACGCTCGGCTCTACACAAACAGACTTCTTTCTCCAAATTTACAACATGGTAAGGAAGAAGAAAAGGAAAAAAAGAAACAAAACAACACACTGAAGATGGAGTCTACCTCCGAAATATATTCGTGATAAATTTTAAACAAGTAAAATATTTGTTTATTTTACTAATATTACGTTGTGATTTGGCTTTCAAGTGCACTTGATGCGTATTTTATTTTATTTTATTAAAATTAAAACAACGTTTCCACTGAACTCTCATTCTTAAACTTATATATATTTATCTTATTTTGTATTAAATTTTACATACATACATACATATGTGTGTGTGTGTGTGTGTAAGACAGAGAGGGAGAGAGAGAGAGAGAGAGAGAGAGAGAGAGAGAGAGAGAGAGAGAGAGCGTATGCGCGCACCAGTTTCTGGCCTGAGAAATTTATTATAAGGAGTGTCGACAATGATCACGGGTCGTGTTTGCGCTAAATGCACTGGCAGGATCATTAACTTCTAAATGTTGGATAATGTTCACTTGACACGTTCACAGTGACCAACGGCGCAGTGTTGAGCTCATTTAAGGCTTACTCAAGCGGAGACAATTATCTCTAATTTATACATCTTAACTTGTCACTAGGCTCTCACACTCTTTCACACAGTGGTAAGACAACGGACACCAATGGCAAACAGAGGAATTGAGGTATTATATTCAGTAATCTGCAACCCAAATTCCTCTACGTTCCAAAATGGTGAAACTATATAATTAAACGCTAAAGCATTCCGTGTTCACGCGTACGTTCTCACATTTTACACGCAT
This sequence comes from Euprymna scolopes, assembly GCF_053919585.1. Taxonomy (NCBI): domain Eukaryota; kingdom Metazoa; phylum Mollusca; class Cephalopoda; order Sepiida; family Sepiolidae; genus Euprymna; species Euprymna scolopes. Next base: position 61,996,003 of record NC_136498.1, on the reverse strand, counting down.
TAAAAGCTCTCCAGCGTCGTTATCTTCTGAGCTACCAACAGATGGATAGGAAAGGTTAAAAATTAAGCTACTGTTAGCTCTGACTGTTTAATTTTGCACATGTGCAAAAGTAATCGCAGGAGTAATGCTTTATTCGACTTATCCTGCCAAGGACAACTGCTGTGTTTTCAATTTTGACCTGTTAGCAGCAAAGTTTGCCGACTAAAAATCAAATCGAATGTGTGTTATAGGTCTAAGTGCCCTATATATCATATTTCAACTCTGTATACCAAATATACCTCAAGGAATTTCGAAGAGACTTTTCAGTCACACAATGACAAGCTCTCTCTCTCTCTCTCTCCCTCTCTCTCTCTCTCTCTCACACACACACACACACACACACACATATATATATAGTAGTAAGTTATAAAGTATATATGGCAATTAAGCTACACGGAATATTCCACGTTTCATCCACGCTAGGATTCATCAGACTTATGCAAAAGCTGGCAAAACCCGAGGGGCCACTTTTGCCAACAAAATCATTAGGAGTTAATTGTTGGTCTATGCAAATAAATAAATAAAAATATCACGTAAGACCAGAGACTTAATAGGGTGTTTTTGTAAATTTTGCATAAGCCTGGTGAATCCTGGCGTGGATGAAACGCGGAATATTCTGTGTAGCTTAATTGCCATATATATTTTATAACTTACTACCAGCTCTATCTACGTATTGAGCATTGTTGAAGTAAATACTTAAAGTTTACGCATAAATTTATACTTTCGTATATTAATTTATGTGATTAAATGAACTATATATATATATATATATATATATATATATATATATATATATATACTAGCAGGCCACCCGGCATTGCCCGGTCGTAAAATGCGCTTAAATATGATATTTTGATTAATGAAGATTATTTATTATTATATTATATTGGATCACAATATTTAGTAATGATTTAAAAAGTCAAAAAAAAATTTTAATAAAAAATAAATCGTGCACCACCACCGACAATCGAAACCAAAGCGTTTAACTTACGATTTACTTTTTCCTTTGACGTTAATGCCTGAGCTGTAAAGACATTTTGCTGCAAGGCTAAAAATTAAAATATGAACCAATAGCTAATACGTTACGGATGCATATTCGTAATCGATCTTCACCTGGCAAATTCTATTTCCTTAATTTTCACACTTTTGCACCGACTTTCCCTGGCAAAAACCCAAATATAAAGTTTCGCATGAGTTCGAACACCTTATATATGAAGTTTTATGTTTGTAGACTAAAAACTCACAGAGGAGTTTGGTAGGCAAATTTTTTTAAACGAATATATATATGCATACATGAACATATATTGAAAAAAATTGTGTTTACTATAAACTTTTTACGCAAATATTACGCAAGTATGAATCATGTAGATTATCTGTATGAATATAATTACACGAAATAGTAAACTAAAGATGGTTATCCCATCAGAAAATCAGAAAAACTAATAGGGAATTTGTTAAGTGTTGAGCCATTATGTTGAACAAAGATAGCGGCAGTAAATCAGCGAAGAGTCAATGTAGTCACGATTTTGAGTGTTAAGTAATTCTTTGTATCAAAGATGGTGACATTATATCAGCGAAGAATCAGTTTAATCCAGATCAGCATTGGTTCAATTATTTTAAGACGGAGACTGACAGCAGACTAACTTGCATCTAAAATTCGCTATTTTTATGATGAGGTCGGAGGCTTCTCATTGGTTGATTGCCCTAACCCTTGGGTATAAATAAGATCGTCCAAACTCTTGTAGTCATACCGTCGTTACTAGCGAGGATGGTCTCCTTGCTGCTTTGGCGGCTTAGAGACTGGGCAAAAAGTACCTACTCATCAAAGATTTGATCTTGACACTCAGCTCGACAGGTGCGGGGCCGGTTCCCGGCCCTTTACCTGTCGGACTGAGGTACGCTACTTGGGTATCACCCAGGAGATCAACCCTCCCAGGCCTTGCAATCCGGCTTCCGGGTGGGGCAAGTTCATTACTTGTTGCCCGAGGCGCCCCGACCGGAGAATGCCGACGGGGATGCCCAGGCAATTTTTGTTGAGGCAAGAGTGCACCTCCTTTAGGGATGCTTGCATATTTCCCACCTTCTGACATTGTATTGTAGATGTATTTTCTTTTTAAATAAATAGAAAAAAAGTGTTTTTAATATGAATATCAATACACACATAATATATATATATATATATATATATATATAAATTTGTTTTTTTGTGTATTGATATATATATTGTGTGTGTATTGATATATATATATATATTGTGTGTGTATTGATATATATATATATATATATATATATATATATATATATATATATATATATATATATATATATATATATAGTGATTCAATGAAATTATAAAAACCTTTATTCAAATCAAGGATTTTTTATTATTCCAAGTAAGACAAAGAATACTTTCGAAATTTTATCTCCTTATCCTATAGAGTGTCGATACTTACCATATCTTCAGAGGAGAAATGCTAGCAAATAGGTATAACGGTATTCACCCTATTTGCTAAAGTCAGTTGGACATGGAAAATCATAATAAAAAATTGATTAAAATAGAAGTCACCTAGCGGGGGAAATTGAAGAGACGGATATAAAGGTTTAGTTCCAAATTGCGCGGTAAAATCCAAGGTAACTGTCCTTTAAAGCAGTGAGGTAATGAGATCCAAGCTGTATAATGTGTAATCCACATCATAGAGTAGAAATCCAAGTTGGGCATATTTCTGGAGGAATTCTTCTTTATGGATCGGTGAAAAGATTTTTAAGGTCTGGTTGGAATTTTTTCTTTTTATTATTATTAAAGACCTTGGTATTACTGGAATTAAACGTTAGTGAGATAGGATAGGTAGAAATGGATAGTGAAGGGGAGAGAAATTTTAAATGAAGAGATGGATGGAGGGGGGAGAAGGCGTATATATATATATATATATATATATATATATATATATATATATATATATATATATATATAGCAGAGAGTGACCTCTATAGACAAGTTCAAACACGCTATAAAAAGCTATAAAATGTTGACTAGCCATTTTGGTAGGTCAAGTTAGTCTTGGGTATAGAGAAAGGGTGGAAAAAGAAAAAGAGGCAGAGAAAATAAAATAAAATGAAAGAAAGGAAGAGGAAGAAGAAGCAAATGAAATTTTACGTTTTTCATGCTGAAATTAACCTTTAAACTAATTAACCTAATCACCTCTTAAATTCTTTACTCTGTTTAAATCTATTAAATCGTCCACTCAAACAATTAAATGATAAGATGCCCTTTTGTAAATTTTATACTCATTGATAATATCCTATAAATGAGGGATTTAAACTGGAGAAATCGAATAATATCTGTAAGTAAGATGTACAACTAAAACTAACCGTATTTGATAGAGTTTGTTATTTTAATTTTACAATACTAATGATGAATCGAGGACAATACTGCCTTACTGGGAGGTATCAAAATTCAGTAATAATAATTATTATAATATTTAATAATATTTAACTGGAAGAACTTTATACACTCATATATATTCATATATATATATATATATATATATATATATATACATACATACATACATATTTACACATACATATATTTTTCCATACACATAACTATACATATATACATACATAGTATCATGCATATAAACAGTCACCCACACATACATGCATACATACATACATATATACACAATTATATCTACACATACACCCATTCACACGTACATACATACATGCATACATACATACATACTTTAAAGATTATAAATTTAAATACAAAGAAAGTATAAAACTAGTCATACTATTAATTATAATAAACAGTGCACGTAATAAAACTAATTATAATAAAAACAAATTGGCTCCTATACTGCTAATTAACATTCAGAAAATAAGTGTATTGGGTTATGTAACTAAGGCTCCATCCAGAGTTGGCTCACACTAATACCAACAAGGATGACGCATTATTGAGTATTACGCGTCTATATTTATATGTGTGGATCGGGGAAAAAAATTGCAATGTGGAATATTTAACACTATTTGTGGGTAGTAAAAGGGGATGAATTATAAAGCTCGTTAATTGAGAAGTTACATATTAGTTTGGAGTAGTATTCTAACAAGATCCCAGAAGTGCCAATTATGTGTTAGAATTTAAAATTGTATTATGTTAATGTGTGTATGGTGAGTCTTTACTTAAAATGTAAATTAACAATAAGAATGTATTATTATATTGGTTAGATGAGATGTTTGAGAGCTTATTTAAAAAAACAAACATTTTTTAATTCGCAAAGTTTTACCTTAGATTTTATTCACAAGCGATATGCATTTAGTATTATGTTTTTACCCATTTACCGGATTTATTTATAGATTGTATGTTATTTTATTTTAAGTTGGCTGTATTTAAATTTTTTCTTGTGTTTACATCTAGACACTAGTTCATTCTTGGCACTTATTATGGGTTTATTGAAGGTGATAATGTTAACTGCTTCGGATATACAAAGATTGCAAAATTTGTCTCCTGGGGTATATGATCTAGATTTATTTAGTATAC
>NC_136498.1:61858921-61986421 GCF_053919585.1 Euprymna scolopes | reverse complement strand
AAAGTCATGTGTTCTACAAAACTGTGAATTGAACTTTAATATATATATATATATATAGATTTGTTATTGTTGTTTTTTCAAGCGATACATACGGTTAATATTGGCTTCGCCTCGAAGCTCATTTATTTTATTTTACTTAGAACGTCGCCCTTTTTAATTTGTTTGGACGTATATAACATTTTTGTTATTTTATTTTTTTTTAAACAGTAATCTACGTACACCCGTGTTTCGAGGTCGTTACCTCTCGTCAGCGTAGTTCAACTGTTTCTAGGGATTGAACCTCAGACCATGTTCACCACAGTCCGGTGCCTTAACCGTTAGGCCAGAAAACCTAGATTAATTATACTGTTTATTTTTATCGCTTATAAATTTAGATTTGTTATTGTTGTTTTTTCAAGCGATACATACGGTTAATATTGGCTCCGCCTCGGAGCTCATTTTTTTTATTTTACTTAGAAAGTCGCCCTTTTTAATTTGGACGTATATAACATTTTTATTTATTTATTATTTTTAAAACAGTAATCTACGTACACGAGATTTTTTTTTGGGGGGGGGAGGAATAAAACCAGCAGAGTGCTCAATTAAAAGGAAAATCCGAAAAATAAGAGCGTATTTATATTTTTGTATTTTGTGTACATCAAATTGTTAGATGAGATCAGTCATTGGTATCGTTGGGTTCAAGCCCGATAATTAGAACCGTTTTAGATATCCATATCAAGCTCTCTTGAGCTAATACTCATATGAGATGAGTATTGGCTGAAGAGAGTTTGATATGGATATCTAAAACTGTCCTAATTATCAGGCTTGAAACCGACGGCACCAATGACTGATCTCATCTAACAAATTTTTGTACACAAAATACAATATATATATATATATATATATATATATATATATATATATAATTTTTTAAGTTAAGCAACGCTTGCCTGGCCTATACCAGATGAGTAACCATCTGTATATACCATTCCGAGATAAAGAAATTTCTAGCATGCTATGGGGGGGGCGTTTAATTCACTGGGAGAAATGCACCCCAGTATTTGTTAAGACAAGCATCTAGGAGAACGGAAACCTAGATGTAAAAATTTTATGCTCTGTCTTGTGGCAGCCATTGAACCGACTTAGATTAGCAATTCTACCAAGAATAGTGGTTGGTTCTACACTAAACCTATAGCAAAGCATCTGTGTGGATTTCCAAACAACTTAGTTTTTGTGGCAGAACTCATACGTCGATATTAACGGAAGAGTCCATAATATATACTTAAATATAAATTATTCTTTTACACACACACACACACACACACACACATGCACACACACACACACACACACACACACATATATATATATATATATATATACTAGCATGGGTGACTGGCGTTGGAAGGGTGTTTTGAGGTGTATGCTGAGCAAAAAAAAGGTAACTTTTTAACTTTGACTCCTATTATGACCCCTTAAAATTTATTGTTTAGGGCTCAAATAAAGTTATTAAGTTAGATCCATGTCCAAGGAACCTATATCTAAAATTTCACGGGTTTAGATCCAAAATTGTAGGAGGAGTTCGGTAGAGTTCTCAAAGGTCAAATCATTTAACTTTGACCCCTTAATCGCCAAATTTCTGTCCGAAAACCAATTACATCGATTTTCCCAAATCTCAGTACCCTGTATATAAAATTTCGAATCTGTAGGCTTAAAATTGACAGAGCTATTGCGTAGGGAAGTTTACACAGACACACAGACGCACAGACAGACACTTTCACTTTTATATATATATATATATAGATAGATATATAGTTCTCATCAGATCACCGAAGTTAGGCACAGTTAAGACTGGTTAGTACCAGATGGGTGACCATTTGGGACTTGTAGGCGCTGCATGTGCTCTCTGCTTATTTTGGCATTCGTTTCTAGTCGTCCTTTACATACACTTCAGTTGCCACTGGTATTTAACAATGTCAACTAAAGAGAGGTATGGTTGGAGATTGCGCATCTCCTGACACAAAAAATTTCATGTGCATGCACCACTTTGTGGGTATCCATAATCTGTCAGACTGAAAGAGCCCCCCCATATATATATATATATATATATATATATATATATATATATATATATATATATATATATATATATATATATAAACTGTGCACTATGCATCATTCATTATATAAACTTTCTATTATGCAATTATCTTAGTTATCTCCCCTTGTTGTTTCTTTTTTGCATTCACAATTTATGTCTTCCTTTATTATCCTTATCTCCCTCCCATTAAAAAAATATAAATCTTTTTTATACACCATTTAGTTCTCGTCCATGTTCATCTCCCACAACACATCTGCCATCACTCTAGACATGCTGAGAAATAAAGATTGTTTCCTTATTTTTTTTGTGTGTGTTTTGTTTTCTTGTTTTTACTCCATTTGCACTCATCAAATATTCAGCCCACAATTAGTGTCATTATGAGAACTTTCTTCTTCCTTTTTTTTCTATTCTCATATATCATGCCATCCTAATTCTTATGCACTTACTGCGTTGTTTTAGTTAATGCAAGCAAAAAAAAAAAAACACTGTTCAGCGGCTATTAATTTACCTCTAACTACTCTATTCCTCTACCTGTTCCTATTTACTTGCCTCCCCACGAGGGCAGAGTTAGACACAAGGTCGGTTTTTAATGTGGGGAAAATCCAGCTCCCCACAGAGGGGCACTCTTGATAGGAACAAAAATAAAATAGTCTCAGTCATGAAGGATTTCTCCCCAACTGACCGAGGACAGAAAAGTTGAAGTGTGGTATCAGAACAAATACTACACTTTGTTACTGGCCAAAAGGTCCACCCAAGATGGAGTACTGTTGCCACATCTAGAGAGGGGGCGCTTAGAGCACGGTTACTTCTTTTCCTTCTTGTTCATCTCAAACTAGGCATTAGATTTAAAGGTCCACTTTTTGAGATCATGTCTAATAGACATCTGTGGGGAGGTGAGTAGCAAGATATCTGTTTATATTACATTTCAATTTCTGCAGTTAATTTTTAAAAAAATTATTTATTCCATTTTCACTCCAAATAAGGCACATTGCTACTTTGATGTAGGGGGTTACTATCGGGGACATAAGTTGCAGGGATACTATGTGGGGAGTTGAGCAGCGAGATGTCTGTTCACATTACACTTGAACTTCTGCATGTCAGTACAGTTGGGAAAGGAAAAACCTGGAAAAGAGTTCCAAAGTCTAGCAGTTCTGGGGAAGAAACGATTAGAGTAGAAGGCTATGGGAAGGAAGATACAAGGAAAGAATTCTAAACTCTAGCATTCAGGGGGAAGAATCTATTAGAGTATAAGTCTTTTTTAACACCTAAGAAACTCAACAGTGAAGTGGGGGACTTTTTTTTGTTTGTCAAGTTAGACGGGAGTATATACAACGAGGGGGCACAAGTGCTATGAGTGTATCAGAGCATTAGAATACTTGCAAAACAGGGACATGAACGCAACATTGCAGCGATGGGACAGAGGCTGGAGCTTGGCTGATAGTACAGAACTTATTAGATCTGAGACTCTTTTGAACCCTGTCAAAGAGTAAGGCGCACCAGCCCAAATGTGTCAACAATACTCTATCTATAGACGAATAGTGGTTTGTAAAGATATAAATTACTCTCTAGTGTGAGTCATTTTATAGCACGATAGAGGGAGCTCACCATCTTTGTACCAACTTTGGCAATTTTAATGTATTTGTTCTAATTCATGTTGCCTGTGAATGTAAAAATTAACTTTGAACTAGTAGATGACCGCTTCTCTTCCTTGCAGACCCTTTTTTCACAGAAGAGAACTTGTTAGCTTTTCCATACTCTACCGATATTTTCATATTAGGTAGAAAGTACGTTTAGAATATATTTCGGTTTAGTCGTAAACAAGTCATTCAGCTTAATCTTTTCAGAATAACATTTTTTAAAATCTTAATTATTTCGTGCCCTTTGAAATTTAAAAAAATAATTTAGAAACACTTACACTATTTAAAAAGAAACTGAATTAAACTATTAAATTATTACCAAATCCTCGTGTATTAAAAAAATAATAATGTTTTGGCAGCTATTTAATCATTTTATAAGTAGAAACTAGCTGGCCCGTATCCTGACGTTGCCTTTGCAAGAAAATTAACTAAAAAAATTGCATGCCCAATGGTAAACGACTTGGCTCATTGACTGCGCTTGTTGGGTGGTTGGTTGTTTTTGTTTTACGGCATATCAACCTTTTTCAGGTTATTTAATGCTGAATCTAGTTATTTTGAGGAACGATTTTTAATGGAGTATATATTTTTTTTGTAGTCAGATTCTATTTAACCCATAGTTGGGACCCTAACAGGTACTACCACCCCGGGTCAGAGTAGACCTTGGAGCAATGGCAATTAAAGGGTGGCTCCACACTCCCCAGGGCCCGCAAGGTGGAGCCTCACCATTGGATATAGTTTTAGGTCATATCCAAGACCGACTGTGCTTGTGCATACTGATCTATGGTGTTAACTTGAACAGGAAAAAATTAACTTTATATGATTTTTTTTAGTTAAATAAAAATTTCTTCTAGTATTCACAATTTCAAAATAAAAATTATTCAAAGAATTACGGTTAAAAATTGAAATTTACAGATCGTGCGGAAATAACATGATTATTTAGAAACCCATTCTTTACGTATTAAATATTCTGTATTTTCATTTTTACAAGTTATTAAACGAAAAATATTGTAGAAATTGAATGTGATTTGACAATTCCATCTGCAAATTACCATGGTCCGTAAACAGCAGAAGTACTATAATCTGGTTACACTTATACATTTACACATAAATGGATGTGGGGTATTTTTATGTGTGTGTGTGCGTGTGTGTGTGCGTGCGTGTGTGTGTGTGTGTGTGTGTGTGTTTTATTTCTGCGTGGTATTTTTTAGGACTTTTGTTTACTAAACTATTAGGTGAAAGTAGAGAATAGCTAATTTGTTATGAATCTGTTTTTAAATAATAATGCTGTTATTCTATTAGGGATTGTAAACTGCAGAAGTATATTTAGAGATAAATGAAGTGGTCGTTTTTAAGGTTTTTAAGAAATTGTATTTGATAGTTTTCAGTTCAGGGACCGTGCTGAAATAATGACGTCATTATTTTTAACCCTAATCTTTACATAATAACTGTTTAGTACTAATTGGGAGGTGACGGTAGTTCAGTGGTAAACGACACGAGCTGACGACCTGGGTGTTCCAAGTTCGAATCCAGTTCGTTCCACAAAAATCGCTTTCACTTAGGATGTTACCAACCTTTACACGGTATCTTTTGTAAGTACCCGATGTTTCCAGAAAGAATTCTGGCGAAAAATATCGGGGAAACCAATGCCAATTCATACGATATTATGATAATGAGCTAACAGTTTAATAAAGAAAACTAACGAAAATGTTTGAATGTAACTTGAAAAATCATATCCCTAAAAATAGCATATTCTGTAAGCTGCACAAGTATATAAAATCTGGTTAGGTATGTTCATTTACTAATAGATGAGGTTGGGCGTATAAAAAGATAACTTGAACATCCTATTTAAAAATCAGTGTGATCCGTAAACTGCAGAAGTACCAAAATATGGGGTACCTCTCTAGTTTCCCAACGGCGCTGAAATAATAACGCTATTATTTAGAAACACATTCTTAACATGTTAACTATTCTGCACGGTTTTGAAGATGAATAATCTTATGTATGAAGGGTTGACCATTTGTTAAGAATCTTTTCTGTAAGAACAGAATCATTGCAGCATAAGAATTTATGTTTTCTATAATGGAAGGCGTGTTACTTGATAGAATAAAAGGGGGTGCATTGTTTGTTTAGTGTTCGCCATATATATTCTAATATTCTTCAGATAGGATTATAATCATCTAATGCAGCGGTTCTCAACCGGGGGCGAATCGCCCCCTAGTGGGCGAAAAATCAAATTTTGGGGGGCGATTTTCAATCAATTTTATCTGTGAAAAATTTTGACATTTTTGCGAGTAATTTTTTTATATTTTTTGAAATTATAAACGCGTAGCTAAACTATTAGTGCGAAACTTTGGTCACGTGACCTATGAATTGCTCTCTTATAAATGAATTGTCAGTTTTGAATATTCAATTTATTTCAGTAAATCCGATTCTCCAGTGACATTGTCTTACAAGTGTTTACAATTTTCATTCGCTCTGTTATATTACAGATTCGTTCATATTTACAAACCACACACACACACACACACACACACACACACACACACACACACACACACACACACACATTCATTCCATTACGTGAATTTACAAAAACAAAAACACAAAAACAGTTAGCGTTAATCAAGTTTTCATTATTATAATTGTTGTAAAATACTTTATTTGCATTAAATTAGTTTTCATTTAAAAATAAAGTTTAATTATATAATATTTATTTGTTTATTAAAAGCTCAAAAAATTATATTGAGAAATAGAATATTGTTTTATGACCAAAAATTATAAGGGGGTCTACCAAGAAAAAAAAGAAGGGAAAAGGGGTCCATGGGTCAAAAAATGTTGAGAACCGCTGATCTAATGTAAGCGTTGTAAAAATAAAGTATTAAACTGGAAAGAACGATTAGTACTTACATAGAAAATTAGATTGGGTGAAAAATATATCATAGATTAATAAAATGAAACACTGATAGTCTGAGGTAAAAAAAAAAAAATGAATGGAATGAAACAGAATTCTCGGTATGTAATGAGAGAGTAATGTTTTAAAAGTTACGCCGAATTGCGAATTGTTTTGGACCTCTATCCAGTCATGGTACTGTAAGATATTTTATCTCAACTGCTTTTCGCTCCATAACAGTGGAGTAATAAGACAACACAACAAGACCTACCTTAAAACTCAATACAAATTTTATTGCATCCTCGGTCGCCTCTGAGGACAGAGCTGTTAACAACCTCGAAAGGTGATAGTCTTTCATCTTCAATAGGAAACTGGAAGCAGGTTCATCTGTTTAGGACCTGTATCCAGTCATGGCTGACAGAACGAGAGAATGTTACTCCTATGAAGTAAATAAAGGGTTCCCTTCGAAATTTCGTCCAAATTCCCGAGTTTGACAAAATATACCTGAAGAAGGTCGGAGGTTACATCGATCATCGAAACGTTGTGAAAAATGAAAGGAACAGTAGCCCATAAGAATCCTTTGCTGTAGTTTCATTGAAATTAATTGTCCCAAGCTATTAATACTTCTGAATTTATGGAATAAATCTTTGATGATTAAATTAATAGCATACGGATATTTAATACCACACGATTCGCTGAGGTCTCTAGGGACTCCACTATTTCACGATAGGTTAAATACAAGAAATATATATATATATATATATATATATATATATATATATATATATATATATATATATATATATATATATATATATATATACTAAACTCGGAGTCCACTTTTATTTATATCTAAGGAATATCTTCTTTTGTGTTTTACCTTCCAAACGAAATGGTAAAGGAGAATGAAGAAGCGTGTTCCAGGGATTATTAAGGTGAGGGTTCTAAGACTTGCAGGATGTTTCGGCTAATGATTTGTTGCCAGGTCAGTAGTCAAGTGATGATAAATCGGAATAAAAGAAAGATTCATGCTCGCTTGAGTTACCTCCCCTGACAAGAGGTCACGCTGCCAGGGTCATCTCGCCCGGATATTTATAAAACGGATCAGTTTGAATTCTGTGATCATAAATCTATGTACTCGAGTCAGGTACGAGTTGGCAAGGCAAGATATCAATTCGATGGCGTCTTAAATACATCTTTTTTATGTTTGCCCTTTGATGCGTCGAGAAACAGAAGGTCAAATACAACAACGCCTCGCAGAGAAAATATAAGGGTAAAATCCTGATTTAAATCTCTGGACTGTATAACGTTGACATATACGGTTGTACCAACAAGCAAAATAATAAATAAATAAATAAAAATAGCCGATGCATAGAATTAAAGTATTTAGCGAATATCAGCATATAGACTACACAAATAATCAAGGAATATGAGGAACAGAAGAATAGAAAGTGAACTTTGGGTTTACGTTCGGCAGCCACGTAACCCTCGCTTTCCTTGTTTTCGTCTTTAGTCCTCACATTCCAGGGCGATGTTTCATATAAAGACAGAATGATTGCTGTTTGCTTGGTTGGAATCTATTCATCTGACACTATGTTTCCCAAAGTAAGCGACCCCTCCCTCCGATGGCGGTGCTTATGTATCGGGAAAAGCAGTTATGCAAAAAAAAAAAAAAAGAAAAAAGCGGTATGTGGACGGTAACAGAATATTAAACACACACACATATATAGAGAGAAAATACTTACCTGGCACAGGTCAGGAGAGTGTAGTATGTTAAACTCAACTTAATTTGTGCTTAGTCAATGGAGAGGGAAACCCTTCTATACTAAGGCAATTTTATTTTTGCATCCTCTAGAGTGCCCCTCTTTGGGGGGAGCTGGTTTTCTCCCACCTTAAAATTGACGTTGTGCCACATTTTATTTTTGGTTGAGAAGCAAATAAATATCTATATATAGAGAAAAATAAACAAACTATTTTATGCCAAACAATAAACATATATTAAAGTGGGTGTGTTTAGGTTACACACACACACACACACACACACACACACACATACATAAAGAGGGTAGAGCGGTAGCTCTTGATATATCTAAGACTTTTGACAGGGTATGGCACGATGGTCTTCTAAGGAAAATTAGATCATATGGAAACACTGGAAGAATGCATAATGTAATTAAATCCTTCTTTAGTTAGAGAAAAATCCAAGTTGTCCTCGACGGTCGTATATCTAAACAATATGACATAAATGCGGGAGTACCTCAGGGGTTTATCCTTGGACCTCTATTATTCCTGATATTCATAAATGACCTCTCCGATAAAATTTTATCGAAGATGGGTATATTTGCCAATGACACCACTCTCTATAACAGATATGAGGGGAAAACAAATGAACACATAACCAAGGAAATAGCAGAAACGCTAGAGGATGACTTCCAATCTGTAGTGGAATGGGGACAAAAATGGATGGTAACATTCAATGCTGCTAAGACTAAGCTTGTTTCCTTCAATAATTACAAGAAACCTTCTCTACCATACCTACGTAATATTTCTTGTTATTCGGGTTTTCTTTCGCAAATATTGTGGTCTGGTAAACTACGCTTTTGGTTCGACATTTATTTTGAAGTGGGCAAAATGTGCGGTGTCTACAGTTGCATTTATCTTGTTCGTTATTAGTATTTTTATTTCTAGTATGGTTGTTCTTGTCCAGGGTTGGTTTATTATTATTATTATTATTATTATTATTATTATTATTATTATTATTATGCTAGTGTTGTACTAGTTACATATGTGTCTTTTGTGTTAGTTTTATTTTTGTCATGGTGTCTACTTTTTATTGTTTATTTTGTTGTTGTTTACATTGTTTTTATTTAATATTTTGTTATTATGTGCTTTAATTATCATCTCTAAATTTTCGCAACAACTGTAGGATAACTTTAAGGTATTTTTATTGAAAATTTGGTGCAAGGGGTTGGTTGCCGGAAAGTGTTTTTCAATAAGATCTAGAAATTTCTTGCCAAGTTTTGTTTTTAACATTTGATTGTATGGGGCCATATACCAAATTATAGTTCTTTTTCTTCTATTTTTAATTTTATTATAGTTATTGGTGTTTTGTTGCTTATATTTGATATCGATATTTTTGTATCCACTATTTTTTAGAGCTGTTTCATAGATATTGGTTGACCTGTTAAATGCATTTTCATCGCTTGAGTTATTACTGAGTCTACTTACGATCGAGTTAGGAATGTGTTTTATAATTGATGGTGGGTGATTGGACTTAGGGCTTATGTATATTGGAGTAGCGTTATCTTTTAAGTAGGGTTCATATGTGTTTTTTTTCTAAATTTAACGTGACGCCCAGGAAGTTTGTTATTTTTATGTTAGCTGATACGTCTGCTTTTAGACCTAATTTTTTCATTTTCTTGTGTATGATTTTCTTAAAGTTATCTCCCTTGACTTTGTTGGAGTTTTTTATTATAGCTAGTTCGTCATCTCTATATAGGCCGATATCCGTAGTATCAAATATGCTTGTGAGGGTATATAGAATGACTAATCCCACAAGATCTGATGCCTCTGCAGAATCCCTGACACCCATCGCCAAATCAAACGAATTTTTCATTTTAGTATTTATCCATTGGTTATTATTATTGATTGATTTCTTCCGAGGATATATCAGTGTATGCCTCGGCAAATTCTAGGGCAATGTTAAAAAGTTCTTCGGATATCGAGGGATAGAAGTCTATGATGTCGAACTGTATAAACGTACATTTATCTTTGTTTTCTTTATTTTTAAACCAGGTAATTGCTTTTTTTTTTTTTACATAGGCGTCACCACTTATCAAGGCCGATAGGCCACTCAAGGATAAGGGTTAAAGAGTGTAGAGTAGTCAAAAGAACAATATACAAATGATGTAAGGATGTGATGTGGAAGATCATTAATGTAGATCAGGAAAAGAGATGGGTCCAGGATGGACCCCTGAGGGACTCCAGCATTAACACTGTGAGCTTCTGATTTTTGCCCATCAACTACTACTCTTATGAACCTATCAGAGAGAAATGATTTAATAATTGAGAAGACATTTCCAGCTATACCATATCTGGAGATCTTGTGAAGTAAACCTTTATGCCATACCCTATCAAAGGCCTTTGATATGTCAATAGCAATTGCCCTAGAAAGGTTGCCTCTGTCGAGAGATTCGCTAATCCTATGAGATATAACTGTAAGCACATCTGCTGTAGATCTAGCAGAACGGAAACCATATTGTATGTCACTAAGAAAGTTATTTTTGCTGAGATGGTTGATTACTTCTCTATTTAACACAGATTCCAGCAACTTACTCATGACGCACAGGAGACTTATTGGCCTGTACTGGGAGGGAGATGACCGATCACCTGAATTTTTAAATACAGGGCATACTGATGAGATTTTCCAGGGTGTTGGGAATCAATTCTCCTTAAGACAACGTTTAAACAGTTTTGTAAGTATGGGTGCTAGTTCTGGTTGAAGTTTTTTGTAGTATTATAATTGGAATACCGTCAGGGCCGGTTGCTTTACTGGAATCAAGGTTATTGATTAGCTTGGCAACATCACATACAGATATTTGTATATCACATAGAGTGTTTTCTGATACAGGAGGAAATATTGGGAAGTATTTGCCCACTGGTTTGATTCTAGGTCTTGTTTGATTTGTTTGTTTACTCTAGAGACTATTATTTTGCTAATTCTACCTATTTCTGGTTTAGTTGGGTTGATCAAGCAGGTGCTGGGATTATTATTAAAGTCCCGTTTGTGGTCTTTAAGCAGAATGTATGCCTCTCTAGGTTTCAATTTGCCAACTTTATCGCTAATTTGTAATTTATCGGTAATTTGTTTATTTTCAGTATTTATTATATCTATGTTGTCGCATTCGTTGGTGTCTAGTTTTTTGTAGTTTTTTGTAATGTTTTCTGTGATTAGTTTTTTATATTCTTGTTTATCTATTTTATAAAAGTTTCTGGCTTTATCTGCTTTTACAAAGATTTTATAAGAGTTGGTTATGTTTCTAACGATTTTGTGTAGTTTCTGTTGGAAATTGTTAGGTTGATTGTGGAATTCTAAGTTTTTAATTACGTTTAAAAGTTTATTTTCTAAGTTTATCAAAAGGTCTACTGTTTTTACATTTTTAAGGGTTTTAAAACCATAGGATTCTTTTTTGTTTACGTTTTCATTTTTAAGGAAGAAATTTGCTCACCATCGCATTCGGCGTATTAGTTCATCTGTTTTTTTTTTTAAATTAATTTAATAATATAGCTATGCTTGCTAGGTGTGGGGATGTTTTTAGCGATGTTTCGAAATTAACTCTTTCCATATCTATTTTTAATTTGGTGAAATAAATTTTTTTGAGAGTGCTCAACTCTTTCAGGAGCTAAGTATAACTACTTAATTTACTCATATAAAATTAATATACATAATTATAAATAACTAAAATCTCAATAGAAGATGCTTATATAAAAACGACAAACAACCACAAAATTCGCGCATAAGCCTGAAGAGTCCTCGAGTGGATGAAACGCGGAATATTCAGTGTAACTTAATCGCTATATATATTTTATGACTTACTAACTAGCTCTACCTACGTATTGAGCACTTTTGACGTAAATACTTAAAGTTTATGCATAAATTTATACTTTCGTATATTGATTTTATGTGAGTAAATTTATTAGTTATATATATATATATATATATGCAGAAATATATTTTCTTATAATATATATACTAATCCTTATTTAAGAAGCTTAAATGTCATTTATTCTTTATAGTTTTTGGAATATAGTTTTTTGTTATTTATTCTCTCCCTCCCTCTCTCTCTCTCTCTCTCTCTCTCTCTCTCTCTCTACATATATATATATATATATATATATATATATATATAAATAATATGGAGTAATAAATAGTGATGTATAGTGATAAGTAGTGTGACTGTGTTTCTAAACACAAAAATACCGCCCCCAACAAAAATTCCCACTAGAATTGTCCCCAATGATCCATGGCGTAATGAATAAAGTATTTAGCAAAATTTAGTTGTAAGTTACACTCTTCTAGAGGTTGAAGGTTCAATCCTCAATGCAGTCGACACTCTAAATACAATTGCGAATTACTTAGGACTTGTGTACCAGTCATGGCTGATGGAACAAGAGCATGCTACCTCCATGAATTAAATGAAGGGGTCCTTTAGAAATTCCGTGCAGATTGTAGAGACACTTTAAGAAGGTTGGAGGTTACTTAGATCGAAACGTTGTGAATATAAGACTGAAGCTATATGAAATAAGGATGGAGAAGAAAGAAACTCGCAACGTCTCTTCTGCAAAGAACAGAAAAGTTTAGTAGATATTAGAATGGATTTTACACTGTGTCAACTTATCGAAAAGTCCTCTTAGCAGTACTTAAGCAGATGTGACCCAGTACTATCTACCAAGACGTATCTGACACTTGTATAGGTAGAGTATTGCGTCATGAGTGAGATACTTTCCAGAGCGGTAGAATGATGAAATCATGTTTCCAAGGATATTCGCGTCAGATCTGACGAAAGTATTCGATTTCAGGAGGAATTGATCAAAGCAAGGGACTTACTCAAGGAGAAAAGAGTTTTTTCAACTTTTATTCTTTATTGTTTATATTATAAGTAACATAAAATTTCTATAGTTTCAAACAATTTTCATCCATATGCACTTTTTCTTTTTTGTTTTACAAGGAAATCACAGCTTATCAAGGCTCAAAACCTAATCAAGGATAAGAGTTCGTAAGTGTCAGAATGATCGGACTTAGTAGAAATCGATTATTAAGGAAGGCGGCTCAACAAGAACTTGTTCACATTGGACTTGAAAACTGGAAAGCAGTCCTGCAATATAAAGTTCCAATGGGGGGGGGGACACTTCTAGGAAAAGTAACCTTCTTCATGGAATTTTCGTTTAGTTTTAGGCATAGCTAGAGAGTAGGGAAATTGTTGATAATGGCTGTAGCTAGACGAGTGTTTGTTGTGAATATTTTGCACGGGGGGCATAGACTGTAGCTCAGTCGAGCACCTGCCATGAAAATTACGATAGAGCAGAGATAGACACGTAACATCTTTCACATGAGAAAGAGGTTCTAAGGAGGAGAAAAGACATCGCCTACTAGATTTCAAAGCCGGTTTTCAACTCTGTCAAGGCAACAGTACTTCATCTTAGAATGTATTTGACTTATACAGGCAGAGGATTGTGTTGAGCGTGAGATAGTTTCTGGCGTGGTATATAAGTAGCCTCATACGCCAATGTTGCCCGTGAAAATAGAGTAATTCAAGAAATTTGCGACCAAAACTTTGTTCTATTGAATTATTTGTGACTTTTTTCTCTGGGAAAATGGTTGTAGATAAAGAAGAAACCTCCTCCACTAGATTTCAAAGTTGATTTTGTACTCTGTCAAAACAGGAAAGAATGATTTGAGTGACACTCTTCATAATGTGGAACCGTGCTCCATCATATATCGTTTATGACTCATTTATAATAGAGGAATCTATCAGGTATCGGGTTATTTGTGGAGTGATAGAATAACTCCAACAATTTTTTCAGCAACATCTTTTATTATTCTTATAAGCAGATTTTGGTAAAATATTATTCTTGCAAGCACCATCGCCTGTAGTTATATATTTCACCTCACATTTCCGAGCTCAGCATTCAATTTGTTATCCAATGATGTGCAACATGATTATATTTGCAAATTGCATTTTGACCTATCGTGAGCTGAAAGCCAAAATGGCGGCCATCTTTAATTCAAAAGAGCAAACAAACGATCACGAAGCTCAACATGCTACCTAGTTTTTCTATGATCATTGCAAGTTATACTTACAATATCTGAAGCCGAGCTGCTCTAAAATTTGATTTTATTCACTTCCCCAGAACTGAAGCGGCAGCTCTTTGATTCTATAGGTTTTATCGCCTCTAAAAAAATTGCTATTTGTAAATGGGACTTGTCGCAATTGTAACATTTTTAATGTTAACACAAACAGTTTGAACAAAGTCGTTTTCAATGAACGCGCATTTTTACACGTGTGATTTTTCAACAGTGAGCGATCAAGTAGCCAGGCAAATCAAATAAGATCTTTTTTATACATACGTGTGCGGTTGCGGTTTTCCATTCTTTTAAGCGTCACCTTTCGATGCATGGATCGTGATCCCGCTGCGGCTGTTGGTCTTCTGTTCAACTTAAAAACGAACGCACCCATGCATGGAAACTCAATAGAGACCAGCTGAGGTTTCAAAGGTTCTACGAGAGAGAGAGAGAGAGAGAGAGAGAGAGAGAGAGAGAGAGAGAGAGGGGTTACTCAGGATGGGAGACACTATGTAACCAATTATTTGTTTACTTAATTTTATTGGTCTTAATGTTGGTGACACACAGGCAGAGCCTCAAAGCAGAATTAATTCAGACTTTCTCATTGTCCGGCATATCTCGTCTGTACCACTCTCACGAATCGACTGGCTTATAACAATCCTTTTGATTATCTCCTCCAAGGTGTGGCGTCCTTATCTCCTATATTTCGACACCTGCATTTCTATTAGGATGTCCCAAACTTCGTAAACACTCGCGAAAAAGTTAATTTTTATGCAATTTTTATTTTTTTATTTTTTTGCGTTTATATTGCTACAGTGATCTTCATTTTTCTATTTCACATAGCAATTGATAAAATTAAGCTGCGAGTTTTGAGTTTTGATTCGTTACTGCTGGATGTGTCGAGAATGTGCGGAAGCGTACAAGCGTATGAGTCGGGCCTACCTGCAGTGAAAAGCGAACCCGGGACCTTTCGATAACAAATCAAGTCTAACAATGAACTACATCCATCTTACCCCAAAGTGACAAGTTAGTTTCGCCTAATGGCTATTAAAGAAACAACAAAACGAAACAAAAAAAACAACAAGCCGAGAAGTGAGGGAGCGTTGAAATGCACTGCTTTGATAACATGTCTCGCGTTATTGCATTTCGTATCGTGGCGTGTCGATTCGGTGAGATTGCTCGGTGCTGCTTGGGGGCATGTGTGTCGATTCAACGATATTGTTCGTGGTGTGGTGTGTCCATTCGGCGGTGGTGTTTAGAATTGCGTGGACGAATTTGTTAAGGAGCGTGGCGCCACTTGTAGAACCATATATATATATATATATATATATATATATATATATATATATATATTGTATTTTGTGTACAGAAAGTTGTTAGATGAGACAAATCATTGGTACCGACGGTACCAATGACTTGTCTCATCACACAACTTTCTGTACACAAAATACAAAATATAAATACGCTCTTATATTTCGGATTTTCTTTTTAATTGAGCACTCTGCTGGATTTCTCACCCCCCCCCCCCAACAAAAATCTAATCATATATACTTGACTGGTCTATGAAAAGTTCTGATCAACCGAAAGCGCGCTTTGATGCTGCAAGACATTACCAAGCCACACATCGCCAGAAAAATTAAAGACAAGTTTGAAGCGCTAGACAGCATTGAAGTTCTGCCACACCCAGCCTACAGTTCTGACTGTGTTTCATCGGATGACAATCTTTTTCGCTTAATGCAAAACTTTCTGAATGACTACCGATTCGAATTATTTGATGAAGTCGAGGGAGCGTGTCAAGAATTGTTAGATCCGAAGCCGTCTGAATGATATTTTAGCTAAAACAGCTTGTAGATCGATGACAGTGATTCTTGGAAAATGATAGTCTTTATTTTGAGAATTAAGTTTTGTTATTTTTTATAGTCACGATCTCGAGTGTTCAGTAATTCTTAATAACAAAGATGTTGGCGATGAATCAATGCAGTCACGATTTAGTGGTCTCAAGATAAAGGTTGACGGCGAACTGAATTGAATCCAAAATTCGATATTTTTTATAATAAAGTTGGAGACTTCTGATTGGTTGATTATCCTAATTGTAAGTTATAAGCAAGATCGTCGAAATCATTGAGATTATACCCTCGTTATAAGTCAACCCCCCTTTTTTTTCATATAATAAAAAATCCTTTCTGATTCAATTTGGTTTGATTTGCTACCACCATCTTTGTTCAGCATAATGTCTCAACACTTAACAGTTTGTATAGAAGGGAGAAGGATAAAAACGAATTAAAGCAAAACAGCATTAGTTGTTGTAACGGAAGGTTGTAAAATGTCACGATGTAGAACATTATTATGTGCTTAAATGCCTTGACATCCGAACTAAGATGCTCTAAATACAAACTTTAAAATTTACAAAGAAAATTCAGGAATTCTATTTGATCGATGCAATCTTTCGTGCTTGTGTGAACTTACCCCAAAACAACAAAATGCATCTAATACTTTTTTTTTTTACACAGTGATCACCACTTATCAAGGCCCGGAAGCCACTCAGGGATAAGGGTTATTGCAAGTACATTACGTTAGTGTGGAGATTTGCCGAAGTAACTCCCTGGTTATCTGATTAAAATATTTTACGTCAAAGATAATTTATGCACTGCAACCTTCTATAACAGACTAATTTAATAATGTAATTATTTTACAAATTCCATTGCAGTAACGTACGATGCACACATATCACAATCTAATTATTATAGAAAAGCAGAAGAAAATAAAAATGATAACTACTCAAAACATTTGTTAAGTCAAATAAAAAAAAATCTGGTCGCCAGCTTCTCGCTAGTCCCTTATCTTTTGGGGGGGGAGGGTCTCGATTTCCTGCTACATTTCAGTTGCAATGTGCGTTTCTCGCTTTCAGGAAACAACTGACATGTGTCATCGTCGCTTCCACGAGGTAGACTGTCTGATCTGCTTTCTTCGCTATCCCAGAACAGGATAGCTCATCGCTTCGTTGACGCAGTAAAAAATTGTACATTAGTTACTGATAGCCAAAGAAAGAAATGACGACCTTGCAGCATCAGCAATTACCAGATTAAGTCGATGACTGGCGTATGGCATGTATACTTTTTGATTGACTTCCAAGAAATGCGCCTGCACATCATGATTATTTCTTTGCTTGTCGCATTTGGTCTCTGCCACACATCAGAACCAAACAAATTAAATTTCGTCTCATCAGATCATAGGATATGGTTCCAGTAATCTATGGGCTTTGTTGACATGTCTTCAGCAAACTGTTTGCGGGGTTTCTTGTGTAATGCTTTCAGAAGAAGCTTCCTCCTGGGGTGACATCCATGCACACCAATTTGAGAAGTACAAAGATAAGTGTGTCATGACTACAGCCAAGCATGGTGGTAGGAATGTCATGGTCTAGGGCTGCATAAGTGCTGAAGGTATTGGAGAGTTACATTTCATCAAGGGAAACATGAACTACAACATGTACTGTCAAATACTGCAGCAGAGCATGCTTCCCCCTTCCTCCAGAAACTGGGTCACAAAGCAGTGTTCCAGCATGATAATGATCCAAAACACACATCCAAGACAAACACTGCTTTATTGAAGACGCTGAGGGTAAAGGTAAATATCTGTCTGGCCAAGCATGTTTCCAGACTTGAACTCAATAAAACATATTTGGGGCATCATCAAGCAGAAGGTGGAGGTGTGCAAAGTCTCAAATATCTGCCAGCTCCACAACTTCGTAATTGAAGAGTGGAAGAGCATTCCAGTGGCTACAGGTGAAGCTCTGGTAAACTCCATGCCCAGGCGAGTAAAGGCAGTTCTGGATAATGATGATGGCCACACAAAATATTGAGTTAACATGTTATTTTAATGGCTATATCTTGAGTTATTTTGAGGAGAAATAAATTAACTCTGTTATATATGCTGTAGAACGACTACTTTTCATTCTGTGAAAGAATCATTATATGCTTAAACATTTGAAGAAATGCGAGGGGTGTACTCACTTTTGTGATACACTGTATATATATATATATATATATATATATATATATATATATATATATATATATATGGCAAAAATGGTAATTAGTAAAACCTGAAGAGAGTGCTCAATACTATTGCAGAGCCAATATGCGTGTTATTTTTTATTACCGTTTTATCTGTTCAGTTACATATGTTTCGGTTGCCGGACCATATTTACGATCCAGCAGCTTCGTCAGACCTTGGGTTTCTGTAAAGTCTGACGAGGCTGCCGGATCGTAAATATGGCCCGGCAACCGAAACATATATAACTTAACAGATAAAACGGTAATAAAAAATAAAACGTATATATATATATATATATATATATATATATATATATATATATATATATATATATATATATATATATATATATTACGGACTAAACTTTTGTATAAGCAAAATCGCCTGAAGAGGTCTTTAATTACTTGTAACTGGCTAACTGAGACATACTTATGAATGTGTAGCGACATATTTATGCTTATGTACAACAAATGAAAAGCATATATATTAGGTTGGCAACTAAGTTATTGCAGTTTTTTTATCTACATTTTCAAAAGTAAAAAAAGAACTAACAACTATGTGTCGAAAGTGCACATTTTCACATTTGACATTCCATTTTGATGATCTGAAAGTAAATAATTTAAATAAATAAATTTAAATAAATTCAACAAATACAAATATAAAAAAATAGAACAAATAAATAAGTTTAAATAAATAAATTTAAATAACTTCAACAAATACAAAAATAAATAAAATAGAACAAATAAATAAGTTTAAATAAATAAATTTAAATAACTTCAACAAATACAAAAATAAAAAATAGACCAAATAAATAAGTTTAAATAAATAAGTTTAAATAACTTGAACAAATAAGTTTAAATAAATAAATTAGTTTAAATAAATAAGTTTAAATAAACTGAAAAAATAAGTTTAAATAAATAAATTTAAATAACTTCAACAAATATCAAAATAAATAAAATATAACAAATAAATAAGTTTAAATAAATAAATTTAAATAACTTGAACAAATACAAAAATAAATCGAATATAACAAATAAATAAGTTTAAATAAATAAATTTAAATAACTTCAACAAATACAAAAATAAATCGAATATAACAAATAAATAAGTTTAAATAAATAAGTTTAAATAAATAAATTAGTTTAAATAAATAAATGAATAAGTTTAAATAACTTGAACAAATAAGTTTAAATAAATAAATTTAAATAACTTCAA
The DNA here is from genome assembly GCF_053919585.1 of Euprymna scolopes. NCBI lineage: Eukaryota > Metazoa > Mollusca > Cephalopoda > Sepiida > Sepiolidae > Euprymna > Euprymna scolopes. Next base: position 61,966,703 of record NC_136498.1, on the reverse strand, counting down.
CAAATATCAAAATAAATAAAATATAACAAACTAGCGGGGGTACCCGGCGTTGCCCGAGTGTTTGTTTCCGGGACGGGGGGGGAGTTTAAAAAAATGTTATGGTAGGTAAGTAGGAAGGATCAAACCCGGAGTCATGAGTAAAAGTAGGAAAATAAAGTGTGAAAAAAAAACAAACAAAAAAAACATCTGCAACGTTAACAATCGGCCACCAAGAAAAGTCCATTCCAGTTGTTTAGGAAAAAAAAACCAAAAACAAAAAAAAAACGACTACGGTATGTCGGCGCGAACGTGAAAATATAATGTGAATTGTCCAGCACGCTAACCACTACGCCACAGAGCACTGCAGCTTAGTTTAGTGATTTTAAATAACTTCACATGAAAGAACTACGAAGCCAAACCGGTGTTCTCTTCTCAACTGTTCCTTGTGAACGATCCCCAAACGGTGTTAAGTGGTGGCAGGGGGGGGAGGAATTTATTAGAGAGAAAATATTTTACCACTTCCATTGATCTTAACCGATTTTGGCCGTGACTTCTCAGCAGAAAAAGTATAGAAATCTAAGATTATCGGGGAATTTGAGAAATAATAAGCCTATAACACACCTCAGATATTGTTTTGCCGTTTGTGCATATTATATTTGCATGAAATATCTTGATTTTTAATCCTATTAATGTCAAAATCAGACGTGAAAAAATGAGTTCATTTTATTTATATAGAGATAAATAAGTTTAAATAAATAAATTTAAATAACTTCAACAAATACAAAAATAAATAAAATATAACAAATAAATAAGTTTAAATAAATAAGTTTAAATAACTTGAGTAAATAAGTTTAAATAAATAAATTAGTTTAAATAAATAAATAAATAAGTTTAAATAAGTTGAACAAATAAGTTTAAATAAATAAATTTAAATAACTTGAACAAATACCAAAATAATTGACTCTTTATTTAAGCGTGCAACTCTTTCTGTCACGTTTCTCTGACTCTGTAAACTTTGATAACCCTTTTACTTCTTCGGCATGTCCACTTGGCTTCTAGCTATTGAAACATTTATAAAGGACTGGTACTTGCCCCTTTTCTTTCTTTCTTTCATTCATTCTACCATTCTCTCTGCAAGATTGCGTCTATATCTCTCGGCATTTGTGTATGTATCTTTCTCCCCCCTCTCTCTCTCTATCTCTCTCTCTCTTTCTCTCTCTCTTTATCTATCTATCTATCTATCTATCTATCTATCTATCTATCTATCTATCTGCATGTGTGTACATTATCTCTCCACGTGTCTGTATATAAGTAAGCGCGTCTCTCTCCTTTTATTTCTCTCTCGCTCTCTTTCTCCTCCTCCTCCGCCTCCTCTTCTTCCTTTTCTCTCTCCCTCCCTCCCTCCCTCTCTCACCATCTCTTGAGCTGTAATATTCTCTCTTTTGGCGAATATTACTCTTCTTTCATAAGCCTATGTATGCTTTTGACATCGCGATAATATTTCACGCTGCCGGCAAAAGTATATTTTGAAGTTTATTTCTCAAACTCCCGTCTTCTTCTTATGGGTGAACTTTGGAAGTCGGAGTCAAAAATGGAATGAACTTCTTAGATTTTCGTGACCTATTCGTTTCTAACTTAGTTGGAACTCAAAAGGTTCAAATCAGGCCATGAGATTTCCTGCAGTCTTAACATTGGCAGTCAATTGTTGACCTAAGAACTAGGAAAACTAAACAAAATTAGAATAAAGTTAGTCGCCAGGAAAGTGGTATTTTATTTGCTTTCTCTCCAAGAAGTTAGACACAAAGCCAGATGTGGGTTTGAGAAGCCAACGCACTAGGATAAGCACACTCTACCGTACAAAAAATGCTTGAGCAGTTCCGTCGGCATTTTCCGTTAGGTGCCTCTCGGGTGATTAGCAATAAATTAATTCTTTTCTCATATAAAAAGGTAAAGCCTGGGAAAATAGACCCCCTAGGACTGCACAGAATCTGCAGCCTAGAACTGCATAGAATACCGCAGCCTGACAACAACACAATTAGGATAAGCACACTCTAGCTTACAAAAAATTCCAGAGTAACTCCGTCGGCATTCCCCAATAAAGGCGCTTTTTTTTTCGAACTTGGGAATCTCTATGTCAAAATTATAGTTATGACTTGTTCATCGATAAAATATCTGAGTATGTTCATTTCCACCTTTACCTAGCCTTAATCACTTTACCGCTAGAACGGAGAAAAATATTCGTGAAATTTTTTGAAAATAAAATTGCTGCTTAGTATTTGCATGCGAGAGAGATTAATGTATTCAGATATTGCTATTATTTAAAAAGACATAAGTGAAGCAGGCATAAAAAATGACTAAGTTCAGCATTTGCCTACTTCATTTAGTCCCAAAAGTCAAATCCTGGTGAAAATGAACAAACGGTGCAGTTTTAGACCTTAACATATGTAAATTTGAGTTCTCCACCATGCAAAAAAAAAAAATAGAAATGACCAAGTCCATCATTTGCCCCCCCCCCATTTAGCCTCAAAAGTCCCCAAGGCCTTAAAATATTTAAATTTGAGTTCAGCACCATGCAAAACTGCTAAAATAACATACACAGAAAATTTTGGACAAATTTGGTAAAATAGTCCCCAAAATGGATTGTTTTTATTAGCTCAAAAAGACCCCCTGGGGCACACCCAAGGGTTATCGTGAAGTATAGGCAAACAAAATTATATAGAAATTAGTTAGTTACAACTTTTTAGAAAAGTTTCTAAAAATACAAGGCATCAATTTTTTTTTTTTTTGATAAGCACAAAAGTCTCATTTTTAGCCATTTTAACCCGAAAGGCACCCCGTTTTTCCGGAAAATCTGTTCTGTTACTTTTTTACTCATATCATGTTTAATGTTTGTGCAAAATTTCAAAATATCCCAAGGCGCAATTATTGAGAAAAATGTGGACAGACGAACAGATGAACGGACAAGGATGAATTTACAGGTCCGCCCTACTTTTGTTGGGGGACCAAAAAAAAAAAAATAAATAAATGAAATAATGGTGGTTGGATGATTAGCGAATATGTCTGGTTCGAATCTAATTCATTCCACAGAAACCTTTTCATCAAACTCACACTTTACCTTGTGTCCAACCTCCCAGAGAGTGGCTAAATAAAATAGGTACTATTTTTTATACTAAGCGACCATTTTTTTTTTGATAAATCGTGAAAAAGCAAACGCTAAAAATGAATTATTTTTGCTGACAAAAATAATTTCTGATGCCACTTGTTAACAAAAAAAATAATATGTAAATATTTCTTAAACTCTCATACAAATACTGGACAACATATTTTTCAACAAAATTTTACAAACATTTGTCTTTATATCTATCCTCCTATAATGCTGTGTGTGTGCGCGTGTGTGTGTGTGTGTGTGTGTGTGTCTCTCTCTCTCTCTCTCTCTCTCTCTCTCTCTCTCTTAATTTAGTTATTTATTTGCTTCCTCACTGTGGAGAGTAAGGTGAGATGGACCAGTTCCGCCGAGAGGGAACTAGATACTGACAATTAGTATGAAGCGTTTCCTCTACATTGGCCAAAACTGATTGTTCAAGAGCAATGGTTTGATATGTGAGGTTGCCGGAACAGATACTACAATTTGATAACAGTAAAAAGATCTTGGCCCAAAGCCCAAGAAGAAAAAAGGCGAACCTTTTTTCTATTTATTTAAAAAGAAAATACAACTTTGTTATACATGCGTCGTGGAATTGCATTCATATGCAAAAGATCTAGCTAATTTGCATATTCTTTTAAACATTTATTTTAATTAATGCTCTATTAGTTTTGCGGTTTTCTCACGGGATGATCATCTTTAGTTAACTATTACGTGTAATTATATTCATGCAAATATTCTACATGATTTATACTTGCATAATATTTGCGTAAAAAAGATTATAGTAAACACAAATCTCTTTCTATATATTTATTTATGTATGCGTGTATATATATATATATATATATATGTTATATAGTTATTATTATTAGTATTAGACTATACCACTTGTGCGCGTATGTTACGTGAGTTCTTATTAGTAATGATATGAGTCTTAGTGAGAGTTCTTGTCTTATTACATATGATGTTGTATCTTAGAGAGAGAGAGATGTTGTTGTAATGACATTTTATAACACAGACATATAATAACAATACAATTTACCTTTTTGTAGAAATCACAAACACAAAGATGAGCTTTATCACAAACACATGATGGATTTATTTTCTTACGACCGGTCGTGACTTCCTCATTAAGAACTCAAAGTTTCACATCTTAGTTTCTGAAGTGACGTCTCGCTTCAGACGTCCGCCTGTCTGTCTCCCCTGACTGTCTCTCTGACTGTCTCTGACTCTCTCCCCGACCAACTAACTCCCACTTGCTATATTGAGAAATCCATGCATCCCGGCCACGTGAGCAAAATTCACGTGTTTCAACATGCGCGACTTTGCACGTTTTCGACATTGATTTCCCAATAACCTATTTTCCTTGTGTTGTTTCCACAAAGGAATTTAACCTACATATCTAATTTATTTAACTCATATTTTATTATCCACATTCTTTTAACAATTGAATAGTTTATTTATTATTTATTTCATCCGAATTAACAATTTACTGGACATTCCATTTAAACCTATTGTTCTTTAAAACTTATGTCCAGGGTTCGATTTCTGCTTTCTCTTATTTCCATTTTAACTAATCTCTCTATTTTTATACTTACGTGAACAGGGGACAGCCCTTATCATGTAACACACATATATATATATATATATATATATATATATATATATATATATATATAATTTAAAGGAGATTAGAATAATAGTCTAAAGAGCTAAGTGTATTTTAATGTAATAGTGAAATTACTAGTTTAATTAAAATACAGGAAATGCTCGTTGTAATTTAGATATATAATAAGCTCGATAGTTAAATGTCCTAGGGCTAATTCAATATTAAGTAATGTGATTTATAATTTAAAAGTTTTAAAATTTTTTAAATTTAACAATCAAAAATTTAATTAAATTAAAAATCAGTTTCATAAGAAGGAACAACAACAAAGTCAATTATCTGTACGATCGTTTCGGAAATCCGTGCTTTTTATTTGTGGTATACATGAAGTCACGTAGAATAATTATACATAGTTTTTTTGGTAAGCACGGTCTCCTCATCAGCAAATTTAGGAGGATTTCTATTGAATTGAAAAGACACCAAAAATAAACCTAGCATTAAAAGTAAGGCAGATGAATCTGAAAAATTGAAGTAAAAGGTTTGGATATAAAATTTATAAGAAAATTAATAAGAAAATTTGTATAGGTTAGAGATAGAAATGAGTAGAAAAAATATATATATTTTTGAATTTACATAATAAATTTGATTTAAAAATATATAGATATATAATTACCTTTTGGTTTTTCTTTTTTTGAAATCAGGAACTGTATTTAAAGTAGTCATTTAGATGTTTGCTATAGCTTTTTATTTTATTGAATGATGAATTTTAAAAGGGCGACGCTCGTGCAGTAAATTGTTTTCGTTAGCGTATTTTGATTTAGAGACGCTACAGTTAATATCTATAGAGAGAGAGTTTTTTTTTTTTTTTTTTTTTTTTTTTTTTTTTGCAAGTTTTTAAGGGGAGATAATTGTCATGGCTTTATTTATTATTTGATTTACGAGTCTAAGGGCGGTAATTGGTTTAACTTAATTTATTAAAAAAAAAAAAAAAAAAAAAAAAAAAATCTATTTTTACTAATGAGTAATTTATAATAATTTAAGGTGGTTTATATTTATTAAATTTAAACCAACGTTTATGATTGCACGATAGAAGCTCGTGTCTTGAATTTACTAGTTTGGTTGTGCTTTTTATATCTTCATATTTTAAAATTTTTAGGGTTTCTTTTGCACATAATATACAAAATTTATCTCCTGGTTTATATGATTTGCAAGTCTCAATTATTTGCCATTTTAAGTTGAAAGAAATATTGCTATTTTTTAGTTGCCAAATATAGTTGGATAGAGTAGTTTGGTTTGATAGAGAGTTATTTTTAAAAGAATGTTTGTGCGTTGAAATTCTATGTTTTATTGGGCCAGATGTGGAACCAATATATATTACCTCTTGATTATTATGATTATTTTCCGTTAGGTCTATTGTTGGATTATAATGTGGTGGGTTGGTTAATAATTGATCGGTAGATTGATTTAAGTTGGTGTTATTATTTAATCTGGTAGTTGAGTTATGGCTGTTGATAGGTTCTTGTATATTTGGAGTTTTTGATACTGTGCAGCTATAGATAACATTTTTAATTTTACATGAGCCTTGTAGGGGACATTTATTTTTTCTTCTACAGTTACAGTCCGATGTATTTTGTATAGTTGCATTTTGTAGTTTATTAATTTTATTATTATTAGAGCTAATTATTTTCTGATGAAGGTTAGGCATAGTAGAGTAAGAGACTTTAATTGTGTTCTTATTGAAAATCTTATTATATCTATGGGGGGCTTTAAAGTTCTTATCTAATATTTTAAAAAATTCTCTAGCTATGTTTGTTTCTAGGTTTTTGGAATACGGGGGGTTGAACCATAGGATCTCCTTGTGTCTATTCTTACGTTTGCGGGTTTTAGTTTGTTGTTTATTTATATTATTATCTAATATTTGTAGTTTGGTTTTATCTTTTTTTGTCTCCTGGTTATTTTTCTTAATTCGTATACGGGAAGACATTGCCATATTATATGTTATTACGCTCTTAATAGGTTTATTTTTAATGCAGTTTATGTTTCTATCATTTTCATTTATGAATTTAATTTGTGAATTATATCCAGAGTTTTTAAGGGCTTCATTATAGTATAGACAAAAAAAGATAAAACCAAACTACAAATATTAGATAATAATATAAATAAACAACAAACTAAAACCCGCAAACGTAAGAATAGACACAAGGAGATCCTATGGTTCAACCCCCCGTATTCCAAAAACCTAGAAACAAACATAGCTAGAGAATTTTTTAAAATATTAGATAAGAACTTTAAAGCCCCCCATAGATATAATAAGATTTTCAATAAGAACACAATTAAAGTCTCTTACTCTACTATGCCTAACCTTCATCAGAAAATAATTAGCTCTAATAATAATAAAATTAATAAACTACAAAATGCAACTATACAAAATACATCGGACTGTAACTGTAGAAGAAAAAATAAATGTCCCCTACAAGGCTCATGTAAAATTAAAAATGTTATCTATAGCTGCACAGTATCAAAAACTCCAAATATACAAGAACCTATCAACAGCCATAACTCAACTACCAGATTAAATAATAACACCAACTTAAATCAATCTACCGATCAATTATTAACCAACCCACCACATTATAATCCAACAATAGACCTAACGGAAAATAATCATAATAATCAAGAGGTAATATATATTGGTTCCACATCTGGCCCAATAAAACATAGAATTTCAACGCACAAACATTCTTTTAAAAATAACTCTCTATCAAACCAAACTACTCTATCCAACTATATTTGGCAACTAAAAAATAGCAATATTTCTTTCAACTTAAAATGGCAAATAATTGAGACTTGCAAATCATATAAACCAGGAGATAAATTTTGTATATTATGTGCAAAAGAAACCCTAAAAATTTTAAAATATGAAGATATAAAAAGCACAACCAAACTAGTAAATTCAAGACACGAGCTTCTATCGTGCAATCATAAACGTTGGTTTAAATTTAATAAATATAAACCACCTTAAATTATTATAAATTACTCATTAGTAAAAATAGATTTTTTTTTTTTTTTTTTTTTTTTTTTTTTTAATAAATTAAGTTAAACCAATTACCGCCCTTAGACTCGTAAATCAAATAATAAATAAAGCCATGACAATTATCTCCCCTTAAAAACTTGCAAAAAAAAAAAAAAAAAAAAAAAAAAAAAAAAAAAACTCTCTCTCTATAGATATTAACTGTAGCGTCTCTAAATCAAAATACGCTAACGAAAACAATTTACTGCACGAGCGTCGCCCTTTTAAAATTCATCATTCAATAAAATAAAAAGCTATAGCAAACATCTAAATGACTACTTTAAATACAGTTCCTGATTTCAAAAAAAGAAAAACCAAAAGGTAATTATATATCTATATATTTTTAAATCAAATTTATTATGTAAATTCAAAAATATATATATTTTTTCTACTCATTTCTATCTCTAACCTATACAAATTTTCTTATTAATTTTCTTATAAATTTTATATCCAAACCTTTTACTTCAATTTTTCAGATTCATCTGCCTTACTTTTAATGCTAGGTTTATTTTTGGTGTCTTTTCAATTCAATAGAAATCCTCCTAAATTTGCTGATGAGGAGACCGTGCTTACCAAAAAAACTATGTATAATTATTCTACGTGACTTCATGTATACCACAAATAAAAAGCACGGATTTCCGAAACGATCGTACAGATAATTGACTTTGTTGTTGTTCCTTCTTATGAAACTGATTTTTAATTTAATTAAATTTTTGATTGTTAAATTTAAAAAATTTTAAAACTTTTAAATTATAAATCACATTACTTAATATATATATATATATATATATATATATATAAATGTAAAGTTGGTTCGTTCTAAACAAATAAAACCATGTTTATACGTTACCAATTTATTTGAAATTTTCAGACAACCCATTTTTAGAGTCGAGGTATGTTTTTATGTTATTAAAATAAATTTACCTAATTAAAATTAAAATATTAAATAAAATAAATATATTTATTTAATCGTTTCTGCGAATCTGTTCTGTTGATAAAACTGAACTTCCGGTTCGATTCATTTCACAGCCACGAATTGACGAAAGGTTTAATTTTCTGTTAACTCGATAAGTAAAAAAAAAAACAAAAAAAAACATATTTCATTTGTTTATCTTCCAAATTTTTTTAATTTACACATCTTTTCTTTATTATATAAGGCAAAAAAAAGTTTGTTGCTTGCTTTTGAGTTTTTTTTTGTTTTTCTATATAAGATTACTCATGCAGAGAGTGATCCGTGCTGAAATGATGTTATTATTTAAAAAGTCATTCTTAACATGGGGAGGTAAGGATGTTTTGTACCTATTCTGTACTTTAACCTTACAATTGAATAAATAAAAAAAAAACATATCGTAAAACGCTATTTAAACGTGGAAATATGATTTAAAAAATAGCGCGGATCGCTCTCTGCATTAGCACCATTTTTATTTATTGCGGACTATTATTCTCATCTTTATTAGTTGTTGTTTCACGAATTTTCGGCCAACTATTCCTCAGGCCTTCATGAAAAGAAGTCCTTTTATAAATGTTCAGTAACTTTTTCCTTTTATTATTCTTAAAGAGTAAAACTTTTCTTATTCATGAAAGGAGTTAAGCCTACGTAAATAAATAAATGTTTGTACACGTGACAAATTATCAATAAATGGTTTAGTTACTTTTTTTAAAAAATGTTTGTAAAAGTGCGAAAGGCGACGTTGTTGTATACTCCCATGCTTAATTTCTATACTTATAGGGTTTTGGAATTCTTTTTCACTGGATTATTATTGATTGGACACTAATTAAACAGATTATTAAAAAAAAAAATGTAAAAAAGAAATCATTATTTCGACATTTGAAAGTGGTGCTCACTTTTTAGTTACAACGTTCTGATAAATCAGTCACCCATTTTGTAAGCAATAAAAACGCGGTATATCAAAACCATAGAAAGTAAAAATAACGAGTCTCTACCGCATTTGTAAGTCAGAAATATATTTGTTTCTCAAAGAAAAAAAAATAGAGAGAACAGGACTTTTTTTTATTGTTTTCATGAAAATAAAGTTTCGAGATTTTTAATTATTTTTTTTTTTACTTATTTAGTCAGTTTGTGTGTTTTTTTTTAAATTGTTTTTGTGAAAGGTGAGTTTTTTTTCAAAACTTTTGTTTTGTTTCTTTTTAATTTTTTTAAAGTATTATAAATTTCACTAACATGCTGGAGAAATGTTTAATAATTTGGTATTTTTTTAGATTAGGTCCACCTCCACAATTTTCCTTTCAATGACGACATTTATAGGTTTCCGAGTATGCTGAACACGCAAATTGCATTGAAATTTTGCGGAAATAAATAGTTGTATCATGCATTGTATTCTTCGGCGGCCATCTTTTTACGTGCACACGCGCCATAAACAAATACACACACGTAAAAAAGATGGCCGCCAAAGATTACAATGCATAATACAACTTTTTATATCTTGATAACTACTTATTTCTGCAAAATTTCGATGCGATTTTCGTATTCAGCATAGTCGAAAACCATTTCAAGTCGTCATTTAAAAGAAAATTGAGGAGGTGGACCTAATCTAAAAATTTACCAATAATTTTTAATCCCGTACGCCTCCCGATACATTGCTTCGTCAACATGCGACCATTTTATATCTCCCGAAGAGACTTCCGTATTTAGAAAAAAAATAAATAAATAAATAAAAAGTGACCGATTAACCAGAACGTGGTAACTAAAAAGTGAGTATCCCTTTCAAATGTTGAAATGATTTTTTTTTTTTCAATTTTTTTTCATAATCTGGTTTGTGTTCAATCAATAATAATCCAGTGAAAAAATTTCAAAAAACCTATCAGTATAGAAATTCCACCACGTAAGTAAATAAATAAAAAAAATGTTACGTGCGCATGCGTTAGCCTTGACTAGGGGGTACTAAGGGAACGACCATTAAATAATTCTGCGGGTCGCCATGGAACTCAACGCCCAAGGAGTATCAAAATAGTTTTCATGATTTTTTTTTCCGAAAAGTGGGTGATCACTTTTCCATCTAAATTTAACTTAAAATGAGCACCCACTTTCTGGCCACCTGAGGAAGGGGCATTTATTTTCGTGTTTATTGGTTTTTTTGACAAGGCAGTTTGGTACGCGAATGCATATTTAACAGTTTTCGTTTATGCTCACGCATAGCATAAACAAAGGCTACGTCTGTGAAATGGAAAATAGTCCCAGAGTTCAGGGGTTAATACCATGCAAAAGAAATCAAACAAAAAGACTTTTTAGCCAAGAAACACACAGAAAGAAAAAAAAAATAGCATCCATTTTTTTTCTATCGAATTCATTTGCTGTTTTTATTGAAAACTATTTTCCCCCGGATTTTTGATATAATTTTCCATTAAGGGCTGTGCGTCTCACGTTCGTAAATAACAACATTTTTTTTTGTAGATTTTGGTGTGCTAAAAACGAATCTGCAAACCGTTTCCGTCGCAAAAAAATAGTTTTTATGATATGAGGAAATTACTTTTTCGAAAAAGTGGCGATCACTTTTCCATGTAAATTTAACTTAAAATGAGCACCCACTTTCTAGCCACCTGAGAGAGGGGGGACTTTTCCCCATGTTTATTGGCTAAACAGCTTTCGTTTATGCTTACGCATAGCGTAAACGAAGGCTACGGCTGTTAAATGGAAAATAGTCCCAGAGTTCAGGGGTTATTACCATGCAAAAGAAATCAAACAAAAATCTTTTTAGCCAAGAAACAGAAAAATGCCCCTCTCTCAGGTGGCCAGAAAGTGGGTGCTCATTCTAAGTTAAATTTACATTGAAAAGTGATCACCCACTTTTCGAAAAAGTAATTTCATGAATGTCATGAAAACTTTTTTTTTTTGCTACGTAAACGGTTTGCAGATTCGTTTTTAGCACACCGAAATCTACAATAAAATATTTCGTTATATATGAACGTAAAACGGGCCTTAAAGTAAAATAATACCGGATATTTTTGAGCAGATTTGCCGTTTAGTTGTACAAATATCCTCAAACCAGGTAATCACTAAAAGGGATTTTTAAAAGTCGTCACCTGTATCGAGCAAAAGTTTAAAACCACCGATTATATGCCAGCCTACATCATGGTAGCATATATTGAGTGAGTTCCTAACAGTATTTTTAGTTTAAACTCATTTTCCCAAAATGTCCCCAAACTTAACGTGTTCGATACAGTCTGCCGCCATTTGTATTTTTCAGATATACCGATAAACATTGAATGTTTTTGAACCGATTATACATTACATAAAAACACTAAAATCTTATCCAGTTAGGTAGAACACTTACTTTTCTTGCCTTTGATAACATTTATTTGTTATATATTTATTTTTTGACAACTTCTTTGTATCTGTGTTTAGTAATATAAACCCTTTTCATTTAATGTAACGTTTAGTCGGCTCGAAAAACAGTGTTTATTGGTGTATTTGAAAGCTACAAATGGTGGTGGACACTGTTGATTACTTTAAGTTAGAGAAAGTGAGTTAAAACTAAAAAAACTATACAAAATACTGTCAGAAACCTATCCATTATGCCAGCCTATGTCATGGTAACATATGTTCGGTGAGTTTCAGACACTGTTTTGTATAGTTTTTAGTTTTCAACTTACTTTCCCAAACTTAACGTATTCAACAGAATTCGCGACCATTTCTGTTTTTTGAGCCAATTAAACATTTTACATTACATAAAAACACTAAACAATTATCCAATTAGGTAGAAACGTAAATTACCTTACCTTTGCTTTCATTTATTTGTTTTTGGACGACTTTTTCGAATCTGTGTATAGTAACCCCCCTCCCCCCACCATCAACCAAATATTAATTACTAAATCACATTTTTTAAAACAGCAAAAAAAAAAGCATTTAGTGTTTCAACATTTTTGCTACGTTCGGCTTCATCCACTGATTGTTGGTCAAGTCCAAAACATGAATGATTGACAGAAACTCTCGAGGATCCAGATCAAATTCTGCAAGAGTACCATTTTTTTCAGTTTCGCCTTCTTTTTCACTTTTTGCAGTGGATTGCTGTACTAATATAAGAAACATGCATTTTCTCTTTTATTAAATTTTTCCATTACACCAAATTGAGCCACTGCAACGCGTGGCAGGGTACAGCTAGTATATATATATATATATATATATATATATATATATACATATATATATATATATATATACACATTTGTTTAAAAAAATTTGCCTACCAAACTCCTCTGCCAGTTTTTTGGTCTACAAACATGAAACTTAATATATTAATATATAGGATATTCGAACCCATGCGAAACTTTATATTTGGATTTTAGCCGGGGAAAATCTGGGCAAAAGTGTGAAAATTAAAATAAAATAAAATTTGCCAGGTGAGAGTCGAATGACGGCATTACGAATATGCATGCGTAATGTAACAACTACTGGTTCATGTTTTAATTTTTAGGTTTGCGTTAAACATGTCTTCATAGCTCAGGCATTAATGTCAAAGGAACATGTTAATCGTAAGCTAAACGTTTTGGTTTCAATTCTCGCTGGTGGCGCATGTGTCATTATCTTTTTTTTTTTTTTTACTGTTTTTGGGTGTTACCTAGGAGGTTCACTTTCCAGGCTTTGCTACCCGCTTTTCAAGTGGAGTAAGTTTTTAGCTTACTGTCTGAAATGCCGACGGAGCTGTCTAGGCAATTTTTGTTAGGCCAGAGTGCCACTTCTTTAGGGACGCTGGCTTGACACCCTTCCCTTCTGACCTTGTGTTACATCATACTGACGTGGGCAGCAAGTAAATATCTATTCTCTAATCATATTAAAAATATTGCAACAAAACCTTTTTTTCGGTATTATTTATATTTATTTGGACTATTGCCCTTGAGTGTTATTCTCACAACGTTTCAGTTGATGTAACCTCCGACCTTTTACAGGTGTATCTTGCCAAACTTAGGAAACTCGAATTTTAAATTGAACTTTTGTATTTAATCCATGAGTGCAGCATGTTCTTGTTTCGTCAGCCATGACCGGATAGAAGTCTTAAATAATTCGTAATCGCATTCTTAATATCGCCAACACCTTAATCTCCAGAAGAGTGTCATCTAGAATTGAATTTTTACGGAGCCTTGCAGGCAGCATAACTTTTTTCTGCCCTTATTAATTGTTAGAATGTTTCCTTATTATCGTGTTCGTATTATATTACTCCATCACTGTATGTAGCAGCGTATAAAATGATGTTTCGTTTTAATAAAAAAAGGCCGATAGCCATTAGTTGCGTGCTCTTGTCTAATGAATGAATGCGTGAATGTAGGATTGACATGAAATTCTTAAAGATAAACTAAAATGACCGAAAAATGAGCTGAAATGACTTAAATAAATAAAAAGTAAATGCCTTAGAATGACTTTAATGAACTTAAGAATGAATTGAATGACCTTAAGAATGACTTGAATGCTTAAAAAATAACTGGAATCCTTCAAAAACAACTTGAATGATCTGGAGAATGACTTGAATGGCTTTGAGATTGACTGGTTGTAAAGTGGGTGATCATTCTACATTAAATTAATTGAAAAGTGATCCCCCACTTTATATCACAATAAGTACAGCATATAGTAAGAACAGTTACTACACTTTGATCTTAAAAAGCTAAGAACAGCATCTATTAACAACAGACCTTTGATCTAAAGCAAAAAGACCAAACACGGACACACCGACCGACCGACCGACCGACCGACCGATGGAGTGACTTATAGAGTCGCTTGCACGTGACTAAAAATATTCAGCATTACATGGGTTTTTAAAGATTTTGGATTTAACCTTCTAAAAAAAATGTTTTAAAAGTGTGTAATTAACTCCTATTTTTTCAATATTTATTTCCTATTAATCGGTATCTAATACCTATTGTCCAACGTGGGATCGAAAAGTCAGCACCCACCTAATGCTGGGCACTCTGACCTGCAAAAAAGTGTCTGCGCAGCCTCGACACTCCTTGGTAAGGGCGCCTCAGGCGGTTAGCAATAAACTAACCCCTTTTCAAATTTGTTTATCTTTGTCAAAACGGATTGTAGAACTCTCACAAAGCAAGCGATGTATATATGGAAAGTTATCAAACCATTTCCAGGTGTCAAAATCTGAGGTGAGAAATATTATTGAAATATTATTGGGAAGTTCAAAAAACAGAGAAAGAAAGAGTGTATGAGAGAGAGAGAGAGAGAGAGAGAGAGAGAGAGAGAGAGAGAGAGAGAGAGAGAGAGAGAGAGAGAGAGGGGGGGGCGAAGATCGCAGAAGAAGATTGGCAAAGGCATGAAGTAGATTTCAAAAGAGCTGGAACGATAATCAGTGAAAGATGTCTGTAAAGACTGTGGAACAACTGCCAACACATTGAAGAATGCTATCGCAGCCAAATTTACAATTGAAACTTCCAAAGACGCAATCAGCAAAGCTTATACACAGGAATGATCTGTGAGGTTATAGAACTTGAAAATCCCCAATTCTGGAGACAGAATTAAAATAGATTGAAATATTCCAAGAGTTTCCTTAAAAGAAAGTTGCTGTATACAGAAAGCATGACATTTGGTCAGAGGAGATGGTATCTCGTGCTCTTTGATCATCAATTCGGATATCTTTAGAGGAACAGACGAGAAATGGAAAACTGTTTTCAAGTGGAATATAATGACGGGATCATAATGCTGTTGATATGCTTCAGTGTATCCACAGCCAGGAATCTTTGGAGAGCGTCATGGATTTAACACAATGATAAATACCCCTTTTTATGGAAGCTGGAGCGCTCTACATTTAAAAGCCTTTTATCGACCTTTCTCATTAGAAGGAGATAGGTTTTGAGAAAATTAAGTTATAAGAAAACCTGGTGAATACAGCAACCCTTCGCTTGACTCAGGCTGAGAGTCATTGGAAAAAGGTGAAGGCAGCCAGATTAAAAAAGGTCAGATCAATGTTGACTGGCATCGGCTTCCTAAAGGTTAAAATTCATAACAAACATTTGAAATTTAATAATAATAATATATGTATTCATCTCTCTTTCTCTTTCTTTCTTTCTTTCTTTCTCACTGTCCCTCTGTCTATCTCTCTTTCTCCCTTTCACTCTCTTTCTATCTTTTGCTACAAGGGGTGATTTGTAAATCAGTTGGATATTAGATGTTTTTTTAAAGTTAGTCGAAAAAAGTTGGAATCTGATCTTGCTCGACAATGGATGGGTCAGTCGCATGGCATAACTCTCGAGTTTTTAAAATATTCCTTCATTATTAAAATGAATGTTTAATTTTATGAAAAGCTGTGGTGTTTGCTTATTTAATAGAGTGTTCAATTTCAGTAGAGTTCCAGAGTCTGAAAGGATAAGGTTTGACTAACTTCTAGAATTCCAAAATATCCAACTCCTTATTTCAATCTTCTATATGAATAAAACAATAGATGTATGTATGTGTGTGTGTGTGTGTGTGTGTGTGTGTGTGTGTGTGTGTGTGTGTGTGTGTGTGTGTGTGTGTGTGTGTGTGTGTGTGCGTGTGTGTGCCGGGATAAACTCGTAAACTACTGGTCACATAACACTGAAATTAACAGGAAATAGTAATCATACACCAAGGATCGTTTATAACGGATAAAATATTTTGTTTGGGATAGATGAATAACGTGTACAGTAGTCGGCAAGTTGAACTGCAAAAAGTTCATTTAAACTTGCCGACATGTTTGTATTAGTTTGTGCATGCGTAAAACAAATCAAAGCTAAAAGTGGTTTGATTTTGAGACTTTCTTATCTGTCTATCGGATTCACTCAAACAGTAGGAAAAATGTCTGGAACGCTAAATGTTTTAGTTTCGATTCTAGCTATGTTACCTAAGTTATATATATATATATATATATATATAATTTTAATTTTTGAAATCAGTACTATATATGAGGTATCATACAATATAATATTCAATGCAGATTTGGCTCTATAAATACGAAATCTGCATAAATTAAAATACACTAAAGTGCATTTTACAATCGGCAAAGTCGGGCGCCCACCCCTGCTAGTCTGCTAATATTAATGATGTAATCAAAATTCAACAAGTTATGTAAAAGGATACATGATGTAAGTCTATACATCATTTTAATATTTTTTAAAGATGATTTAATCCTGGATATCGTAAGCGGAATATAATAGGCTGAATATGGTAAGCTGAATATGTTAAACTGAATATGGTAAGTAAATATAGTAGGCTGAATATATTAGGCTGACTATAGTGCGTTGAAAATAGTAGGCTGAATATAGTAGGCGTAATATTGTAGGCTAAATATGATAGGCTTTATATGGTAGGCTGAATATGATGTGCTGAACTGAGTAGTCTGACTAGTAGGCTGAATATGGTGAGTTGAATATGCGAGGCTGACTATAGTGTGCTGAATATAGTAGACTGAATATAGTGCTCTGGAAATAGTAGGCTGAATATGGTAGGCTGAATATAGTAGGCTGACTATAGTGTGCTGAAAATAGTAGGCTGAATATGGTGGGCGTAATATTGTAATATCGTAGGCTGAATATGATAGGCTTTATATGGAAGGCTGAATATATTAGGCTGAATATGATGTACTCAATTGAGTCGTCTGAATGTAGTAGGCTGAATGTAGTAGGCTGAGTATAGTAGGCTTTATATGGTAGGCTGAATATAGTTGGCTGAATATGATTTGCTGAATTTTGTAGTCTTAATATAGTAGGCTGAATAGTGTATGCTGAATATGGTAGGCTTAATATGGTAGGCTGAATATGGTAGGCTGAATATGGTAAGCTGAATGTAGTAGGCTGAATATGGTAGGCTGAATATGATAAGCTCAATATAGTTGTCTGAATATTTTAGGCTGTATATGGTAGGCTGAATATGGTAAGCTTTATATAGTAGGCTGAATATTGTAGGCTCAATATGGTAGGCTCAGTATAGTTGTCTAAATATTGTAGGCTGAATATAGTAGGTTGAATATGGTAGGCTGAATGTAATAGGCTGAATATAGTAGGCTGAATATGGTAGACTGAATATTGTAAGCTTTGTATAGCAAGCTGAATATTGTCGGCTGAATATAGTAGGCTGGATGTAGTAAGATGAATATGGTAGGCTGTTCTTTGAAATAGAAGAGAATGTTGCAGTTCGTCTAAGGAGACACATGTAACTATGGTGGATTCTTTTGCTGAATTCTTCACGAAAGATATATTTAAATTTCTGGTTGATGTTTTATGCTAGAAACGTGATTTCATGCATCCTTCGCTGCGCATTTGAAGCGTCATTTTCAAAAGATTAGCAGCTGTGATGCATCCAGTGCTGCTTTGAACTGTTTGGTTATCTATAGGCTGACCACGCCTGTTCTATATAAGTCTCAGACTATAAAATATTTCAAGCAAAGAGCAAAAACTCTTTCCTGCTTGGGCACGAAAAAATTATGTGTGGGAATGATAAAATATTGAATATTTTTTATGGAGCAATGCTGGTTTTAAGTATTATAGTATCCGTTTGATGCACAGTTAGAAATTAATAAGGATTAGTAAGGATCTGTCACGACAATACCACATTTATGCTAAAAGTCTTGTCAGAAACTATGAGTCGATTTGTTTTAAATTTGTATAGACCTTTGTTATGATAAGATGCAGTGAATTAAGTTTCATGGTATCTGCTCGATGCAGAGTTAGGGGTCAATGGGGACAAGTCACCAATATACCACATTTACTCTGTAAATTTTCTTAGAAATTATGGGATGACAAAGCTTAAATTTTGAATTAACCTTTGTTACGATAAGGTGCAGCGAACTAAGTATCATAGTATCCATTCGATGCACAGTTAGAGATTAATAGGATTAGTATTTAATGCAAGAATGAGCTAAAATGTTACTATATTCAAATATTGATTTGGCATAAAGTACCCATTCTGAGTCAACGGGCTATAACTTTTTCTTGTTTTTCACGATCTAAAAAATCTAGTTTCTAATAATTGATCAATAAAAAAATACTGTAGTACCTTTTTTTTTTTAATTTCTTTCTAGTTTTTTTTTTTTTTCATTTAAAAATTTCGAAAAACAATGTTTTCATACTTTTAGTTTATTTTAGAATTTTATTTTTTTTCTTTTGACAAGTAGGGTTAGGGTATGGATGTGCATGTGGCGAGGATATGAGTTCAATTCTAAGAGTATGACTATTTTTATTTTATTTCCTTCTTCAAAAACTCATTTAATCACGCAACCAAAAAATAATTTATGATTCATTACACAAGAA
Source organism: Euprymna scolopes (assembly GCF_053919585.1). Classification (NCBI taxonomy): domain Eukaryota; kingdom Metazoa; phylum Mollusca; class Cephalopoda; order Sepiida; family Sepiolidae; genus Euprymna; species Euprymna scolopes. The sequence goes on along the minus strand of NC_136498.1, from coordinate 61,947,686 downwards.
TAAGTGGCTGGGGGCAATCCCAATATGTTTTCACTCAAGGACACCGAAGCAGTGAAACTTGTCCTAAACAAGCATGGAAATACACACTTAAGATTTGTCTATTTTTATTTTTAAAACTCGTAATAACATACAGTTAAATGGATCAAATTACATACTAAATTACACTTGATACTTGACTACACTCTGTGTACGAATAAGGGGATTGGTTATTATTATTTTTTGCGTCATATTAAATTGTCCAATGAAAATTGCATCTTTCAATGGAGATAAATTTTGTGTCATTGATCACGAAACAGATTGGAAATTATTGAGCTTAAAAACTTTTTTTTATTTTTTTAAAGATGATGTTTACGATTATAAAAAAAAAATTCAGACAACAAGTGATTGGCCCGAAATAAAGTTGTGAGCCTGTCTCTGCTTTATCGTTATTTTTATAGCAAATACTTGCCTGAGCTCCAACCTATACCCCGCTTGCAAAACTTTTACGAGAAACACTCGTCTAGCTGGCAACACTATCAACAATTTCCCCCACTCTTTATCCATGCCTAAACCTAAACCTAGATTCCATGAACACAACTTCTTTTTTAGAACTGCACACCTTTGGAACTCTGTTCCCTTTTCCTGCTATCCAGCTGACTACAATACGATCGTCTTCAAGTCCAACGTAAACAAGTTCTTGATGAGCCGTTCCCCTTAAGTAATCCAATTTACCAAATTTACTCTACTAACGACTCCTGTTATATTATCCTATTGACTACTGTACATTCTTTAACTCTTATCCTCGAGTGGTTTCTGGGACTTGATAAGTGGTGCCGCCTATGTAAAAAAAAAAAAACAAAAACAAAAAAACGATAACAGTTTTTAAAAATCTTTTTTTTATATGGTTGGTGCAAACGTTTTTGCTGGTTTGTTAAACAGACATTTTAAACAATTGTAATTTATTTTTTTGCATATTGCTATTAATCTATTTTTTTTTTTTTGAATTATACAAGCATTATTTATATTTTGTCTGCAATATTGTCAACCATGTTGACGCGAAAACGACCTTCTTTTGTCAACAGAAAGGAAGCATCTTCCACCATGAAAATGCTTGTCACAATACAGCACTACTGACTAAACATCTCCTAGGAAAATTATGTTGGAAAATCTTGCCACACCCTGCATGTTCTCCTAACCTAGCTCCCTCAAATTATCACTCCTTTTTAGAATTGCAAGACCATTGAGATGATCTTACGCACCAAGTGGTATTCAGGCCAAGATCACAATGTAGTATTTGTTCTGATGCCATACTTCACTTTTTCTCTTCTCAGTCAGTAGAGGAGTAATCCTTCATGACCGAGACAATTGTTATGTTTGTTCCTATCAAAAGTGACCCGTTTTGGGAGCTTTATTATTTTTCCCACATTAAAAACCGACCTTGTGTCTAACTCTACCCTCGTGGGGAGGCAAGTAAATAGGAACATTATGAGTTCATATTTCACATCAAAACCTGAAGAATTTTATAAACTCGTTGACAGAAGAATCAAGTTATAGAGAACAAAGATCTTTATTATTATGAATAAAAATTGTTAAAAACAGTTTTCCATTTTTAAGATGTAATTTTAAATTGGGAAACCATTTGCAACGACCTAATAGATTTTACAAGTCTGTTAAGCCATTTGCAAATATCAGATTATTTGACAGAATGGTTAGTGTATCCGTTCGGCGAATAAGCCAAGGTTTGATCCTTTGAATAAACCAAGGTTTGATCCTTGATCAAGTGATACGAAAGACTAAAAAAAAATTAAAAAAGGATACTTACTAAATGCGCAGCATTATAAGGTTGGGATCAAGAGTAAGTGGAATAAACCTGGAAACGGAGTAACGCCCTCCCCTTCATTCTGATGTAATCTATATATCTGTAAAAGTGAGAATGGGTGTGCGTATGGGGACACTTATCAACCTATATACTCAATGAAATTTTTATCTACAGACTTTAAAGTTGGTATATAGGATATTAAGACATGTGGAAAACGTTTTAATCCGTTTTCATCTGGCGAAAAGGGTGGCTAACAGGTAAAAATTAAAAAATTGTTATGTGGGAGTCATTGCATTTTTATCTGTTTGTCAACTGTTTCAGGAATGCGCATGCGTGAATAATTCACATTACAGATCACTTATGTTAAGAATAAGTAGTTTGAAAACACTTTTTAAAGATTGTGTTATTTAATACCCATTTTCTTTAGCTTCTTTCTTAGAACGGCACGTCTGTGGAACTCTCTTCCGTGTCCCTGCTTTTCAGCTGACTAAAATATGATCGTCTTCATGTCTAATGTGAACAAGTTCTTGAAGAATCATCTCCTTAAGTAATCCAATTTACCAAATTTTTACTACTAACGATTACTATGATATTGTCCCATTGACTACCATACACTTATTAACTCTTATCCTCGAGTAGCCTACAGGCCTTGATAAAAAACCCCAACTCATTCGCTCTTATTTTACGCAATCTCCAAACTCCGTCCTCCTTCAGGTAGATCTTGTCGGACCCAGAAATCTTTATTTTTTCAACTTTCTCTTTCATATTTTCTTCTCCTTTCTACCTCCCTGTTATTGCCCTCTTCCCCTATCCTCGATTATCATCCCGTTTAATAGTTCCCATTAACTCACCCCATAGTTTTTTCATTTCTAATGTAAATATTCCCAAGCTGCTGTTATTTTGCATACATTTATAGTGTTGTAATACTGTTTTCTTCTCCTCTTCTGATGAGAACAATTTAGCTCTGAAATGGCATGGCCTAAAGACCGTTTTTCCCCCTTTCCTCTTATTTTCGTTCTTACTGATCTGATGATTTTATAAAGTTCTATGTAACTTTTATTCCTCATCTTCTTATTTTCATTCATTTCATATATATATATATATATATATATATATATATATATATATATATATATATATATATGAAATTTATTGCTGTGAGTCCAGAATGAATTTACATATTGTTTCTGCTAGGAAGATATTCTCAAAAGATGAGGAAATATCCGACCAGCTTCGTCAGAATTCGTAGATGGACTGAGTTATAATACCAAATAAGAATGGAAAAATCGTAGCAGATGAAAGGGAGTTAGACAAGAAGGGTGGAGTGGAAGGGAGAGGACGTTGGAATTTAAAGTAGTAGGAGTGTATATAATGAGAGGGGGGGTTATTATTAAATATTATTATGTGTTTATGTTTATAGACGCTGTTGTAGTTAATAACGGCTTAAGTTTAAGTAGCAGTTAGCAGTTAATTTAACAGATCACCATGGCAACAGGTTGCAGAGTCAGTATTGGCCGGCGTGGTGTGGTGCGAGGAGGAAAAAAAGGGGGTTGCATACGGGGTTTAAAGTGATAATGAGACTGGTAGGCGGGGGGGATTGAATAATATTTTTTGTTTTTTGGTTTTTATTTATTAAATTTTAAATTGTCGGACATTGTAGTTGAAAGAGAGAAGGGAAATAGAAGGATAAATTAAGGAATTTTACGTTACAAGTTTATTTTGATGATATAAAAATAGGTAAGAATATCAGTAAGTTAATCAAATAATAAATTAATAAAAATAATTAAGGAAATGTTTATGAAAAGTAAATACCACACACACACACACACAAATACACACGCATACACATGTACAAATACGCACACACCTCAATGGGGGAAGAGCACATGCATGAGTTTATATACATACACAAATACATAAATATGTATATATATATATAAGCTTCGGGTCAAAAAGATAATAATTAAAGAGAGAATTAGTGAGAAGTAAATATAAAAGAAAAAAATATAATATATGTAGATGGTAAATTAAATAATTAGTTATATAATGTAGATGGTAAATAGATAATTAGTTGTTAACAAGTAAATAATAGACAAAACAGAAAGTCAGAGGATACTAAATGTGATAAAGACGTAACTAAAACATTAAAAATCAAGACCTAACAATCAAATTAGCCAATAAGAAACTATGAGGCGAGAACTTTGAGTAATTGGCAGATTATAAGGATATATATATATATATATATATATATATATATATATATATATATATATATATATATATTAATGAAAACAAAGGGATGTAGTGTTTACCTGATAAACGCAATGGTAAAGTTCAAACTAATATAAATAACAGAATTTATATATAAATAATTTAATCCCAATCGAATTAAAAAAGCTCAATATGCAATAGAGTGTTGAGCTTATTATAAGAGATCATCAAAATGGCATCAATTGAAATGGATGGCTCTCGTCTAGGAGAAGCCCCGTGTTTTGACAAGCTTCTGGGTTTGTCCTTTACTCCTGATCTGAAGTGGAACGCATACATCAAGTCTGTTGCCAAGGTCACTGGAAAGATGGTGGGATCCTTCTACCGCTCCAGAAGATATATCACTACTGATGCAATTCTCTATCTGTATAAAAGCCAAGTACGTCCAAGGATGGAATACTGCTGCCATATCTGGGCAGGAGCTGCTAAAACAGCCTATCCCGCCTTGACAGAGTACAAAATAGACTTTGTGGCTTAGTGGGAGATCCCCTTTTCTCTACCGTACAACCTGTCTACCACAGAAGAGACGTTGCGAGCCTATCCTTGTTTTATCGTTATTTCCATGGCAGGTGCTCGTCTGACTCCAACCTCTGGTCCCCCCTCGCCAATCTTTCATGAAAAACACCCGTCTAGCTGAATCCACTATGAAAAATTTCCCCCACTCTTTATCTGTGCCTAAATCAAAACGTGGATTCCATGAACAAAGCTTCTTTCTTAGAACTGCACGCCTGTGGAACTTTGTTCCGTCTGCCTGCTTCCCACCTGACTACAACTTGGATGTCTTCAAGTCCAATGTAAACAAATTCCTAATGAACCGCCCTTTTAAGTAAACACTTCATTAAATCTCCACACTAATGTATTGTACTTGCAATAACCCTTATCCCTGAGTGGCTTCCGGGCCTTGATAAGTGGTGACCACCGTGTAAAAAAAAAGAAAAAAAATTAAACCTGTAAGTTGAACTTATATATATATATATATATATATATATATATATATATACATATATATATATATATATATATATATATATATATATATATATATATATAAGAGCAAATAGTTAATAAAACATGTTAAAAACCACTTTTAAAAAGAGTTAAAAACATATTCAATTTGAAAAAGAAACACTAAATAAGTGGATAGTCCTTAATCCGCGGAGTTTCAAAGAAATATTTTTCTTCTCATCAGAGGGTAGGATTTAGAAAAATGCGGGATCGGATTTTGCTTGCAAAAGTATTTGATGAAACTACAAGTAAGTCAAAGATCTTACTTGATAACAAAAAGTGAAGCAGAGAGAATAGAGTGAAGAAAAAAGTGATTTCACATGAATTGATAGTCTGGTGAAAGGTAAAGTATCCAGTGACGGTAAAATCCAAATATATATATATATATATATATATATATATATATATATATATATATATATATACACAACAGGTGATGGGTATGTAACGTTAAATTATAAAAATTTGATCATTTCCATTTCTTGAAAGTTTTTCTTTTCAGTTCGCAGAAATAGTATTCTAATATTAATTGTTTAAAATCACAATAGATTTATTGTAACTTCACTTTTTAAATCCAAGCTTAATTTCATATAGATAGTTAGCTTACAAGTAATTTACATTTTATATTTGTGTTAAAATTTCTACTTCAGTTTTTATTCTTTTAAAAGCTTAGTTATTTTTTTTTAATTCCCATTTTTTTTTTTTTTTTTTGCAGATAATGGTTAAATTGAATCTTTTATATTCCATCCGGGAAATGCTGGGACTCGGGTCCTGCTAGTTGTTCCCATAATAAAGAAAAGAGTTCCAAGCAAAGCTATTTTGCTTAAATATTTTTTTAAAATTTATAATTAATTAATGTATTTTTTTATCCATTTTTACTTTTATTTTCGTAATTTCTCTCTCTCTACAAGAAATAGTTTTGTCGGTATAAACAGGAATTAATTAAAGTGATTTAATTAAAAAAAAATGTTATGTTCATTAATTTTAACAGGAGGTAATTTAAATTAAAACTGCTAGCTTTTCAAATTATAATAGAATTATTGGAACTCCTACTTTTTGAATAAGGAAATCAAATCTAATTGTTAGATTCAAGTTTGTTAGCTCATATAAATTTGCCCTTTTTTTTATTTCTTAAAATTTTTTCTCGTCAGTTATTTGTAATTTTTTAAAGTTAATTTTTAGATTTTATTTATTTTTTTTTTTTTGTATTCGTTATAGTGTTATTGGCTGCTGTTCATTTCTGATTGTCTCCATTACTCGATTTCTGTCAGTGAGCCTAATATGGCCTTGCTGAGAAATGTTAAGTTTAGCTCACAGCAATAAACAAAGACATGATAAAGCCAAAACGACAGCTTTATTAATTATTTTGTCACAAGCTTTAGGAGATGCCATACTTATATCAGACAAGTAAAGCCCTTTTTATTACGCCATTGTTATTCATTCAATTCTTTTTTATTGTTGTTTTATCATTTTATATATTTTATATATTTTATCTTTTTCTCTAATAGCATTAAAAAGAGAGTCCCCTCCCCCCCACATTGTTTTGATTGTCTTTTACTGACATTCGATCATACTTCATTAAAAGCTGAATTCATTTTGGCCGAGCTATGTGTAAAAGTTTTCGATAAAAAACAAAAGCAAAACAGAACAAAACAAAACAAAACTATAAATAAATAAAAGAAGAAAATGGGTTTAAATTAACATTAAATAAAAAAGCAGGTGATACTTTTAAATTTATAGCTGAAGGTAACACATTCGGTTAATTATTGGCTTATTTGACTGCAGGTAAGAAAACTCCCATTTTTCAGATTAGCAAATCGAACATTTCTTTTTTTGTTTGTTTGTTTTGTTTTGTTTTCTAAAGCCAATGCTTTAAAAGACTTTGCCACTTTTTTTCTCATAAAATCTAATCATCAAATGCTCGAATTAATTCCCTTTATTTTGATTTCTTTACAAACTTTCTTGTTCATTTATGCATTTGTTTACTATTACTTGTTTGTTTTGCAGCATATCAACCCTTTTTAAATTATTTAGTGTCAAAAGCACCAATACTTTACAAATTTACTGATTATTTTCTCATAAAATCTAATCCCCAAATGCCCAGATTATTTCCCTTTATTTTGTTTTTTCAAAAACTTTTATGTTTATTTATTTAGCTAGTTATTTAGTTAGTTAGTATGACTTATTTATTTTATAGAATATCAACCCTTCTTAAATTATTTAGTGTCAAAAGCACCAATACTTTACAAATTTACTGATTATTTTCTCATAAAATCTAATCCCCAAATGCCCAGATTATTTCCCTTTATTTTGTTTTTTCAAAAACTTTTATGTTTATTTATTTAGCTAGTTATTTAGTTAGTTAGTATGACTTATTTGTTTTATAGAATATCAACCCTTCTTAAATTATTTAGTGTCAAAAGCACCAATACTTTACAAATTTACTGATTATTTTCTCATAAAACCTAATCCCAAAATGCCCAGATTATTTCCCTTTATTTTGATTTTGTCAAAAACTTTTATGTTTATTTATTTAGTTAGTATGAATTATTTGTTTTATAGCATATCAACCCTTTTTCTATTATTTAGTGTCAAATGCACCAAGGCTTTAAAAACTTAATTACTATTTTCCCATAAAATTTAATTACATCAAATACCTGGATTACTTCCCTTTATTTTGATTTTATTTCATTTTATATGACTTTGTTTAATTATCTATTAATCTGTTTGTTTTACAGCATATCAACCCTTTTTGATTATTTATTTCCAAAAGCGCCAATCTTAGTCACTATTTCAATCATCAAACGCCTGGATTACTTCCCTTTATTTTGATTTTTTTCATTATATTTGTTTTTTATTTATTTATTATTTTTCTATTGAATTGTTTATTTTACAGCATGCCAATCCTTTTAGATTAGTTAAAAGTAGTGATAGGATAGTGGGTGATGGGAGCAGGCTCTGGATACAGCTGGAAGTCTCTAGCTCATGTCCTCTCTTTGGTCCTACCAGGGTGACTGAGCAATCCTATTCATGAACTGCACTGCTCACCTCCAAATGGAAGGGGCTTGGAAATAGTGCCCTAAACACTGTCTATCCAACATTTCCTGGGTGGACAACAGCATCCCCCGGGACATCTCACTTGTGGTCAAAATATAAAGAATAGCAAACAGCGACCTCTTACAGTTGCTACATGGAATGTCAGGACTCTTCAGAATCTGTTGCAGAAAATCACCCTAGTTGCCATGGAGCTCGCCTACTACAGCATTGGCATCACTGCCTTTAGTGAGATAAGGTTCGTTGGTGAGGGGTCACTTGAGGAGGTTGCCAAGAGCTACACCTTTTTCTGGAAAGGTTTCCCAGAGGATGCTTGTCACATTCACGGTGCTATCCAGTCATCTCTGCTTTGTCATCTACCTAGACACCAATTGCCATCGATGAGCGTCTCATGATGCTCCAGCTTCCATTGACCAGGAGTTGTTATGCCACTCTGATCAGTGCCTCCCATGCTCCCATGCTTAACTTGGAGGAGTATGTGAAGGATCGTTTCTATGACAACCTCACGGCTACCATCAGAAACATTCCAGGCAGCAAGCGATAAGATCATTTTGCTAGGCGATTTTAATGCCAGAGTTGGCAAAAACCATGAGTTATGGCAAAGAGTCTTTGGACGACATGGAGTTGGAAATGTAAACAGAAATGGTCTTTGACTTCTGTCCCTCTGTGCGGAGCTGGGTCTCACCATTACCAACACCATCTTTCAGCTATGTGACACGTACAAGACGCCCTAGATGCACCCAATGGCCAAACATTGGCACCTTATTGATCACATATCATCAGACACTGTGATCTGCGTGATGTGCTCTTGACTCATGCCATGCATGATGCACTGCTGGATTTGCTCAAGTCTCCAGCTATACGTACGTCCACCTGCCTATCAGCAGGAGCCAAAATGGCGACTCGACCAGTCTTTTCTATGGGATTCAGCAATCTCAGCCAAATTGTGTGATGCCATCGCTGAGTCCCTTCCTGCCCTCGTTGCTGTCTCAACAGTGACCACCACTACCCACACAGCAGAGTGGCAAGGAATCTCAACCGCTCTTCATGGTACCTCAGAATCCATCCTTGGCTATGCTGAGAGACGACGCAAGGACTGGTTTGATGATTGTTAAGGGAACATCAGTTCCTTCTTATGTGAGAAAAATGCTGCTCATGATGCTCTTCTTAGAAATCCAGCATCTTCCGCACTCCACGAACATTTCTCATCTCTCTGTGCCATAGTGCAATGAGAATTGCATCGGATGGAAAATGAATGGTGGCTGAAGAAAGCTAGGGAGATCCAAAGCTGTGCAGACCTTGGCGACATCCACAGTTTCTACGAGGCAGTAAAAATGATCCATGACCCAAGGCAATGCCCCACGCACAATGAGCATAGTAAGGATGGTGCTTTCATCAAAAAGAAGAGTGCTATTCTGAAAAGATGGAATGAACACCTGCAGGAGCTGCTTAATGCCACCAATCCCTCCATTGTCGATGATCTCCCCACTCTGTCATCCATTCTCATGCTGGACAACCCAGTAAAGGAGGCCATTCACAACCTAAAAAACCACAAAGCAGGTGGCCCTGACAGCATACCCACTGAGATCCTTAAGTGCGGTGAAACTGACCTCCACCTGCATCTCCACCAGTTTATCCTAGATTGCTGGTCAGCAAAGTGTCTCCCACAGTAGTGGAAGGATGCTAACATCATCCTCGTTTACAAGCGTAAAGGTGACCGCGCTTACTGTGGCAAGAGTTGAGGCATCTCTCTTCTCTCTGTGGCAAAGTATTGGCTTAGGTCATGCTCACCTGACTTCTGGAAATTGTTGTCGATCTCGTTGTCCCAAAATAATAATGTGGCTTCCGCTGAGAGCATAATACCATTGTTTTCATTGCTCGTTCCCCCCACGAGAAGTGTTGCAAATAGTATCGTAAGCTCTATTTGAACTTTATAGATCTAAGCAAGACCTATGCCACCGTGAACCATGAGCCCTGCTACTTTTTTTCAGTCCTCCAGCAGTTTCACACTGGCATGCGTGCCTATGTTACCATGTCTGCATCGGAATCAGACACGCCCACTGTGAATGTTAGTGTGAAGCAGGATACATCTTGGCTCTGATCATTTTCAACCTGTTCCTGGTTCCCGTCACTTTGGTATTGTGCTGCGACTTTTAATATTCTGATGCTATTGCTGTCCATTACCATCTTGATGTCAGCCTCTTCAACCTAAAACGTCTTCAGGCCAAGACTAAAACTTCTGAAGAGCTCATCTTCGACTTACAGTATGTTGATGATGCTGATGATGTTGATGATGCTGCAGTATGTCGTCATGCCTTCAGCAGGACTTCAACACAATCTTCACAGAGTCTCTAACTCCTACCACCAAGATAGCCTTCTTATCAACATGAAGACAAAAATCCTGCCAAACGTGTCTCAAACTGATGCTCCCATCTTGACCGTCAATGGTATCCCTCTAAAGAATATCAGCAGCTTCACATTCCCTGGCTCCAATCGCTCATTCTCCTGTGACCTTAGCAATGAATCGCCACCTGAACCAACCGCAATCTCAGAACCCATACAGGGGTTTCTGTATACAATGCAGTCGTCATACTCACGCTCCTGTATTGCTCTGAGGCATGGGTACTGTATTGTCATCACATCAGGCTGCTGGAGTCATTTCACATCAGACGACTACAGCAGATCCTTATCCTCCATTATTGGCACAAAGTGTCCCATTCAGAGATTCACAGGAGAGCTGGAGTCGCCCTTCTAGAATCACTCCTTATCAATCATCAGCTTCGATGGTTGAGCCACATCATCAGGATACCCTCAAATTGACTACCTCGAAGAGTTCTCTTCGGTCAGTTCACTCACAGCCAGCGAAACGTCGGCTTCCCGAATAAACACTACATAGACTGCATCAAACTAACCCTCAAGTACTGCAATATCCCCTTCAATCAGACTTTGGCAGCAGACAGAGACACTTGGCACTCCACATGTGATAGCGGATAGCCTTCTTCAACAATGAGAATGAGCAAGCAGCTATGGAGCGTCGCACACTGAGACACTGATGAACGGCGGTCATGCATCATCAAAACCCAAATCCTGTTTTGCTGTGCTCTATCTTGCTTCACAGTAATCAATGGAGTCACAGAGTTAAAAAAAAAAATTGATGAAGATTACGTCGTCATCCACATGGATGCACTATCATAACAAACTAATTGTCAAAAGCATCAACGCTTTAAAAATTTAGTTACTATTTTCTCATGAAATCCAATAACCAAACGCCTGGATTACTTCCCTTTATTTTGATTTTTTTTCATTTTATTTGTTTTAATTTATTTATTCATTTTATCGACTTTTTTGTTTTAAAGCATATCGATCCTTTTAGATTATTTAGTGCCGATAGCATCAAGCAGAAATTTCCATACACACAGCTTCATTGCAATGAATTCTTGCAAGATTGATTCTCTTCTGATTACAATGTGGTTTTCTTTAATTCCAATATGGGTGAATGTCAGAAAGACACATTCTAAACTCTTCTACAGTATTTGAAAGTCTTTCACGTTTTTTTTTTATTTTTAATTTTTAATATTATATTTTTAATTTTTAATTTTGAATGTTATATTTTTAATTTTTAATTTTTAATATTATATTTTTAATTTTTAATTTTGAATATTATATTTTTAATTTTTAATTTTTAATACTATATTTTAAATTTTTAATTTTGAATATTATATTTTTTAATTTTTAATCTTTAATATTATATTTTTAATTTTTAATTTTTAATATTATATTTTTAATTTTTAATATTATATTTTTAATTTTTAATTTTTAATATAATATTTTTTATTTTTTATTTTGAATGTTATATTTTTAATTTTTAATTTTTAATATTATATTTTTTATTTTTAATTTTGAATATTATATTTTTAATTTTTAATTTTTAATATTATATTTTTAATGTTTAATATTATATTTTTGATTTTTAATTTTACATTTTTAATTTTTAATTTTTACATACAGCTTTATTGCAATAGATTCTTGCAAGACTGATTCTCCTCTGATTACAACGTGGTCTTCTTTAATTCCAATATGGGTGAATGTCAGAAAGACACATTCTAAACTCTTCTACAGTATTTGAAAGTCTTTCACGTTTTTTTCTTATTTTTAATTTTTAATATTATATTTTTAATTTTTAATATTATATTTTTAATTTTTAATTTTTAATATTATATTTTTAATTTTTAATATTATATTTAAAATTTTTAATTTTGAATATTATATTTTTTAATTTTTAATCTTTAATATTATATTTTTAATTTTTAATTTTTAATATCATATTTTTAATTTTTAATATTATATTTTTAATTTTTCATTTTTAATATTATATTTTTTTATTTTTAATTTTTAATATTATATTTTTTATTTTTAATATTATATTTTTAATTTTTAATTTTTAATATTATATTTTTAATTTTTAATTTCTAATATTACATTTTTAATTTTTAATTTTTACATACAGCTTCAATGCAATGGATTCTTGCAAGACTGATTCTCCTCTGATTACAACGTGGTTTTCTTTAATTCCAATATGGGTGAATGTCAGAAAGACACATTCTAAACTCTTCTACAGTATTTGAAAGTCTTTCACGTTTTTTTTTATTTTTAATTTTTAATATTATATTTTTAATTTTTAATTTTGAATGTTATATTTTTAATTTTTAATTTTTAATATTATATTTTTAATTTTTAATTTTGTTTAAGCAACAAAATTTCGGTTCACATAGGTATGAAGTTGAGAATTGCAGTAGGATTTTGATAGCTATTTTTTTTTTACTTAGAATTAGAATTGATGGCTTTTTTCTTGCAATTGGATACTTTTCCATAAAAGAAATCCGAAAGGCATTCAATTGCAGTTGTGTGTATTTGAATTGGGGACCAAAATCATTGGAAAATGGATGCTACTTCTTCCTTTTTAGAAAACTAAAAATTGGAAAGATGGATTACAGATCAATCTAGGAATGGATTACGAATCCAATCAAAGTCTTCAGTGTTGATTCAAGGAAAATATTCTTCCATCTTATTTTCTAAACACTTCAAATGCTCATTAAGAATCATCTCGATGATGCAGACCTTGTGAAACAATGAAAATCATCTACTTTCATAATTTTTTCTTCCAAATTTTGTCTTTATTAAACAGAATGAAATTAAATGGCTTCTAGCTATTATCTGTTTGTGGCACCCCAGTGCACTGATGTGCCACGGCACAGTAGTTGGGAATCACTGATATAAATGAATAAATGCGAAAGTTTTTTTTTTTATTCATTATTCAAAACCCATCAATATATATCTATATATCTATAAAAGTGAGAATGTGTGTGTGAGGACACTTCTCCACCTATATAATGAACGGATTTTGGATCTACACTCTTGAAACTTAACATATAGGGTATTCAGACATGTGGAAACCCTTTTTTTAATCGATTTTCATCCAGAAAGACAGACTGCTAAGGGGTAAAAATTGAAAAATGTGGGGGGTTGTCGGATTTTTATCTGTTTGCTAACTGTTTCAGGAACGCGCAAGCATGACCGACTCTTTATGTAAAAAATTAGTAGATTTGAAGATTTGTCAAGCCGGCCTAGTGGTTATCGTACTTGACTCACTGTCTTTAAGATTTTCTTTTTTGTTTTTTATTTTTGCTTACAAAAACATAATATTGCATGCACATGTTTCAGTTTTTGTACGAATTAAAATATAATATCCATATGTATTTAACACCAGGCGACCTGCTAGTATATATACATATATATATATATATATATATATATATATATATATAAATATATATATATATATATATATATATATATATATTTATATACATATATATAATTATCTCGGGTTTTTCTTGCCAATATATCACTTCCTAAAGCATGTTCATCAATCTATGTGTACATTTTATTAAAAATCATAGCATTTATTCCGAGTAAACTGCTTTTCATAAATACATAGTCCCATAAAGAAGGTAATACACAGTTTCATCATGTTATTTTAGTTATAGTAATAATCATTTTTCACCCATCATTTATTATATTATTTTTTTAATTCAAATTTCAGCTGCTGGGTTCCATGGAGACTACGAGCTGGTTTCGGGATGACTCCCCACTCCCAGAAAGACACATCCAAATTTTGGTTAATGTTTTATACCAGAAATGTGTCCGTATGCATACTCCACTGGAAAAGTGAGGGGAAGTCACACAAAGATCAGTGGCTTAAATGCATTAAGCACTGTCTTGAACTATAGATTGGCAGTCTGTTCCACGGTATAGCAATCCAAATTAAAAAAGACGCTATTTGTCGATTTACCTAAAGTTGTTTCAAGTGCGTCTTCTCTGAGCTTTCACAAAGCCATCTCTGCAGAGCTGGTGTTAAGAAGATCTCATGTGGCGCTTTGCAGTTACATGAAGTTATTAAAAATCTAAATAATATCTTACCAAATTAATGATTCAGCCTTAAATAAACCAAAAAAGGGTTGATATTCCGTAAAAAAATCAACATATAGTAAACAATTCATTGTCGACAGATAATTGAATGCATGTTTTTATTTTACCCATAGCTGGAGGATGGTTTTGCTTATTTGATCTTGCTCTTAAACTGCAAAGATATTAGTAAGAAATCATTCCCGCGTGCTTCTTGGTTTTGTGGACCTGAGGGAGATTTTAGATTAGGAAGCGGAACTTTTCTTACCTGGAGTTGCATAAACAAATAATTAACTTGTTTTCTTTTTAATACTTTTATTTGACAAAAATAAAAGGAAAGAAAAGGCGATGAGAGATTTTTACCTTTGGCTACAAATTGAAATAATGTTGGCACATAGGAACTTGAGGAAATGAAAAAAAGTTTTCTTTTTCTTTTTGTCTGTTATAAGAAAAATATTAGCAAAAAATAAGTTCATGACAAATAAAAGGCATGTCGATCTAGTTCAGTGATATAACATCATTATACTTTCAACTACTGCTGTGTGTATAAACTATTATACACCCGTATCGTCGTCGTCGTCGTCGTCGTCGTTGTTAATCCCGGTTCAAGTTGTCTGTTTTTAAATATTACAGCAAACATCAGAGAAGGAGATTACTTTCATAGCTGTGTTAGAGAGAGGAAAAGGCAAAGAGATAGATAAACGGATACTTTGTTTCACTGGACCTTGCTACATTTTGTATGGCAACCCTCCTATGGGAGAAGGCCCTCTCAGACATGTCTTCTCTGTTTGAAATCTCACTAATTAAAGAGACAGAATATCTTTGCTTTGAGTGAATGTAAAAAAAAAGTACTATTCTTTGTATATTATCAGAAAATATTAGGTAAAAAATAAGTTTATCTATTATGTAAATCTCACCTGTCTGTTTAAACGTATGTATGGATGTATGTATGTATGTATGTAAGTTTGGGAGAAGCACAGTATGACGCTAAGACATCTGTATGCTTTTAACACCCGTCCACGCCAGACCTTTTTTAGAGAGTGGGATTGTCTCAGGGAAAAGTCTTTCCTCACTATAAAAAGCGCCAAGCACAGGCATTACTTGATATGCAATGGAATACACACTTTGTAACCAGTGTGTATGTCGATAATAATAAGGCTGGTCGTAGCCTGAAACGATAAACGGACATTCAATGAGGACTGATGCAGATATGGACGTGAATGGCAATAAAGGCTCTGGAACTCCCAGGTTCTGGCCTGGTAGGTGTTCAGGGCACCACAGCTTGGACTCTGTCATCAGTGGATGTGCTGGACAAAAGAAGGTTCATAGAGGTGACCGTCTGACACGTGCTGCTAGTTGCACTCATGTTTGCGTCATTTGAGCCAGAGATATATTAAGTAATGGCAATACTTGAGAACGAGTTGCTGCCATCATGTATATATGTGTGTATGTATCAGTTCCTCTCAAGTAATTATCTGTTTTGATACGGAAAAGTATGGATTAGATGTAGCATATGTGATATCTATAAAAATTGCACTGTCCACCACAGCAAATATTTTTCAATTGTCTTCCCATACCATAAACCAAACGGAACTTTCATGAACAAAGTTTTTATCCTAAGACATCCCTTTTCAAATCTGATGCAAGTAAATACTAGCATGGAGGTTAGGCTTATTAGTAATGGCAGAAGTTATCTAACCTTAGTTTACCCACTTCTAATTCTTGCAATATAAGTAGCATCTGCTGCACTCTGCATTCAAATAGTAACCTCGAGGTGATGAGAGATTTTTTACCTTTTGCTACAAATTTAAATAATGTTGGTATATGGAAACTTTTTTTGTTGTCTATTAGCGAAAAATATTAGCAAAAATATTAGCGAAAAATATTAGCAAAAAATATTACCAAAAAATATTAGCAAAAAATATTAGCGAAAAATATTAGCAAAAAATATTAGCGAAAAATATTAGCAAAAAATATTAGCGAAAAATATTAACAAAATATAGCAAAAAATATTAGCAAAAAATATTAGCAAAAAATATTAGCGAAAAATATTAGCAAAAAATATTAGAAAAAATATTAGCAAAAAATATTAGCAAAAAATATTAGCAAATAGCGAAAAATATTAGCAAAAAATATTAGCAAAAAATATTAGCAAAAAATATTAGCAAAAAATATTAGCGAAAAATATTAGCAAAAAATGTTAGAAAAAATATTAGCAAAAAATATTAGCAAAAAATATTAGCGAAAAATATTAGAAAAAATATTAGCAAAAAATATTAGCAAAAACTATTAGCGAAAAATATTAGCGAAAAATATTAGCAAAAAATATTAGCAAAAAATATTAGCAAAAAATATTAGCGAAAAATATTAGCAAAAAATATTAGAAAAAATATTAGAAAAATATATTAGCAAAAAATATTAGCAAAAAATATTAGCAAAAACTATTAGCAAAAAATATTAGAAAAAATATTAGCAAAAAATATTAGCAAAAAATATTAGCGAAAAATATTAGCGAAAAATATTAGAAAAAATATTAGCAAAAAATATTAGCAAAAACTATTAGCGAAAAATATTAGAAAAAATATTAGCAAAAAATATTAGCAAAAAATATTAGCGAAAAATATTAGCGAAAAATATTAGAAAAAATATTAGCAAAAAATATTAGCAAAAACTATTAGCAAAAAATATTAGAAAAAATATTAGCAAAAAATATTAGCAAAAAATATTAGCGAAAAATATTAGCGAAAA
The DNA here is from genome assembly GCF_053919585.1 of Euprymna scolopes. NCBI lineage: Eukaryota > Metazoa > Mollusca > Cephalopoda > Sepiida > Sepiolidae > Euprymna > Euprymna scolopes. The sequence goes on along the minus strand of NC_136498.1, from coordinate 61,930,348 downwards.
ATATTAGAAAAAATATTAGCAAAAAATATTAGCAAAAACTATTAGCGAAAAATATTAGCGAAAAATATTAGCAAAAAATATTAGCAAAAAATATTAGCAAAAAATATTAGCGAAAAATATTAGCAAAAAATATTAGAAAAAATATTAGAAAAATATATTAGCAAAAAATATTAGCAAAAAATATTAGCAAAAACTATTAGCAAAAAATATTAGAAAAAATATTAGCAAAAAATATTAGCAAAAAATATTAGCAAAAAATATTAGAAAAAATATTAGCGAAAAATATTAGCAAAAAATATTAGCAAAAAATATTAGCAAAAAATATTAGCAAAAAATATTAGCGAAAAATATTAGCAAAAAATATTAGCAAAAAATATTAGCAAAAACTATTAGCGAAAAATATTAGCAAAAAATATTAGCAAAAAATATTAGCAAAAAATATTAGCAAAAAATATTAGCGAAAAATATTAGCAAAAAATATTAGATAAAATATTAGAAAAAATATTAGCAAAAAATATTAGCAAAAAATATTAGCAAAAAATATTAGCAAAAACTATTAGCGAAAAATATTAGCAAAAAATATTAGCAAAAAATATTAGCAAAAAATATTAGCAAAAAATATTAGCGAAAAATATTAGCAAAAAATATTAGATAAAATATTAGAAAAAATATTAGCAAAAAATATTAGCAAAAAATATTAGCGAAAAATATTAGAAAAAATATTAGCAAAAAATATTAGCAAAAACTATTAGATAAAATATTAGAAAAGATATTAGCAAAAAATATTAGCAAAAACTATTAGATAAAATATTAGAAAAAATATTAGCAAAAAATATTAGCGAAAAATATTAGCAAAAAATATTAGATAAAATATTAGAAAAAATATTAGCAAAAAATATTAGCAAAAAATATTAGCGAAAAATATTAGCAAAATATAGCAAAAAATATTAGCGAAAAATAGCAAAAAACATTAGCAAAAAATAAGTTTATGATAGATAAAAGGAATGTCGATATAATTCAGTAATATATATATTAAAAGGACAGCGTGTCTGTTATTTATTTCGTGTCAGCATGACGTGGCTTTGGAAATCAAGGCCGCATACTTCAGGAAGCACTTTTCTTTTTAAAAACAACTTCATGACTTGGAAAAGGTGAAAGTTAAAGGGTTCGAGGTCAATAGAGTATAGTATTTCTAATCTGGTGACGTGTGCATTCTGAACTGAAACATTGTCTTGCAGAAAGAGGATGTTTTGTTGCTCTTGTTTTGCCATTTGATTTTATTTCTCCCCTTAATTTCCTTAAAAGTGAAGCATAACAGACTTCTGTAATTGTGGTACCTTTTGACAAAAAAAATCTATTATCACTCCCCTGTCCTAGTCTCAGAAGACTGTGAGAATGACCTTATTGGTGGAGAGCTGCACCCTTACCTTCATTGGCGGTAGGCCAAGTGCTTCCACTGAAGTCACTAGGCTTTTAGTCTCTGGATCATACAGATACACTCAGGTTTCATCTAGTGTAATCAGTCTTTTAAAAAAATTTGACTTATCTTTTTGGCACATCTCAAAATTCATCATCAAGCACGCGATGCATTCTTACTTCTGGAATGGTGTCAGCAATTTGGGAACTCATCTTTCAGACATGTTATGCATATGCAAATTGCCATGAATTCAAATTTCTTCTAACTCTGTACTAATCATAACCTCTTGGACTATTTGATGAATAATCCCATATTGATCTTTCAAAATGGCAGCCTGAACTTGACTGACAAATGCCTCATAAATGGGAGAAAGGGAGTGGGCGACTAAATCTCGGAACTCTTTCCACAGAATATTGCCCATGTTTAAATTCACGATGCCAGCGTTCTACAAGGTCATATAATTGGCTCTAAAACGGCACATATTCTCTCCTGACGACCTAATATTGTCTGTATACAGGAATGGATTTCCCAACAAGAAAAAAATAATAATAAACTTTATTATATAGAATTCTACAGGGAGGGGCAGGCACTGAAACGGTTCGTATTCTCTCCTGATGACCCGACATTATTTGTATACCGAATTGGATTACCACACAAAGAAAAAAACATAAACTTTATTATATACAAGTCTACAGGGAGACATAGGCTCCGAAACAGTCCATATTCTCTCCTGATTACCCGACATTATTTTGAGATCAGAATAGAAAGCTCCATAATTTAAAATATCAGATTAACTTGATTATATACATGTCTACAAAGTACGTTGTTTCTTCCAAACAAAAATATCTTCTGTTGGTCGCTCACTTCATGCAAGTTTCTGCTACTGTTCCTGTAACAAATATTATAATATTTATTCTGACATTATATCAAAAGGGTACTGTGATCGACATCCTTCTAAATACAGAAACTAAATCACTGCGTGACACTCAACAGGCTCAATTTCACCTCTGACTCAGTTCAAACTTCTGTAATATAGAAACAACAATTAGTTCCGAGCTGTAATTTGCTGCATAACCCATAGAGATATAAATCATTGCACACGTGAAATTTCAGCCAGATCAGGTAAATGCAAGTGGAGCAAGACCATTACTTATTTACCGGAGCATGTATTTATTATGTATTGGAGGAGTTTTCAGTACAAAAATGTGACATACAAATTGTATGTTAAAAAGGACAAAAATTATTATTTTGTATTTACTTATTGTTTTTACAAAGGTCTTACTACGTATCAAGACCTGGAGACCACTAGAGGATAAGGGTTAATACATGTATTCTAGTTATTGGGACAATCGATTGTGGTGGACATTTGGTATAATTAGATTATTCATGATGACGGTTCAATAAGAACTTGTTTGCGTTGGACATGAAGACAATGATATTACAGTCAGTAGACAAGCAGAACCGACTTTAAAAGAAACTTTGTTTATGGAATCCATGCTGAGGTTTGGGCACCGTTAGAGAGTGTTGGAATTTATTGATAGTGATTTTAGCTAGACGAGTGTTTTTTTGTGAAAGATTGGAACTCAGTTGAAAATAGCGATAGAGCAGGGACAGGCTCGCAACGTCTTTTCCATGGGAAGGAGGTTACAGAAAAGAGAAGAGGGTATTGCCTACAAGATTACGAAGTCTGTTCTGAGCACTGCCATCCGATTTCAAATAATCTATAATATAAGTGTTTGCTGGAGATTAGGCATTCTTACAGAACAAGTGGTTTTACCGGTTATTCGATATGGTACTCAGTAGGAATTCAGTTCTATGGTAATGTGTTTCATAGATGGGAAGCCTTTCCAAAGAAGTCGTCTGTGGAAATTCAGCCTGACGGTAAACACAAACACACGCACACTTACACTCTCTCTCACACACACACGTACGCACACGCATATATATACACACAAAATTAATGATTCGAAACTCATACAATGTCATTACAAACAATAATATCCAACAAGTGACTCATTCATATGTAATATATTGATGTTGGTGTTCTGTAGATGTTCAGTGTAAATGGAGATGCTCTGATATTTTTGTGGCTCTGTTGTTAAAACTGCAAATGTATTTATCTAAGCTAGCAGGACCGCCCGACATAGCCCGGTCGTGAAGTAGGCTTAAATATGATATTTTAATTCTTGCAGATTTTATATATATTATTATAGAGTTAATGTTCTATCGATTTTTATATATTATAAAATTGCGATTTCAAAAATGAAAAAAAAAAATGTTCATATGCCTTGGGTGCATTAACTTGAATCAAAACCGAAACGAAAAGTTACGAAAAACAATGTATATATGTGTATAACTTAAGTTCCGTCAGCTTTAATCGAAACCGAAACCAAAATTTATGAATAATTCTTGATAAAATTATTAAAAAAAAAAAAATAGATAACTTAAGTAACATCCGTTAAAATCGAAACCGAAACAAAAACGTATGAGGAATTCTTCATAAAAATATTTATAAAACAATAAACGACTTGAGTGCCATCAGCTATAGTCGAAACCGAAACCAAAACTCATGAAGAATTCTTGGTAAAAATATTTACTACCAAGAAATAGAAGTCCATTTACAATTAAACGATAGTCACTCGGTGGCCCTGTCGGTGGGGCATTAGAATACGCCGACTTCCCCCCTTCAGAGGGTAAAAGTCCCTCAATGGGGGTCCTGGATATGACCTTAAACTATATACAGTGGTGAGGCCCCAGATTGTGGGCTTTGGGGAGTGTGGAGCCACCCTTTAATTACCATTGCTCCCAGGTCCACTTTGACCCGGAGGGGTAGTACCTGTTAGGGTCCCAACTATGGGTTAAATAGAAACCGACGTGAAAACAACAAATATATTCTATTAAAAAAAAAAAATTCTTCAAAATCTTTGGGTTCGGCATTAAATAACCCGAAAATGGTTGATATGCCGTAAAACAACCAACCAACCAACCAACCAACAGTCATTCGGATGTTAGTGTGACACACAAAATAGATAACAAACACGCTCTCCTATTAATATATAGATTATCATCATCATTCACTATAAGAAATGTAAGACTCAAAATCTAGTAGTAAGTCATTTATCCAATTACTTAAAGCATTAGAAAAAAAACAACAACAATGTTATTTATATTTAAATGATCTTTGAGAGAATATAATTCATAAAATAAAGCTAATAGTTAGATGGGTTTTATGATCATTACCCTATCGCGCCGATTCATCAAGCATCTTTTAAACTCTAGATCAACCTCGATGGAAACTTGATAGAATAGAGACAGACTAGCAACATCTCTTCTGTGAGAAGACGCTTAAAGATTAGATGATATCATCCTCAAGTAGATTTTGAATTCGATTATGAGCTCTGTCTATACAACAAATGTTTTAAGCAGCGCTTCCCGGATGGGAGATGAAGTCTGCCTGTCGATTTAATATTCATTGTTTGTTAACAGTTATGCTAGTACCGAATGCCCTTAAGGATTTAGAACAAGACACATGCATGACGGAAAGAGGTTATTAAGTGCAAGCAATGAAAAAGCAAAAGAGAATCTACAGAAAAGAGAAAAAAAAAATCCAATAATAATCAGGACTAAGGACTTAGAAATCAAGACAACAACAACAACAACAACAACAAAAACAAAAAATCAAAACAAAACAAAAACCACCAAAAATAAAAACAAAAAAAACAAACAAAATGGACGATATTATAAAAATAATGAGTAAAGTGTATTATCTGCTTTGACGCGTCAGTTTCCTTACTGTCCTCGATCAGTGAAACGAGTTTTTTGTTTTGTTTCAATCCCGATTTTTATCGTCGGTGGTATGTGAGTGTGGGTGAGTATGAGTAGGGGCGTCAAAATCAACAAAGGTAAGACCATTCCTGTAAATATCTATTTGTTGCTTGTGGTTAGAGGTTAGGTATGTGCAATTCTAGGAGGTCCGCCTTCCCAGACCTTGCCTTCTCTGTTTGAGAAGGGGTTAGTTTATTGCTGATCGCCTGATGCGCCCTGAGCAGGGAATGCCAACGTGGATGCATAGACACATTTTCCAGGTCAGAATGCCCCTCGTGGGGGCGTGCTAATTTCTTAATCCCATTTTTGTGCCACAGTTATTGGAGTGGGCGAGAACTATATAACCTTCAATCCTGGTAAGCCGGATTTTTCCTCCACATAACAAAAAAACGACTGTGTCTAACTCTGTCCTCTTGGAGAGGCAAGTAAATAGGAACAACAAGGACAATGATCGAAAAATGGCGGAGTAATTTTATCATAGCAACATTATTGCTTGTATAGAAAATTTAAAGCCTGCTTGATCAGAGGAATACGTAAATGCCGATCCAAAATGAATGTCGAAAAGTTTCTTAAAGATTTTCTTTTCACTACTAACAATAATAATTTCAGTTAAACAACGATTGCTACCACACGAGGATTAGAAACAATGGGCAGAAGATTGCTTTAGAGGAATTGATTATTTAAAAGAACGGCTCAAAAAAGTATTTATTTACATTATAGTTGAAGAATACCACGTTGTAGTCGGATGGGAAACAGCCCCGCGGTGTTTTGTCCCAATAGATAGGATGTTCTTAGAAAAGAACTTTGTTCATAGAAGTTCTGTTTGATTTTTAGCCTGACGCCAAGCACGCATGCACACAAATATATATATATATATATATATATATATATATATATATATATATATATATATATATATATACAGTCCTGGTCAAAATCATAAGACCACTTACGGAAGTAAGCGTTTACGCATATTATCGAATTTTTAATCAAACAAATGGTTGGAACCATTACCAAAAGGAAAAATATGATGGGGAAAAAATGAAATCTGTTTCATTCGAAACCTTAACCCTGATCTAATAATTATTTTTTAAAAAACAAACATTTTCACCTGGTCAAAATGATAAGGCCACTGATAATTTTTCTAACAAAATGCAATTATAAATTATTAAAAAGGGTCTCAGTATTTAGTATAGCCTCCATTATTACGAATTACTTAAAAAATTCTCTTCGGCATGCTTGCAACTAAGTTTTTTTTTATCAGTTGCGAAGGAATTTTATCCCATGTACTGAAAACTGAATCAGAAAGTTCCTTTATCGAATCATACTGGGTTCCAACCTTGAACACTTCTTTTGCCATCCATCCCCAAAGATTTTCAATGGGATTGAGGTCCGGAGAACATGCTGGATGATCTAACAATTCTATATTATTTGAAGAAAAGTATTCTCGTGCTTGTCGAGAAGTGTGTATCGCAGCGTTGTGTTGTTGGAAAATCCAATTTCTTCCACACAGACGTGGACCTTCAGTCCTGATAGAAGCATTTTCAAGCATTGAAATGTACTTCAATGATGTTTGCCGGCCTTTCACTACTTGCAACTTTAGGGCCCCAGCTGACGAGAAAACATCCCAGATCATTAAAGACCCTCCTCCACTATGCCGAGTTGAAAAAGTCTCTTTGGACAAATTTTTATCACGCCAATAGTGTTAAAATTCTTCTGGTCCATCTAGATTAAACTTTTTCTCATCGGGGAAAATTACATTTTCCCACTTCTCTTCATCTCAAGTCTGGTATTTGGCGGTATATTTAAGTCGGTTAGTTTTGCGCTGTTCAAGAAGACCTGATTTCTGCAGTCCCTTTAAATGGTTGAAACCCTTCATTTTCAAATGCCTTCTGATGGTTTTAGGACTACATTCTGCTGCTGTTTGGCTTTTCAATCGACTTGAGCTTATACTGGAGATTTTTTTAAAACTGCTTCTGATACGGCGATCCAGTGACGGGGTTATTATTTTTTTTTTTGGTCGACCTGGACTCTTTTTGTGCCCATATAAGATCTAGATTTCTTAAAAAAATTGTGATGACCGTTTTGCTACGATTCACTTCGTTTGCAATGGCTCTATGGGAGAGCCCACCCCTATTAAGCTCAAAGATCCTTCCTCTCTAAATTTTGATAATGGTTTCCCTTTTGCCAGTTATAATTTAGTAAGATGTTTTTTTACCAACTAACAAGTTGCTTTTAGTAACATATAAAGCTTTTCGTATTCATTTTTTCAAAAGTAGCCGATTTTATCAAAGTGGTCTTATCATTTTCTAAGCCTATGGTACTTTCATAAATCAGAGTCCATTTTCTGTAGGCTGTGTTTGAACCCAGTCAACGACGGGTACCTTTGCTAGTATATATATATATATATATATATATATATAGAGACAGAGAGAGAGAGGAAAAAAGAGAGAAAAAGAGAGACGTCTCTGTTCTGGCTGTAGTTAGACGAGTTCTTACCGTGAGCGTTTTAAAATAGGGGAGAATCAGGCATTAGAGCTCAGTCGAACACTTCTTATGAACATAGCAATGCAGTAGAGAGATATTAGCAACATGTCTTCTGTGTGAAAGACGCTGTAAGGACAAGCAGAGATCGCCTCTTACTAGAGTGGGAAGTCTGTTTTGTATTTCCTCAAAGCCAGAAAGAGTGTTTTGAGTGGCATCCCCCGAGGTTTGTCAGTCGTTATCAATCTTATGACGTATCTAGCTTATTACACAGGTAAATAATTATCTCAGCAGTGAGTTGCTTCCTGAACTGGTAAAATAAAAAAAAATCAAATGAAGTAAATATTATTTGAATTATTTGTATTATTTGTGCTATTTTTCTCAGCTTATGTGTTATTTTCACAAAGTTTCGGCCACAGTACATTTCCACCTTATTTATCTTTACTGGAATCTAACTTTCTATTGATAATTATATATATATATATATATATATATATATATATATATATATATATATATATATATATATATGTATATGTATATATATATATATAAATATATATATATATAAATATATATATATATATATATATATTATTTATAGAATATAATTATCCAGACACGTGTTTCGTCGTCTACGACTCATCAGAGTGGTTGAATTTATCGAGATTCAGCCACTCTGATGAGTCGTAGACACGTGTCAGTGGATAATTATATTTTAAAAATAAATATATGCCGCTCCCCATATAGAGGTACCAAATTGGTTAAAGGGAAAATTATTCCCAACTCACATTTAGGTAAAAATGCACTTTCGTAACCAATTGAATTTAAAACAAAAATAAATAACACACACACACACACACACACACACACACACACACACATATATATATGCATATATATATATATATATATATATATATAAGTGAACGTGTCTGTGTGTGTATGTGTGTGTACATTTCCCTACGCAATAACTCTGTCAATTTTTAGTCTACAGACTCGAAATTTGATATACAGGGTACTGAGATTTGGGAAAATCTATGTTATCAGTTTTCGGCCAGAAATTTGGCTGTTAAGGGGTCAAACTTCAACGATTTGACCTTTCAGACCTCTACCAAAGTCCTCTGCCAATTTTGGGTCTAAACACTTGAAATTTTAGATATAGCTTCATTGGACATGGATCTAACCTAATAACTTAATTTGAGCCCCAAAAATAAATGTTAAGGGGCCATAATAGGGGTCAAGGTTTTTTAAAAAATTGACCGTTTTTATGTTTTTTTTTTTTAGCTCAGCATACACCTCCAAACACCCGGGCAACGCCGGGCACCGATGCTAGTATGTATATAATGTTGCATAGAGGTCCGAATAATCCAAAAAATCAAAAAATGCTATGTGGTTGAGTTTTTATAGTACGTGCCCTATTCCTGGACTGAATATTTCTTGCACTATGAGTAATGTAAAAATATGGCTGATTTTGAGCTTTTATCCCATCAAGAGTCGATACATAATGGCAATAGTAGCTGCCGCTGTTACTTTGAACAAAGTAATGATCAGTCTCAGCATTAACTGATATCATTCAAACGAGAATCGCTGTTTCAATGTAATCCCAATAGTATTAGTCACGTGATAACAGTGCTTGTATATGGAATGACACATTCCTAGTCGATTACTGCCGTTAAGCAACATTGATCTTGGCCAATGCCGGATGAGTGACTATTTGGGAATAGTAGGCGCTATGTGTCATTTCCCCAGACTTGAAACTGCATGTTAATTTGATATTCTCTCGAAAATTCCTCTTCAGTAAGAGGTGAGTGCCCGTCCACGGTGAAAAACCACATCGAGTATTACTGAAATGATATAAGTGAAATGGATGAACGAAATATATTTGGTGAGATATGAAATTTGTCCTGTCGATTTCTTAGTCTGAGCGTGTTAACCATTGTTCTAGTAATGAACCCCCTTAAGAAGACACAAGATGAGGAAGAAATGGAAGAAGAAACGAAGAAAAAGAAGAAGAAGAAGAAGAAGAAGGAGAGGAGGAGGAGGAGGAAGAAGAAGGTAATTAAATGCAAGAAATGTTAAAAGAAAAACAGAGAATTGCGAAAAAAAAACAATTATTAACGAAAAAATCCTAAAGAGAATTTACTGACAGACACACACAAACAAAAAAAAAAATAAATAAAAAGCAATGGTGAAAATAAAAATAGAAAGTCTAAACAAAGTAAGTAAAAGATGAAAAAAAAAAACGAGATGGCGAAAAAAAATAGCAACAACAACAACAACAACAACAACAACAAAATAAAGTAAAAAAAAACAAACCCAAAAAACAAAGACCATAATGTTATCTTATTAACATTATCATTCGCAGCAAATGTGAGGAGGTGTGAGGTTAAAGCAGTGTGGCTATAATAATAGGAATCTGTGAAAATAAGAAAAAAAATATGAAAAGGAAACTGGGGGATGAAGAATATTTGCTGGGAAGGAATGTGTCAAAACAAAATGGCGGAATGCACACATGAAGTGGTTTAGTGAATGAATAACAGGGAAAGGAAAGAAGATGAAGACGGAGAGAATGAAGACAATACTAGGGGACAGAGTAGAAGGAGAAAGGTGGGGGAGCAGACAAAGATAAGGGGCATAATAGGAACAAATAGAAAGAAACACATATTTTTATGTATTTTTATTACTATATAAGATTATAAGGAGAATAAAAAAAAATAACCTTGAGTTTACTTTTGGCAGCCTCCTAACTCTTGCTTCTCTTATTTTAACCCTTTAGTTCTCACGATCCATGAGCGATGTTTCTGACATATTCTTTCTTTATTTACTTACTAGCGAGGTTAGTCTGATCCTGCTGAGCTGTAAAATACTATAAAATATATTTTAATTAATGCAAATTTCGTATTTATTATTACAGAGCAAATTCCCCATTGAATATTCTAGTGTAGCTAATATATAAATATTTGTTATTGCAAAAGTAAAAAAAAAAAATATTTGTGTGTCATTAGTTAGAATCGAAACCAAACCGCTTTCTATCGCTTTCTATTTCTCTCTTCATCAACATCTCTCTACATCTCTCTCTCTCTCTCTCTCTCTCTCTCTCTCTCTCTCTCTCTATATATATATATATATATATATATATATATATATATATATATATATATATATATATGTAGGTATATAGTATATTACTGTTTTAAAAATAATAAAATAAATAAAAAATGTTAAATACGTCCAAATTAAAAAGGGCGACTTTCTAAGTAAATAAAAAAATGAGCTCCGAGGCGGCGCCAATATTAACCGTAGTTATCGCTTGAAAAATAACAACAATAACAAAATCTATATATATATATATATATATATATATATATATATATATATAGATAGATATATATATATATATAAATATATATATATATATATATATATATATATATATAGGTAGGTAGGTATATCGTAATTATTATAGTAAATAATTATGTCAGCCCCTTTAAGTAACTCGTTTTTTATCGTTGATCACTTTCAGTTGAATTAAGTCAGTCAGTTTAGCTCACATCCTCAGATCATCATATAATGATTAGATCACTCTAACAGACGTTAAAACATTAAAAATAAATGTTTAAATTTCAACGTTATTTCACATGATTAACGGTAGACTAATGGATTAGGTCCTTGCTAATAAAGCCAGAGATAGCTTCTGTCGCCGGGTTCGAATTTATCGACTGGTGTTAATCATGACACCCTGCGCTGAAGATTTCCGAAAGGATGAAACACTGGTGTCTGTAGGTATTTAATAATTATAATAGTAAATGATTATATATATATATATATATATATATATATATATATATATATATATATATATATATATATATATATATATATAATTATATATATATATAATCATTATGAAAATTTATAAACTTTCACGGACTAGTAAAAACTTTTTTAGGCAAATATGATTCAGTTCATATTTATAATTTCTTTTAATGCGTTAATTTGCAAAATTTACAAACCTCTTTCCCCTGATGAGAAGAATTGTATTTTTGTAACACAGCCGAATAAGGTCTTTTAAGTTTAGCTGTACTCTTTTTTGAATAATTAAAATTTTTGTATACTCTCTTTACAAACGTTTAACATTTCCTTGAAAATTTGAATTTTCAATAAGATTTTCTTATATATATATATATATATATATATATATATATATATATATTTTAAAACTATATAAATATATATATATATATTTTAAAACTATATAAATATATATATATATATATTTTTAAAACTATATAAAAATATATATAAAAACGTATTCAATTTTTATGTTATTTTATCATTCGTTGGAAAATTATTTAGTCAGCTAGTTATTTTATCTCCTGCAATCGCTGTATCAACTTGGTTTCCCGAACTCACAATAATCCTAAAGTTAGTTCAGGGGTCATCCATTGTATACGATAAAACACTGTTTCGGGGATTTAAAAACAAAACAACATATTAAATCACAGTCCCCAGCTGTATATATAAATATATAACGATAATATTTAAAAAAAATAACATATAAATATTAACAATTAATTTTATCCCTACATACACTACTGGTTCATAGCTAAAGAAATCATGAGTACTGGAAGTGATAAGTACTACCAGTCACTCTCGGAGCACGTGTGTAAGTCTCACCTTTTCGGGACGCCCTCTTCTTTTTATAATTTTTATCTTTTCTTCTTCATCGCTGTGACGTTTCCTCTGTCATTTACATACGTTGGCTGTTATTGTTGCTGCTGCCATATGCGAGTCCGCGCTCTGTTACATCCAGAGTCAGTTCTGTCCCCAATAAAACCAGAAAGAAAGTCTCAGTAAACGTCTCCTTGTGTCTTTCCTGCATGGAAAGAAGCGAGGATCGCATAAAATGAAGTGTGAATAAAAGACGTGTGAATGAAGGAGACCTACTTCTGTAAACCCAACCCTGCCGTATAATTTTTTTCTTTTGTCATTGAAAATATTGGTCATATCACTTGGTAGGTTTTGTAGGTGATGAGAGAAAATACATCTGCGTAGGCTATAAAATGTTTCTTATCTTAAACAGTATTACACGAGAAGATTATTTTTTTTTTTACATAGGCATCACCTAAGAGGCCAATCGAGGATAAGACTTAACGATTTCACACTAGTCAATTGAACAATATAATAATCGTTAGTAATGGAAATTCGGTAAATTTGTAAACTTAAGTGAAACGGCTCATCAAAAATTTGTTTACGTTGAACTTGTAGACAACCATATTGTAGTGAGCCGGAAAGCAGGAAAACGGAAAGCAATTGCACAGGCGTGCAGTTCTAAAGAAAGAAGCTTTCTTCAGGGAACCTACATTTAGGTTAGGCGCATAAAGAGTGGGGTGGGGTGAATAATTGATAGTGTTTACAGTCAGACGAGGGACCATAGATTGAAGCTCAGTCGAGCACTTGCCATGAAAATAACGATTAAGCAGACAAACTTGCAACATCTCTTCTGTGAGATAGAGGTTGCAGAGAAGAGAAAAGGACATCTCCTACGAGGCTACCAGGTCTATTTTGAACTCTATCAAGGCAAGAAAAGTAATTTCTAGCAGTTTTTGCCCAGATGTGTCAACAATACTCCATCCTTGGGCGTACCTGGCTCTTATATAGATAGAGAATTGCATTAGCAGTGAGATATCTACTGGATCGATAGAAGAATCCCACCATTTTTCCAGCGGCTTTGACAACGGATTTGATGTATGTGTTCCGTTTAAGATTAGGAGTAAAGATAAAGCCTAAAAGCTTGTCAAAACATGAGACCCCCCCCAAGACGAGAGCCATTCTTTTCAATTGTTGCCAGATGGGGATCAGAGCGTTGATGATGTAAAGATAAAAGCTTGGTTTTTGATGCATTAAAAGTTACCAGCCACTTCGTTCTCTTATTGTACTACGTGCTCAAGATCAGAGGAGAGAGAATCAGAGAGAACTTGATCGTTTACGGTCTTAGATGTGCTACCATAAAAATTAAGATGGCTGCCAACAGCAATTTCGCAGAGCAAATAGCAGCCTTGCCTTGAGATCAAAGAGCAAACTCAAGTGAAACGGAACGAATCGACGGTGAATCTGGATAGTTCGTATCTTTATGATCTTATGTGAAGAGAGCGAGTGGCTACAACTAAATTTTACATCATGTGCGTTTATTTTACATAAATGATCTTGCATTTCAAATTTAAAAAAAATACTTAAACATAGTCATTTAAAAGCTGTTTAATTTTTTTCATTCTAAAGTATAAAAAATTAATTTAAAATAAAAATTGTTTAAAAATTTGTTAAAATCATTTTTCCTGTTTTTTTTAATCTTTTATTTTTTCTACGGAAGTAAAAATAAAAGTTGTTTTAATTTTCTTTTTAATTTCATTTTACTTATAGAAATTTTAATAACAGTTGTCAGTTTTGCTTCGGTTCGTTCCGTTTCACTCGATCTTAGTTTTTGAACGCAACTTGCTCTACGAAACGAGAGGTGGCAGCCATCTTGGTTTTTACTCATTCAATGTTACACATTTTAATCGTGCATTTCTCGCGTTTATACGGATGAAATAAATGAACTTTTTGCTCGAAATGACTCCTCGTACAATAATGTTTAAGATAAGAAACATTGTTATTGCCTACATAGACTTAGTTTCTCATATCACCTAGAAACCCAAGTTAATAACAAAATATATGAAATCTATTGGAAAACAGTTGGGTGATTCTATCGTTTTAGAAAATACCTCAACGCTGACGCAATCGCCTACCCGTATAAAAGCCAAATACGCCCTAAGATTGAGTATTGCTGTAATATCTGGAGTAGTGCCGCTCAGAGCAATCTTTCCAGTGTGAGCAAAGTACAAAACTGACTTCACAATCTAGTTGGAAGATGGTCTCCTCTTTTATTTCCGGAAGAGATATTGCAAACTTCTCTCTTCTCTATTGTTATGTTCAACGCCTTACAACTCATGGAACACTTTCTCAGTAAGAACTCGTCTACTAACAGCTACATCAAGGACCGTCCTTATCTCTTCAATTCCCCCCCCCCCAAAAAAAAAGCAAATGGAACTGCCATGGATAAGGTGTTTTTCCAACAAAATTGAATATAAGGAACAAAACGTAATTAAGATTTTGAAATTAATAAAAACTAATAATCAGTGCTGTGACAACAGCATATTCTTTTTTATTGTTTTGACTCTTGAGTATATATCCGTTAACATATTATATGTTTTTATATAGTCTGATGTGGTTCACGGTTGATTGGCTATGTCTTACTGTGTCGGATATATACTTGAGAGTCAAAAGAATGAAAAGAATATTCTGTTGTCACAGCCTTGCTAATAATTCAAAAATGCGTATTTAAAAAAAGCACATTTTTTTTCAATAATTTTTTCTAAAAAATCACACATTTCCAAATAATTACTTTTTTAATTTATCAAAAAAATAAAAATAAATAAACACTGCCTTTCATTGTCGCGGACCAAACTCTGCTAAAATGAAAACAATTGTACTGTTTTACCGGGGATAATATTATACAGAAGTGCCAATACAATTACGATATTCTAAATCATTTTATTTGTAGATAAGCTAATAGTACATCTAAACGCGTGACCACTACAGACTAAATAAAGCTTGACAGACTGACCAAAATAAGGTCTCCAATACAGGTAAACTGATGCGTGGGAAAATACTGTCAAGGTGCTTGTGCAAATAAGTTATGCTAAAACAATGCCTTTCAGGTGAAACCATTATTACGTACTTTCTTGTCATGGCAAAAAGTAGTATATGTTAAAAAAAAATCACGAAAAATCATACAGTGCTACATACTTTTAACACAAGAAAAACATTCGCCGTTACTTTCCGACATTTTGAGTAAAATGTCGAAATTAAAATTGAAATTATTCACTCGAAGTGATCGATTTCAGTTACCTGCTTTGCATCTTAAAGTTGTCAATATAAAAACATACGATAAAACTCTATAAATCGATAAACTCAATAATTTTAAGTTTTACTTGTAATTATATTTCTACTGAATCATTTTTCGTAAATTTTATAATTTATACGAATTTCGACATCACACGTAAGTACATCATAATGTTTTCACCTGGAATGCGTTGGTTTAAAACATCACTAATCTCCACAAGCACGAAAATTATGTTCTTTGAAAATTTAAAGCGATTAAGTCTTTGATAAAATCTAAATAAAAATATGCATAAAAAAATAAATAAAACCATTCCAAATAAAAAAAAAATCGTTTTGAAATATAAACTTTTGAGATCAATATTAATTTTTTTTTAAATATTTCGTTTAAATTCCCTCTTCTTAACTTTCAATAAAATAAATATTTTTCTCCTCTAACTTCCGTTCGTTTTATCTTTTCCTATTTTATTATTTTGATCATTTATTTTCAAAACAGAAATTAAGTTCTCGCAATTTGTCGATGTTTCGTTGTTATTTCCTGATCCTTCGTTTTGATCCACCATCTTTATTTATTTATTTTATTTAAATCTTGCTTAATCCTTCCGGATTTTAATTCTTCATGTTTTTCACAAACATTTAAAACGTTCATGTTTAAATCATTGTGAATTTAAAGATTTTATTTTTTTTGTATTTTGCATTATATTTGTAAATTCTCTGTCGAATAGGGTTCCTTTCTTTTTTGTGATATAAAAGTTTAATATCGCCAGAATTTAATGAATGTTTTTTTAACTACTACTACTACTACTACTACTACTACTAACAACAACATTAATAATAATAATAATAATAATAATAATAATAATAAAAATAAAAATAAAAAAAGAGAAGAAGATTTAAAATAGCAGAGAATGTTGGAAGTCTAGAGAGACGTGTCACTTAGACTGCAAGGAACACCACGGATTATGGTCAGTGAGTAATCTCTGATGATGACCTGCGTGAGTACTCCTAGTGAGTTACTACTACTATTACTACTACTACTACTACTACTACTACTACTACTACTACTAATAATAATAATAATTCATAAATAAATATGTAATAAAGTGAAATAAGGAAAAGTTATGGGTGAAATAATAATCTCCATATATAATATTTTGATTGCAGAAATTTATTCTGTTGGAGGGAAAATATTGTCGTCTTTATATATATATATAGTTGAACGTCAAAGAACGACATTATTTTTGCACCAACCTAATAATAATGTAAGCAGGAACTTAGAGGTTTTTCAGAAACGCGAGCAAGAAACTACAGAAGCAAATATACGCGCATATATATATATATATATATATATATATATATATATATATATATATATATATATATATATATATATATTATTTCAACCGCGGTTTTTCTTTTTCTTAAATCATTACAAATTGTTTCAATCGACAAGACAATGATATTATCATTCCGAGCTCTTCGGACAATTCAAGTCAAAATAAAATATTCTTTAAAATTAGAAATGAGCATCAAAAACCAAGATTTAAAGTACTGGATCGAGAGGAGAGAGGGAGGACTGCAAGGGAAGAAAAGAAAAATGAAAAGAGAGGAAGAGGAGTGGGAAGAAATATAGATTATATGCAGTTAGAATTATAGTTACAGATTAAGAGTAGAAAGAAAGAAATTAAAGTTAAAATGAATTTAAAAAAAAAAAGAGGGACGATTTTTATTAACAGAGGAAGAAAAGAAAGTGAAAATATTCCGGAGTTAGAAAGGGAAAGTGAATTAACGAAACGGAGTGTGTCAGACAAGTGTCAATAGAGGATAGCAGTAAAGTAAATTGCACGTGCTAATGAAGTCATACGTCGGTTAGAAGCTCTATTATGTCCAGCATCTGTCGCGGTGGTGATAGATAGGGCAAATATACACCCGGTTTTAATGAAGGTGGATACGTCCTATCGATTTAAGATAAAATCTTTTATATAAATGAAAGGAGAAATGATTATAGATTTATAATTAGTAAATAATTAGTAAACTTAATAAGATAGATAATTATTATATTTACTATTATAACTGATGGAATAAAAGATAAATAACTATTATTATCATTACTAATGGAATTAAAAATATTAAAAATATTAAAAATATACAAAGAATAAGAAATAAAAATAACAAATAAAAAATTAAAAAAAAAATAACTATTATATTTTAATAGAGGATACAAAACTCTTATTTTTATTATTGCTGATGGAGGAAAATAGAAATAACTATTATTTATTATTTAATTATAAACAAAAATAAGTAACTGTTATTATTATTATTATTATTATTATTATTATTATTATTATTACTACTACTACTACTACTACTACTACTACTGCTACTACTAGTGAAATAAACAATAAATAACACTCATTTTATATTCATTACTAATGGGATAAAGATTAATAAATATTATCATTATTATTATTAATTGAATAAAAGAAAAATATTTCATAGCTATTACTAATGGAATAAAATATAATTAACCATTATTATTGCAGATGGGATAAAAGAAAGATAAATAACTATTATTTCATAATAATCACTAATGAATTAAAAGATAAGTAACCATTATTATCATTAATACGAAATATTACTAGTGGAGAAAAATATTTTTACTTTATGTTATTGTATAATTATTAATAATGACATAAAAGAAAATAACTATTATTATTATTATTATTATTATTATTATCATTATTATTATTATTATTATTATTATTATTATTATTATTATTATTATTACTATTATTATTATTACTAATAGAATAAAGGGTAAATAACTTATTTTATAACGATTATTAATGGGATAAATGATAACTAGACTATTTTTATTATTATTATTATTATTATTATTATTATTATTATTATTATTATTATTATTATTATTATTACTATTAGAAATCATGAAAGAAATAGAAAATACAGGATATAAGTATTTAGGAGTGTTGGAGGGTGTAGGCATCATGAACAGAGAAATGAAAGAAAAAGTCAGGAAGGAGTATCTTAGAAGAGTGAAACTAATTGCAAAGTCGAAACTGTATGGAGGAAACCTAATGAAAGCAGTAAATGCATGGGCAGTCAGTGTTTTCAGATACAGTGCGGGAATTTTAGAATGGTCTGACAAGGATTTGCATGCCATGGATATCAAAACAAGAAAAGTTTTAGCAATGTTTGGTATATTTCACATTCGAAGTAGCGTAGCAAGGCTGTATCAAAAGAGGAAAGATGGTGGGAGAGGATTGAAGTGTAAAAGATCATGTTAGAACCGAGGAGATGTCGTTGAAGGAGCATGTGGTTAGAAGTGGGGAGTGGATGCTTAAGGTTGTGGCAAATGAAGTCGAGGTATGTGAGACCAAGACTGATTATGTGAAACGTATGGATAGAGAAAGGACAGAGGAACTGACTAGGAAGAAAATGCATGGAAGGTTCTTCCAGGATATAGCAGAAGTGGCTGATGAAAGATCCTGGTAATGGCTTAGAGCTGGGTATCTGGCTAAGAGTACTGAAGCTTTTGTTTGTGCAGCACAAGAACAGGCATTGGGAACACGATTGTTAAAAAAAGTTGTTCTAAGAGAGGAAGTTGCTGCAGAATGCCGGATTTGTGGTAAGACCTCAGAGTCAATTGCGCACCTTGCAGCAGGATGTAGTGGACTGGCCCAGAGAGAGTACCGCAAAAGACACGATCGCATGGGACTCCGGATATATTGGGAGGTGTGTAAGAGGGTTGGGGTTAAGTGTGCTGGAAAATGGTTTGACGAAGTGCCTAATGAAGTGAGAACAAGTGAGGATGGCAAGTTAGAGGTATGGTGGGACAAAAGTGTCATAACGACCAAGCAATTGGAACATAATCGCCCAGATTTGGTCGTCATTGACAGGGTTTAAAAAAAACTGGCAGATTGTTGACTTCTCAGTACCCTGGGACAGGAATGTGAGAGAGAAGGAGAATGAGAAGTGGGGCAATTATGCTCCATTGACCTTGGAGATAAGGCGTATACACGGGGTTAAAACACAAAACATCCCGGTGTTTTTTTTTATCAATTCGCTGTTTTAACACATCATTTTAATACTGTTCATTATTCCAATAGCTTGGTTCCAAGTCCATGTTTTCCTCCTACCTACCGGCTTGGACTTTTCGAAATTAAGGTCAAAAGGCATCCCCTCTCTTTGCGATAATCATCTTCTGTTCTTTTTAGCTAATCACGTAACGTTGCTCACTTTTTACACGAGGCCAACATGTTGTATGCAATCTATGCCGCAAGGAACATAAGACAACTCAACTTCTTTTTTTTTTGTTCCTATTTACAATGAGTTAGAACCCAGGGTCGTTTTTTAACGTGGAGAAAAGGAACAAAAATAAAAATTGTCCCAGTCGTGAAGGATTTCTCCTCCGCTGACAGAGAACAAGAAATTGAAGAGCAACATCTGAAGAACAGATGGTATTTATTTGATCCCTCACCGAGCAAGTTAGGCACAAGGCCGATTTTTAAAGTGGGGAGTGAAGGGGAAATGGGGACTAACTCCCCGGGGAGTAGGGGAGCTGGATAGTGACAATTGGTATGAAGGGTTGCCCCTACATTGATCAAGGTCTTATATGTGGTGTTGCCCCCACATATGGTATTTGCTTGCAGTATCTGCCGGAACAGATACTACACTTTGAGGTATTTATTTGCTCCCCCACTGAGCAAATTAGGCACAAGGCTGATTTTTAAAGTGAGTAGTGAAAGGGAAATGGGGACTAACTCCCCGGGAGTAGGGGAGCTGGATAGTGACAATTGGTATGACATTGACCAAGGTCTTATATGTGGGGTTGACCCCACATATGGTCTTTGCTTGCAGTATCTGCCGGGCCAGATACTACACTGTGATCTTGTCCCGAAGGCAAAGACTTGTATATTATCTATTCCTTTTTTTTTTCTGTTGTAATAATGACATTTATTTCCTCTTTCTCCCACCAGGCGTAGCTTCTCGTTACGTTGTGACGCCAATCATGTGATCTCTTATCTACAGTTCTCCCTCCCTCCCTCTCTCCCTCTCTCTCTCTTCTCTCTCTCTCTCTCTCTCTCTTTCCTTTTCATCGTCTTCTTTCTTACAGTGACATCATTTCGTCGGCGCTCTGTTAAACTTCCATCATGTACGGCTTCATGCCTTATCTTAGGCGATTTCCACAAAAATAAGTATCACAACTCCAGTTGATTCATTTTGTGCAATAATTGATGGAAAGATTTTTATCGAATGTTCCGTGAAAAATTGCAAACCAGATTTGATTCGATTCTTATTCAGGAAAAAAAAAAATCATGTTAACCCACTAGTAACCAAATTTCTCTTTCTTTCATCTATTATCGAATAATATGGTAGCTTCCTTCAGTCTTGATAGACTATCGATATCCACAGTAAGGGTGCCTGCGCGTGGATATTTTGTGGCAAGAGTTGCGCAATCCCAAACCACACATCTCCTGAGTCGATGTGATTAAATATTGGTGTCAAGTAGAGGTTCAGGACGACTAGAAACAATGCCGAGATAAGTGGGGAATACATACAGCACCTAGAATTCCCAAATAGTAACCCCTCTGGTACTAACCGGTTTCCACATTGCTTAACTTCGTTATTTGACGAGAACCGGAGTGTCAACGTGAGTATTAAGTATCTATATATTAATGCCGTAGCACTTTATCCAGATAATAAATTAATCGCTCAGCAGACCCTATTTATTAAAAAGAAGGATAGAAGGATATCATATATTACGAACACTAAATTATTAGCGTATAGATACGCTAACTTAATATTAGTTCTAAGTTATTTATCCTTCTTTTTAGTAAACAGGATCACCCGATCACTGAAGGCTGAATGTAGAAAGAAAATTATACATGTACGTGAAATTAAAATATACCTTCTCGATCTTCTGGCTAGGATTTAAGGGTAGTATCTGTTCTGTCTAAAAATATATAATATAATGATATTGTCGTGTTTACGTTCAGCCGGGCATCCATACGATGGAAATATGTCACAAACTCCTATAAGGATACTGCAGGTAAACTGTAATAACGAGATGTATTCTGACATTTCATTAACCAGATTAGTAAGACAAATATTTTTAGAGTTTTTACAAAAGGACTAAAACAATATGGCGGGGTCTCCATTCACGTTGGCCGCCCACAGAATGCTCTGCAGCAATATATATTACATATGAAAGATACCACTGTGGAATTGCCACAGTTCCCGCTAGTTCTATGTAAATATAATATATTGTAAATACATTATTATTTGACACCGGAATTACTGTCAAAGATTTACTTGATTTTATAACATAGTTAGAACATTCATTTATAACGAATGAATGCTCTGCGCTATCAAATCAAGTGCATCTTATAAAAACGTAGGTCTGTTCAAGCTGGGGATGGAGAATCCTGCTGGATGCCAAACATTCACACGCTATCTCATATATTCCAAATGAGAAATCTTTTTTAAGATTCTGACCGTTCCTTTAAGTTCAATTGCTTGAATCTTTATTGCACTTGGTTCACCGGATACATTTGCCAGGTAGCTGCAACATTTTATTTTTTTACTATTCCACCCCATGGTAGTTGTCGGGGCATTTTTTTTTACTGCCACACTCATCATAGTTTTAGGGTATTTTATTTTTTTACTATTCAGCGCATCGAAGTTTTTCATGAGTCCGGTTGCTCCTATAATTACTGGAATGATCATTGTTACCAATGCGTATTACACAGTAGATGTAATATTTGAAAGCCACACCAATGTTTATTTGATAACTATGGATATCTGTGAAAATTACAAGTGTTGCTGAAATACGGTTAATTATCTTTTGGGTCCTAAAAAACGATCATGGATGTTAATGGGTTAATTAACATAATTAGCAGTAAATGAACTGGAAAGTACATTTACAATGTTTCCAGTTTTTTTTTCTCTTTGCCACACTTTTTCTCTCTCTCTCTCTCTCTCTCTCTCTTAGTCACACACACTCTCTCTGTTTTAGTCATACACTTTCTCTCTTAGTCACAGTTTCTCTCTCTCTTTTTTAGTCATACACACTCTCTTTCTCTCTCTTTTAGTCATACACTTTCTCTCTTTGTCACACTTTCTATCTCTCTCTCTCTCTCTCTCTCTCTCTCTCTCTCTATCTATCTATCTATCTTAGTCACACTGTATCTCTCCCGCTTTCTCATAACCTCTCCTACACACTCAGTCTCTTTCTCTGTCTCTGTTTTAGTCACACACTCTTTCTCTTTGTCACACTTTTCTCTCTCTCTCTCTCTTTCTTTCTCTCTCTCTCTCAGTCACACTTTCTCTCTCTCCCGCTCTCTCATACCCTCTTCCACACTTTGTCTCTGTCTTTCTCTCTATCTCTCTCTCTCTTTTAGTCGCACACTCTCTCCCTTAGTCACTCTCTCCCCCCTCTCTCTCTCTTTCTCTCTCTCTCACTTTTCATTTACTCGCTCATTCTAATACACCATGTGTCTCTCATGATTTTAATCCTCTCTCTTTGTCGTGATTTCTATCTCTCTCACACTCTCTCCCTCATATTGTCTCTTATAGTTTCTCTCTCTCTCCTGTTCTCCTACTCCTCCTTTCTCTCTCCATCTCTCTCTTTCTCCCTCTCTCTCTTACCTCTCAATCCCCTTTTTTCACTCTGTTATGCGTTCTATCTTTCTCACATTCTCTCCCTCATACCATGCTTCATAGGTTCTCTCTCTATCTCTCATTCTCATACTTCTCCACACTCTCTTACCTCTCTCCCTTTTTCTCTCTCTGTCATACTTTCTGTCTCTCTCACATTCTCTCTCATACTGTCTCTCATACTTTCTTTATCTCTCATTCTCATACTATCCGTTCTCTTTCTCTTCCCCTCTTTCTCTCTCTGTCATACTTTCTATCTCTCTCATATTCCTTCCCTTATACTGTATCTCACACTTTCTCTATCTCTCATTCTCATACTCTTCCCTCTCTCTTTCACCTCTTACTCCCTCTTTTTCTCTTTCTATCATACTTTCTATCTCTTTCACATTCTCTCCTTAATACTGTCTCTCACACTTATTCTCTTTACGTCTCATTCTCATACCTCCTCCTCTCTCTTTTTCTCCCCTCCTCTCTCTGTCATACTGCCCATCTCTGTCATATTTACACTTTCATACTGTTTCTCATGCTCCCTTCCTCTCATACTTTTGCCTCTCGCCCCCCTCCCTTTGCACACTATGATATGTTTTTCCTTCTTTCATCACTCGCTATGTTATATTATATCTCTCCCACCTCTACTTGCTCCTTTTTCGGGAGGCAATATCAGTCGTCTGAATAAACAAACGACTTATAAAATAATATTTATTTAACTTTCGATTTTCCTTTTACACAGACATGTTTAACAAGACATTAACATTAATTAATTTCGTTTTTATTTTAAATAATTCTTATTCACGCGGCACATTATATATCAAAATTAAATATTAATTTCGCAAGATGTAGTTATTCAGAGAAGCAAATGAAAACTAAAATATGATCTCATAAAAAATTGAAGTATTATTTTAAATAAATCTAATATATAAAAGGCTATGTCTCTGCCTGTCTGTCTGTCTCCATATTTTCAAACTCTATCTCCTCCGAAACTAAAAGTCGCAGAGCAGAGCGCTAGGAGACTCAAATGATTGGATTTTTTACGGACCATTCTTTTACGGGTCTTTAGTCGGTTAAAATAGTTTATAAGGGGTCAAAGATGGGTTAAAATGGGGGGAAAATCGTTATATATTTTTCACATTCATCCTAGTTTATTTTTAGTTTTTAATTGAATAAGATTTAAAGTAATAAATTTTCTCCAAATTTCAGTTTCTTTGGAATATTCTAAAAAATTTTGAAATAATAAAATTGCGCCCAGAATAATAGCAGAATCTCGCCATGAAGAAAGTGTACAACAGAAGATATTGTAGGCGTGTATATAATCTTTTTTTTAGCTGTTTTCCCTTGTAAAGTATTTCATTTCGACTTCCAGTTAATGTCGGATATCAGGAGAGAAAAACGAGCCGTTTCAGGGCCTTCCTTTTCATTTTACTCACTCGTAGACTCCTACATTATCGTATTTATCATTTTTGTTGTTGTTCTGTTTTTCTTGTGGGGTATTTCATTTTGTGCCTCAGATAATGTCGGGTTGTTAGAGGAGAATACGCACTGTTTAGGGGCCTTCCTCACGATAACGTTTTTGCGTATCAGCCGCCGCTCATTGATGTGAGGCCCGATTATCTGAATTGCATTTAAATATATATTATAAACGCGCTCCTATTTGAAAATATTTCAAATTTTCATTAGATGTGATCTATAGTCGTTTGAGCAAAATTCCCATAATTTTCATTTAATTCTTAAATTCTCAGTATTTTTATTTAATTCTTAAATTTTAGAAAATTCAAGAATAAAAAATTAAAAATGGATTTGGATCAAAATTATATGAGGAATGTAAACATAAAGTTTAATATTAACATATCGGAACATAACACGTGATCTACCGCTGATTTATCCGGAGAATAAATTTTGCCCATACTGTTATATATTATAAAACAAGAAGTTATTATTACTTAGTTAAAAAAATAACTAATTTGTATCGCAGGGAAATAAAATGCATTCATAATTAATAATAACACATTATTTGCAGTCATTTAATACACACACACACACAAAACATATATTGAGATGCTTGAAGAATTGTGTTATATATATATATATATATATATATATATATATATACTGGCTGTACCCTACCATGCGTTGTTGTGGCTCAAATTGGCGCAATGGAAAAAGTTCCAAAATGAGAAAAAGCATGTTTCTTATAGGTTTAATTTTTCATTTCGTATGGGTACACAGTTTTTGTTGTTCCATTTTCTTAACTGATATAGAGATTTTCTGGTTTGGTGACTCTTGAATACGTAACATAAATTGTCCATGTGAAAAAACAGTCAGTGTGTAACTGTAAGCCACACAATTGTAAAGATTCTTCCCTGTGCTTTGTTGATGGTTATTGCAAACAACAATAAAATTGGAAAGTGCAATTTCCTTAAGTGTAATGATGTATCCGGTAGAATCATAGAAATGCTTGGAATGAAGATATATTAAAAAGTCCTGTTATGATTGTTTTTTCTGTGACATTGTTTGTTAATTTTTTTACTGCAAGCCATGTGCCTTTGCAAAGCTTTGATTGGTTTATATTTCACAGCATGATAATTAGTAGGCCAAGTTTCAGTTGCAGTACATGCGATGGCATACCTGGCAAATATAGCTGTTGGATGATTAACCACTTTATCTGCTTTCACAACAGTGTCATTTGGCATTTTACATTGAATAATAGCGTGGACATTTTTGTATTGACCTGCAAGAATAGCTCGTTCACTCAGTCAAGGGGAATTCTTATAATTTGAATTTCTGAAAAAAACCTTTAACACTAACTCTTCTTTTGATGTAATTAAATTACAGAAGTTTTTTTTTTACATGGAGTTCACCACTTATCAAGGCCCAATGGCCACTCAGGGATAAGGGTTATTGTGTGTACAGTAATCAAAGGGATAGTGTAGCAATAGTATTGGAGAATTGGTAAGGTGTCATTACTTAGGGGGGCGGTTTATCAGGAATTTGCTTTTGTTGGACTTGAAGACATCCAGGTTGAAGTCGGGAGGGAAACAGGCAAGCGGAACAGAGTTCGACAGGCGTGTAGTTCTAAGAAAGAAGCTTTGTTCATGGTATCTACGTTTTGATTTAGGCACAGATAAGGAGTGGGGAAAATGATTGACGGTGGTTTCAGCTAGTCGGGTGTTTTTTTAGAAAGATTGGCAAGGGGGGACCAGAGAATGGAGCTCAGACAAGCACCTGCCATGGAAATAACGATAGAACAATGACAGGCTCGCTACGTCTCTTCTGTGGGAGAGAGGTTGCAGGGTAGAGAAAAGTGCATCTCCCACCAAGCCACGGAGTCTATTTTGTACTCCGTCAAGGCAGGATAGGCTGTTTTTTGCAGCCCCCGCCCAGATGTGGCAGCAGTACTCCATCTTTGGACGTACTTGGCTCTTATATATAAAGAGAATTGCATCATTAGTGAGATATCTTCTGAAGCGGTAGAAGGATCCCACCATTTTCCCACCGACCTTTGCCACAGACTTGATGTATGTGTTCCATTTAAGATCAGGTGTAAAGGTCAAACCCAGGAACTTATCAAATCCTGGGGCCTCCCTTAGACGAGAGCCACCCATTTCAATTGATGCCAGATGGGGATCAGAGCATTTATGATGTAGAGATAGAAGCTTGGTCTTAGATGCATTAAAGGTAACCAGCCACCTCTTTCCCCACTGTACCACGCACTCAAGATCAGAGGAGAGAGAATCTTGCCCTTATCTCTGATCAGCTGGTACTTTTCCGTACCCAATTTCCCACAAGTGATACAAAAATTTATGTGCGGATCGAACATTCTGCAACTGGACATGCATATTTGGAGTCAAGCTTAATGTCTTCACATGGCACAAAAAAGTAGAGTATTTGAGGCAAGCATTTATTTCATCTGCTGATGTTGATAGAAGAATAAGAGGTAACATTTGTCTGGAATCTCCTGCAAGCAATATTACTGCATTCCCAAATGGTCTGACATTGCCATGCAAATCTTGCAAGGATCGACCAAGAGCCTCAAGTGACTTTTTGTGCATTCATCCTAAACAATAAGTTTCCATTTCTGCAATATTTTCCCCCATATTGGATGTTTTGGAGATGTCGAACATGAGATTTTTTAAAAATTGCATATTTCAAAGTAGAATAAACAATTTTTCTACTTGGCAGCAAGGTCGCAGGTATTCCTTATGCAGCAAGGGCTAAGACTATGTCATTTTGTTACCGAATGGCTGCCAAAATCAATTTAATTAGAAAGGTTTTACCAGTTACTTCTGGTGCTGTTCAAGGTAGCAGTCATTTCCAAATAACTTCTATTCTCACAGTCAGTAAATTACGTGACTAAAATAGGATTTATCCACGCTTTGACAATGCCTTAGTCATGTTAATTAATTTAGGAGATAAAATAGGATGAGGAATTAGAGATGGATAGATAGGGAGGAAGATATATAGATAGAAAAGAGTAAGTGAGAGGAAAATAGAGAAAGAGAAGGAGATAGAGAGATAAAGGGATTGATAGATAGGCAGAGAGAGGAGTAGAGTTAGAAACAGAGAGAGCGAGACAGAGGAGATAGAGGCAGTTAGAGAGAGAAAGGGGTCCTAAAAAGAGATGGAGAGGGTGATATAGAGAGAAAGATTGAGAGAGGGTAAATAAGAGATGGATAGAGAGAGATATTAAGAGAGGAAGAGAGAGTGAGAGAGAAATAGAAGGTGAACTACACTTCACCGTTTTTTTCCTCGTTCAGTAGAGAAATCTTTCGAGACTGAGGCAATTTTAATTTTTTGTTACTATCCAGAGTACCCTTTTTTTCGGGAGCTTGATTTTCCAAACATTAGAAACCGACCGGGTTATCTGTACTTTCATCTAACAAATTAATAAAAGAAAAAGATATTGTAAAATTTGAATTTAGCGTGAAAATACTATTTTTAAAAAATAGCACGATAACATAAGTGCGACTTTAGGTACTCCTTGGGCGTTGAGTTCCATGGCGACCAACATCATTATTTAACGGTTAGTCAAGGCTAACGAATGCACACGGAACATTTTTTACTTACTGACGTTGGCTTAGTAATTAAACGATTTATTTATAATTTCGTAACCCTTAAACGCATGCCAGAAGATTTAAATTGGTTCATTATTGTTGTAATGAAAAAAAAAAGTTTCATTCAACACAAACCCAAAAACACATATCAATGATAAATGATTTATTATTCTATTCATTGAAATTTACTAATTTTTAAATAAAAAAGTAAAAAAGGTTAATAAAAAATTGTTGCTTATGTGCGCATGTGAAAATGTTTGTAAAAGTGAGAAATTATTTTACTCATTTAAAAAATTTGTTTGTTTTTTGTTTTAGATTAGGTTCACCTTATAATCACCCTCAACCTCCTCATCTTAAGAACAGCTTCCGGAATAAACACCATTTTTGGAGGTGGGGGGGTGTATGAAAAATATTTGCAAAATTTAACTGATATTTGTTGTCAGCATACCCATCTGAAAATACTATTAGAAAAAAAGAGGAGGGGTCCAGTGTTCAGAGAAGTAGATTTATTTATCAATAAAAGTCGTCATTTATAAAAGAAAATTGTGGAGGTGGACCTAAATGTAAATATTTACCCCAAAAATTATCCACTCATGTAAATTAAAAATGTCTGTAAAAGTGAGAAATTATCAATACATGGTTTAGTTATTTTTTTTTTAATATTCATGAAAAGAGTTAAGTCATGAATTACCAATGTTTGTAAAGGTGGGACATTATTAATAAATTTTAAGTAACTTTTTTCTTTTAATATTCATAAAGAGTAAAACTTTTTTTCCAATATTCATCAAAAGAGTTAGGCCAACGTAAATAAATAAATGTTTCTAAAAATGACAAATTCAGGTTGAGTTACTTTTTTTATTCATGAAAAGAGTTAAGCCAACGTAAATAAATAATGTTTATAAAAGTGCGAAAGTGAACGTAAGTAAATAAATGATAAATGTTACGTGCGCATGCGTTAGCCTTGACTAAAGGTCGGCGGGGGCTAAGGGAGCAACCATTAAATAATTCTGCTGGTCGCCATGGAACTCCACGCACAAGGAGTACCCCACCTTATTTTAAATAGGTACTTTCCAAAGGACTGTTTGAATAAATCAACAATGAATAAAATTTTAAGTCCGGCAATGCTAGGAAAAGTAAAGTAACATTTTTAATGTAAAAACATCAACAGAAAAAAACAAAACAAAAAAAAAAAAAAAAAAAAAAAAACTACCGTTTATTTGTATTTCTTATTAAATGGTTGTAGAAAATGTAATTTTTTTGTCAAATAAATAAATTTCAAGCAATTTTTGCAATAAATAATAAATAGCAACTTCGTTAATTTTACTACTCGCCCCAGCATATTATAAATACCCTAACCTCCCCATGTTAAAACGGCTTCTGGAATGAACATCCCCAACCTCCCCATGTTAAGAACGGCTTTCGAGGTTTGTGGAACGGCGTGTTTAATTTGAAAGCCGCTTTTAACAAAGGGAGGTTAGAGTGTTTATAATACGCTGAGGCATGTCGTAAAAATGAAACAGTTTAGAAAAAGTTAAAACAAACTTTTTTATGTAAGCAATGCCGTGAAAGAAACTAAACAATTAAAACGCAATGTTTCATGAGTGAAAAGCCTTAAGATAAACAAAGGAATTTAAAATTTAAAAAATAGGGGGTTTAATGCAGAGAATGATCCGCGCTATTTCTTAAAATCGTATTTCCACGTTTAATTAAAGTTTTATGATATGTTTTTTATTCAATTGTAAGGTTAAATTACAGAATAGGTACAAAACGTGTTTGATAATATATTTGGAGGAAAACCTCTTTGTCAAATTTTAGGTGTTGTAAATCCCTTACGAAGCAGAATTACTACTCCGTTGGGTTTTCAAAGGATTCGAAATACCTACCATTTGACAAAGAGAATTTTCCTCAAAATATATTTTGAAACTTGAAACCCGCGCATTAGATTATTGTTCAGAAGTTTTTACTTATCAAATATGATTTACTATTTTTATTATAAGTATAAACATCGAAATACCTACCTATTTATTTATGTATCTGTCTATATCCTTCTTTATATAGAAATATATATATATATAGTTATGAAGTAATTATATATATATATATAGGCGATCTTTAAAAATGTTTTTAAACCTACTTATTCTTAAGGTAAGGAACCAAGGAACCTGTAATGTGGACCATTCACGCATACGCATTCGTGAAACAGTTGACAAACAGATCCAAAATCCAATGATTCCCCCCACGTACCAATTGTTTGAATTTTGACCTCTTAGCCGACGTTTTTTTTTTTCGAATAAAAACCGATTAAAACGTTTTCCGCATGTCTTAATACCCTATATACCAAATTTCAAGTCTGTAGATAAAATCGTTGAGCATATAGGTTGAGAAGTGTTCTCTCGCTCACATTCTTACTTATATATATATATATATATATATATATATATATATATATATATATATATATATATAAGTAAGAAACCTCAAAATTACTTCAATTACTTCATCTAATCTATATATCTATATGTCTATATAACTATATCTATATAGCTTTATCTATATAGCTATATATATATATATATATATATATAGCTATATAGATAAAGCTATATAGATATAGCTATATAGACATATAGATATATAGATTAGATGAAGTAATTGAAGTAATTTTGAGGTTTTTTCTATTCATGACACAACTTGGTGTGGTGTATTTATGACATTGTGACAAATTATCATGTTCCAAACTTGTGCCACGCATACAGAAAATCAAGTTACCGTAACAAAAACATTAAAGTTCATGTATCTTATTAATACCGTGGTAGCTCAGTGGCGTAGCTAGACCTTTATCCGCCCGGGGCGGTAGTAAAATTTGCCGCCCCCCCCGGGCATTTGGGTTCCCGGAAAATTAGTCCATGGAAAATTCGTCCATTTTTTTTGCTAGGTGGGAAAACTGGTCCATTATTATTAAGTTAACATTTATTCTGTAGTTGCTTAATTTTCATACCTTGCGAAAATTAGTGCTACGGTATCTAATTTTCCTAAATTCGATTAAATTAAAATTAAAATATGAAAACTGATTTTTAATATTTTTTATTCATTTGAGAGTTCATCTGTTTTCCTTTTGTTTTAAGTAGATAGTGGGGGTTGCCCGGGGTGATTTTGTCCGATCCCCCAGCTAGCAATTGTAAAGTTTACAAGGAGTTATAAAAAGTATGCTACAAAAACAAACGTTTGATACTTTCAAAGTCTTAGCCTGATGAATTGGACAGTAATAAAATTAATGAATTCAAACTTTCGCATCTAATGTTATTTCCTCTTTGATGTCGGTGTATATACACCCAAATATCCAACTTTCTTTTCGCACCTATTCGATAAAATTTATATGAAGGTTCCCCTTTAAGTATGAATTTGTTAGCATTTTTTTCGATTTTCCCCCTTTACCATCTCAAAATGCCGCCCCCATGCCGCCCCCCTGACGCTCAGAAAATAGGGACACATTTTTTCTGATTCCGATACCCCCAAAAATTCCGATTTTTAACAACCTTCTTGGTATAAACTTTCATATTTTTTTGTTAACTTTTGTTTATTTTTATTTACTTTTTCTACTTTCCATTTTTACCCTCTCAAAATGCCGCCACCTCAGGTGTGCCACCCGGGGCGGCCCGCCCCCCGCCCCTTAGCTACGCCAGTGTGGTAGCTGCATGTTGTCCTTCCACACACTCCGGTGTAATTCTTCCAAATTGCCGTCCTTAAATTAAAGTTCCTTATACATGTTTTCCTCGGGTTACGATGTAGAATACGATGTTTGTCCGGTCCCTAGTTACGGTATTTTCCCTTACGGTGTTATTTTAATGGTTTTTTATGATATACATGTGTATTATATATACTATACTGTATTTTATTAGTAATTTCTAATGGCGTATACCTTGGTTCTACTGTACTGCCAAGGAATTAAGTTGAGACAAAATTGACAAATAACGAAGAATGTTTATTCGATTTGATCTTCGTTCCAAATCACTTGTCAGTAGCAGAGATGCACTAAGAAAAAAAGAGAGACAGAGAGATCAATAATCATTGTTTAATCCTATTTTGTCAGTTCATTTCATTTTACACGCCCAGGCTGCTGTGTGCCCACAAACGGCCTCACACCTTTTCTCTCACAGTTTCCTTTCGAACAACTTGGTGTCATATCCGTTTCTATTAATTCTTCAACTCTAGCAATCTTCACTTTGAGTCCAAGAAACTGACCCCGCCTGACTTTCCATTTTCTGTTATTCTCAACTATGCATTTTATATACTAGTGGGGCTACTCGCCGATACCTAACAAAACTAAGCTAAGCTGAGTTAATTTGTGAATAGAGTGATGTTATTATTTGCTAATCGTGTGTATTTTTTTTTTTTTTTGTGTTTCCTTTTATGGCAATCATTCCGTGAACAAAACGCAAAAGCAGAAATTTGGGGATTCATCATTGCTAATATGAATATTTTGCGACACGGAAATGAGACGGATTTAAAGGTCTACCCTTGGAAGCCTTTCTGTCCCGATGAACGATGAAACTCATCTTATTTTTCTATGCATTCAGACGAGATTTAATGGGTTTCCAATCAGAAAGAAAGATAGAAAAAGACACATTATAACAATGGACAATTCTTCCAGGCATCCTGATATATATATATATATATATATATATATATATATATATATATATATATATATATATATATGTATGTGTGTGTGTATGTGTGTGTGTATATACATGTACGGCATAATAACGTTGACGTTCACGCACCGGTTCCTGTCAGATCACCGAAGTTAAGCAACGTTGAGCCTGGCTAGTAGCAGATGGGTAGAGATTGTGCAACTCTTGCCACAAAAATTTAACGAGCAGGCACCCTTACAGTGCGTATCCATAGTCTGTCAAGACTAAAAGAAGCCTTGTATATATATATATATATACATAGATAGATAGATACATAGATAAACATAGAGGAATGTGTACGTGCATATATACTTATTCATACATACCCAGATATATATAAATGCTGTATTTCCAATAATTTCCAATAAATGTGTATGTTATATATATATATATATATATATATATATATATATATATATATATATATATATATATGTACAAATGTACACACACTTTAACTATTATCAACGTCGTATGGACACTAATATTCAATTATTTAACATTTGTGAACATGCTCATTCAATGGCATTTGTATTCTGTAATCGAAGCCATTTTACTTAATTCTATGTTTATGAATAAAAGTTTTATCGTCATTCGAAGTGTGAGTTCATTTATATATAATATGAAGGAATCACGACGAAGTGCTCAATTTAGCAAAAAGAGCATTGATATTACCTGATATATTGCTCAGATGCGTTTCAACTGTGCCCAACCCATGAAACCCGAGTTATGGAATATTCAATAAATGTATAAACACACACACACACATACATAACGCATATATACATAACGTATATATATATATATATATATATATATATATATATATATATATATATATATATATATATATATATATACTAGCAGTTCAGCCCGGTTTTGTTCGGGTCCTATGCAGTGTTTATAACTTTATGTGCATATGTATATATATATTACAATGTTTCACTCGTGTCTAGGTTAACTACATCTTTTTTATTTTTTTGCCACTTTGATGTAGGGGGATACTATTAGGGACACAGGCTACAGGGGTACTAGGTGGGGAGTTGGGCAGCAAGATGTCGGTTCATGTTACAAATGAACTTCTGCATGTCAGTACAGTTAGGGAAGCAGGAATCTGGCAGGGAGTTCCAAAGTCTAGCGGTTCTGGGGAAGAAACTACTGGAGTAGAAGGCTCTCTTACATCTAGGGATCTCTACTGTGAAAGGGTGGGATTGTACTGCTTGTCGGGTTTGTCGGGGGTATTTACATAGAGGGGATACATGTGATTGCAGCTCGTCAGAACATACACCGTTAAAGTACTTGTAGAACAGGCAGAGGGATGCTACATTGCGTCGATGGGACAGAGGCTGAAGCTTGGATGATGGTTCAGGCCCTATTTAGGTTGTCAACTCTCTTTAGGAGTGAGAGACTAGTAGCAGATGCACCGGCCCAAATATGACAACAATACTCCATACATGGGCGAATGGTGGCCTTATAGATACAGGATACTTTCAGGGGACAGTAGCTTTCTAACACGGTAGAGAGAACCTACCCTTTTCGCAGCGGTCCTGGCAATGCTCTCAATGTAATTGTTCCAACTCATGTTTCCTGTGAACGTTAGGCCAATCAGTTTAAAAGATGTACTTTCAGATAAAGAGTCTTTGGCCATTGCTATTGGTGGCAGAGAAGGTTTCTTGTAGTTATTGAAGGAAACAAATTTAGTCTTGGCAGCATTGAATGTGACCATCCATTCTTGTCCCCATTCCACCACAGATTGGATGTCATCCTCTAGTGTTTCTGTCATTTCTTTAGATATATGTTCATTTGGGTTCCTGTCGTGCCTGTTATAGAGCGTGGTGTCATCAGCATATATACCCATCTCACAGACAATTTTGTCAGGGAGGTCATTTATGAATATTAGGAATATTAGGAATAATAGAGGTCCAAGGATAGACCCCTGAGGCACTCCCACATTTATATCATTTTGTTTAGATGTACTGCCATCGAGGGCAACCTGGACTTTTCTCTTATCTATAAAGGATTTAATTATGTTAAGTATTCTTCCAGTGATACCGTATGATCTGATTTTCCTGAGAAGACCTTCGTGCCATATCCTGTCAAAAGCCTTAGATATATCTAGAGCTACCGCTTTGTCAAGTGAATGCTATATACGCTCGGAGATTACAGTTAGAATGTCTGCTGTGGAACGGGCTTGCCTAAATCCATATTGTTAGTCAGTAAGAATTTTAGCATCTGTAAGGTGATGGACTAGAGCTTTGTTAATTATGGACTCAAATATTTTCGCAAAAAGTGGGAGGAGGCTAATGAGACGGTAATTTTCTGGGTCAGTTCTTTCACCAGAATTCTTGAAATTTGTGCCACAGGCGGGAAAACATTCATTAAGGCATTTGTTGTAAAGTTTGGAGAGGAGTGGAGCTACTTTGGCGGAGCACTTTTTTAATAGCACAGCCGGGATGGGATCAGGTCCACATGCTTTTGAAGTGTCAAGATTTTTTATAATAGCATGCACCAGAGAAGGGGTGATTTTCAGATCGTCAAGTGTGGCGTTCGTCCGCAAAGGAAAGTCTGGGAGAGGGTGGTTAGAAGGGTCTAGTGTGGAGTTGGACGCAAACCAACTGGCAAGCATCTTAGCCTTCTCGGTTGCTGAGCAAGCAACTTCATGATTGTTGGATAGTGGGGAAATTGTTGATTTCCCATTATTTACTATACTGTTGTAGATTTTCCAGAAGTCACGGGTTCCTAATTTCTGAGCTTCGATGCGTTTTTGGGTGATTTCAGTAAATTCTCTTTTAGCTGTCGCTATTTCTTTCTTACAGTTACTTCTGACTTCTATATACTTCTGTCTGTTTGAACTGGATTTATGTCGGTTAAATATATGGTACATGTGCTGCCTTTGCGCAATGGTAGCTGCACATGTGGAAGTAAACCATTGGGGAGAGTGGGGCTTGCTATATAATTTCCGCGTGGGGACATGTGATTCAATTGCTGTTTTGAACCATTCAGTGGTCTCATTTGCGCACTGTTCAGCACGAAGCGAAAAGCTATTCCAAACTGATGGCTTCCCAATCGGCCTTTTTATAATATCTCGTTGTTTTGAGCAATGGCTCTTCCATTTTGGCTCTAGAGTTTAGGGTAATATTAACTATTATCACTACATGATCAGCATTCCCAATGGGCTGTGGGCGTTCGTAACACAATCATCAGGAACTGTGGTCGGAAACAGATCTAAAAGTGATGCATGTTGCCTTTGCTGGTCAAGGAAACGGGTTGGAAACGTAACCGTCTGTGATAGGGGATGAGATATAGAGTGTTGTGGTACCAGCTGCGGCTGTGAAATTAGAGAATCCAAGCCAGTTAGTGTGGTGGACACTGAAGTCACCAAATACATGAACTTGTGCGCTAGTGTCGAGGGAAAGTGCTATATCTATGCTGTTGGAGACTTTGTTTATTAGGGTACAGTTCTGGGTCGAGAGAGAGAGAGAGAGAGAGAGAGAGAGAGAGAGAGAGAGAGAGAGAGAGAGAGCGGTAGTGAAAATAAAAGTAACTAATATTATGTTGGATGTTAAGTCTAAAGCACATAAATAAGATCGTCCGATTCTAGTTTTCTTTCTCTAGTCAGGAGGAGGGTGTTTCGAATATAGATTCTAAACCTGTGCATATGTCTGTCAGAGTCCTTACATCCGGGCATGTTAAAGTAGTTAGCGCAGATGGAGGAATGTAGATTATTCTCGCTTAGTGCTAAGATATCCGGGGCGTTTTTTAGGAGAAATGATTAAATATCATTTAAATTAGTTCTAAGCCCACGGATGTTAGTAAATGCAAGCCTCAAGGGAGGAGGCAATTTGATTTTCTTTGAGTTTTGTCCTGATTTAAGCGTAATTTTAGATTGTACTGTCATTTTTTGTTTTAAGTTTCAGTTAGTAAGGAGTGCTGAACAAGTAATTATGCAGAACACCAGGCATGCAATACAATTGACCATCAGCTAGCCTTCCATCTACTAGGACTGTGATCGCAGGAAAGGGCACCGGGAATGAGTGCAGGGTCCGTTTCAATGCGCGACATTGCAATACAAACATCCCGATATTATTCAACTGTTGATGGAGCAGCCACTCTAAGCACTACCAAAAAGTTAGGGCATCTGTACTACCAGTCGGGAACAGCAGCCAGGAACTCTCAATCCGGTACTCAACCCATCAGACGATGGTCAACCCAATCTACTTGTACTGGCATTATGATGTTCAAGCACTCCCAACTGCTCAGTTTAGAGGGGGATGGGATGTGTCGGGAGAGGGGAAAATTGGCGTTCATTGCCCTAGTCAGGAAACAAGATCGACTACTGAGTGTTTCTGTCGAATCCTTGTACATTGACCTCTACGCCTGACTAATAGGCAAAGAAGGAGTATGAAAGCCGGGCAATAGCCAGAGCCTATCTACTTCTTCTGCAGTTTAGGTTTGCAGAGCGGTAATCTGTTTGAGTCACCAACTATAGGAAGGATGTCATCCAAGAAATGGAGGGGTCTCTCTCCCCTTAGGTTTAACTTCAGAGTTTTCCTTCTCCTAGACGGATGACCTGGGAAT
Source organism: Euprymna scolopes (assembly GCF_053919585.1). NCBI lineage: Eukaryota > Metazoa > Mollusca > Cephalopoda > Sepiida > Sepiolidae > Euprymna > Euprymna scolopes. The sequence continues at coordinate 61,892,681 of NC_136498.1, read as the reverse complement.
ATCTACGAGTCCATCAGCACCGAGAGGGTTTACCTCGAGCCTGGGTCCTAATCCAGGTATTTCTGCGACCCCACGTGGGTAGTTAATGTTACTGCGTTAGTATGTAAATGTTGTTTACTGAGAAATTACCCTCATGAAAGTGATTAATGGACATTTTTATTATATTGTTACTGGAGGAGGGGGTGAGTAAAAGTTCATGCAGTGGAAGCAACTATATTTGCAACAGGTTAGTTGGAAATAGTTAAGATATGGTTTAATATTTTTCCTTTAAATTTAGAATTTTTTATTTATTTATTTATTCATATGTTGGCTTAGGAATAGGATAACGCGTTACAGAATGACTTCATATTAAGCGTGTGTTATGTATGAGTGTTAGTAGCAGCTTGGAGAGTAGGGTAGACTTAGTGTTTAGGAGAGGATTAACTTACAGAATACAGTAGAATTAATTTTTAGAATTTAGAATTAAGTAAGATTTAGTTATAGAAAAAAATAATTTTTTTCTTTTTTCTTTATTTAACATGCAAATCAGACAATGGCAGTCGTCTTGGAGGAAATGAATATATTGGATATACGTAGGAGTTTTTCTATCGTAATAAACTACGTGGCGCGTCGGAATTCATAGTTAACGACAGTCAATTAGGTCAGGCACAAAGCATTGTGTATCTATTCAGAAAGTCATAGTGACGTATCTAAAATTTCAAGTGTTTTTACCCAAAATTTGCAGAGGAGTTTGGTAGAGTCTGTAAATACTCTTTCCATTTTGACCTCTTGCAGCGAAATGTTTGCCCCAAAACTGGTTAAAAAGCTTTCTGTATACCTGGATACCCTTTATATAAAATTTCAAATGTTTAGACCCCAAATTGGCTGAATAGTTTGATAGAGACCGCAAAGGTAAAATCTTTTGAACTTTGACTCCTTTGCAGCCAAACTATCGGCCAAAAAACAAGTAAAAAGCGCGCCCTATATCTGAATGCACTTTATGTAAATTTTCAAATGTTTAGACCGAAAATTGGTTGAGTAATTTGGCCACATTTTTTAACTTTGACCTCAATTTTGGCCACTTAACATTTATGTTTTTGGGGCTCCAATAAAATTAAAAACATTGATCCATGCCCAAATAACCTAAAATTAAAGTGTTCAGTCCCAAAATTGGCGAAGGAGTTTGGTAGTTTTCAGAGGTCAAACCGTTGAATTATGGCCCCTAGACAGCTAAATTTCTGGCCAGAAACCGACCAAAAACCGACCAAAAAGACTTTACCAAATCACCTTATGTAGACTGAAAATTGACAGAATAGTTTAGTAGGGAAATGTACACACACAGGCACACACAGACAGACAACTTCACTTTATATATATATATATATATATATATTTATATATATATATATATATGGGTATGTATGTGTGTGTGTGTGCGTGTGTGTGTGTGCGTGTGTGTGTGGTACGCGTCTGTGTGTGTCTGTAGATCAGACTTGAGACTGTCTGTTTTGAAAAGTTATCACATGCGATGGTCTTGAAGGTTTATATAGATAATTTGGAGCATTGTCACGCGGAAAAAGTGAATTCGGCTAATGAGAGCAGATTCGATTAAACTACGTGTTGATTTATTTTAGGAGAGTTGCATTATTAAAGTCAAAATGGTGATCATTCTCCATAGTGCGACAGAAAAGAGCATTAAGTGCATTATTATTTTTCACATATCTTTTGAGTTCATGTAACCTCTTATTGAGAACGCGTTTCGTTTCTCCTATGCATATTTTGCCGCAACTAAGTCAGGGTATGGAGTATACACCGGCTTTGATTTTAGTATTAGTGTCAGATTTACGGGTTAGATCTCTAATTGTTGAAGAGATGTTTGTGATATTTGGCTACCGATTCTGTTTAAATATTTGTAAATGGCGCTGTATTACTGTTTGTAGGCAGGATTAATTTTCTGCTACGTATTTGGTTATATTAGGTGCTGTCATGATTCCGCTTACAGCAAATTTTTAGAGCATTTCTTTTTGTGATTAGTAAAAAATAATTGAAAACTTTTAAAAGTGTTTTCTATGTAAATAAATTCTCCATTTATAATATTCTTGCTGAAAATTCTTAGGGCCCTGAAATAAAAGCCAATTATAATATATATATATATATATATATATATATATATATATGCATATATATATATAATTTATTTATACAAATATTGATGGCTACATATGTGCATACATGTTTCTGTAATCACCCGTGCTGAAGACGTAATCTCCCCAGCACGGGTGATTACAGAAACATGTCTGCACACGTGTAGTCATCAATATTTGTATCAATAAATTTAATATACCTGCTCTGTTTTCTCATTGAGCACTTTTTGGTAGACACATGCTGTTTCATTGGATGTACTTCTGGGAAACTAAACTCTACTATAATATATATATATATATATATATATATATATATATATGTGTGTGTGTGTGTGTGTGTGTGTGTGTGTGTGCGTGCGTACTCGTGTGTCTCTGTGTCTCTGTGTATGCATTTATGTTCATATATAGGTATCTTTATTATCTATTTGTTTTAAGTATATTGTGTATATATGTACGTATATCAATACAATCATTATTTTGCATAATGTGTCCGTTTATCTCTCTCTCTCTACACACACACCCACCCACCCACACATACACATACACATACACACACACACACATATATATATATATATATAATTATGAGTATGTATTCATTTTATATCTTTAGACAAGTGGGCAATCAATCGTTCAGGTCATGTGCATCTACATCATGGTTTCAAACAGACGCATTGTGCAGCAAATGCAATTTACAAGCAATCACCTCAATTCAATATAAAGCGCTGAATGTCGACATTTGTTTTTCCTGAAGAGATTCTGGGCACGTAAGCAATGAGATACGACGAAGGTCTGGGAGGCGATCCGAATCAGAGAGAGTTTGCTTCGAGTAAAACACAAAATATCGCTTCCCACTCCTTTAAATAATAATAATAATAAAAAATGCTGAATAAGTAGAAGTGAAGAATCAGGATAGGATGTCGGATGATTCAAAAATATGAATAGAAAACGAAGGAATAATACCGATGAAAAAAGGGAAAACAAGATGGTGGATAGAAAATGATATTAGATGAAAAAAAAGCCTGGAAATAGTAAAGTTAAAAAAAGGGAGGTAATTCAAAGAGAGAGCGTAAAAAGGAATATGAAAATGGAAATGAATAAAAAGATATTGACAGGAGTAGAAATGTAGAAAGAAGAAGAAAGGAGTAAAGTCGAAGGGAAACAATCAAGATTCACAAGAAACTAACTGTTACTCGGGGCAATATAAAACTAAATAAAGTTAGATAATTTAACAATTTACATTAAAACTTCTATCCTTCCATCTTTCTCTAAACTTCTCTTTATAATTCTATCTTTCTTTAATTACGGATGCTAGTGTTTTATACTTACGGAATCATCAGTTTCCAAAGTTATAATTGCTGTCGAGCAAAGGATGCGCATCCAATCGCTAAAACATTTTAAAGTGAAAAGGCACAGAATTCTGGTCAGATGGTGTTTTAACATAACAAACGCTGAAACATGTGAGATGCGGGACACATAAGCAACAAGAAAGTTAAAGGAGAAAAAGGAGCGTTGGCAGTAGATAGATAATGAAGATATGTAAATGCTGGCCATTTCTGGCCTTTTTCTTATCTTTTACATGGAGGTCATCACTTATCAAGACCCAGAAGCCTCTCGGGGATAAGGGTCATTTTGTGTACAGTAATCAATAGGATAGTGTTGCAGTATTCAATTGTACTGGAGATTTCATAAAGTGTCATTACTTAAGGGGGTGGTTCATCATGAATTTGTTTATGTTTGACTTGAAGACATCCATGTTGAAGTCAGGAGGGAAACAGGCAAGCGGTAGAGAGTTCCACAGGCGTGCAGTTCTAAGAAAGAAGCTTTGTTCATGGAATCTACGTTTTGATTTAGGCACAGATACAGAGTGGGGAAAACCTTTCCAGTGTCCTTCGCCCAAACCATTCCTCTCTCTTCTTTTAATGTATTAAAAAATACATACTGTAATTCATATACTATAGATCTCTCTATTAAATGTATTACTATAATCTTGTATTTATTGGACAATAGCGAATAATTAAAATATAATCGTATTCGTGGTTACGGGCAATTTAGTTTACTTCAACCAGCTTTTATAATAATATGAAAGGAAATTATGTTGATAATGAAAATAGTCAAAAGAGATAACATGCTATCTCGTAATTTACATTTATTGATCTCGAAAACTTTCTGGTAGATCAAAAGATAACGTTATTTTACACTCATCAAATACAATAAAAGCCCACCGATGAATATTCACGCAATTTTATCCCCCTTTCTCGACTAAAAAGTTGTATCATATTTTTCTACCCAGTCTAACTTTTTTCTATCCCACAATGCCGAAATAGCTTGTTGTCAGAAATAAACAACACAATGTAAGACATCTTTCATGTATTGTCTATTCGTCAGTGTCTTTTTCTCCAAACTCTTAACTATTTTTAACTATCGATAATATTCTTCCACATCTATTCCGTTAATCTTAAATGGTGACAGCCAAGAAAGGAAAATATTGTCACATTCTTTTTCTTCTTTTTCTATTCAAATCTGTTATACTCATCCTCTTTGTTTTCTGAATCTTCCTCTTTCTTTTCTTCTCCTAACCCTTCTTTTTTTTCAAATTTCCCCTGTTGTTACTTATTCCACCCTTGCCCTTCTTCTTCATCTTTATCCATTAAGCAACCTCTTCCTTCTTTTTCAATTCCTATTCCTTGTTCTTCTTTTCCCCGTTTCTCCTCTATCTTATATTCTTCATCTTCTTATCTTTTTTATCCGTATTGTTTTTTATTGTTGTTGTTGTTGTTGTTGTTTTTATTGTAATTGATGTTGTTGTTGTTGTTGTTGTTCGTCTTCTTCTTCTCCTTCTTTTCCACTTCCTCCTTCTTCTTCTTTTCTTTTCTATATTATACTACTTTTATATGCGCATAAGAAAGACAAAGAAAGGTCTGAAAAGAAAAAAAAATGAAACAAAGCATAACTTTAGCTTCCTTCCATCCTTCTCCCTCTCGTTCTAAAATAACATTTTTCTATAGTTATCTCCTCTTTCTTCTTATACACTTTGCGTCACACATGCTATTTCTTCATCTTATTTCTATGGAAATCACTCGAGACAAAGCATGATGCCACTTTATGTAATGAACTAACAAGAACGAAAGATGATTATTCCAAAGACAAAACATGCCTATTGATCTTAGTCTTTAAAAGACCAAAGGCTGTAGGTAAGAGGAATACAGTGAACGAAGAGAGAGTTCCACAAACTTGCTGTTCTTGGCTGGTACCGAAGTTTCAAGCTGTATTACCATAAGATATGTGAATAACGTACTAATAGAGACGATTGGGCTAATAGTTTAGTTCTTATTTCGGCGAAGAGGAAAAGGGAGATAAAGAATGAGATGAAGAACCAAAATAAGATGAAAATAAACGAGAAGAAACAAAATAATAATAATAATAATAATAATAATAATAATAATAATAATAACAATAATATTAATAATAATAATAATAATAATAATAATAATAATAATAATAATAACAACAATAAAAAACCTTAGAATGCGGGGACTAATACGCATGAGCCACATGAGCGAGCGAGACAAACTGCTACAGAAACAACACATAAAGAAGCGTTACATGGAAATAAGAGCATTAAAGCTGTACATCTATAAGTTTGCTATACCATTCCCCATTCCCTCCCATCGCCCCATCACCGTCCCCCAACAACAACAAAAAAAGAGTGATACCAAATAGCCGAACAGGGTAAAGGAGAGTGGAAAGACCAAGGAGAGAGCACTGGCTAGATCTCCGTTTGAGAAACGCGAAGATAACTGTTGTCACTCAGCTTCCAGTGAGCACCGCAAGTTATTTTCAAGGAGAGATCTTTGATGACCTGTGTGAGAGATCCCTGTGAGCCAATAATAATAATAATAATAATAATAATAATAATAATAATAATAATAATAATAATAATAATAATAAAATAAAAACTAATAAAAAAAATTCTACAAACTCTAAAGATTGTGAAGTCAGAAAACCCCCCAAATATATGTCCAAGTTGAAATGTGCCGAAAACACCCCCTTCCTAGAAGCAAGGGAAATAGCAGAAGGAAGACACTTTGGTTGACTCCATTGAGCAAAGTATTAAAACTGCTATGCCTAAAGAAGTTTACAAAATTATTCATAATTTTAAGAAAACCGTAGCACCAATTACACTATTTTATAAAAATCAAATTACGGTGTCGTATGCTAGTATGATGACCATTAAAAATACAATTATATCTTCAAATAAATTCAAATTCAGAAAACTAAAGTCGAATGAATAATACTAATACTGATACTAATACCAATAAGAACACTACGAACAAGGTAAGAAAAAGAAGAAGGAGGAAGGACGAAGAAAGAAGAAGAAGAAGAAGAAGAAGAACAACAACAACAACAAGAAAAAGAAAAAGAAGTAGCACAAAGTGTACGAATCAGCAATTTACGATATATTGGAATTGATTACAAGATGGATCACCGGAAGTTGTAACACTTTGTTGTTGTTGTTGTTGTTGTTGTTGTTGTTGTTCTTCTTCTTCTTCTTCTTCTTCTTATTCTTCTTCTTAGCCATTTTCTGTCTTTTTTTTTTTGCCCCTCTCACTTTCGTATTTCGAAATATCCAATCGCCTGTCCATTTGAAAGGGAAACATTGGCAAAAAGTGTCCGAACCGTGCAAAACACAAATACGAAAAAGAAAGAGGAAGAGGATGCAAATGACAAGATAAATCGGAAGAAGAGCCGGGGAAAAATATGCGTGGATTCATTATGAATTATTCATATGATTTTGCAAGCTCATTAGATGAAAAACGTTTTCACATCTTTTATTTGCTAACGCATAGGGAATGGGTCAGCCGTTCTTTTACTGGCAAGATGCATTAGTAGTCAGTGTGGACAAGTGGAAAAAGAATGGAGTCAAATGCAATTGAGTCAGCATTATGAAAGAATTGAACACAGCACTCTGGTGAACAAAACAAATGGGTAATCTTGTCTTATGGATGCACATATATTCATATAGTATGCTATATATATATATATATATATATATATATATATATATATATATATATATATATATATGTCTATGTGTGTGTATGTATGTGTGTGTGTGTATATATATCTATATCTATCCCTGAAATTATATAAATGCAACTTTCTCTGTTTGTGTGAGGGAGTTCGTTCCTTATAGACTCGGAAACGGCTGAACATATATTCTTTAAAATTTACAGAACTTTAGTGTATAAGTCTGGGAGTGATCGTTGTTAATTCGAGTCTCAGAATATCCCCGACAATTACCGATAATCGAAATCGTAATTTAAATTTATCTATGATCGGTAAAGCCATTTTTTCGATGACCTCTCTTAGCAATAATGATGAAACAACGGGGCGTGAAAATTCTACTGTGAGTAAGGTGATAGCGTGTTTTTCTTTTTAAATTTGTTTAGTATGACGTGGTGTGTAGGTTCAAAGTCCGCACGTAAATTTCTTAATTGTTTTTTCATTAACTGCAGAAAATTTTATAAGACTTGAAAATTTACGTGTTTATTTATCTATTTATTTTTGCATGACGTGGTCTGTAGGTTCAAACCTCACACAGAAATTTCTTAATGTTTTTTTTTCGTTAACTTGAAAGAATTTATATATAATGATTTTATAAAAGAAACAGTAGGTTCCTTAAAGTGCAATGTAGAATAGCATATTTTGGACTTAGCTACTGCATGTAGGCATGTGAAATGTCCTCACGTGCGATTTCACGGATTTTGATGAAAATGAAAATATAGAAGTGTGAAATATTGGTTGATCATCATTCGATCCCGGGCAACGTCGGATACCGTGCTAGTACTCCTATAAATTTGTATTTTTGTGTATTGATATTCATATTAAAAAAACATTTTTCTATTTATCTAAAAAGAAAATACAAGTTTTTTTTTTTTTTTTTTAATATATTGCATTCATCTGCAAAAGATCTAGCTAATTTGCATATTCTTTCAAACATTCATTTTAATTAATTCCCTATTAGTTCTTTTCAGTTTTCCCACAGAATGATTATCTTAGTTAATTATTACGCGTAATTATATTCATGCAGATATTCCACATGATTTATACTTGCATAATATTTGCGTAAAAAGGTTATACTAAACACAAAACTCTTTCTATATATATATATATTTATATATGCATATACATTTGTTTAAAAAAATTGCCTCCTTAACTCCTCTGTCAGTTTTTGACCTACAGACATAAAACTTAATACATAAGGTATTCGAACCATGCGAAACTTTATATATTGCGGTTTTAGCCGGGGGAAATCGGTGTAAAAGTGTCAAATTAAAGAAATGAAATCTGCCAGGTGAAAGTCGAGCGGCAGCATTACGAATATGCATGCGTAACGTAAAAGCTATTGTTTCATGTTTTAATTTTTAGCCTAGAAGCAACCATGTCTTCATAGCTCAGGCATTAACATCAAATGGAAAAGTAAATTCTAAGCTAAACGTTTTGGTTTCGATTTTTGATGGTGGCGAACGAATAATTTTTAAAAAAACTTTTAAAATCATTACTATATATTGAGCCCAATATAATATATAAATACGAAATTTGCATTAATAAAAATATAATAGTTAAGCGTATTTTACGACCGGGCAATACCGGGCGGACCGCTAGTAATAATAATAAAGTATAGTCTCTAAAGCTATTGATCAGCATTGTACTAAAATTGACATTAAACCAACCTTGAAAAGCCGGATATAACATTGACTCTGATGCAAAAATATAGATTAAAATACCTCTGTTTTTTCTTTCTATTTTCCTTTGTTTATTTCCTTTATTCATGCTCATTTTGTTTTGTTTTTCAGATAGTTTAATTAAATAAACTTTTATCAATCTTTAACGTATTAGAATTTTAAATGAATCAGAAATAAGCGCCATGAAAATAATAAAAAAATACTGTAAATCAAAAACTGTATTTTTTTTTTATTGTAGTCAATATAAGAATGAGTAACAAAAAATACCCATCCAAAAATGTTACCAAAGGGAAGATACGTTAATCTTCTATTTAGCTAAATAATTTTATTTATGTTTTAACTTATTTTAGAACGTTTCTTTTTATTGTTCCAAATCAACCGAGTGGACACTCTCTTTAAAAAAATAAAATAAAACATGGCTGCCATTACCGTTACACAAGAACTCTTGATAATCGATCAAAAATCGAATATTAAACAAAATACTGGTAGAAAATAACATTTTTGCACGATTGTTGATATTTGTTGAATTTTTCTGTCCCAGAATAAAAATAAAAACAAATGTAATGATTTTAATTGCATAATCAAATTATTTTGTGAAACACACAAAAACCTGTTTGAAGTCGTATAAATAAAGTAATGCACATCAGGAGTTAATCGTTGAATATCAAAATATGCAAAATTAAAAAAAAACGAATAAAATTGTCACGCAAGAGAAAATATTCGGTGATATACGAAATAAAAGGAGAAAAAGGCGAATGGGAATTCGTGTTATATATATATATATATATATATATACAATAATATACAAGTATATACACAATAATATACACTATCTATATAATAATACACAAAGTATATACAATAATATATACAATCATAATAAAAAATAATAATATACTATATATATACAATAATATATACACTATATACACAATATATATGCAATAATATATGAATATATATACAATAATATATGCAATATATACAATAATAATATACTATATATATACAATAATATATAAATATATACACAAAAATATACTATATATACACAATAATATACAATATATATATAAAATAATATATAGAATAATAATATAAAATAATACTATACAATATATATACAATAATATATACAATATATATACAATATATATGCAATAATATATAAAATAATAATATAAAATAATACTATACAATATATATACAATAATATATACAATATATATATATATATATATATATATATATACAATATATATGCAATAATATACAAATATATATACAATAATATGCAATATCTCAGAGCAAGTCTAATGATTCAACGAATTCTCTCTGTCGGCAAGGCAACGGCTTGCGTGAAAGCATCGAGACTTACTTTTAATGATTTCGAGAGTCATACCGGTGTAATATTTTGAAACCATCCATTTTATAGGCATTAGCATAAGTTGCCTTTTTAATTAGATGTTGGCCAATAAGGTAGGGTTTGTTCGGATATTATTTTCAAAGCGCTTATTGAGTTATTTAGAAAAAGTTAATCGTGAAGAACTCAAGAGAGAAAGAGAGAGAGAGAGAGAAAGAGAGAGAGAGAGAGAGAGAGAGAGAGAGAGAGAACCCTGTATAATTGTACATGATAATTTCCCTTTAATCTGTTTCAGAGAAAATGTCTCCTCTCTAAGAGTTTCCTTAGCCAGATTGAGTACCCCCCTCCCCCCAAAAAATCAAACTGAAGAACAAAACAAAATATCATAAGAATAGGACAGTCTGAATTAATAATCGATATGTTAGATAGATTACTATTTGATTCTGACGTTGAAAATCTGCTAAGATAACTTTTTATATGTATGGGTGTGCAGTGTGCCTATTGCAGTGTGAAATTGGCTCTCTAGTTAAATATCAGATTACGAGCCTAGTTTGCCATGATCGAATCCTGGTGAAGCTTTGGTGTCAATTTAACTAACACATAAGAAAAAATGTATGACGTCATATGTTCTCTTCCCAGCTAGTAAGATATTAGACTAGACATTAGTACTCACAGAAAGGCAACTAGTCTAGGAGGAAGGAACTTGAAATATAAACTTGAAGGTAGGTGGTTCAAGAACAAATCAGATCAGGTATATAGAATTTCTGTAAAAGAAAAAAGCATGCATAAATGGGGTATATATTCAGAGGCCAGCTAGAATTCTAGGATGGGTGCTGATCACTTCAGTACAATCGTCATGTTTTAAGATCATCTTTACGAAATTTAAACATAACACCTTTGAATTTTTGCATTAAATAATCCCTGAGAAATTTATATGCCATGAAATAAAACAAGAAAACTAAAAAACTGGATGTTATCATGTTAGAAAATAAAAAAAAGAGGAAAAACTATATATAAAAAAAGAAAAGAAGTTTTATCTGAGGATTAGTTTAGTTTGGTTTAGTTATTTTGTTTCAAGGTACATCAGCCGCTTTTATGAATCCAATAATTTCGTAGAAAGTTTTTTTTTGTGCTTCAAGTCTTTTATAGTTTGCATTATCAATTTATAGTGTTTAGTTTGGTTGCCTTGAAGTGGTTTCTGTTGTTTTCGTTCCAGTTTGCAGATCAGGAATGAGCTTTGGAAAGAGAAAGAGTTAAAATATTTTTCTTTGGTTTTAAGTGAGGAAGCCAGTAGTAAAGTGAGATGGAGGGGCGACTGTTGTTTTTATTTCTGGCTTTTCAGAACACGATTGGTTTTTACAAAGAGTTAAAAAACATAAACAAATTGTTTTAACGTACGGTGCATTTGAATCAGGAAGCCAATATCACAGACATCCTGATTTGGTCAAACCTAGACAAAGGTATAGGAAGCAAGGTTGGAAGAAAAACAATGAAGAGAAAGTTGTTCACTAAACAACCCAAACGCAGTTGAAATAGGATTGTTAATCCAGATGTGGCAGTAACTGGAACAAATGGTCGGGCATAAAGATCGGTATATATTAGTTAGGGTTCATTTATGGATAATATTAGGAATGACAATGAATTTTGCGTCAGTTTACAACAGTTATAGACAATTTACGGACAGTCTCGAGTTTGGCACAGTTGAAGGCAGGCGGTTGCTCGGAGTAGATCGAAGTGAACTAATATCAAGCGACCATAGAGGCCCCGATAGACGACTAAAATGTGGATATTAGCGTTTAAAGGGTCGTTTTAAGCAATAGGTTGACATGCGCAGCTAGAGCTAAACTAATATGTACAGAACGTGTTAGAGTCTTTTGTTTCTTTTGAGTTTGCGTTTTGTTTTTTATTTTGATATTTGTGAACCTGTGCTCACTTCCTCGGCAGTAGCCAATGCGAGAAACGACAACACAAGAATGAAAGAACGAGAAGGTAAGCTGAAATAGAATATCAGGGAAACAGTGATGAGGTCGGCGATTGTTATCGGGCAGGGAGGGTACATGGTTGCATCCGTTGTTAAAACATTGGAATTGGCCACCTTAACCCGAGGACTAGGTAAAATTTCGTGGGTGGAAGGTCATCGCCTTCGTAAAATCTTTATGTTTTAATATCATTTTTAGAACTAGTGCTTATGCCCTTCCATTATTTAGTAACTGGGAATTTCGACGAATCACATACATTAACAACCCACTTATACTTTAAGGACATGAACACAACTTTATCACATACTTATTTTCTCTCAATCCTCTTCTTTATGAATCACTTTTTTCTTCACCTTCTTTCTTTTATTAGAACTGCTCATTATGTGCAAGGGAGATAACCCCAAATAGTTCCACCATTTTTTAGAGTTGTCCCCCTTTACTATATCTATTTTTTCCTTCTCACATATAAACAATTTCGATTTTTCCCCTCACTTCCCTTTCTTCCGCCTTTTTTCCTTCTTTCTCTCTTTTTACTTGCTTTTCCCCTTTTTTGATCGCCTATTAATCTTAATGATAACATTATCAAAGAATTGAAAACTACATCGGGTTAATAAATGGATAACACGTTATTAACAATACTGAAACCAGCAACCTTTTAGTTTCAAATATATTGTTTCCAAGCTGGATTTAATTAAAAATTTAATCATAATAAGTCAAAAATCATACCCTCAAAGGTTCCCTGATAATTAAACTATCTTTATAATTCGTGCAAACTTAATTCCAACTTTATAAAAAAAATTCGAAACCTTAGAGTGCAGAGCTACCCATTTTTTCCTGCCAAAACATGGAGACTTTAGCACATGACGAAGGTCGGAGGTTAAATCGACCGAAATATTGTGCAGTTAACACTCAAGATGTGAATAATTCTTCGATTAATCTAACTAATGCAAACATTCATACCTCATCTCAAAAATTTAAAAAAAAAAGCTATAATGTAATGAAGTTCTTATAGTTTTGAGACGTGATTGTCGAGGTGTGCCCAAAGGTACAATTTTTACTCTCAACTGATTTTGTTTGATTTAAAAAGATTAAATTCTCCTTAGGGAATAATAACAGATTGGGAAATTTATTTTGTTCGCTTTTCCTTCTCTTTGCTTCAGCTTTGTTTTTATTTATTCGAGCAAAATAAAATACAATGTCGAGGGAGACACGTTTGCTTCACTTGATTAAACTAAAAAAATAGTTCGTTTTCGTTTGCTTTTTATTTTATTCATATAGTTCCACGATAAAAATTATCTCCTTCCCTTGATTAAACATGTTGTTATTCACGTATTGCGATAAAATGGGATGTATTGATTTGAATATGCAAGAACCGATGAACTGATATTCTCTATTCTTTCTTCATAAAGTCACTTATATATATATATATACATATATATATATATATTTATATACATATATATACATATATATATAAATATATATATATATATATATGTATCTAAATATATATGTATGTATGTATATAAATATATATATAGTGGAATATATATATATAGTGGAATATATATATATATAATATATATATATATATATATATATATAATATATATATAGTGGAATATATATATAAATATATATATAGTGGGATATATATATAGTGGAAGGCTTATCGCCATGACTTAAGCATTAAAAATGAACTTAAAGCGCCTATTTCCTCTGAAGACCAACTTCACCCAGAAATCTTAAATGAACTCCCTATCAACTCTCATAGAGAACAAAAGAAATTCGAAAGAATTGCTGCCAAATTTTATGGATTAAAAACTAATGCCCACCCCAAATACAACCCTTACCTTGAAGAGTTTGAGAATTCCATGTTAAATTTAGTCAAAAAAATTCAATTTAAGAAACAAGAACACCATTATAATCCTGTTACTCGAAAAATAAATAATTTTGCCGAAAAAGTTAAAAAGAATAAACATATATTTGTCCCTGCTGATAAGACAAAAAATTATTATAAACTTGACTATGCTACATATAAAAAAACTTTGGTATAAAGAACTTAATAAATGTTATAAAATAGTCCATCCTAAGACTTTAGATTCCATTAATTCTGAAGCTAAACTTTTACTGACTTCTATGAACATTCATAACTTCACTGAAATAATTTCTCCAGGTACTCCCAGATTCACCCTCAAAGATCATAAACCTAATTTCTATGACAACCCCTCCATCAGATTGATCTGCCCATCTAACTCTGACTTAGGAGCTGTAAGCAAAAATATCAGATAGAATCATCCCTTCTATTAAAGAAAAAGTAAGTTTCCCTCTTTGGCTGAATTCAGATTCTGTAATTAATTGGTTTGTTCCCCTTAAAAATAAACACCATATTCCCTCTGCTTAACTTATTTTGTTTTCAAGTAAGATTTTTGACTTATTTGTTGTTTCATCAAATACTTCTGCATGCAAAATCCGATCCTGCATTTTGCTAATTCCTACTCTCTGATGAGAAGGAGAGTATTTCTTCGAAACTCCGCGGATTAAGGACTATCCATTTATCTAGTGTTTCCTTTTCAGATTAAATATGTTTTTAACTCATTTCAAAGTGTTTTTTAACATATTTTATTAACTGTTTGCTCATATTATAAGCTCTATTTCCTATTTTGTAATATCGAGCTTTTATATCTGGCTGAGATAAGTTTATAAATATTAATTCTTTAATATTTAAAATTTACTTTAATTTTACCATCTTGGATCATTTTGGTAAATTCAATTGTAATTTTCATTTTAAATATATATATATATATATATATATATATATATATATATATTATTTTATCAACATACAGTACTTTATATATTTTAATTTTCAACATATAATTAATTCTATTTTCTGAGTATGCATATGCGTGCATACAAATGCACAGGGGTATATGTGGGTGCGTTACCCACCCCCTCAGAGACCCTACATGCTATAGTACCCCTCTTTGAAGATATACGGGATAAAATTTATTATTATTATTATTATTATTATTATTATTATTATTATTATTATTATTATTATTATTTAACTCCTTGTTTAAGCATTGCAATATATCTAACTTTGAGTTTAATTTCCAGCATCAATTGTTATTAACCTCTGATTTCTCTAGCCGGCGTATTGAGCTTCCAATTATTGTGATGTCTTCTAATTTAAAAACAATATGTTTCCCTTATCACTATCACTATCACTATCACTGTATGTATGTATGTATGTATGTATGTATGTATGTTTACATTTTAGTCGCCCCACATTTTGGGACGTATTGTTTGTAATTATTAATTTGTTATTTAGATGTATTTAAAAAAATATTGTTTTTTGTATATGAATTTTTTTAACAGAGGATTGCGACCAAGGTCTGTCCATTACACATATCGTTTCTGTCCGGCATGTATCATTTTTTACTTATGTTTATTTGTCTTGTTTATCATCATCATCATCATCATCATCATCATCATCATCATCATCATCATCATCATCATCATCATAAAAGAGACCAAGAGTCCTTAGTTTTTTTTTTGTCGGACATGTATTTTTTTATTTATATATTAATTTATTTAAATTGATTTGAACATGAATAAGTAAAAGCAAATTATTTAAATTAATTTAATTGGACCAACCGTCACCGTCGTCGTGATCCCTGGGGTGTTCTTCTGTTTTGGTCGCTCCTTTGGTTTGGGATTTGCACAGACACCGCAACTCATGACCACCTTTTTTTTTTACTTGTAGTGTGTTTTCAGTTTTTTTGGCGGGGGGGGGGACTCTGATAAACAGCGTGAGCCCGACGCTGTATAACTGGGCCTCCACTGCCTTGTGGGTCAAGGTACTTTAGCCAAAGGCTAAGGGTGAGGTAACCCTGACAGAAACCTCCAAAGAAGCTAGGCCCTATATATATGTGTGTGTATGTATATCTATATATATGTGTATATGTGCGTGTATGTGTATGTATGTGTGTATGTATATGTGTATGTATACAGATGACCATTTTCAGTGTCATGTCTGCTTGAGGGTGTGCAAATCGCTGGTAGGACTAAAAAGTCATCTTCGGACACATGGACTTTCAATGACTGAGGGAGTGGCACTCGCCTGACAAGACGTTGCAATCATCATGTATGTGTGCATGTATGTTGGGGTAGAGAGGGCTCCCGTAAGCCGTGGTGAAGGCAACCTTTCTAGGAGAAGCAAATCAAAAAACCATAAAGCGGAAGACCAGTACCCGCATTATGCTGGTCTGCAGTTAAATTTGTTGCTGGCTATCTTGCTCTTGCTTGTTGCTGGATCTCAACATTTTGAACCGAGAGAGAGACTTAGCTGTCGTACAAAGCTAAGACTCTGTAACATCATCTTTGTATAGATACTCCCTCAGGCATTTGGGCTCATGGATTTTAAGTGTCTGAGGGAGTGGCACTCGTCTGACAAGACGTTGCAATAATCATGTATGTATGTATGTATGCATGTATGTATGTGTATATATATACGTGTGTTCTTACGTGTGGGGAAGAGTGAAAGACGTATGGACACCGACGGATAGAGAAACGTTATATATCAAATAGCCCAAAATCTAAGCGGTTTTAACCGATATTTTACTATGTTTAAACAAAAGTTGAAATAAATTAAGTAAATAAAAATGAATATAAAGAAAGAATTTTAGGTCTGTATAGTTCAATTAATAATAGGCATAATAATGTCCAATTCAATTGTGATCTAAACGCAAGCATTCATTTCTAGCGCGCTCCTCTCATATAAAAAAATCTACTGTTGATTTTATATGCCGGGCCTTTCCGCTTTTGCGGTAATAAAACTTCTCAAATTCACTTGTGATGTTAGGCTGTATAAGGTGATAACTTTAGTCTTTTTTATTTTTCAACGTAATAATATGTATTCCGTCTACAATTGAATTAATAATAAATCTTTTTAATAGTTAACACAATGAAAAAAGCAATAGACTTAGTTTTAAGTTGACATAACCATTCTTTTTGATAATCAACTAGCAGAGATACCCGTCGTTGCCCGGGATTGAATGATAATCAAGGAATATTTCACATTCCTATATTTTTACTTTCATCAAAATCCGTGAAATCGCCCGGGAGGAAGCTTGACATACTTCCATGCAGTAACTTAGTCCAAAATATATGTTATTCTACATTGCACTCTAGAGAACCTACTGTTTCTTTGTAAAGTTGTTCCATATAAACTTCTTTTCAATTCAATTTACGAAAAAAAAAAAATGAAAAAACATTAGGAAATTTACGTGCGAGGTTTGAACCTACAGACAACGTCATACAAAAAACAACAAAAAAAAATAAATAAACACGTAAATTTTCAAGTCTTAAATTTTTTTGCAGTTAATGAAAAAAAATTAGGAAATTTACGTGCAAATTTTGGACCTATAAACCACGTCGTGGTCCCCTCCCCCACCCAAAAAAATCATGCTATCAACTTACCCACAGTAGAATTTTTACAGCCCATTGTCCTATCATTGTTGCCTAGCGACGACATGGAAAAAATAACTGTACCGATGATAGATGAATTAAAATAACGATTTCTATTCTTGGTAATTATCTGGGATATTCTGAGAATAAATGTAACTAAGATCACTCCCAGATTTATACAGTAAAGTCCTGTAAATTATGAAGAAAATCTGTTCAGCCGTTTCGGAGTCTATAAGAAACGAACTCGCACACACAGAGACAAAGTTGCATTCATATAATTGTAGAGATAAATAAATGTGTCTATTGAAAACATAATAATTAATGAAAAAGACCTGATATTAAAGTTGACATAATAACCATCATCATATCGTATGAATCCGAAGATGTGTGGCGATACTACTACTACTACTACTACTACTACTACTACTACTACTACTACTACTACTACGGTAATAACACCGAATTGTACCTCCTCCTTTTTTATTTTCCTCCCTGTACTTCTTTCTTCCTTTCAACTCAGCTATGGATTTTTAATCCTCGGCACCCAAAATCAACAGAGATTAAACAATTCTTGCAATGACCTAGTCATTGTTGATTATGATGTAATGTTAGTTTTGTGCAGTCCTAGAAGGTCTACCCTCCCTGGCTTTACCTTTCCTCTTTGAGAAGGGGTTAGTTTATTGCTAATCGCCTGAGGTGCTCTACCAGGAATTCCGACGGGGCTGCATAAGCATCTTTTACAGAGTCAACGGGCTCCTTCTCTTAAGCACTGACTTTTTCAATCTTTGGTTTCACAGTTTTCGACCCTGGTGTCACGGTTCTTGCAGTCGGAGACGGCTATATACACCCTTCTTTCTTTTCTTTTTTTTTTCGACCAATCGAATTGAAGACAGATATGTAAAAAAGTAAATAAAAATAACAAAAGAAAGTAAGGAATGGGGCAGGTACGTCGCCCTGGTGTAAACACTTTGTAAAGCATTACAAAACGGCCGCAAATTCGACTACGATTCTATTGTTGGCATTGGTCTCCCCGATATTTTTCTAGTCAGAATTATTTCGGGGGGCACCGCATGAAGATTGCCAACATTCTAAGTGAAAATGATTTTTGCCGCACAAACTGGATTCGAACTTGGTACTTTCATGTGGTCAGTCAATGTTATTAACCACTGAACTACCAACACCTCCTTGTTGACATAATAATACGTCTTGGGTCTATAATGAATAAATGTCTATGTCCATAATAGACATAATAAACAGAGAAACAAGCCGCAAGACTCTTTTATTTGTGTAGTTACCAAACAATGCTATTGAGATATGATGAAGGTGGGGAGGAAGGAATTAAAGAGTGTGTTCGGCTGTAAATCGTTTTGATGTTTGATGAATCTACATTCAATCAAGTCCAGGGAAGCTATTCCTCAGAAGGGCCGATTATCACGATGATGCTTACTGGGCTTTAGGGTTGGATTCCTCTTATGTTTCGTTGCGTTTGACGCAATCAAGTCTTTAGAATTCGTGACTGGTTGAATAATGAAACACGATTATCAGCTGAAAAACAAAATTTCAGAAAGTCTTGGAGGCTGTTTTTATTTTTCAAAATAAAAGAATAAAATGAAGCCTCGTTCAAATTTAAAAGAATTAATCAAGTAGAAAATATTAAACTTTCCAAATTATTTATCTTGAAAATCTAAAAAAAAAAAAATGATATACATTCATTTAATATATGGCGACACATTCATTTTTAATTTCTGCTACGAGTGTGGATATGAAGTGTGGAGAAGAAAAATTATTAAATATCATTTATTTGGAAAGAAAATAGAGGAAAAGAACGAAATCAAAACCAAAATTAAAAATAAAATAAAAAATGAAACCGAAGATAGAAAAAGAAACAAAATAAAGAAAAATAAGAAAAAAAAAAAGGAAAGAAAATATACTATCAGTTTTTATAGCAAAATATAAACAGGCTTTCATTAAGATGCGTGCATACAATCTGCACGTTTATTGATTCAAATGTTATTTTACGGTTACGCGTAATTGACTGGGTGACAGACAGACGGAACCTCTCTATAAAAATGATGGTCGCATCTAAAATTTACATTTCAAACTTAAGCATTATTGATTAGGTAATAGACAAAGTCTCTATATAAAAATGATGGTCGATCTAAAATTACATTTAAAACTTAAGCATGCTTGATTGGGTGATAGACAGACAGAGTCTCTATATAAAAATGATAGTCGCATCTAAAATTTACATTTCAAACTTAAGCATTGTTGATTGGATAATAGACAGACGAAGTCTGTATAAAAATGATGGTCGTATCTAAAATTGCATTTCAAACTTAAGCGTGGTTGATTACGTGACAGACTGACAGAGTCTCTGTATAAAAATGATAGACGCACGTAAAATTTACATGTCAAACTTAAGCGTGATAGATCTTAATACTGGACAATCGATTGATTGACATATTTCATGAGATATCCCTTCTACTACAAATAATAAACTCAACAAGTGATTGTCATATTTATAGTTGTCGCCGTATACGCCGTTACATATATTTCGTGGTCTGTTTAGGGTTGGATCAAATACAATTGTATTTGTATTTCAATTGTATTTAAATACAATTCTAATGTAATTGTATTTGTATTTGTATTTTAACATCACAAGAAAAAGTAATTTGTATTTGTATTATGGCATCCAGGAAAATAGTATTTTGTATTTGCATTTATATTTAAGAGAAAGAGAGAGAGAGAGAGAGAGAGAGAGAGAGAGAGAGAGAGAGAGAGAGAGAGAGAGAGAGAGAGAGAGAAGAAAACTTTCAGAGCTCTAATGATAATAAAATGCAATGAGGACATGATATAGAATGTAATGTAGATGTCAAATTTGGAAGGAAATATTTCTTTTCGTTTTCTTTTTTTTGCATATTTTCAGATTTCTTTATTACTTTGAAAAAAAAAATACTTATATTTGTTTTTGTTTAAATCAGTTATTGTATTTTTATTTGTATTTTGAGATTGAGGAATAAAAGTATTTGTATTTGTATTTTTAGACTTAGGAATAAAAGTATTTGTATTTGTATTTCTGGTAACCTAAACGAAAGTATTTGTATTTGTATTTCAATTGTTAAAAGTCAGTATTTGATCCAACCCTAGGTCTGTTATATGTCTTCGATATGTACTAGCAACATATATTTTTATTTGACGCCGTCGGCCATTGGACTCCTGCATGGGGTTCCTAACGAAATTGCGTTACCACGAACATAAATAAATAAGTCACAACAATAGGGTACTTTAAATACGCGAAAAATGCAAGGCGAGTTACCACACACACACACACACACACACACACACACGCACACACACACGCACACAATATCAATAAAAATACAATCAACAGAAAAAGGTCCACATTAAATTAAATGATTTGAAAAGATTTAAAAACACATACACTGACATACAAAAAAAAAAAAGAATGTAAATAGAAAATACGTATTAAAAAGAGACGATATGCCGCGAAAGAAAAGAAAAGACAGAAGAAAAAGTAAACACGAAATCAACAAGAGTACATTTTCGTATTTCAATGAACAACAGACATTCGGTATGTAAATTGTGATTGCTATGGATTTTTGTTTATGTTTTCAATGACTGTCAATCATAATTTGATAGACAAGCTTCTGATATAGATTATATGTGTCATTGGGTTAAATCATTTTTTTTTTGCAGGAAGAATTCGGAGAATGGATGTTCTATATATATATATATATATACATATATATATATATATATATATATATATATATATATATATATATAAGGACACTTGAACTGTTGATGTCTAGAAGGTCATATTTTGAAATGTGTTCTATATATATATATATATATATATATATATATATATATATATATATATATATATATTTATATATATATAAGGACCCTTGAACTGTTGATGTCTAGAAGGTCATATTTTGAAATGTGCTATAAATTGTTTAATACACGTAAAATTGTTAATTTTACGATGTGTTCTTTTGAGAACACATACAAACGGATTGTACTGTAAACTGTTATTGAGTTCAGCTATCGGCATGTCTGAATTTGAATATGCACATATAATGCGCATTTTCATTGTTGAAAAACAAATGTGATTTGTATGTATAATGTAGTGCAGCGGTTCTCAACCGGGGGCGAATCGCCCCCCAGTGGGCGAAAATACCAATTTTGGGGGGCGATTTTCAATCAATTTTATCTGTGAAAAATTTTGACATTTTGCGTAAATGTTTTAAATTTTTTGAAATTATAAACGCTTAGTTAAACTATTAGTGCGAAACTTTGGTCACGTGACCTATGAATTGCTCTCTTATAAAAATCCTATCTACAAAATAGCACGGCCCGTATCCTGCATAAGTACCAAAACCACACACACACACACACACACACACGCACACACACACACACACACACATTCATTCCATTACGTGAATTTACAAAAACAAAAACACAAAAAACAGTTAGCGTTAATCAAGTTTTCATTATTATAATTGTTGTAAAATACTTTATTTGCATTAAATTAGTTTTCATTTAAAAATAAAGTTTAATTATATAATATTTATTTGTTTATTAAAAGCTCAAAAAATTATATTGAGAAATAGAATATTGTTTTATGACCAAAAATTATAAGGGGGTCCACCAAGAAAAAAAAGAAGGGAAAAGGGGTCCATGGGTCAAAAAAGGTCGAGAACCGCTGATGTAGTGTATTTTTGTTCTCAGGAATTCAAAGCTGATAAATAAGTACAAAGATACGTCGTCTATTATATGTTGTCCCCGATATGCACAACACCCTGCCACACAACACAAAGAACTTGAAGAATAAAAGCCTTCTAAAAAATAACTGGATGCGACATGAATAATATTTTCAAAATAACTGGATTCGGCATTAAATGACCCAAAATGTGTTGATATGCCGTAAAACAAAACAACCAATCAATCTTCTTTCTCTGCCATTTTCTTTCGTTGTCTCTTTCTTTCTCGTCCCTCTTTATTTATCTTCTCCCTATTTGTATTTTTCTTTCTTTATTTCCAGCATAGTTAGGTGGTGCATTATGAGCTTCATCGATCAGGATATCGGCAATAATAAACGCATAAAACGAAAGCTAGATAAACGCATACTTTTATTTAAGACTCCATTGCACGAAAAAAGAAATAATAACTAAGTATGTCCTGTATTTAAGAATTCAGGTGATGGTTCACCCCCTCTCAGTACAGGCCAATAACTCTCCTGTGCGGCATGAGTAAATTGCTGGAATCTCTGTTAAATACAGAAGTAATCAACCATCTCAGCAAAAATAACCTTCTTAGTGACACACAATATGGTTTCCGTTCTGCTAGATCTACAGCGGATGTGCTTACAGTTATATCCCATAGGATTAGCAAATCTCTCGGCGGAGGCAACCTTTCTAGGGCAATTGCTCTTGACATATCTAAGGCCTTTGATAGGGTATGGCATGAAGGTTTACTTCATAAGATCTCTAGCTATGGTATAGCTGGAAATGTCTTCTCAATTATTAAATCATTTCTTTCTGATAGGTTCAGAAGAGTACTAGTTGATGGACAAAAATCAGAAGCTCACAGTATTAATGCTGGAGTCCCTCAGGGGTCCATCCTGGGCCCATCTCTTTTCCTGATCTACATTAATGATCTTCCACATCACATCCTTACATCATTTGTAGACATTAATGCTGATGACACTACCATCTATGGTAGTACATCTAAGACAGTAAACGACCAAGTTCTCTCCGATTGAGTGGGGTGCTACTTTTAATGCATCTAACTCTCTTTACATCATCAACATTCTGATCCACATTTGGCATCAGTTGAAATGAATGGCTCTCGTCTTGAGGAGACCTCAAGTTTTTACAAGCTTCAGGGCTTGACCTTTACTCCTGATCTTAAATGGAACAGGTACCTAAAACGCCGCTGGAAAAATGGTGGGATCCTTCTATCGATCCAGTAGATATCTCACTGCTGATGCAATTCTCTATCTATATAAGAGCGAGGTGCGTCTAAGGATGGAATACTGTTGCCACATCTGGGCAGAAGCTGCTAGAAAGGACTCGTCCTGTCTTGATAGAATTCAAAATAGACTTAATAGCCTCGTAGGAGATGTCCTTTTCTCTTCCCTGCAACCTTTGTCTCACAGAAGAGATGTTGCAGGTTTGTTTCTGCTGTATCGTGATTTTCATGGAAAGTGTTCGACTGAGCTTCAGTCTATCGTCCCCCCTCTCCAAACTTTCACAAGAAACACCCGTCTAGCTAAAAACACTGTCAATACTCCCCCCACTCGTTATTTGTGCCTAAACCTAAACGTAGATTCCATTAACAAAGCTTCTTTCTTAGAACTGCACGCCTGTGGAATTGTCTTCCGTTTTCCTGCTTTTCAGCTGACTAAAATATGGCTGTCTTCAAGTCTAACGTAAACAAGTTCTTGATGAGCCGTTCCACTTGTTAACAAATTTATCGAATTTCCATTACTAACGATTACTATATTGTCCAATTTCTACTGTACACTCTTTAACCCTTATATTGGAGTGGCCTCTTGGCCTTGATAATTGGTGATGCCTATGTAAAAAAATGAACATAATTATAACAAAATCTTCCTTAGTGAATTCATCTAATTACAAAATTTTATTTTACTTTTATTCATTTATTTATTGTACATAAAATGTAGTGCCTATTTTATCTAAGTTTGTAGGGAGAAGATTATGTGAAGGCTTAAAATATCCTCGGGATCTTTTTCTTTTTGGTTCGAGGGTAGTAGTACATAATCCACTGGTGTGTAATTCCGTGGTCGGCTGCTTTATCCGTGTAGGTAATACGTGGTTCTCAGATTTGATGGCTGTTGACAATGGGTATGATGATGACCTGTTCTGAAGTGTGTGTGGTGTTGGAACATTGCTGATATGCAGTTCCTTTGTGATGTCATTTATTCATATGTATGTGGTCAAATCTACCTCCAAGTATTGTATTTCTTACTGCCTATTCCTTCGGCAAATGTTACCACTTTCAGACTCAACTATATATGATCTTGGTGCCGCAGCAGAATGCTGAATGATTCCAGGCTTCCGTCGCTTTGTTTGCCCATGCTGGAGATAGACTTTCTAATCCCCATGTAGTAGTTGATGTTGACTCTTATGCTGTTTGTCTTAACAGTTCTTTGATCTCTATTTATACTGCTGTACTACTGTACTTGTCTGCACATCACCCATTACTGCTTGGATATTAGTGGTGTACGTATTCCGCGTTGGAAAGTTGATGATCACAGATATTTGTGTGGCTCTGTATGATATCATTGCTTGATATCATTGTTTTGTCCAGTTTTCTTTGCTTTCAAAAGTATTATCTCGCATATTCCGACTATCCTCTCGGCAAATCCTCTAGATTTAGGGTTATGTGAAGACGATGTATTATTCAGGAAGATGTCTGTTCTGGAAAAGACTTTATATTTCTTTCCTAGTGAACTGTGAAAAATTGTCCGAGTATAGAACTTCCGGTAGAACTTGTTCTTCAAATATTGCCTTTATAAATTTATGATGATGGCTGCAAATGAGGTGGAGTGGACGCGTTGTATGAACGGATTTCGAGTTCGTGTAATATTTCTCATGTACGAATTCTTATGTACACGTGTTGTAATCTTAAACCTACAGTAGATAAACACATTCAGACACCGATGTGTATAAAAAAAATTGAACAGTTACAGAAAACACCAGAGAGATAGATTACTTTCGTATGCGTAAGAGAACGACGGATAGATAAATGGATGACTCATCTCACTACACTTACTGCAACGTTGTCCGGGAACTGAGACATGTTGTGCGCAGTTTCAGTCACAAAGGAGATCAAGACAAAACATAGGAAATAACTCGCTTTGTCTGTGTAGCAACGGCATTTATTACCTTATTCTTACAACCGTGACGTCACTCAAGTGATCTAGAACGTTCTCTACGCTTCTCACGAGATTTCGAACGTTATCTCGTTCTGTGCTCCACGTCTCTCACTGGATCTTTTTTTTTCTTTTACCAGTGACGTCATTTCTTATGCATTTTCATACGCGCATCCACGCTATGTTATATTACGAAAGACGTTCTAAAATTAATGTATTTTATACTATTATTCCGACCGAATGGATCAGCAGGGATTTCAAGTTGCATTTTTATGATCATTGAACTTGTGCATTCACGACCTGAAAGTTTCATCTCTCCGTTGCTAACATTCTTTTATCTTCTGTTGCTAATATTGATCCATTTTCTGTTGCTAATATTGACGGCGTGAGACTCTAAGAAAGCAATGCCTGCCAAAGACACGCGCCAGGAGCAGATGTGCGTCGTTGAATCTCTCCATGCAGAAACAAAATTGAACCGATCAACATGCACTGGTGGCCGTTGAACGTTTACGAAGCCAAAGCTGATGTCAGTACAGTAAATAGATGAGTTCCTCGATTTCAGAGTGTTGTGTAGTACATTAACGGGGACATATAATAACGTATAATGATTGTGATGACAATTCTGATGGGAAGCCATTTATATATTTTACATCACGACGACGACTGTGACAATTCTTGGAGGTTTCATATTAAATATGAACTGGGTGATATATGAAGCAAGTTCTTTGCACAGATAGAGAGGAGGAGATAGTTCACTTATGATGAAGGTGGGGAGGACACATAATCTCCGAAGGTTTACGCAATGTGCATTATAAGATGATAAACACAATTGCCTTTCGTCCGTGATGAAGGATGACACAAGACAATAGTTACAACATAATGATGGCTTATTCATCTGATCGGCCGGTCGATGACGTCAGGAATTCAGCTTGTATCTACATGGTCTAAATCTTCTACCCTTCGCCTCCAAGGGACTCTCCTCTCAACTCTTGGTTGATCAACTGACTACTACCCGTAACTTCGAACCTTTAGATTCATATATTGAGAAATTTCCTTTGTTTATGACGCCAGAAGTGTGTTTTTCAAACGTGACTAATTTTCACGTGGCTTTACATATGTTTGTCTAAACAAACTTTTAGCAAGCAAAGGAATCCTCGATTCTAATCTAACCTATTTTGAAACAATATTATTTAATTCGTATTGTGCATTCATTTAACTGACATTTTTTTATATCTAGATTTCTAAAGAATGGATAATTGATTCTTTT
Organism: Euprymna scolopes; assembly: GCF_053919585.1. Taxonomy (NCBI): domain Eukaryota; kingdom Metazoa; phylum Mollusca; class Cephalopoda; order Sepiida; family Sepiolidae; genus Euprymna; species Euprymna scolopes. Next base: position 61,865,798 of record NC_136498.1, on the reverse strand, counting down.
TTCAATATAAACAATATTTAACTATTTCTAATAGAATTTACAGTAGACTTAATTTTTAACATTCCATTCTCTATTATCTTTAGCACTTGCCTACAAGGTTCGATTTTAGCTTTATCCTAATATCATTTTCACCTATCTCGTATTCTTCTTATTTACATGGGAAGGGCACAGGGTTAGGGTTAGGGTTAGGGTTGGGGTTAACAAGAGTGGCGACAGTAATGTGCATCGGAAAGTGTGCTCCGGACTTTTATAATCGAGGCATCAAAAGAGACTGCCAAAAGTGCATTAAGAATGGTGTTGACTATGTAGAAAAATAAATTCTGGAGCACAAAGAGTCGCTCATTTTAATGATACCACTTCAATCTTCGTAGTTCTTCAACATTTTATTTTGTTTAAAAATATAAAACTTTGCTTTTGGAGCCTACCCTCATTGTTACCTGATTAGTTTTCGTCTCTCGACACCATCCCCCCTCTTTGGGACGACACTTCATGCATATATTTCCAGCTTGAAGACTTGCCATCTGACAAACAAAAAATATTCGTTTAGAAGTAAGATGGTTTCAGTAACTTCCATTCGGTGTCACCTCTGACTCTTAAGGTGTCACTCAAATTTTCCAGTTAAACAATGATTTTTTTGTTTTATAAGAAGATGAATTAAGAAATAATATTTAAAAAAAAAGGATTTATTGCATCGTTAGTTGCAAATGTACTTTCAAAAGGACTGAATATTGTTTGAAAACATCAGAGCGACAATTTGTTTTTGTATAAAATGGTTTACTTCATTGTAAGCAAATACTTGTTGAGCTGTGTAATCGTCGGGAATCCAAGTTCTGACTGGTTTATATAAACCATTTGGACGCTGGTGTTTATAAACAAAGGTTTACTACAAAGAGAAGAACAGCTAGAGAAAACATCAGCAAACGGGTTACTTTTGTACGCGTGAGAGAAAGACAGTCTTATAGATAATTGGATGGCTCGTGTAGTTTCATCTAGACACGCTGGGTGCGCTGTCCTCATAAGGGACAGCATCCTAAACACGTTTTTTTTTTGCTTGAAGTTTCACGAGATCAACTGACTACTACCCGTAACTTCTGAATGATTCCAGGCTTCCGTCGCTTTGTTTGCCCATGCTGGAGATAGACTTTCTAATCCCCATGTAGTAGTTGATGTTGACTCTTATGCTGTTTGTCTTAACAGTTCTTTGATCTCTATTTATAGTGCTGTACTACTGTACTTGTCTGCACATCACCCATTACTGCTTGGATATTAGTGGTATACGTATTCCGCGTTGGAAAGTTGATGATCACAGATATTTGTGTGGCTCTGTATGCTATCCTTGCTTGATATCATTGTTTTGTCCAGTTTTCTTTGCTTTCAAAAGTATTATCTCGCATATTCCGACTATCCTCTCGGCAAATCCTCTAGATTTAGGGTCATGTGAAGACGATGTATTATTCAGGAAGATGTCTGTTCTGGAAAAGACTTTATATTTCTTTCCTAGTGAACTGTGAAAAATTGTCCGAGTATAGAACTTCCGGTAGAACTTGTTCTTCAAATATTGCCTTTATAAATTTATGATGATGGCTGCAAATGAGGTGGAGTGGACGCGTTGTATGAACGGATTTCGAGTTCGTGTAATATTTCTCATGTACGAATTCTTATGTACACGTGTTGTAATCTTAAACCTACAGTAGATAAACACATTCAGACACCGATGTGTATAAAAAAAATTGAACAGTTACAGAAAACACCAGAGAGATAGATTACTTTCGTATGCGTAAGAGAACGACGGATAGATAAATGGATGACTCATCTCACTACACTTACTGCAACGTTGTCCGGGAACTGAGACATGTTGTGCGCAGTTTCAGTCACAAAGGAGATCAAGACAAAACATAGGAAATAACTCGCTTTGTCTGTGTAGCAACGGCATTTATTACCTTATTCTTACAACCGTGACGTCACTCAAGTGATCTAGAACGTTCTCTACGCTTCTCACGAGATTTCGAACGTTATCTCGTTCTGTGCTCCACGTCTCTCACTGGATCTTTTTTTTTCTTTTACCAGTGACGTCATTTCTTATGCATTTTCATACGCGCATCCACGCTATGTTATATTACGAAAGACGTTCTAAAATTAATGTATTTTATACTATTATTCCGACCGAATGGATCAGCATGGATTTCAAGTTGCATTTTTATGATCATTGAACCTGTGCATTCACGACCTGAAAGTTTCATCTCTCTGTTGCTAACATTGTTTCATCTTCTGTTGCTAATATTGTTTCATTTTCTGTTGCTAATATTGTTTCATCTTCTGTTGCTAATATTGTTTCATCTTCTGTTGCTAATATTGTTTCATTTTCTGTTGCTAATATTGTTTCATTTTCTGTTGCTAATATTGTTTCATTTTCTGTTGCTAATATTGACGGCGTGAGACTCTAAGAAAGCAATGCCCGTCAAAGACACGCGCCAGGAGCAGATGTGCGTCATTGAATCTCTCCATGCAGAAACAAAATTGAACCGATCAACATGCACTGGTGGCCGTTGAACGTTTACGAAGCAAAAGCTGATGTCAGTACAGTAAATAGATGAGTTCCTCGATTTCAGAGTGTTGTGTAGTACATTAACGGAGACATATAATAACGTATAATGATTGTGATGACAATTCTGATGGGAAGACATTTATATATTTTACATCACGACGACGACTGTGACAATTCTTGGAGGTTTCATATTAAATATGAACTGGGTGATATATGAAGCAAGTTCTTAACACAGATAGAGAGGAGGAGATAGTTCACTTATGATGAGGGTGGGGAGGACACATAATCTCCGAAGGGTTACGCAATGTGCATTATAAGATGATAAACACAATTACCTTTCGACCGTGATGAAGGATGACACAAGACAATAGTTACAACATAATGATGGCTTATTCATCTGATCGGCCGGTCGTTGACGTCAGGAATTCAGCTTGTATCTACATGGTCTAAATCTTCTAACCTTCGCCTCCAAGGGACTCTCCTCTCAACTCTTGGTTGATCAACTGACTACTACCCGTAACTTCGAACCTTTAGATTCATATATTGAGAAATTTCCTTTGTTTATGACGCCAGAAGTGTGTTTTTCAAACGTGACTAATTTTCACGTGGCTTTACATATGTTTGTCTAAACAAACTTTTAGCAAGCAAAGGAATCCTCGATTCTAATCTAACCTATTTTGAAACAATATGATTTAATTCGTATTGTGCATTCATTTAACTGACATTTTTTTATATCTAGATTTCTAAAGAATGGATAATTGATTCTTTTTTCCAATATAAACAATATTTAACAATTTCTAATAGAATTTACAGTAGACTTAATTTTTAACATTCCATTCTCTATTATCTTTAGCACTTGCCTACAATGTTCGATTTTAGCTTTATCCTAATATCGTTTTCACCTATCTCGTATTCTTCTTATTTACATGGGAAGGGCACAGGGTTAGGCTTAGGGTTGGGGTTAACAAGAGTGGCGACAGTGATGTGCATCGCAAAGTGTGCTCCGGACTTTTATAATCGAGGCATCAAAAGAGACTGCCAAAAGTGCATTAAGAATGGTGTTGACTATGTAGAAAAATAAATTCTGGAGCACAAAGAGTCGCTCATTTTAATGATACCACTTCAATCGTCGTAGTTCTTCAACATTTTATTTTGTTTAAAAATAATAAGCTTTGCTTTTGGAACCTACCCTCATTGTTATCTGATTAGTTTTCGTCTCTCGACACCATCCCCCCTCTTTGGGACGACACTTCATGCAGATATTTCCAGCTTGAAGACTTGCCATCTGACAAACAAAAAATATTCGTCTAGAAGTAAGATGGTTTCAGTAACTTCCATTCGGTGTCACCTCTGACTCTTAAGGTGTCACTCAAATTTTTCAGTTAAACAATGATTTTTGTTTTATAACAAAATGAATTAAGAAATAATATTTAAAAAAAAAGGATTATTGCATCGTTAGTTGCAAATGCACTTTCAAAAGGACTGAATATTGTTTGAAAACATCAGAGCGACAATTTGTTTTTGTATAAAATGGTTTACTTCATTGTAAGCAAATACTTGTTGAGCTGTGTAATCGTCGGGAATCCAAGTTCTGACTGGTTTATATAAACCATTTGGACGCTGGTGTTTATAAACAAAGGTTTACTACAAAGAGAAGAACAGCTAGAGAAAACATCGGCAAACGGGTTACTTTTGTACGCGTGAGAGAAAGACAGTCTTATAGATAATTGGATGACTCGTGTAGTTTCATCTAGACACGCTGGGTGCGCTGTCCTCATAAGGGACAGCATCCTAAACACGTTTTTTTTTTGCTTGAAGTTTCACGAGAGAGAGAGAGTGAGAGAGAGAGAGAGAGAGAGAGAGAGAGAGAAATACCCATACGGAAGTTATATAAGTTCATGACTTCTACCTAGGGTTACCTTTGACCGTAAAAAGTTTCACTCAAAATTTCCCAGTCAAACAGGATCTTCGTGTAAAACATGTGTAACGAAGCCAGGGACACGTATGTAACAAAAACGGCATCTCGGTGTATACAAATGACATAGCCGTGGTGCGAGGTGACCTCACATCGGAGAAAAAGGTAGAAAAGCAACTCAATGAGATTTGAAACCAGACGTGTAAGCACGGTGTGGCATGAGATACTGCAAAAGACGTGTCGATACATTGCAGATCAGAGGAATTGTAAAAAAGAAAAAAAAAACGATGCAAATGTGGTTTGGAAGTACCGTTAATAAATTCCTTTTGTTAAAATTGAAAAATTTCTTCTCTTTGTCCCTTTTAACTTTCTCTGCATACAATGTGTTGGGTCCAAGTGAAAATATAATGACAACCTTGCTTGGGCATCACTGACAAGACTCTTCCACATTTCACTGTCTGTCATAACATTTTTTAGTTTTTCCATTTCTTAACTGGTCCTCATTTGGTATATACTGATTATGGTCGTGTGAATCGACCGAAATATCTTGGCCCTGCTAGTGTTTTTTGTTATTATTTTTATTAGTCTGTGTCATGCTTGTCCACTATTCCAAATGCTAATATTCCATCCTGTCTATAATGTTCATGATTTAAACACCCTCATATTTAGCCATAAAAATATAATTTTCAACTGAAGCTTGGCGCTATGACCGACAAATTGACGGACAGAACCCTTATAGAAATGCAAGGTCGCGTCTGAAAAGTTATACACTTCCATTTAATATGTGACTGTCCAATCATTTTTAATTTCTGCTTGAGGTATGTATATTTAATATACGAGAAAATATATTAAATATCATTTCTCGGGCAAAAAGAAAAACGAAAACATGATTTTTATAAAAATTACTTTTAAAAATACTTTTTCAAATTTCAAAAGCTTCTCTCAAAAATAGCTTCTCGGGCAAAAATATTCAATTTGGTATTGTTGCTGTTGAAATTATATATACAAATGAAGAGATACATACGTATGCAAATCTAGATATATCTCCATCTTTATATCAATATTATATTTGTCTGTCTGTCTGTCTGTCTGTTCATTCCACTTTTCTCAGAAACTACTGGGCCGATCTGGCTGATTTTTTTATAGTACTTTGCTATGATAAAGTGTAGCGAACTAATTATTATAGTATCGGCTCGATTTACAGTTGGAGATTAATAGCATCAATCACCACAACGAAAAATACCCGTGTAGTTGAAGCCACTGTCAATAATTTACCCCACTCATTGACTGTGCCTGTCAAAACGTAGATTCCATGAAAATAGCTTCTTTCTTAGGAGTGCACACCTGTGGAACTCTGTTCCGTTTGCCTGCTTCCCAGCTGACTACAACTTGGTTGTCTTCAAGTCCAACATAAACAAATTCTTCATGTACCGCCCGTTCAAGTAATCCAATTTACCAAATTTCCATTACAAACGATTACCACGGTATTACCCCATTGATTACTGTACACTCAATAACCCTTATCCTCGAGTGGCCTCCGGCCTTGATAAATGGTGACTGCTATGTAAAAAAAATACCATATTTACTCCAGACGTTTGACAGAAAGGACTCCTTCTAAGCCAATGGGCTATGACTTTTGCCCGTTTTTAACTGGCTAAAAAGACTAATTTTATATTATTATCTATTTGTATCTAGGGTATTCACTGTTGAACAAAGTAACCTAATCATTATGAGTTTTGAAACATAGGTATTAAGCGTAAGAGATCTAAATGTGTGTTATATTCAGTTTAATTTAATTCTAACCTAAGAGATAAAAATTATCATCATATCGTATAGATCCGAAGATTCTCGTGTGGCCATTGGTTTCCCCGATATTTTTCTATTCAACATTATTTCCAGAAAAAAAACATATTGGCAGGGAGCACATTTCAAGTGAAAGTGAGTTTTGTGGAACGAACTGGATTCGAACTTGGGAAATACAGGTCGTCAATCCGTGTCGTTAACTATTGAATCACCGTCACCTCCCAGAAAATAAAGTACACTGTGGAAACTCCTAATAAAAAATTCAGATGCCGCCAGTTATTTTTGAAGTGTTAACTATAAGTAGCAGGTATTAATACATATTCCTCGAAATTTTAGTTCGTTTGGACTAAAAAGTGTTTAGAGGTCGTGGTATGAGCATAATCTCCCATATAACAATTCAAATATATTAGATTTTGTATTGTATTCGATCCATCCAATTAAGCAAGTGTATCTGAATTTCAGTGTTTTTCAAATCCTTTATGGTTAATCTTAAAATGTAGACATTCTCTAAAATCAGAATTATGTAATAGATTTTGACTTAAATAAGAATAAGGATTCTAGACCTAAGGTTTAGTATAATTTATGCTGATTTTAATCTTTCTAAGTCGACATTG
>NC_136498.1:61698921-61853921 GCF_053919585.1 Euprymna scolopes | reverse complement strand
CCTGCCCCCCCCCATCCGAATTCAACTTGGATGTCTTCAAATCCAACACAAACAAATTCCTGATAAACCGCCCCTTAGGTAATGACACCTTATCAAATCCCCAATACTAACTATTACTACGATACTATCCCATTGATTACTGTACACACAATAACCCTTACCCTCGAGTGGCTCCTGGGCCTTGATAAGTGGTGACCCCCATGTAAAAACAAAAAATGCTGCCCCATTATACAAAAGTACTGCTTCATTCTGACTGAATGGATCAGAGGGAATTGCAAATGACATTGTTACTTTGATTAGATTAATGTATTAATTACCTAAAAGTTTTATCTTTGTGCCGCAGATATTGACGGTCTAGCAGTAGGCAGGCAGGCAGGCAGGCAGGCAGGCAGGCAGGCAGGCTCTAAACCCTGCCGTGAAGGCGGAAAAGAAAGTGAAAGAAAATCTGACGTCGCAGCTGATGTCTCTATGACTCGCCTGGAAGTCCAAAGCGTTGAAATAAACCGAAGTCAATTCAACAGTGATGATGCTTGCTAAAATGTTAGCTAAAAACATTGTTTCCTTCTTGTACAAAACGGCCGAGTTTAGGGTGAAGGAGTTAATGTATTTGGCAAATGTTCGATATTTGCCGTTTGAGACGTCGAGCTTCAAACGATACCGATCTCATAAAAATCCGTCGCCTCTGTCGAAAGTTTTAGCGAGACATACACACATACATACATACATACACACATACATACATGCATACATACATACATACATACATACACACATACATACATACATACACACATACATACATACATACATACATACATACATACATACATACACACATACATACATACATACATACATACATACATACATACATACATACATACATACATACATGTATGCATCCATATAAACAAACAGTGGATATTTATATTACAGACTAGCCTAAGTTCCTGGCGTTTCCCAGGTGTTTTGAGGTGTGTGTTGAGCAAAAAAAATGTGGCAGTAGGCAGGCAGGCTCGACCCCCTAATGCGAATGAGGAAAAGAACGCGAAAAAAAAAACATAACGTCTTTGCTGTTGCGCTCATCGCCAAACAGGAAGTGACGTAGGTTTACATTAAGGCTAGACAATCGAAAAGATTGGATGAATTTAGTAAAATATCGGCGAAAAAAGCGATCCGTCCCTGTAGAAAAGTGTCCAGTTGAGGGTGAAGGAATTAATAGTTTTTTTTCCAATTTTTCGATATTTGTCGTTCGAAAGAACGATCGTCAAAACGATACTGATCGCGTGAAAATTCGTCGCTTCTGTCGAACGTTTTAGGCATACATACATACATACATACGTTTAAACAGACAGGTGAGATTTATATTATAGATTACGATAGCGTGTGTCATGCTTACATTTTTTTCTTCCAAATTTCTGTCGTTTAATTGTTATGACCTTCCATTTGTTGTAATAAATAATTTTACCAAAAATTCTTCATAAGTTTTGGTTTTGGTTTCGATTATAGCTGAAGGAACTGAAGTTATATATATATATATATATATATATATATAAGTAAATTTTTGGTACAGCAGAATGGAAGGAGAAATTTCAGAGGAAACATAATTTAATTTAAATACCAAAAAAAACAAGAAATGGGCAGGTGAAGTTAAAATTTTCCCTAAGGCCTTATCGTCTGACCCTCTAAGAGGAAACGTCAGAATGATAGATTAAAAACTAAGAAAACGAATGAGGGAAGAGGGGAATTTTGGTTACAGTTGGAAGAACAGTGGAGAAAAAAAAAAAAAAATCTCACTGTTCAGGTGGTTTTAAATCAATGAATATCTCCAACTGATGTCTAAGAATCTTTTGTCTACACAGGCTAGGTCGAGAGTTGTTAATAACTAACGCCTCAATGATATTGAGATGATAGTTCGACCTAGCACTGTATAAAACAGAAAACCACCCATCGGAATATTGATCGGCACACCTATTTATACTCAACAGGTGATCGCCAATGGCAGACTCATGAGCCTGGGAGTGCCCGGATGCTCTCGAAACCTGGTGTAGTCGAATATCCCGAGGGATATGTTGGGATATTCTCATTTCTAATCTTTGGGACGTTTTGCCAACGTAGTCAGCTCCACACTGACAAACGAATTTATAAACAACAGAGTTCTTTTGAATGGTTGGCAAAACATCTTTACGAAAAGAAGAGAAAAAGGTTCGAGTTGTGTAAACTACTCTAAGCATAGTAGCTGGAAAACATCGTTGAGTAGCAGAAGAAATCCTTTTAACAATATGAAGGCCATCAGGACCCAACCATGGTAATTTTAGATAAATGGGACAACGTGATGGACCAATATGTTTAACGCTATTAAATGTAGTAATTTTACGTTCAATAGTAGATTTTATTATATTAATGGGATATCCATTATTAAGAAAAATAGTTGTAATTTCACCAAGTTCCGTATCAAGACGGTTTGGTGAACAAATCATAAGTGCACGATGCGTAAGAGCGCTAATGAGGTTTATTTTTCTAGACTGAGGGGCAAAAGAAAACCAATTAAGATAGAGCCCTGTAAATGTAGGTTTTCTATAAACAGAGGTCTCAAACGTAGTACCAACTTTAGAAACACGAACGTCGAGGAATGGGAGAGAGCTACAGTCTTCAACCTCCATAGTAAATTGTAAAGATGGATGCAGGTTGCAAAGAAGACCAAGAAACTGTTTAGCTTCGCTCCGAGAGGGAAAGCAAGCAAAAGTATCATCAACGTAGCGTGTGTAGAATGCTGGCTTAATAATTTTGGAAAATAATTCGTTTTCCAAAAATCCAACGAAAATGTTGGCTAACGAAGGACCAAGAGGGCTACCCATTGATATCCCATCAATTTGACGGTACATAATGTTGTTGAAACTAAAGGAGACTGATTTAGTAGCAAGTTCCATTAGTTCAACAAAAATTCGTTCAGGAAATTGTGGAGATTTTAAGGGGCCACGGTATAGATAGTCAGCACAAATACCAATGGTTTCATCCAAAGGTATATTAGTATAAAGACTATTAATGTCAAAGGAAGCCAAGAACTCGGTATTTTTAGATAAAGGTAATTTTTGTATCTGAGATACGAATTGAAAAGAATCAGAGATACAATGGACCGAATAAAAAGAAAGCACAGGTTTAAGAAGGTCAACTAGCCATTTACCAAGTTCGTGTTGTGCAGAACCCAACATAGATAAAATGGGTCGCAAAGGAATGTTGGGTTTATGGACCTTGGGTAAACCGTACATTCTAGGCCTTTGAGAACCAATGGGTCGGATTCTATCATAAATCTCCTTAGATATATATATATATATATATATAAATATATATATATATATATATATATATATACTGTCTTTCTTCATAAGTTTTGGTTTCTGTTTCGATTCAAGCTGATGCATCCAAGTAATATCTGCATGAATTGAAGCGTATTTAAAATATGTATGTTAGCTCAGATAAATACTTTTACCGTTTAACAAAAGAGCTACAATACTATCAGCACCTTTCGATTTACACTGAGCATCCACAGAATGCCACATCAATATATTAAATATGAAAGATTCTGCTGTGGAATTTCCACAGGTTCCGCTAGTTCTTATATGAATTTTGATAGCTTTGAATCAATTCCCGTTTTTCTATCTGCAATCTTATTACTCCCTTGCAAGGAGACTCGACATTGCCCAGGATTGAATGATGAACAAGGAATATTTTACACTTCAATATTTTTAATGTCATCGAAATCGGATAAGTCAAACATTTTCCAATCAAATTGATTGATTACCTGTTCTAGTTTGGGGTCCATTTTGGTGCACTGGTTAAACTCCACAATGAGTTAGTTTAAAATACATTGTAGTCTACATTGTGCTGCAGAGAATCGATTGTTGATTTTATAAAATTATGTTTTTATTTCTATATATATATATATAATGGCTTGAATTAAAATTTTAAATGCCAATGTCAACTATTATGCTCTAATTGTGCTCTAAACAGATTTATTTCCAACGCGTCTCTGTCATATCAAGGAACCCATTATTGATTTTATATTTCTGGCCTTGCTGCTTGTGTGGTGATAATTGCTTGAATTTATGTTTAAAATGAAAAAAAGTTAAGTATCATGGTGCGATTGCGCTTTCAATAGCAACATTTCGAACGCGCTCCATGCCATATAAAAAAACCTACTGTTGATTTTATATGTCGGGCCCTTATGCTTGTGTGATAATATAGCATCTCAGATGCAATTGTGATGTTAGTCTGTGTGAGGTGTTAGCTTTGGTAAAAATCGCCAGTTCCTTCTTTCATCGGATTATTTTAATTATCGAATACACTACGATACAAGACCGATCTAAGAACATTGTCAGGCACATAAGGTGCCTTTCGTGTGAAATTTGATTAAAATAAGCCCAACCGTTTTCAGGTCTATAGGGAACGAATTTATACATACATACAAAGTTACTTTTATATTATAGTAGAGATTATATTACTATATAACATCAAAAAAATCTTAAACAAAAAAAAAAAAAACAATTTCAGTGCCAAATGAGTATTATTATTTTTTACTTTCAAAAATGGAAAATAAATCCAAATATTAAAGTCGTAATACTTTCCTCAGTGAGTAATCTGTAAGCAACGGTGAATACCAGCGATTGATGATACGAGTTCTTTTGTTGTAAATAGAGATAGTATTAATGTATGTGCCAATTGGACTGTATCCATACCGAAGTGGCCCTCATCCAAGGTTGATTAAACTGACTTCTTCCGAAAAAGGAAGTTTCATGGCAGTATGAAATTCACAAGCCGTCCCCAGGCGCATGTATATCCTCATAAGGAGAGATGATGCCGTTAGGTTTTTTGCACTCTTGCAGGGAGGTGTCGACATTCTCTGACATATAGCGGTTGGTATTCCCAAATGGTCACCCACCTGGTACTGAAAATCCTAAACGTTGCCTAACTTCGGGATCTAACGAGAACCGATGTGTCAACCTAATTACACCAATTATAGTTGATGCAAGCGCGTTTATTATTTAATAGATGAATATTTCTACATTTTTAAGACACCAAAGATAAGGAAACATTGAAAACGTTAAAATTTTTTTATTTTTTTATTTATGTTAAGTCGTGTGCAAGCGACTCTATAAGCCACTCCGTCGGTCGGTCGGTCGGTCGGTCGGTCGATCTGTCCGTGACACTCTTGTGCTTGGCCTTTTTGGTTAAGATCAAAGGTCTGTTGTTAGTAGATGCTATTCGTAGCTTTTTAAGCTTTTCTTGGCATTTTGGTCAAGATCGAGGTGTAGTATCTGTTCCGGCAGATACTGCAAGCTATGACTAGCTATGACTAGCAAAGACCAGATGTGGGGGCAACCCCACATGCCTGACCTTTAACCAGCTCCCATTTCCCACCTCTCGGGAGCTGGTCCCCTTTTTCCCTTCCCCCTCCCTTCACTCCTCACATTAAAAATCGGCCTTGTGCCTAATTTGCTCGGTGGGGGAGCAAATAAATACCATCTGTTCCGGCAGATACTGCAAGCAAAGACCATATGTGGGGACAACCCCACATATAAAATCTTGGTCAATGTAGGGGCAACCTTTCATATCAATTGTCACTATTCAGCTCCTCTACTCCCCGGGGAGTTGATCCCCATTTCCCCTTCACTCCTCACATTAAAAATCGGTCTTGTGTCTAATTTACTCGGTGGGGGAGCAAATAAATACCCTTTTCTTGGCCTTTTGGCCAAGATCAAAGTGTAGTATCTGTTCTTACTACATGCTGTACTTATGTTTGGCCAAGATCAAAGGTCTGTTGTTAATAGATGCTGTTCTTGACTTTTTAAGTTTTTATTGGTCTTTTGTAGTATCTGTTCTTACTACATGCTGTACTTATGTTTGTAACTTTGTGATATAAAGTCGGGGATCACTTTTCTGTATTAATTTAATGTAGAATGATCACCCACTTTACAACCAGTCAGTTTCAAAGCCATTCAAGTCATTCTCCAGATCATTCAAGTTGTTTTTGAAGGATTCCAGTTAACTTTTAAGCATTCAAGTCATTCTTAAGGTCATTCAATACATCCTTAAATTCATTAAAGTCATGCTAAGTCATTTACTTTTTATTTATTTAAGTCATTTCAGCCCATTTTTCGGTCATTTTAGTTTATCTTTAAGAATTTCATGTCAATCCTACATTCACGCATTCATTCATTACACAAGAGCACGCGACTAATGGCTATCGGCCTTGTTTTATTTTTTTTTACAAAACGGTAAATAAATTCAAATATTTCAATTGTAACACGATTTTCTTCGCTGAATTGGCCTTTATTTCCTTTACTTGATTATCTGTATACAACGGCGAATTGCAATGTGTTTTCATTTCATTTAATAAACATAACTGCGAAATTGTTGAATGCGTAGATATAGACCAACATAAGATGTCTGAAGATTTGCAAACTGGATAAAAAAAAATGGTGACAAATTTATATTATAAATATAATATATAATTAACCGCAAATGACCCCTGTGTTCAGATTGCAATAGGAAAAGGGTTATACCTAATATTTTTCAAATTATTTTCCAACTTGTCTTCTGGTAAAGATAAGTTACAAATATCTCTAAATATGACAGGAAGTGACACGGACACATAATTGAAAATGTCGACTTTTATATTTGCATTAATGACAAGACTCGTTTCAAAAACGTTTTGTATTGATTAGCTGTGAAGCAAATGCACCAACCGTCCTTCTATGTAGCCCAGTTTAATTTAGTTGGAAAAGCTCACGTTCGATAGAATTAATTACCTAAAATAAGCTTCCATTTCCTGAGAGAATCGTGCAGTGCAGTAGGCATGAATTTTTTTTGGTAGAAATGGAATATTGAAAGCCAGCATATTATCATGCATATATTTTTTCGTTTTCATTTTTATGATTGTCAATTTTGAACTTATCAAGAAAATAAAATAAAGTTGTCTTTGCTGTTTATGGTTGAGATGCTTGATCGCAGACCCCATCTATATTTTTGCAAATCCTTCAACATAAAATTAATACATCTTTAAATTCGACTTGTAAAAAGTGTACGATTTTGATATGGAGCTTTGTTTCAACTGCATCCCGAATAGATAGACCAAAAGATAGACACGATGCATACACGTAACGTATGTAACGTAAGATGCGGCCGCAGCCGATATTGAACCCATTACGGGGGTTTGTAGTGTAATTCAAATTTTGTCCGTAGCTGAATACTTGATGCTTCGTCAGGACTATCAAGGGTATTTTTTTATCGTGGCATCATCACTGGATGGGTTGCCTACCGCTGCTTAAAAGACGCCCATCTACCCTCGAGAGAAGGTAAACCGGGCCAGTTTTCCAACTCTGTATTTTACCACGCGATACATACAGCGCCTCGTCTTCTCAACCATCTGGTACTGGCCAGGCTCAATGTTGCTTAACTTCGGTGATCTGACGAGAACCGGTGTGTCAATTCATTCTTCGGTCTTCGTCATTCACACTGAGGAAGACCGAAGGATCGATCGAAACTTATGTGCTTTTGAAAGAAACATTCTCATTTTTTTTTCAAAAGACGATTTGTATTCCTACATGTTAACACATAGGAAATAAATACAGAAAAGATATAAACATTTATACATTTTTCGTATTGATTTTTTATTCATACATATTTATATATTTTAAAAGGAAGACACATAGATAAAATATGTGTGTGTATGTGTGTGTATGTGTGTGTGTGTGTGTAGTTTTTCGGTCAGTCTCTATTCGGTGTGCTGCAAAATCCTAGAGATGATAAGTAAATCACATAATATTGAAATACTGCATTAATCAACGCATAAATAAGTAAATAAATAAATAAATAAATAAATAATAATAATAATAATAATAATAATAATAATAATAATAATAATAATAATAATAATAAAAACAAAGCTCCCATCGTTAAGGAACCAAGAGCAGAAGAAATTTAAAACAGAAACAGAGAAGGTTAAAAAACTCCACCCACACATCCCAATAAATACAATCAAAGACTTAAATAACCTAATTTACGCAGGCACCAAAATGGTAAGTATGAATTTCTAATCAGAAAAAAACAACCGGGGACAAGCGGACCGACAAAACCTAGATGGGAAATGAGACCTGAAACTCAAATACACAAACATAAAAAAAGCCAAAATAATCAACAGGAAGAAAGCAATCTGGAGAAAACGGAATATTGGAAATGTGACTGGCAGAAAAACAAAACAAGCCAAACAAGAAACATGAAGAACTGGACGAAAAAATAAAAACAAAAGAAGCGAGATTGAGACGATATAGATATAAATCTGAACAATGCAAACAAAACAGAACATTTGAAACTAATGAAAGCCAATTCTACCAAAATGTGAATGGAGGAAAAACAAAAACAGAATAACCAAATCCGACAAAAACAAAACTCTACTGGAGTAAAATATGGGAAGAACAACGATGTCACAATAGAAATGTCGAATGGCTGAAAGACATGAAAGAAGAGTTACAACAAATAGAAGAAGGAACAGTGAATGAAATCAGCAAGGAAACCCTAAAGAAACCCATAGGAAAAATGGCAAACTGGAGAGTACCAGGGCACGACGGGATACATGCATACTGGTTCAAAAATTCACAACCTTACACGAAAGGCTAGCCTAAAACCTGAGTATCTGTATACAGGAGGCAAGCGTGCCAGACTGGATGACAAAAGGTAGAAACACTACTACACAAGGGCATAGAGAAAGGAACCGTTCCTAGCAACTATAGGCCGATCACGTGCTTACCCACTATCTGGAAAATACTGTCAGCACAACTGAGAGAACAAATCTACCACTCCTTGCAGAATCGTGGACTCCTCCCCGAGCAACAGAAGAATGCCAAAAAGGAAAAAAAGGAGCACATGATCTGCTATATATAGATCAAAAGATCCTAAAGGAGGTTAAAAGGAGGAGAAAGTATTTAGCTGTCGCATGGATTGACTACAAAAAAACGTACGACTAGATCCCCCAAGCATGGATAATAGAATGTTTAAAAATGTATAAAATACCAAGCGGGATCACTAACGTAATAGAAAATGCAATGAAAACATGGAGACTGGGATTGACAGCTGATAGGCAACACATAACGGAAATCAATATACAAAGAGGCATCTTCCAAGGAGACTCACTATCACCATTACTGTTCATCATAGCCATGATGCCCCTGAATAGTATTCTGAGAAAGTGCACATCCGGATACAAGTTCTCCAATACAGAGGAGAAAATGAACTACTTGATGTACATGGACGATATAAAAGGTGCTAGAGACACAAATTAACACTACCAGGATCTTAAGCCAAGGTATCCAAATGGAATTTGGAATGGAAACGTGCGCACTACTAGTTATAAGAAAGGGAAAACTGGAAACGACAGAAGGCATGGAACTACCCAACCAAATAGATGAGGGCACTAGGGCAACAAGACGACTATAAATACTTGGGAATTCTGGAAGCGGACACCATCAGAGCAACAGAAATGAAAGAGAGAATTAGGAAGGAATACATCAGGAGAACAAGAATACTCCTGGAAACGAAATTATAGAGCAGAAACATAATAAAAGGTATATATACATTGGCAGTATCACTAGTAAGATACTCTGTACCGTTTATAGGGTGGACAAAAGAACTGAGACAACTCAACCAGAAGACCAGGCAATTCATGACCATGAAGAATACACTACACTCAAAGGACGATATTGACAGACTCTACGTGAAAAGGAAAGACGGCGGGAGAGGACTGATCTTTATAGAAGATTATACGAAGGACAAAAAAAGAACTAAAAGTACATAATGCAAAATACTGAAAGGATAATTATGGCAGCGAGAGATATTGAAAAAAACCCAACAAAATAGAAAACAGAGAGACAAATGACAAAAGGAGAAAAGAGAAATGGGAAGAGAAACAAATGCACGGAAGATTCATAAGAATGATAAAAGATGAGAATAACTAAAACACCTGGACATGGATGCGAAAAGAACATATAAACCGAGAAACTGAATCTTTAATAAGTGTAGCACAAGATAACTCGATAAGAACCAACCATATCAAAGCAAAGATCGATAAAACACAAGAAATCAGCAAATGCAGACTCTATGGACAAGAAGACGAAACGATAAACCACATAGCAAGTGAATGCAGCAAACTGGCCCAAAAAGGAATACAAAAACAGGAATGACCAAGTGGGGAGGGCGGTGCACTGGAAATTGTGCAAACGGCTGTATTTTGAACGTATAGACTAATGGTACAAGCATAGACCCGCAATAGCACTCGAAAACGAGAACCACAAAATCCTATGGGACATGGACATACAGACGAACAACAAGACCGGATATCGTAATAATTAACAAGAAAGAAAATCCTGTCAAATCGTAGACTTTGCAGTCCCAGCTGACCATAGGGTGAGTATGAAAGAAAAGGAGAAACGAAGCAAATACACAACACACAGAGATAGCCAGAGAGTTAAAAGGGATTTGGATGATGAAGAAAATCAAAATAATACCGATAATAGTAGGAGCACTAGGAACAATTCCGAAAAACTTTGAAAAAAGAATGGGAGAAATTGGAATGAGAGGAATGGCTGCAAAAATACAACAAAAACTAACGATAATGAAAACTGCTGAAATATTAAGGAAAACCCTTGAATGCGGAGAATAATACAAGTATACAATATAGTGAAGAAGCCTTACAGGGAATGAAGAACACTGAAGCTGCATATCTACAAGTTCTACACCCCCATCATGCATCCCCTCCCACTGTCTCATCACTGTTCCCCACCAAAAGAAAAATTATACCAAAGAGCCGAGAAGCGTCAAGGGAGGATGGAAAGATCGAAGAGAGAACGCTGATCAGACCCCCGCTGGACAATCGCAAAGAGAACTGGGACCTTGGGGAGGCTTAGTTCCACTCAAATTCCAGTATAGACCAATGGCCATTGCCAGCGAGAAATCAATGGTAAGCGGCTGTTGCGATGACGCAAATTTATTTACAAATGATATCGAAGGAGGTGTATAGAGCTGGATCTCTGAGGAGACTTGTTGTCACTCAGCTTCCAGAGAACACCGCAGGTTTCCAATCAGATATTTTGTTGACTTCTGTGAAAGCTTCACGTAAGACAATAATAATAATAATAATAATAATAATAATAATAATAATAATAATAATAATAACAATAATAATAAAACACAGACAATGTAAAACTGTCCTATAATTGTTTCGATAGATGATAATTAATGCAGATAATAATAAAATACTAAATGGGACCAATCAAAAAGAGAATAATACAATTAATATAAGAAGTGGCCAACATAACAACAAAAATAACACAAAGAACAAAAGTATAATTACTAGATATAGTACTGACCCAAATCCAAATAGAAATAAAAACAATGAATAATAAAGATTGCAACTGTAGAAATAAGGTGCATTGTCCACTAAAAACTAAATGTATAACCAAAAGCAGGCGACAATTGGTTACATAGAAAAAACGAATAGCAAAAAATGTTACGTCGGAATGCCATCCCTAGATTTTAAAAGCGGATATTACGATCACAGAAGTACATGCAAATAAGAATAACACCGAATAAAAACATAAGTAGGTCTTATATGCCACAAAAGAAAATAACCAAACCAAACCAAACCAAATTTGATATTTTCGGAAAGAAATTACATTAAATGTCTTGCTGGCTTGGCAGGCTGAGAACAGACTCAAAGTGTTCTGTTAAAAAAAATGGCGAGCGAGTGGCGTTCATACAGACAAGTCATTTCACGATGGTCACTAATAAATCAAAGCGATTGAGGAACTTTCGCATACAGTCAATTTGAAGATCAATCGGTTCAGTAAGTGTGCATATTTTGATTGGTTGCTAACAAGGCCTTCGATTGAATATGACATAAAAGGTTTCTTCACATGATCGCTAGCTATGGAATAGCTAGGAATGTCCTCTCAATTAATAAATTATTTCTCTTTGATAGGCTAATAAGAGTAAACGTGGATGGGCAGAAATCTGAAATTCATGGTATTAAAGTTGGCGTCCCTCAAAGTTCCATCCTGGGCCTGAATCAAAACGTGGATTCCATGAACAAAGCTTCTTTCTTAGAACTGCACGCCTGCGGAACTCTGTTCCGTCTGCCTGCTTTCAACCTGACTACAACTTGGATGTGTTCAAGTCCAACGTTAACAAATTTCTAATGAGCCGCCCCTTAAGTAAACACTTCATCAAATCTCCACACTAACGTAATATACTTTCAATAACCCTTTTTCCGTGTGGCTTCCGGGCCTTGATAAGTGGTGATCACTGTGTAAAAAAAAAACAAAAAAAAACTCTCTTCTTAATCTTCACCAATGATCTCCCAAATCACATTCTTAGATCATTCCTAGACTTTTTTGCTGACAAAACCAAACTCTATGGCAACACTTCAAAGGCCAGCAATGAACAAGATAATTCTAATTCTCTCACTTCTGATATTGAGAACGTGGTGCAATGGAGAAAAGGTGGCTGTTAAGTTTTGATGCATCGAAAACCAAGATTCTCTCGTTTCATCATAATCGCTCTGACCCCCATCACACCCCAATTGAAATGAATTACTCTCGTCTTAAGGCAAGCTTCTGGATCTGACCTTCACTCCTGATCTGAAATGAAACACATGCATCAAATCTGTTGCCAAGATTGCTGGAGAAAGGGTTGGATCACTTTACCGCTCCTGCAAGTGTCTCAATGCCTCTATCTGCATAAGAGCCAGGTACGCCATAAAATGGAGTACTGTTGCCACATCTGGATAGGAACAGCTCGGCGCGCCTTATCCAGCCTTAATAATACCGGCTTCAAAATCTAGTAGGTGATACCCTTTTCCTTACCCTTCAGCCTCTTTATTATAGGAGAGACGTTGCGAGTCTGTCTCTGCTCTATCGTTATTTTCAATGTCAAGTGCCCGACTGAATTCAATTCTATTACTCCCCCTTGCCAAACTTACACGAAAACACTCGACTAGCTACAACCATTATAAACGATTGTCTCACCTCTCTATCTGCGCCGAAATATAAATGCCGATGCCATGAACAAAGCTTCTTTCCCAGAGCTGTCCGTCTGTGAAACATATAACTAATTAAATTCTACCCAACTTTCATCATTACTGATTACTACACTACCACCTTACAATCATTAACCCTTATCCTCGAGTGGCCTTCGGGCTTTGATAAGTGGTGACTCCTAAGTAAAAAAAAAACAAAACAAACAAAAACAATTAGATATCGTTTATATTTATAGCTAATATTGCTTTATAAACGGGTAACGCCGTGTCACACCGCTAAAGATAAATAAATAAATAAATAAATAAATTAAGAGTTTGAATGCAAAACGCGATAAACACCATTGTAGAAAATTACAAAACTCTTCCTACAAATGTGCCGTATTTTAACACTCATGCACATCTGCAAATCATGTTTTACATAAAATGCTACCGGCGCCATTTATTTCATATGTTTGCGCTTTTATTTTATAAGATCTCAATTGAAAGCAATTGGATTTATCGCGTTTTGCATTCAAACTTTCAAATGTATATAGGGGGGACAATGAGATTTTATACGTGATTCACTTGTTTTTACTTGGGGATTATGGCTTCTCAAGGAGTAGAGACTATTCCATGATAAGGGTTAATAAGTGTTATGTATATGGTGAGACAACCTGATCAGTAATCGTGGAACTTGTGTAGAGCTAGATTATTTAAGAGGACGGCTCTTACATTGGACTTCAAAAGTAATGATAGATCAGAGATAACCTCGCAGTGTCTCTTCTGTGAGAAAGAGGAAGTAGGCAGGCAATTTTTTTCTAAATTCCGAAGACGACATCGTACTCTGTCGAGGCAGAAAAGTATACTCTTAGAAGCTCCTCCCTATATGTGACAACAGTCCTCCATCTAAGGACGTAATTTGACTCTTGTACAAGTAGAGGATGCGTCGGAAGTAAGATACATTCTGGAACGGTAGGATGATCCCAACATTTTTTTCCAGAAATTTGGACAACAGATCTGATGTAGGTGTTCAATTTCAGGTCATGGGCGAAGGTCAGTTCCAAAAGTTTATCAAAACAGTATGCTTCCTCAAGATGAAAACTGTTAATTTCAATTGACTCTGTGGGAATTTGAACGTTTGTGGTAAAAAGATATAAGTTTGGTTTGGGATACATTAAAAGTAACTTTTACTTCGTTGTGTTGCCAAGATTGCTGGAGAAAGGGTTGGATCACTTTACCGCTCCTGCAAGTGTCTCAATGCCTCTATCTGCATAAGAGCCAGGTACGCCATAAAATGGAGTACTTTTGCCACATCTGGATAGGAAAGATATTATTTATTGGTGGCCTTTGAAGTGTTGCCATAGATGGTAATATCGCCTGCATTGATGTCGACGAATGATCGTATGTAGAACATGATTTAGGAGATCGTTCGTGAAGATCAGGAATAGAGTTGGGCCGAGGATAAACCACAGAGGCATGTCATCGTTAACAATGTGAGCTTCGGATTTCTGTCCGTTAACAACTACTTTAATAAACCTATCGAGGTGAAAGAATTTGATAGTTGAGAGGATATTTTTAGCAATTCTGTAGCTGGAAATCTTGTGATATAAGCTTTTATGTTAAGCCCTATCAAATGGCTTATATATGTCAAGAGATATTGTTCTAGAAACGAGTCCTTCCTCAATAGATTCACTGATCCTGTGCGATATTACCGTTAGCACGTCAGCTGTGGAACTCTCAGAACGGAAATCATATTGCTGACATAATGTTTTCATCAACGAAATTTTGTCTAGGCAATGCCAGGTAACGTTGCTTCTCATTAAAAATGAGATCTTAATCAAATAGGAAAGTCTTTCGACCACGAAATCGTTCATATTTTAAAGTCATTTTCAGACGACTAATGTTTAGAAAATTGAAATTATTTTGGCAGTCGATGACGAAAAATCAGTAGGAAGTAAACTTGAGCCGGAAGTAAATGCTTCGTAGTGTGAAAATATTTCCACAGATTATTATTATTATTATTATTATTATTATTATTATTATTATTATTATTATTTATTTATTTATTTCATTTTTTTAATTTTGATCTTTTTTTTGTTGTTTGCTTGTATTTGTAGCTTTGCCGGTTATCAAAATATTGCTTCAGGGTTCTTATGTGTGACACCGCTCGCAGCTATGTCTGAAACTTGTTGTTCAGTAAAATCAGCCAATTAATACTCAAGATGTACATATCTACCGAAGCTGAATTAGACACATAAATGCATACATACAATCACACACACAAAGACACATATATATGCATACACACACACACACGCATATATATATATGCATATGTATATACATGTATATATATAAATACATACACACAAACATATATATATATATATATATATATATATATATATATATATATATATGTATATAAAGAAGGGCGTAAATAGAGAAATTGGAAAAGTTATGAAAATGATTACAGCTAATTTGAGCTGCATTATTTATGTTGGAGAATAATTCAAAATAATTATATGTACTTGATATATAACATTCTTTATATATATATATATATATATGTTTATATATATATGTGTATATATATATTCATATGTATATATATATATATATATATATATATATAAATCCTAATTAATTCACGATTGTAGTTTAGTATTGCCTACACTGTAGATTGAACGTCTAACCTCCATAAGAGCGTAAATTAAACTGAATATTACAGAGTATTTTATACACTACGCCACAAATCCTGAGGCAAATTATAGTAAACCAGTAATAGGAGATTTAATATATATATATATATATATATATATATATATATATATATATATATATATATATATATATATATATATATATATATATATATATATATATATATTTAGTGGTTTTCATTCAAGTTTAGTGGATGGCCTGTTGAAATAGCTTTCTGATCAATCGCAAATCTCCAATATTTTATCACGATAATCATTGTCAATAGAATGATCATATAGCATAAATAATCAAAGTCGACATTTTCGTTACGCTTTATTATTGTTTTTTTTAATGTCAGTTGCATTAAAGAATAATGAGTATGTTTATAAAAAAGACACCATATCTATACCTATCTATCTTTCTGTCTGTCTGTCTGCCTATCTGTTACTCCCCTTCTCTCTCTCTCTCTCCATATATATATATATATATATATATATATATATATATATATATATATATATATATATATATATAATCTTTTTTATTAAATACTAGCAGGGCACCCGGCTCTGACCGGTCGTAAAACACGTGTAAATATTTTATTTTAATTCATACAGAACTGACACATTATGAATATTATGGGTTTTTTTTTCTAAACAGTTCTCTTCTTGTAAGAATTTAAAAGAAATACTCGAGCTGAGATCGAAACCAAAACCAAAAAACAGTGATTCAAGTAGGATAACGATGAGGCCAGTTTGACACGATCTTTAAAATGTATTTTCAAACCTACTTATTCTTAACATAAGAAATCTGTTATGGTGAACTATTCATGCATGGACATGCGTGAAACCGTTGAAAACCATGAAAAAATCCGATGACCTTCTCACGTACCCATTTTTCAATTTTGACTTCTTAGCAGCTATTTTGTCCGGATGAAAACCGATTCAAAACAATTATTCTAATATCTAAAGACACAAGTGTTTCATGCTTTCGCAATCATCAGGAGAGGAAGTAATTATTACTGCTAGTTGGGAGACTCAAATCCAATCACAAAGCCACCTTTGACTTCGTAGACGACCTCGTTTTCTCGAGGCCACCGGCAATTAACATAAATAAAAGGAAATTACCTACGAATGCCATGTTGCTGGAGGTTACTGTGAACACCCACGCACATCTTTTCCTTGTCTCCATTTGTGAATTATTCCACAGATTTCTGCCTTTTGGATTACTTTGGACCATCTTCCAATTACCCGATTCCCTTGGATTTTACTTCTAGAAATGGAAAGTTAACCTACTTTTTTGGATATTGATTTTTTGATTTTAATGTTATTGGATATTTTACGAATTACCAGACAATCCATTCACGTGAAATCACCTTTTTCTTTACCATATTCCCTCTGCTTCACTATTTGTTACCAAGGAATATCTATCACTTAATTGTAGTTTCATCAAATACTTTTGCAAGCAATATCCGATCCCGCATTTTGCTAAATCCTACCCTCGATGAGAAGGAAAGTATTTCTTCGAATTAAGGACTATCCACTTATTTTGTGCTTCCTGTTTAAAATAAAATGTGTTTAACTCGTTTGCAAAGTGTTTTTGACATGTTTTATTAAGTACGTGTACTTATTATAAGCTCTATTTCCTATTTAGTTTTAACGAGCTTTTACATCTGCTTGAGATTACTTTATAAATATTAACTTTTCAATATTTATAATATACTTTAGTTTTGCCATCTTGGATTAATCGACGACTACTCTTAATAAAAACCTTTATTTCTTGTGTATGAAGATGTGAGAATGGTTTACATTTAAAGAATGAATGTTTTTGTGGAAACAGAATTATGGTACTTTAAGAATTGTATTTTTTTTTGTAAGTGAAGGCGTTTTAACGAGTGGAGAATTAATAGACGTTAAGTTTGTTTAATGTTATGCAATCATGTTCGAATATTCAACGAATTGGAATGGCACCAGCCAATCAGAACGCAGCACAAATAATCTATTCAGCTTCATAATTACTGAAGGTATTTGTATAAAGTATATAACACATATTGAAATAACAAAATGAAACAATAACGACCTGAGATGGCTAAAGCATTCAATAAAGAAAAATTCCTGGTGATTGCAGATGAAGCTGAACTAGATATTTTGGTGAGTGAAAGTTACGCCTATTTCCTTTCAGCGTGGCTGATATGTGAGAGTCAGAGTGGTCGGAACTAGAGTAGAAAATTATGAAATCAAATAAAAGTGAATAATTTTTGGAAACATGCATCAGTCATTGCCAGGATTTGTGATCATATTGTACTATATCCATATTATCCTCTAATTTAGAGGGAGAATCGACATTAATTTATATGCATAAATGACATGAGATGTTGATATATTGGGTTCTGTTATGATAATATTTCCTTTGAATAAAATTGCAATTTTCTATAGACTATTATATCCATTCTGGATCTATTGATTTGGTGTAAAAATAAAAACGAGGCATAAAGGGTAGTTTAATCGCGGTGCAGATTCAAAATAGGTAGAAAATTCGGTTTTATAAATGATTGTTATAATCTGGGTGGTATCTTCAGTCCATAAGAAAAGAAAACTTTCTTTTTAGACTAGGATGGGCCGATAACTGATACTATTTCTATTTTTTTCATAATTCTCAAAAGGTGCTCTCTGCTACATTGGAAATCTGTATTGATCGTTTTGAATAATTCGAACAGAGCGAGAAAAATCATCGAAATTTATTAAAGTTAAAAAGTGTTTGTTTTTCTAAACTAGTACAGTCAAACTTCGAGACATGAATATCTCTATACTGAAACAATTCGAATTAAAAAAAAAAAATTCAAGCCGGAAATGCCTTTGTTTCCTTACAGGTGTCGATTCCCAAACAGCACCGACAGCAAATGAAGCATATTGTCTCATGAAACGGTAACAGATATGTTTCTTTTTTTTAATCTAATATTTAAAAAAAAAATTAAATTTTTAAATATCCAATAAAATTTAAAAAAGAATAAATATTACACAATTTAGAGTAAAATGGTCGAAATATATACTGACAATAGTCTTAATTCATAAAAATCTTGATATATACTATTTTTTTTAACAAATTAGGTTTTACACTTCTAAGATTTTGTGATAAGGTATGAATGTATCCTTTAGATTAATCGGACAATGGTTCTCATCTTGAGCGTTATCTGCACAATATTTCGGCCAATGTAACCTTCGACCTTTATCAGGTGTAAAAGTTGCCATGTTTTGGCAGGAAAAAAAGGATAGTTCTGCACTGCCAGGTTTCGAATATTTGCATCTAGTTGGAAGTAAGTTCACACGAATTATAAAGATGATTTTATTATCAAGAAACCCTAGAATATAATTTCTAACTTATTATCATTCCATTTTTAATTAAATTTATCAACCAATTGAAAGTATTTAGAAACATAATATTTACGAAACGAAGTTTGCTGGTTTTAGTAAATCGCGTGCTATCCGTTTTTAACAGATGTATCTGATTTATTTCTTTATTTATTGTGATATAATTGTGACTGATAAGAAATGGAAGTGAGAAAAAGGGAGGATAAAAGGAAGTGAAGGACAAAAATCGAAGTAATTTGTATGTGAAAAAAAACAATCTAAACAAATATATCCTATCAATCATAACATACCAAAAAATAAGTTTTATATAATACATTATAGTAAATAAAAACAATTAGCAAGACCCGTTAATTGGCTCCCGCTCTTAAAAGAATCAAAGTACGGTTGTTGTTGGTGGCCAACGCCCAACCTTGTTATTTTAAGAACGGCTTTTGAAATAGACACACCCAACCTCCTATGTTAAAATGGTTTTCGGAATAGAGAATCCCAACCGTCTCATGTTAAGAACGGTTTTAGGAATAGGACCCCCAACCATTGAAAAGTACTTGTCTCTGCCAAATTTAAATGAGATTTTCATAATCAGCATAGTCGAAAACATAAAAGTTGTAATGTTAAAGAAAATTGTGGAGGTAGAGCTAACGTAAAAATTTACCCACAAAAAATCAAAAACAAAAGTATTCTCTTCTGTAAAGAGCGACACTAATCGGTTAATATGTTTAATTTTTCTTTTTTTCAGTACGATTGTAATTTGTAGAGTGCGACGACACTCGATTAATATTTTTAATTTTTTTTTAGCGACGCCAATCGGCTAATATGTTTAATTTTGTTTTTTCTTTATTCAGCAGAATTGTAGAGAGCGACGACAATCGGTTAATATGTTTAATTAAGTTAGTTTTTGTAGCACGATTTTCTTCTGTAGAGAGTGACGCAATATTGTATAATTTCTTGGAGCGCTCGTTTATTTATTACAGCAGTGGATTCCGAAATATGCGAATAGTCAGGTATCAGCCAATCAGCATAGTCGGAAACATAAAAGTTGTAATGTTAAAGAAAATTGTGGAGGTGGAGCTAATGTAAATTTGATTTGAGAATCGGGAAATGGACAGATTATGGTATATGTATGCATGTAATAACCAGTTAATAGCAACGGAAGCACAATATCATAGGCAAATATAGAATTTGACCCGGTTCACAACTGGCAGCACTAAATATGGAGAGAGAAAAATAGGAACTTCTTCCTCTTTAGATGTGGCGATTGTGATGGTGTTGCTCATCGGATATTATGTAGCATTTTATTATCATGAGTTAATGTGGCAGAAATGATGGCCGCAAGCTATATAAAATAGTGGCTGTCAGGGTAGATGTATTGAATTCAGATATGGCATCTGTTGTTGCAAACCTACAGTACTTTGATCCTGAGGGAAATTTCTGCAATTATATATTGAGACAATATTAATGATGCCTTATAATTTTGTATGTTAATTTATTAAATAACTAAAATGAGCCTACATAAAAGAATAATAAGTAAAGCATGCACGCTCCCCCGTGAGTGCACAGTGAACGAGATATAAAAAAGACTAAGTTCAGTATTTGCTCCCCCAATTTAACCTCAAAAGTCCCCAGGGGATGTCAAATCCTGGTGAAAAGTAACAAACGATGCAGTTTTAGGACTTAACACATAAATTTGAATGCTGCACCATGCACAAAAAAATGACTAAATCCATCATATGTCTCCACCCGATTTAACCCCAAAAGTCCCCAATGCCTTAATATATCTAAATTTAAATTCAGCACCATGCCTCCCATGCTAAATAGACATACACAGAAAATTTTGGACAAATATGGTAAAATAGTCGCAAAAATGAAGTGTGTTTATTATCCCTAAAAGAGCCCCTATGGCAAACCCAATAGTCATCACGAAGAATTGGAAAACAAAATTATATAGAAATCAGTTAGTTAACATTTTTCAGAAAGTTGTATAAAAATTCCAGGCATCATTTTTTTCTAATAAGCACAAAAGTGTCAATTTTAGCAATTTTAAACCGGAGTTTTCCTGAATAATCCGTTCTGTTATTTTTTTTACTCATATCATGTTTAATATTTGTGCAAAATTTTAACAAAATTTCAAGGCGTAGTTATTGAGAAAAGTGGAGGACAGACTGATGGATGAACGAACGAAGGGTGAATTTACAGGTGCATCCTCCTTTTGTTGGGAGACCAATAATGAATTAACTTATTTACATTAGTTTTATTGAGAAAATATGTTTTGGCTTTTGAATAATTCGGTTTTTGTAAAGTTTTTCAGAAAGAATTCTGTTGAACAACCAAGAAAGGTAATATAAGAGGAAGGAGGGGCCACATAAAAATCTTTACAACAAAGTAAAGTCGTTTTTTTTTCTGTCTGTGTTAAAACATAATAGAAATTTTTATTATTATTCTTATTTACTTTAAACAAGGCTTATTGCAACTTTGACCTACACGTGAATATTAACCAATCAAATACTTGAAAATAGCCTCTGTATAAGAATTAACGAATTCATCTCTTTGAGATTATTGTTAATGGGAAAATTAGGTTCGATTTTCGAACAATTCGTTTTCGAACAGTATTTAAGGGCGAACTACCAGGGAGACCCCACGTTGCTCGGGATTCAATGTGGATCAACGAATGTTCCACACTTCCAATATATTTATTGTCATCGAAATCGTCAATCAAATCAATCGATTGTGTGCTTTAGTCAGGAGGCCACCGCGATGCACCGGGAGGCAGCTTCTCATGCCTCCCAACCATGATTTAGTCCACAATACATTGTAGTCTAAATTGCACTGTAGAGAACCTGCTGTTGATTTTATGAAATTATTTTATATAATGACTTGAATTAAAATTTACAGTGCAAAAGTCAAGTACAATGATTCAGTTGTGTTCTAAACAGAAACATAAATTTTTAACGCGCCCCTGTCATATCAAAGAACCTACCGTTGATTTTATATGCCGGGCCTTCTGCTTGTACGGTAATAAAACTTCTAAAATGCACTTGTGATGTTTGGCTGTGTAAAAGTACTAACTTTGGTCAAAATCGGACTGTTCAATTATTAATTTTCTATACTTACCGGAGATATTCTGATACAAAATCTATCTAAGAACATCCCCAGGTACATAAGTTACACGTGTGCGAAATGAAAAAAAAATTGACCCAACCGTTTTAGAGTGAATGGGAAACGAACTTGCACACGCACGCACACATACGCACGCAGGCAAAATCCTTTTATATATAAGTAATGTTCGAAAACTAAGGTTTCACTATATTTACAATGAGTCTGTAGTATAAATTTAAATGGCATCTATATACATACACATCGAGGCGTATCATCTACTTCACTCCACATTTTTTGTCTAGTGCGAGAAATCTTATCTGGGTATGGGGGTAGAGGTTGAAAATCCATGTCAATAATTTGCAAGGAAGCATCAATAAATTCACATGCGGCAGGACTAGATACATAAAAAAAAAATATTTTTCTCATATTTGATCTTTGGATGCTGGGGGCCATTAAGATATTTTCGTCTAATTGGTGTTAATGGTTGGAGTTAGGATGTGGTTATAGCGAGTTGTGTAAGGGGTAGAAGGGTATTCATGCGTGTATCTATTATATAAATGATGATGGGTGTTGTTTAAGGGTTTATCTTTAATTTGTTATTAACTGCTGGGAGTAAGGATGCTAAATTGGTAGGTGGAGATTATGAAGTAAAATACCCTCCACACATACATCTTCCAAAAAATTGTATATCACGCACACACACACACACACACAGATCTATCTAGCTATCTACCTATATATATATATATATATATATATATATATATATATATATATATATATATATATATTAGACATTGAATGGAGTTAGGATGTGGTTATAGTGAGTTGTGTAAGGGGTAGGAGAAGATTGAGTGTGTGCTCTTGGTGGGGAACCTTCGATCTATCTGCTCATGTTTTATCGTGAAAGGTGTATGTGAACGGGTATATATATATATATATATATATATATATATATATATATATATATATATACTAGCAATGAGACCCGGCGTTGCCCGAGATTGAATGAAGATCAGCGAATGTTTCACACTCCCATATTTTTATTGTCGTCAAAATCAGTGAAATCGCACATTTTTTCAATCTAATCGATTGAGTGTGTGCTCTTGGTGGGGACCCTTTGTGGTGCACCGGGAGGAAGCTTCAAATGCCTCCACACAGTGACTTAGTCCAGACTACATTGTAATCTACATTGCAATGTAGACTAGAATGTATTGCGCACTAATTTTCATTAAAGTTTAAAATGTAAAAGTAAACTATCATACTGCAATCGTTCTCTAAACATAAACATTCATTTCGAACGCGCCTCTAACATATCAAAAGAACTACTGTTGATTTAATATTACTGACCTTACTGCTTATGTGGCAATAACACTTCTCAAATGCTCATGTAATGTTCAGCTGTATAAGATGTAAACTCTAGTCAAAATCGCCTGATAACTTGACAACTTTTGCAAATACATTTGCGCTATCGCAACAGTCGCTTTCCATTGATTTTTCGCTGACAGCGACCATTAGTTTTCGCTGAAAATAAGCCTCCCGAACGTCTCAGTCCACTCTGCATTAATCTAGTAGAGGTCTGGTAAGTGCTTTCACTCCTCTGTCTTTCAATCATCCTTGAGCCTTTGACATTTTGGGGGGAGGTGATGGGAGGAAAGGATTATGGACAGGAGAGGTAAGGGAGATGGGAAAAGGGAGATGAAAGTAGGGGGGCGATGAGAAAGGGGAGGGAGATAGGAAAAGGAGGAAGATAGAAAGTTAAGCGAGTAGTCAGTCTACAGCTTTGTAGACTCAGTTTTTTTTTTTTATTTTTGTTTTATTTTTCTTGCATTTTCTATATGCCCGGTTAGTGCTTGTCATTCTTGTAGATTAAGATCCGCATTCGATGGTTTTCTTTAAGATTTCCGCTGTTTTCAGCACTACTGTTTGTTGCATAATCTGAGTCTTCCCCTTGGTTCCGATTTCTCCTAGTCTTGTTTCCAAGTTCTTTAGAACTGTTGCTAATGCTCCTGCAATTATTGGTATTATGTTGATTTTCTTCAAGTTCAATATTCCTTTTAGTTCTCTGACAAGTTCCGTTTCATTTTTATCTCTTTTTGCACTTTTCCCTCTGATCTGCTGGGACAGCAAAATGTATAGTTTGACAGGTTCTTTTTTTCTTCTTGATTATTATGACGTCCGGTCTTCTGGCTTGGATATGTCTATCTGTTTGTATCTCCATGTCCCAAAGTATTTTGTTATTTTCATTTTCCAGTATAGTCTCGGGCTTGTGTTTGAATCATTTGTCTGCGTGTTCAAAATGCAGTTGTCTGCATAACTCCCATGTGGTCGTGTCTCCTTTACTGCATTTGCTTATTATGTAGTTTATCGTTTCCTATTTTTGTCCACAAAATCTACATTTACTGTTTTTCTTGTGTTTTGTCTATGTTAGCTTTGATGTGGTTCGTTCTAATCGTGTTGTCCTGTGCAGCTGTCAGTAGATATTCTGTTTCTCTATTCATGTGTCCTTTCCTTGGCAACGTCCAGGTGTTTACGTACTTCTCTTCTTTTGTTATTCTTACGAATCCTCCATGTAGTGCTTTCTCTCCCCACTTTTCTTTTCTTGTCCTTTTGTTTTTGGTTTCGTCATATCTTACATTGTTCTTCATGATGGTGTCTCTGCCTGCAGTGATCAGTTTTTCTGTGTTCTGTCTCATTATTATTATTATTATTATAATTATTATTATTATTATTATTATTATTATTATTATTATTATTATTATTTGTGCTTGTAAACTGCTGAATAATTTTAATTACGAACTAAACATTTATATAAGCAATATAGCCTGAATAATCTCTGTTTACTTGTAACTGGCTTCCCGAAACATTCCGATGAATGTTTAGCGAGATATGTAAAACAAATATATATATATATATATATATATATATATATATATATATATATATATAAAAGTGAACGTGTGTGTGTGTGCCTATCTGTGTGTGTGTGTGTGTGTGTGTGTGTGTGTACATTTCCTTACGCAATAACTCTGTCTACAGACTCGAAATTTGATATACATGGTACTGAGATTTGGGAAAATCTTTGTAACCCGTTTTCTGCCAGAAGTTTGGATGTTAAGGGATTAAAGTTCAACGATTTGACCTTTGCGAACTCTACCACACTCCTCCGACAATTTTGGGTCTAATCTTTTAAAAGTTT
Source organism: Euprymna scolopes (assembly GCF_053919585.1). Lineage (NCBI taxonomy): Eukaryota > Metazoa > Mollusca > Cephalopoda > Sepiida > Sepiolidae > Euprymna > Euprymna scolopes. The sequence continues at coordinate 61,828,492 of NC_136498.1, read as the reverse complement.
AGATATAGGTTTTTCGGACAATGATCTAACGTAATAAATTGACTTGAGCCCAAAACAATAAATTTTAAGGGGTCATAATAGGGGTCAAAGTTAAAAAAATTGACCTCTGCGATCTCTACCAAATTACTCAGATAATTTCTGCTCTAGAAATTTGGAATTTTACAAGGATATTCAGAGATAGGGCAAGTTTTTTCATCGGCTTTGGTCGAAAAATTTTAGTTACCAATATATAAATATATGTATGTATGTATGTATGTATGTTTGCATGTCTGCCTAAAACTTTCGACAGAGGCGACGGATTTTACCAAGATCAGTATCGTTTTGAAGTTCGACCTTTCTATACGACAAATATCGAAAAATTGGCTAAAAACATTAATATCTCTTCCCTCAACTAGGAATTTTTCTACAGGGAGGAGTCGCTTTTTTCGCCGATATTTTTTAAAGATATCCTCTTCTTTCTATTGTGTAGCCTTAATGTAAACATAAATCACTTCAGTTTTGGCGGTGGTCGTCAGTTCCCCCCCCCCCCCGTGCTTTACCTCCTTCGCGGTACGGATTCAAGCCTGCCTTCCTACTACCACTTTTTTTTTGCTCAACATACACATCCAAACACCAAACACGGAGGTAACGCCGGGCTGAAATGCTAGTATATATATATATATATATATATATATATATATATATATATATATATATTTTAGTCATCGACATACAGACACGTTTCGTTGTTTCACAACTCATCAGTGCCGCTAGACTAACACCTCTCCCAAGCCGAGGATCGAACCTAGAACCGTCGTGATGACAGTCGGCAGTTCTACCCCCTGACTACGGAATCGGTGGCCGAAATTTAACTGTCCGAATGTCTATTTAAATAAACATCCGTCCGCCACTCGTAGAGGGCTCAAACGTTTGTTTGTAAACAAACCGCGAGCTTCGCATTTTTTTCAGCTAAATTAAGTAGCGAGTAAGATAATTTACGATAGTGCTCTACCCAAGAAGGGGGCTTTATAAAATATATTTTAGTCATCGACATACAGACACGTTTCGTTGTTTCACAACTCATCAGTGCCGCAAGACTAACACCTCTCCCAAGCCGAGGATCGAACCTAGAACCGTCGTGATGACAGTCGGTAGTTCTACCCTCTGACTACGGAATCGGTGGCCGAAATTTAACTGTCCGAATGTCTATTTAAATAAACATCCGTCCGCCACTCGTAGAGGGCTCAAACGTTTGTTTGTAAACAAACCGCGAGCTTCGCATTTTTTCAGCTAAATTAAGTAGCGAGTAAGATAATTTACGATAGTGCTCTACCCAAGAGGGGGGCTTTATAAAATATATTTTAGTCATCGACATACAGACACGTTTCGTTGTTTCACAACTCATCAGTGCCGCTAGACTAACACCTCTCCCAAGCCGAGGATCGAACCTAGAACCGTCGTGATGACAGTCGGCAGTTCTACCCCCTGACTACGGAATCGGTGGCCGAAATTAAACTGTCCGAATGTCTATTTAAATAAACATCCGTCCGCCACTCGTAGAGGGCTCAAACGTTTGTTTGTAAACAAACCGCGAGCTTCGCATTTATATATATATTCATATTTATTTGCCGGGTTAATGTTGGAACGTTCTGTTCGAGTATAAAAAGAAATTTTATATAGTCGCGAACGTTTGCGACTTCCATGAACCGTTTTCGGGCGAGTGATGAATTAAAACATTTTGTTTAGTGAATTTATTGGGAAAGTTTTCAATTCATTACGCAACATAAATTATGATGATCATTTTGTGTGGCACCACGTGTATGCATATTTTTTGTGGGGTGTAGATCAGTATATGGAATTCTCGACAGTTTCATTTCTGTTGAGTTCGTGTGATGTAAGCATTCCAAATATCGTTTTGTAAAAATGCACATGCACTTTCGACGTTTTGACCCCTATTCAATTTTTTTTTGTTTTTTATGAGTAGGAAAAACAATTTCCTGAAATATGCTGCAGTTGTTTTTCTGGGAATTTAACTTCCAGTCGAAGTTGTTCCTGTTTATTAATGTCAAACATGGAAGAACAAGGGGCATAAATTCCTCCATTTTTTCCTGCTACGTTTTCTTTCTTTCGTTTTTTTTTTTTTTTTTTTTTGGTTTTTCGATTTCACATGGTTGTAACGCTTCCCATAGAAAAATAGATTGCTCATTTCTTAGCAAGGAAAAAGAACAAAGTAATCTTGTTCTCACTTAGCTGCGTGTTCTTGATTAAACAATAAAATATGAAGAAAATCGGCAGACATCTTGTTTTTTTTTTGTTTTTTTTTTTTTGTTCGGAATGACCTGAAATCTTTTTCATCCACCTTAAGAACAGAAACATTTTTTCAATCGTATTTTCCGACGTTGGAGAGTTTCTTTTTGCAAGTTTGGTTAAAAATCTTTTAAGTTCTCACTGTATCTGTCGCAATAAACCATTTCTCTAAGCACAACACCTTAGTCTTTTTCGAAAATCAAACATCGACAGTTGTAGTAATGGTTATTTTGTTTCCGACATAAGTCATGTTATGTCCGACGTTGACCTTATTTTCATGTTCTTTCTTTGAAGATTGTAATGCTGGGTATGGGGCAGTCAAACCAGCTACCAACATTCCCCTGCTTTTTACTGATACCAACCGAGAGCTCTTTTTTAGCATCCTCCTTGTTCTCTAAAGTGCAATTGTCAGATCTCTCTTGCACTTGGTTCACCAGGAATATTAGTAAGGTAGGACTTCAGGTTCTTCTTCATAAGCCCTGTAGCACCTATGATAACTGGTATGATTGATATCTCCCTAAGATTCCAATTCATACATACAATATCATACATGAGACCTTGATATTTGGTCTGTTTCTCCCTTTCAGCTCTGTTCAGACCTCCATCATAAGGGACACTCATTTTAATCAAAATTGTCACTCTCTCTGCTGGATTATGTTGTGCTCGAATAAGTCTAATTTCCTCATCGTCAGTGTTGTGACTTTGAAGGGTCGATGATAAATAAAGACAACACGACGTATATTAACAAGAGTGTGCCCTTATAGCCTTTGCTGTGATTTCTTCAATACATAGTATCCGGAAGAGTCCATCAATTCACGAAATAGGATAGATTTTTGTCACACGATGACAAACTATGAGATCGTTATCAATCCTGTCAAATCTGAATTTAAAAAATCGGAAGTCATTATCCTGGGCCAATAACTGTATTAACTGAAGATACAAGTAATATCAAAATTATCCATACCAAATAATATTGAGGAAACAGAGACAGTTTTTCAATTGATGGAGTTTTATCGTACATTTCTACCTAATTGTACGCAGGCTGGAAAATGGTTCACAGATATTTTAACTAATGTCAGAGCAGATTTTACATTGATTAAATCTAAATTGCAATGGACAGTTGAATTTGCGCGTTATTCGCGTGTTGTTCCAGGTAAGAAATTTTGCATATTTTTTCAGGAGTTTAAGGGGAGGAAATTCATATTTCTACCGGATAATCTTATGGCAAGTGCTCGACTGAACTCCAATCTATGGTCCGCCCTTGCCAAACTTTCACAAAAACACTCGGCTAGCTATAACCACTACACACGACTTTCCTTATTCTCGATCTGTGCCTAAATCTAAATGCAAATTCTATGAACAAAGCTTCCTTCCCAGAACTGTTTGCCTGCGGAGCACTGTTCCGCTGACCTGCTTGCCAGTTGAATACGATATAGTTGCCTTCAAATCCAATGTAAACAAATTTTTGATGAGCTGCCCTCATAAATAATCAGATTTGACCCAATTTACACTTGCGGAGGATGGATCAGGTTAGCCATCTTCGTAGTGGACCGGATCGCCTTTTAATGTAGTTGGCATCTCATCCTCTGTTGGTAAGTAGATTAAAGAGAAATTACATGGTCTCCTTGCCATGGAATGAAGACACGAAATATGCCGGTTATTATAAACACCATCAAATAAATTTATTTACAGCAGATACCAAATAAATCATAGTAAGATTTCAGTGAGAGATTATAAGTAATGTTACTGTCGTTTATAGTCTTTGATGAGACGTTGACGGCGAGGTCAGAGGTGGACTGGCGTTCGCCAGACCTGAGCGTTTATCGTCACATCTGCACTATTTGATGTCCAACGAAGAATGAGAATGAATGATACAAAGCGGAAGTGAAGGTGGCTGTATCTCCCTCTGGTGGCACGGCACCGTGTTTCCAGAGTTAAAGGGCGATAATCGTTTTACCTTAAGGTCATCCGTTTATGTCTGTGATTTTGATTGTGCGGGGAACTCGATTCCCGCACACCAATAACGATTGCTACACTACCACCTTACATTCATTAAACTTATCCTCGAATGGCCATCAATTCTTGATAAGTGGTACCTCCTAAGCAAAAAAAAAAGAAAATTGTATTTTCTTTCTTTTGTGTTATTTTTTTTTTTTTACACAGTGATCACCACTTATCAAGGCCCGGAAGCCACTCAGGGATAAGGGTTATTGCAAGTACATTACGTTAGTGTGGAGATTTGATGGAGTGTTTACTTAAGGGGCGGTTCATTAGGAATTTGTTAACATTAGACTTGAAGACATCCAAGTTGTAGTCCGGAGGGAAGCAGGCAGACTGAACAGAGTTCCACAGGCGTGCAGTTCTAAGTTTTAGGTTATTAGGGCGGAGTATCTTTGTGAAGTGGATTCATCTTAGTGAGGATAGAGCAGGAAGGGCGTGGCGAGAAGACCGTTATTATTTTAAGTGTGTATTATTACTTTGTGGCTTGAAAGTCCACTATTTAGGCAGCAAGTCCTTAGACAAACAGATCTAACTAAATACGGCGGCGTTTTCTCTTTGGTTAAATGTTTCTAGTAATGTTCTTGACATGACGAGCAATTTTTTTTACATGGTAGTCACCACTTATCAAGGCCCGGAAGCCACTCGGGGATGAGTGTTATTGCGTGTACAATAATCAATGGGATAGTATTGTAGTAATTGTTAGTATTGGAGATTTGATAAAGTGTTATACTTAAGGGGGCGGTTCATCAAGAATTTGTTTATGTTGGACTTGAAGACATCCAAGTTATAGTCAGGTGAGAAACAGGCAAACGGAAGAGAATTCCACGGACGTGCACTTATTTTTTCTTTTATTATCTCAGCTAAGCAGTTGTTTATTGCAACACAGAGTGATATTATCCTAGCCATTTCTCGAGCACTTTCTATCATGTAATCATCACCAGGAGTAATATTTCAAAATAGGCTTTGTTTATTTAATTTTATAATCTTTTCTAAATTGTCTGGCAGAGGAAGAAGATTAAGTAATTGGTATGGTTGAATCCATCATTTATTTATTGTGGCAATTATATGTTAGTTTTATTTAGTTGTTATTTATTTAGGTTTTGATAATGCGTGTATTTAAAAAAAAACAACTTTTGTAATCCATTCTTTTATATTGCATTACTTCAATTAATTATTATTGATACCGACAAAATTATGGCAGATATAGAGGGAAAATAACACAGGAAAATTACAAAGGAATAAGAGCAAACAGTAAATAATTATAGACGTTGTAAAAAGAATTTGTGCAAATTATACAGATATTCAAATGCATATACGCCTTTCGATCGTACTATATATAAATATATATACTGTATTTCAAAATATTCGTTAAAAATAAAAAGCCGCATACAAACATAGAAACTGATGGGGATTATACTATTGGATCACCTTATAATATTATAGTGAAACATTATATATATATATATATATATATATATATATATATATATATATACATATATATTTTTTGTAGAAATATATTTTCTTATAATATATATCAATCCTTATTTAAGAAGTTCAATATAGAGAACAAATGATAAAAAGTTACATTCCAAAATTCATGATGTTGACCATCTTATAATTTATTCCTTTAATTCAGTTGACTTATACAATTCGTGACAGTATCTGTTTCGTAGCGCAAAACCAATCCCTTAATTATTATATCAATCAGTTAATCAATTATGCTCTTAACTCATCAGAAGCAAGCAGTCCATCAAAAGGAATTGAAATGTGATTTGACATGATTTAAATCCGAAAATTGGAAGAGAAGGTACAAATACCTTTTTATTTTTCCATTACGCCATATTGAATTGTTTTCTTTTTTGTTTTTCAAAAAAATTTCAATATGACGTAATGGAAAAATAAAAAGGTATTTACAGCTTCTCTTCCAATTGTTGGATTTAAATCATGTCAAATCACACTTTAATTCCTTTTGACGGATTGATTGTTGCTATTTCTTTTGATGAGTTAAAAGCATAGTAGATTCACTGATTGATATAATAATTAAGTGATTGATTTTGCGCTACGAAACAGCTACTGTCAAGAATTTTATAATTCAACTGAATTAAAGGAATAAATTATAAGATGGTCAACATCATGAATTTATTCTCTCTCTCTCTCTCTCTCTCTCTCTCTCTATATATATATATATATATATATATATATATATATATATATATATATATAAACGGCTATATGTCTGTCTGTTTGTCTGTCTCCATATTTTAAAACACTATCACTTGCAACACTAAAAGTCGCAGAGATGCGATAGGGGCCGCAAATGAGTGGATTTTTTATGGCCGTTCTTTTATGGGTGTTTAGTCGGTAAAAATTGGTTTAAGGGGTACAAAAATGGGTCAAAATTGAAAAAAAATCGTTAAACATTTTGTACACTAATCTTAGTTTAGTTTAAATTTTTAAATTTTAATCAGTTTATATGCGTGTCACGTTGGTAGAGTGGTAACGTCACCAGCTTTGAATGCTACAGTTTCGGTTTCGATGGCACCTAATTACGTTTTATGTTTTTACTTTTAAAATTACGACTCTTATAATGATATTTTCGAAATTTTAACTAATTAAAATATCATATTTAAGCGTATTTTACACCAGGACAAAGTCGGACACCCCCTCACTAGTATATATATATATATATACATATATATATATATATATATATATATATATATATATATATATATATATATATATATATATATATATATATATATAGTAAAGACTTAACAAAGCCCACTTCTTCCCAAAACATATGGTTGTCTAATTTCTATAAACATTTCATTATTTTTCCTTTTTCTCTGATTATCCTACTTTGAAATATGAAAAGTATAAGAATAATAAAAAATTTAGACACATTGCTTCAAGCTTAAAACATAGCCCTGCCCCATTTTTAATACACACATTAACACGAACCTGGCATAGGGAAAACGCAAACCTGAAGAGGGAAAAGAAAGACACCTTAGTAGAAGATAGTGCCCTAATATTGCTGTATTAAAGGAGCTTAGATGGAAAAGACAACGAAATACAAAGGTCTTATGCACGATATGAAAGGAAATTAGCATTTAGGACGATCTCCACCATTCCAGTAATTAGTGGTATGATTAAGATCCAGTTCATAATAGTTTATAATTATTTACTGTTTATAGTTCATAATATTTTACTGTTTACAGTTTATAATTATTTACGTTTTATAGTTAAAAATTATTTAAAGTTTATAGTCTATAATAATGACCTGTTTACAGTTTATGATAATTTACTGTTAATAGTTCGTAATAATTTACTGTGTATATCTTAAAAAAATTTACTGTTTATAGTTTATAATAATTTACTGTTTATAGTTTATAATAATTTACTCTTTATAGTTTATATTCATTTACTGTTTATAATTTATAATAATTTACTCTTTATAGTTAATAATAATTTACTGTGTATAGTTTATAATAATTTACTTTTTATAGTATATAACAATGTACTTTTTATAGTTTATAATAATTTACTATTCATAGTTTATAATAATTTACTGTTTATAGCCTATAATAATTTACTGTCAATAATTTATAATAATTTACTGTTTATAGATTACAATAATTTAGTGTTTATAGTTTATATAAATTTAGTGTTTATAATTTATAATAATTTACTCTTTATAGTTTATAATAATTTACTGTGTATAGTTTATAATAATTTACTCTTTATAGTTTACCATAATTAAGTGTTTATAGTTTATAATAATTAACTTTTTATAGTTTATAATAATTTACTGTTTATAGTTTACAATAATTTAGTGTTTATAGTTTATATAAATTTAGTGTTTATAATTTATAATAATTTACTGTTTATAGTTTATAATAATTTACTTTTTACAGTTTATAATAATTTACATTTTATAGTTTACAATAATTTATTATTTATAGTTTATAATAATTTACTATTTATAGTTTATAATAATTTACTATTTATAGTTTATAATAATTTACTGTTTATAGTTTATAATAATTTACTGTTTATAGTTTGTAATAATTTACTGTTTATAGTTTATTAAAATTTACTGTTTATATATTATAATAATTTACTGTTTATAGTTTATAATAATTTACTATTTATAGTTGATAATAATTTACTATTTATAGTTTATAATAATTTACTGTTTATAGGTTAAGATAATTTACTGTTTATAGTTTATAATAATTTACTGTTTATAGTTTATAATAATTTATTATTCATAATTTATAATAATTTACTGTTTACAGTTTATAATAATTTACTATTTATAGTTTAAATTAATTTACTGTTTATAGTTTATAATATTTCTGTTTACAGTTTATAATAATTTACTGTTTATAGTTTATAAAAATTTACTGTTTATAGTTTATAATAATTTAATATTTTATAGTTTATAATAATTTACTGTTTACAGTTTATAATAATTTACTATTTATAGTTTATAATAATTTACTGCTTAAAGTTTGTAATAATTTACTGTTTATAGGTTAAAATAATTTACTGTTTATAGTTTATAATAATTTACTATTTATAGTTCATAATAATTTACTATTTACAGTTTACAATAATTAGCTGTTCATAGTTTATAATAATTTACTATTTATAGTTTATAATAATTTACTATTTAAAGTTTATAATACTTTTCTATTTATAGCCTATAATAATTTACTGTCAATAATTTATAATAATTTACTGTTTATAGTTTACAATAATTTAGTGTTTATAGTTTATATTAATTTAGTGTTTATAATTTATAATAAGATACTCTTTATAGTTTATAATAATTTACTGTGTATAGTTTATAATAACTTACCTTTTATAGTTTACAATAATTTAGTGTTTATAAATTATAATAATTTAAATTTTTTTAGTTTATAATGAGTTACTGTTTATAGTTTTTAATAATTTACTATTTATAGTTTATAATAATTTACTTTTTATAGTTTATAATAATTTACTGTTTACAGTTTATAATAATCTACTGTTTACAGTTTATAATAATTCACTATTTATAGTTTATACGTATTTACTATTTATAGTTTTTAATAATTTACAATTTATAGTTTATAATAATGTACTGCTAATAGTTTATAATAATTTACTATTTATAGTTTATAACAATTTACTATTCATAGTTTATAATAATTTACTGTTTATAGGTTATAATAATTTACTATTCATAGTTTATAATAATTTACTTTTTATAGGTTAACATAATTTACTGTTTATAGTTTATAATAATTTACTGTTTATAGTTTATAATAATTTACTGTTTTTAGTGTATAATAATTTACTGTTTATAGTTTATAATAATTTACTGTTTATATATTATAATAATTTACTGTTTATAGTTTATAATAATTTACTATTTATAGTTTATAATAATTTACTATTTATAGTTTATAATAATTTACTGATTATAGGTTAAAAAAATTTACTGTTTATAGTTTATAATAATTTACTGTTTATAGTTTATAATAATTTACTGTTTATAGTTTATAATAATTTACTGTTTATAGTTTATAATAATTTATTATTTATAGTTTATAATAATTTACTGTGTATAGTTTATAATAATTTACTCTTTATAGTTTATATTAATTTACTCTTTATAATTTATAATAATTTACTCTTTATATTTCATAATAATTTACTGTTTATAGTTTATAATAATTTACTTTTTATAGTTTATAATACTTTACTTGTTATAGTTTATAACAATGTACTTTTTCTAGTTTATAATAATTTAGTGTTTATAGTTTATAATCATTTACTATTCATAGTTTACAATAATTTACTGTTTATAGCGTATAATAATTTACTGTCAATAATTTATAATAATTTACTGTTTATAGTTTACAATAATTTACTGTTTATAGTCTATATTAATTTAGTGTTTAAAATTCATAAGAATTTACTCTTTATAGTTTATAATAATTTACTGTGTATAGTTTATAATAACTTACTTTTTATAGTTTACAATCATTTAGTGTTTATAGTTAATAATAATTTACTTTTTATAGTTTATAATGAGTTACTGTTTATAGTTTATAATAATTTACTTTTTATAGTTTATAATAATTTACTTTTTATAGTTTATAATACTTTACTGTTTATAGTTTAACATGATTTACTATTTAAATTATTTAATAATTTGCTTTTTATAGTTTATAATAATTTACTGCTTATAGTTTATGATAATTTACTATTTATAGTTTATAATAATTTACTATTTATAGTTTATAATAATTTACTGTGTATAGTTTATAATAATTTACTATTTAAGTTTATAATAATTTACTTTTTATAGGTTCAAATAATTTACTGTTGATAGTTTATAATAATTTACTGTTCATAGTTTATAATAATTTACTGTTCATAGTTTATAATCATTTACTGTTTATAGTTTATAATAATTTACTGTTTATAGATTATAATAATTTACTGTTTATAGTTAATAATAATTTCCTATTTATCATTTATAATAATTTACTATTTATAGTTTATAATAATTTACTGTTTAAAGGTTAAAATAATTTACTGTTTATAGTTTATAATAATTTACTGTTTATAGTTTATAATTATTTACTGTTTATAGTTTATAATAATTTACTGTTTATAGTTTATAATATTTTATTATTTATAGTTTATAATAATTTACAGTTTACAGTTTCTAATAATTTACTATTTATAGTTTATAATTATTTACTGTTTATAGTTTATAATATTTTACTGTTTACATTTTATAATAATTTACTGTTTATAGTTTATAATAATTTATAGTTTATAGTTTATAATAATTTACTATTTTAAAGTTTATAACAATTTACTGGTTACAGTTTATAATAATTTACTATTTATAGTTTATAATACTTTACTGCTTATAGTTTGTAATAATTTACTGTTTATAGGTTAAAATAATTTACTGTTTTGAGTTTATAATAATTTACTATTTATAGTTCATAATAATTTACTATTTACAGTTTATAATAATTTACTGTTCATAGGTTATAATAATTTACTATTTATATTTAATAATAATTTACTATTTATAGTTTATAATAATTTACTGTTTATAGTTTATAATAATTTACTTTTTATAGTTTAAAGTAATTTACTGTTTATAGTTTATAATAATTTACTATTAATAGTTTATAATAATTTACTATTTATAGTTTATAATAATTTAATATTTATAGTTTATAATAATTTACTGTTTATAGATTAAAATAATTTACTGTTTATAGTTTACAATAATTTACTGTTTATTGTTTATAATAATTTACTGTTTATAGTTTATAATAATTTACTGTTTATAGTTTATAATAATTTATTATTTATAATGTATAATAATTTACTGTTGAGAGTTTATAATAATTTACTTTTTATAGTTAATAATAATTTACTATTTATAGTTTATAATATTTCTGTTTACAGTTTATAATAATTTACTGTTTTAGTTTATAATAATATACTGTTACTAGTTTATAACAATTTACTATTTTATAGTTTATAATAATTTACTGTTTTCAGTTTATAATAATTTACTATTTATAGTTTATAATAATTTACTGCTTATAGTTTGTAATAATTTACTGTTTATAGGTTAAAATAATTTACTGTTTATAGATTATAATAATTTACTATTTATAGGTCATAATAATTTACTATTTACACTTTATAATAATATACTGTTACTAGTTTATAAAAATTTACCTTTTATAGTTTATAATAATTTACTATTTATAGTTTATAATAATTTACTGTTTATAGCCTATAATGATTTACTGTCAATAATTTATAATAATTTACTGTTTTTAGTTTACAATAATTTAGTGTTTATCGTTTATATTAATTTAGTGTTTATAATTTATAATAATTTACTCTTTATAGTTTATAATGAGTTACTGTTCATAGTTTATAATAATTTACTTTTTATAGTTCATAATAATTTACTTTTTATAGTTTATAATAATTTACTGTTTATAGTTTATAATAATCTACTGTTTACAGTTTATAATAATTAACTATTTATAGTTTATAATAATTTACTATTTATAGTTTATAATAATTTACTATGTTGTTTATAATAATTTACTGCTTATAGTTTATAATAATTTACTATTTATAGTTTATAATAATTTACTATTCATTGTTTTTAATAATAAACTGTTTATAAGTTATAATAATTTACTATGTATAGTTATAATAATGTTTATAGTGTATAATAATTTACTGTTTATAGTTTATAATAATTTACTGTTTATAGTTTACAATAATTTGCTGTTTATAGGTTATAATAATTTACTGTTTATAGTTTATAATAATTTACTGTTTATAGTTTATAATAATTTACTATTTATAGTTTATAATAATTTACTATTTATAGTTTATAATTATTTACTTTTTCTAGGTTAAAATAATTTACTGTTTATAGTTTATAATAATTTACTGTTTATAGTTTATAATAATTTTATCTGTTTATAGTTTATAATACTTATCTGGTTATAGTTTATAATAATTTATTATTTATAGTTTATAATAATTTACTGTTTACAGTTTATGATAATTTACTTTTAATAGTTCGTAATTATTTACTGTCTATAGGTTAAAACAATTCACTGTTTTTAGTTTATAATAATTTACTGTTTCTAGTTTATAATAATTTACTCTTTATAGTTTATAATGATTTACTGTTTGTAATGTATAATAATTTACTCTTTATAGTTAATATAAATTTACTGTTTACAATTTATAATAATTTACTCATTATAGTTTATAATAATTTACTGTGTATAGTTTATAATAATTTACTTTTTATAGTTTATAATAATTTACTTTTTATAGTTTACAACAATGCACTTTTTATAATTTATAATAATTTACTATTTATAGTGTATAATAATTTACTATTCATAGTTTATAATAATTTACTGTTTATAGCCTATAATAATTTACTGTCAATAATTTATAATAATTTACTGTTTATTGTTTACAATTTTTTAGTGTTTATAGTTTTTATTAATTTAGTGTTTATAATTTATAATAATTTACTCTTTATAGTTTATAATAGTTTACTGTTTATAGTTTATAATAACTTATGTTTTTATAGTTTACAATAATTTAGTGTTTATAGTTTACTTTTTATAGTTTATAATTCTTTACTGTAGTTTATAATAATTTACTGGTTTCAGTTTATAATAATTAACTATTTATAGTTTATAATAATTTACTGCTTATAGTTTGTAATAATTTACTTTTTAGAGGTTAACATAATTTACTGTTTATAGTTTATAATAATTTACTATTTATAGTTCACAATAATTTACTATTTACAGTTTATAATAATTTACTGTTTATAGTTTATAATAATTTACTATTTATAGTGTATAATAATTTACTATTTGTAGTTTATAATTATTTACTGTTTATAGTTTATAATAATTTACTGTTTATAGGTTATAATAATTTACTGTTTATAGTGTATAATAATTTACTATTTATAGTTTATAATAATTTACTGTTTATAGGTTAAAATAATTTACTGTTTATAGTTTATAATAATTTACTGTTTATAGTTTATAATAATTTACTGTTTACAGATTATAATAATTTACTGTTTATAGTTTATAATAATTTACTATTAATAGTTTATAATAATTTACTATTTATAGTTTATAATAATTAACTGTTTATAGGTTAAAATAATTTACTGTTTATAGGTTAAAATAATTTACTGTTTATAGTTTATAATAATTTACTGTTTATAGTTTATAATAATTTACTGTTTATAGTTTATAATAATTTATTATTTATAGTTTATAATAATTTACTGTTTATAGTTTATAATATTTTACTGTTTACAGTTTATAATAATGTACTGTGTATAGTTTATAACAATTTACTTTTTATAGTTTATAATGATTTACTTTTTATAGTTTATAATAATTTACTGTTTATAGTTTATAATAATTTATTTTTATAGTTTATAATAATTTACTGTTTGTAGTTTATAATGATTTACTGTTTATAGTTTATAATAATTTACTTTTTATAGTTTATAATGATTTACTGTTTATAGTTTATAATAATTTACTTTTTATAGTTTATAATGATTTACTGTTTATAGTTTATAATAATTTACTTTTTATAGTTTATAATGAGTTACTGTTTATAGTTTATAATAATTTACTTTTTATGGTTTATAATAATTTACTTTTTATAGTTTATAATAATTTACTGTTCATAGTTTATAATAATCTACTGTGTACAGTTAATAATGATTTACTGTTTATAGTTTATAATAATTTACTATTTAAATTTTTTAATAATTTACTTTTTATAGTTTATAATAATTTACTGCTTATATTTTATGATAATTTACTATTTATAATTTATAATAATTTACTATTTATAGTTTATAATTATTTACTGTGTATAGTTTATAATAATTTACTATTTCTAATTTATAATAATTTACTTTTTATAGGTTCAAATAATTAACTGTTTATAGTTTATAATAATTTACTGTTCATAGTTTATAATAATGTACTGTTCATAATTTATAATAATTTACTGTATATAGTTTTTAATAATTAACTCTTTATAGATTATACTAATTTCCTATTTATAGTTTATAATAATTTACTATTTATAGTTTATAATAATTTACTGTTTAAAGGTTAAAATAATTTACTGTTTATAGTTTATAATAATTGACTGGTTATAGTTTATAATTATTTACTGTTTATAGTTTATAATAATTTACTGTTTATAGTTTATAATATTTTATTATTTATAGTTTATAATAATTTACAGTTTACAGTTTCTAATAATTTACTATTTATAGTTTATAATAATTTACTGTTTATAGTTTATAATATTTTACTGTTTACAGTTTATAATAATTTACTGTTTATAGTTTATAATAATTTATAGTTTATAGTGTATAATAATTTACTATTTCATAGTTTATAATAATTTACTGGTTACAGTTTATAATAATTTACTATTTATAGTTTATAATAATTTACTGCTTATAGTTTGTAGTAATTTACTGTTTATAGTTTGTAATAATTTACTGTTTAGAGTTTATAATAATTTACTATTTATAGTTCATAATAATTTACTATTTACAGTTTATAATAATTTACTGTTTATAGTTTATAATAATTTACTATTTATAGTTTACAATAATTTACTATTTATAGTTTATAATAATTTACTGTTTATAGTTTATAATAATTTACTGTTTATAGTTTATAATAATTTACTGTTTATAGTTTATAATAATTTACTATTTATATTTTATAATAATTGACTATTAATAGTTTATAATAATTTGATAGTTATAGTTTATAATAATTTACTGTTTATAGATTAAAATAATTTACTGCTTATAGTTTATAATAATTTACTGTTTATTGTTTATAATAATTTACTGTTTATAGTTTTTAATAATTTACTGTTTATAGTTTATAATAATTTATTATTTCTAATTTATAATAATTTACTGTTGAGAGTTTATAATAATTTCTTATTTATAGTTAATAATAATTTACTATATATAGTTTATAATATTTCTGTTTACAGTTTATAATAATTTACTGTTTTAGTTTATAATAATTCACTGTTTATAGTTTATAACAATTTACTATTTTATATTTTATAATAATTTACTGTTTACAGTTTATAATAATTTACTATTTATAGTTTATAATAATTTACTGCTTATAGTTTGTAATAATTTACTGTTTATAGGTTAAAATAATTAACTGTTTATAGATTATAATAATTTATAATTTATAGTTCATAATAATTTACTATTGACAGTTTTTAATAATTTACTCTTCATAGTTTATAAAAATTTACTATTTATTGTGTATAATAATTTACTATTTATAGTTTATTATAATTTACTGTTTATAGCCTATAATAATTTACTGTCAAAAATTTATAATAATTTACTGTTTTTAGTTTACAATAATTTAGTGTGTATAGTTTATATTAATTTAGTGTTTATAATTTATAATAATTTACTCTTTATAGTTTATAATGAGTTACTGTTTATAGTTTATAATAATTTACTGTTTATAGTTTATAAGAATCTACTGTTTACAGTTTATAATAATTCACTATTTATAGTTTATAATAATTTACTATTTATAGTTTATAATAATTTACTATTTTGTTTATAATAATTTACTGCTTATAGTTTATAATAATTTACTATTTTTAGTTTATAATAATTCACTATTCATTGTTTATAATAATAAACTGTTTATAAGTTATAATAATTTACTATTTATAGTTTATAATCATTTACTTTTTATAGGTTTAAATAATTTTCTGTTTATAGTGTATAATAATTTACTGTTTATAGTTTATAATAATTTACTGTTTATAGTTTATTATAATTTACTGTTAATAGGTTATAATAATTTACTGTTTATAGTGTATAATAATTTACTGTGTATATTTTATAATAATTTACTAATTATAGTTTATAATAATTTACTATTTATAGTTTATAACAATTTACTTTTTCTAGGTTAAAATAATTTACTGTTTATAGTTTATAATAATTTACTGTTTATAGTTTATAATAATTTACTGTTTATAGTTTATAATACTTATCTGTTCATAGTTCATAATACTTATCTGTTTATAGTGTATAATAATTTATTATTTATAGTTTATAATAATTTACTGTTTACAGTTTATAATAATTTACTATTTATAGTTTATAATAATTTACTGTTTATAGTTCAAAATATTTTTTTGTTTGCAGTTTATAATTATTTACTGTTTATAATCTATAATAATGTACTGTTTACAGTTTATGATAATTTACTTGTAATAGTTCGTAATAATTTACTGTGTATAGGTTACAATAATTTACTGTTTTTAGTTTATAATAATTTACTGTTTATAGTTTATAATAATTTACTCTTTATAGTTTATAATGATTTACTGTTTATAATGTATAATAATTTACTCTTTATAGTTTATAATGATTTACTGTTTATAATTTATAATAATTTACTCTGTATAGTGTATAATAATTTACTGTGTATAGTTTATAATAATTTACTTTTTATAGTTTATAATAATTTACTTTTTATAGTTTACAACAATGTACTTTTTATAATTTATAATAATTTACTATTTATAGTTTATAATAATTTACTATGCATAGTTTATAATAATGTACTGTTTATAGCCTATAATAATTTACTGTCAATAATTTATAATAATTTACTGTTTTTAGTTTACACTAATTTAGTGTTCATAGTTTATATTAATTTAGTGTTTATAATTTATAATGATTTACTTTTTATAGTTTGTAATAATTTACTCTGTATAGTTTATAATAACTTACTTTTTATAGTTTACAATAATTTAGTGTTTATAGTTTATAATAATTTACTTTTTGTAGTTTATAATTTGTTACTGTTCATAGTTTATTATAATTTACTATTTATAGTTTGTAATACTTTACTTTTTATAGTTTATAATAATTTACTGTTTAAAGTTTATAATAATCTACTGTTTACAGTTTATAATAATTTACTGTTTATAGTTTATAATAATTTACTATTTATAGTTTATAATATTTTACTATTTATAGTTTATAATAATTTACTGCTTATAGTTTATGATAATTTACTATGAATAGTTTATAATAATTTACTATTTATAGTTTATAAAAATTTACTGTTTATAATTTATAATAATTTACTGTTTATAGTTTATAATAATTTACTTTTTATAGGTTCAAATAATTTACTGTTTATACTTTCTAATAATTTACTGTTTATAGTTTATAATAATTTACTCTTCATAATTTATAATAATTTACTGTTTATAGTTTATAATAATTTACTGTTTATAGATTATAATAATTTACTGTTTATAGTTTATAATAATTTACTATTTATAGTTTATAATAATTTACTATTTATAGTTTATAATAATTAACTCTTTATAGGTTAAAATAATTTACTGTTTATAGTTTATAATAATTTACTGTTTATAGTTTATAATAATTTACTGTTTATAGTTTATAATAATTTATTATTTATAGTTTATAATAAATAACTCTTTATAGTTTATAATATTTTACTGTTTACAGTTTATAATAATTTACTGTTTATAGTTTATAATAATTTACTGGTTATAGTTTATAATAATTTACTATTTTATAGTTTCTAATAATTTACTGTTTATAGATTATAATAATTTACTATTTATAGTTTATAATAATTTACTGCTTATAGTTTGTAATAATTTACTTTTTATAGGTTAACATAATATACTGTTTATAGTTTATAATAATTTACTATTTATAGTTCATAATAATTTACTATTTACAGTTTATAATAATTTACTGTTTATAGTTTATAATAATTTACTATGTATAATTTATAATAATTTACTATTTGTAGTTTATAATTGTGTACTGTTTATAGTTTATAATAATTTACTGTTTATAGGTTATAATAATTTACTGTTTATAGTTTATAATAATTTACTTATTATAGTTTATAATAATTTACTTTTATAGGTTAAAATTATTTACTGTGTATAGTGTATAATAATTTACTGTTTATAGTTTATAATAATTTACTGTTTATAGATTATAATAATTTACTGTTTATAGTTTATAATAATTTACTATTTTTAGTTTATAATAATTTACTATTAATAGTTTATAATAATTAACTGTTTATAGGTTAAAATAATTTATTGTTTATATATTATAATAAATTACTGTGTATAGTTTATAATAATTTACTATTTATAGTTTATAATAATTTACTGTTTATAGTTTATAATAATTTGTTATTTATAGTTTATAATAATTTACTGTTTATAGTCTATCATATTTTACTGTTTACAGTTTATAATAATGTACTGTTTATAGTTTATAATATTTTACTGTTTATAGTTTATAATAATTTACTTTTTTATAGTTTATAATAATTTACTGGTTACAGTTTATAATAATTTACTATTTATAGTTTATAATAATTTACTGCTTATAGTGTTTAATAATTTACTTTTTATAAGTTAAAATAATTTACTCTTTATAGTTTATAATAATTTACTATTTATGGTTCATAATAATTTACTATTTACAGTTTATAATAATTTACTGTTTATAGTTTATAATAATTTACTATTTATAGTTTATAATAATTTACTATTTGTAGTTTATAATTATATACTGTTTATAGTTTATAATAATTTATTTTTTATAGTTTATAATAATTTACTCTTTATAGATTATAATAATTTACTGTTTATAGTGTATAATAATTTACTGTTTATAGTTTATAATAATTTACTATTTATAGTTTATAATAATTGACTTTTTATAGTTTATAATGGTTTACTGTTTATAGTTTATAATTATTTACTATTTATAGTTTATAATAATTTACTCTTTATAGTTTATAATAATTTACCGTTTATAGTTTGAATAGACTACAATAAGTTACTCTTTGCTGTTATCTTTTTGTTAAGTATGAAAGCAACCGGACCCGTGAAAAAGAATTTCAACACTGATTTTGCGAATATACCTAGCGAACTAAGTGCAGGTGTGATATAAACAATTGTATTTATAAGAACGCTTAAAACCTTTAAAATATATCCCGGTTGGAATGTATGGAATAGCAGATGAATTTCTGGCATGCGGTAAAATTCTCCATACCTAGCCATAACAAAATAAGAAAAAAATTAAACATTGTTAAACATGTATTTTATTAGCACGTTATTGGTTTAATGCAAATGTCACTGAGTGTTGAATACATTTTGCCGAGTTCAAATCAATTCCGACTCATTATGCATACTAATATTGAAACCAGAAACTCTAAAATACACTTTCTGTCCAGTTACGGATTAAATAGCAACTTTTCTTCAAATGATCGTATGCAATTAATTGTTATCGAATTAAAATCTTAAAAAAGTTGTTTCTTTCTGTTAAAGCAAAGCACTGATGATTGCTACAGAAGAAGAAGAAGAAGAAGAAGAAGAAGAAGAAGAAGAAGAAGAAGAAGAAAAAAGAAAGAACACCAAAGACAAAAGAAAGAATCAAGAAAACTTGTGAAGGTCACTTTGAGTTCGATTTGTTTTAAAAATATGAACTTTTTCCGGTCATATTTCATTGGCGCCAGAGATCATATTTTTAGTTATTCTGGGAAGGCCTTTTTTCTTTCTTTTTTTGAGTTTGTTTTGGTGAATATTTCTTTGAAGTTTGGTACTTTTATAAGCTCCATTTGGTTCTGGACTTTTGCCAGAACCTAATTTCCATTTTATTTTCATTTTTTTTTTATTTCTGTATTTTTTTTTATTGATGAAAAATATTTCTATTTCTTTTACAGATCCAATCAATTATTGGAAAAGTAGAGTTAAGGCGTATAATGTTATTATTTCCTGTCTTCTTTTTTAATTGGAAATAGTTTGTGGTTTTTGCTTTCTACCATGTTTTACTTGGTAGTTGGCGAGGAAATGTCAACCGTAAGTTTGGGAAAAACAGTTTAATTCTTGTGATCGTTATAATAATCTCTGTAATGAAAACAAATCTGATGAAATCTTGTGTCTGTGTGTGATTACTTTTTCCATCAACGTAATGTTGATGATTATACCTTGCAATTTCATCGATATTCAGTACTTGAAATCCTTGACACGAAACAAAGTTGGAAATTAAAAAACAACAACATTTAAACACTTTCAAAAGAGTAAAACTATACAAATCGATAGAAAAATAAATTTTCTTACGTTTGGTAAAAAAAGTTATTTGTTGTAGATACTCACTCCCCATACAATTACTTGTGCTGTTTATTTTTATGAGTTTAGGTTAAAAAAAACAGTGCATTAAATAAGCATTTCTGTAAAAATTTCATGCAGATTCCCGAGATTGACAGAAAAATTCCTGAGTTCGACAAAAAGATTCCCGAGTTCAACAAGATAGACTTAAATGTTGACGAGAACAGTAAACTGAACTGAAATCATTAAACGTTGAAGTATTTTGTCAAGTTGAAAAGAATTTTTATCTACATTTACAAATAATTTTAATTCCCTATTTACCGAAAATAAGATGGTATATTTTTAAGCGACTTTATACAAACATTCTGATAAGGGGATATGAAGTAACGTCAAATTAAAACTAGAACGTTTTTATTTTTTATTTTATTTTTCTGACTCAGAAATTGTTTGTGGCTTTTGTTTTCTTCTTTTTTGTTTTTTATTTATTTGTTTTTTGTTCTATTTGTTATTTTTTGTTTTTTTATTTCTGTTTATTTTTGTTTATTTATTTTTATTTCTATTTTTTGTTATTTTTTTATTTTTTGTCATTTTTTACTTTTGTTTTCTTCTTGTTTTTTGTTATTTTTAGTTGTGTTTTTTTCTATTTTGTTATTTTGAATTTTTGTTTTCTTCTTGTTTTTTGTTATTTTTTATTGTGTTTTGCTATTTTTAATTTTTGTTTTTTTCTTTATTGTTATTTTTATTTATTTTTTATTTTTGCTTTTGTTTATCTTATTTTATTTTTTTGTTTTTATTTTACTTTAGTCTTTATTTTGTTTTCTTTTTTTTTCTTATTTCCATTATTTTTGTCTTTTTTGTTTTTTGGTATTTTTTATTTTTGTTTTCTTCTTTCTTTGTTTTTTTTTCTTTTTTTCATTCCAAACATGTCACATTGACACTAAGACATAAGGCTTGCTGTGAATTAGAGAAAAATTGTTTAGGATATCCTAAGTAGGTAGTTGTCCAACAAGATACTTGTTTGCATTACATTTAATTTTCTCCAAGGGAAACAGATTGCAGGAATTGAATTCCAAAGATAATCTCTCACTAAGATAATTCAGCATGCATCACTAGATCGCAATAATAGCAAAGCCACATAAATTGAATTTTGAATGCGTCTCTGCTGAGCTTATTCAACAATTTGGAACCTGAATTCATTGTTCTAAGGGATGTGATAAAATAATATTATAAATTATTTTAAAAAAAATGTTTATTTTTCAATTTCTTTATTTAATGTAACAAATGTTTTATAAAGTTAATAACAAAAACACTAACATTCACCGATATTGTAATTTTTCTTTAAAAAAATCAATTGTAAAAAACGGTAGATTCTTTCAACTATTTTAGTAAAATAAAATTGCGCCCATTTAGAACAATGAATAAATAGTTGAGTGTTTTTCCCCATTTCTTACATTGATATTAAATGTCGACATTTTCTATTAAAAAATTATTAAAACGAATTTCTTAATATATTCTGTCATGGATATGCGAAAGACTTAAGTAATTTACATATTCCTTTGAAAACAAATTTAATTAATTAATTATTCTTTGTTATAGTTTCTCATTGGATGGTTAGATTCTTTTAACTATTACGGTCAGCTGTATTTATGTATATTTTCTATATCCTGCATAATTGTGTAGCATATAGGATGATAAAGTTCACGTATATATATATATATATATATATATATATATATATATGTGTGTGTGTGTGTGTGTGTGTGTGTGTGTGTGTATGTGTGTGTGTGTGTGTGTGTGTGTGTGTATTAGTGATGGGATGATTCCAATATTTTTCCAGATTCCGCACTATATCCCAATTCCGATACAATTACAGATTCCGATTCTTTATAAATCTCTAAATATTTAACTATAAAAGTTTTTATTTAGTCCGGATTTCCGTAAAAAACATATATTTAATTTGCCTATATTTTCTCAAACGTAAAAACATAATTAGGAGGGGTGATCGAGAGATTTTAGAGATTTTAGTCTTACTGGAAGTTTAAATCAATACATATTTATCATTTTATTATTAATACAAACAGTGGAAGATGTTTATTAAACCACAATCAAATGAAAAAATAATTTAAGGAATCGGTTTTGGCATCGGAAAATAGGCTCAATTTTTTCCGATTCTGGTACCGATTCCGATACCGATTCCGATAATCCAAAAAGCTCCGATTTTTCCGATTCCTGATTCCGACTCCAATTAATCCTCAAAACACTAATATATATATATATATATATATATATATATATATATATATATATATATATATATATATATATATATATATATAAGTGAGAATGTGTGTGAGGACAATTCTCAACCTATGTACTCAACAAATTTTAGATCTACAACTTTAAAATTTAGTATATAGCCTATTCAGACATGTAAAAAAAGATTAACCGGTTTTTATGCAGACAAAAGTTCTGCTAAGGGGTCGGAATTGAAAAGTTGGTACGTGAGGGTCGTCGGATTTTTATCTGTTTGTCAATTGTTTCAGGAATGCGCATGTGTGACTGGTTTACATAAGAGATTGCTTAGGTAACAAATAAGTTGCTCTTAAAATACTTTTAAATTCATGTCAAGCTGGCCTAATGGTTATCGTACTTGACTCACTGCTTTTTAGGCTTTGCTTTCAATCTCAGCTCGAGTATTTTGTTTTTACTTACAAGAAGTGAACTGTTTAGAAAAAAAAAACATAATATTCGCATGTACATCTCAGTTTCTGTATGAACTAAAATATAATATTATGCGTTTTTTACACCGGGTAACGTCGTGTAGCCTGCTAGTATATCTATATTAGTGAGAATGTGTGTGTGTGTGAGTGTGTGTGTGCTCGCGTGTTAGGACTATGTACTAAACGAATTTTTGATCTACAGACTTGAAATTTTGTATATAGGGTATTCAGACAGGTGAAAATTTTTTAATTGATTTTCATCTGAAATAATTTTTTGTTAGGGTGTCAAAATTGAAAAATTAGTACTTGGGGAGGGTCATCGGATTTCTATTTGTTTGTTAACTGTTTCATGAATGCACGAATCGTGCACATGACAGCTTCCTTATGTGAAGAATAAGTAGGTTCGAAAACACTTTTTAAAGATCGTATCAAGCTGACCTACTTGACTCACTGTTTTTCGGCTTTGCTTTTGATCTTAACTCGAATAATTTTTTGTCTTACAAGAAGTGAACTGTTTCGAAAAAAACATAATACTAGCAAGCATATGTCTCAGTCTCTTTCTTTTTTATTTATTTTTTTAAAAAGAAATTTAATGTTGCAATTTATACCGGGCAATGCCGGGCGCATCTGCTAGTATACATATGTAAGTGATCTTGACCTGTGTGTGAGGAAAGTCTCTACCAAACTCCTCTCTGAATGTTAGTCACCAGACTTGAAACTTTATATATAGGACCTATGGAACATTTTCGATTTTATTCTTAACCTGTAAAAAAAAAAAAAAAATTAAAACTGCTCAGTAGTCAAAATTGCAAAAAAAAAATAAAATAAAACTGCTAAGTAGTCAAAATTGCAAAAAAAAAATTAAAACTGCTAAGTAGTCAAAATTGCAAAAAAAAACAAATTAAAACTGCTAAGTAGTCAAAATTGCAAAATTGCAAAAAAAGGGGGGGGGAACACTTGACCTTGGTGGGAGTAAGTCGAATAAAGTTGTTACTCAGGCTGTACAAAATTAAACATTCGCAGCTTAAAGTCACTTAATTTTTAACTTTCCGTATCCATCTATCTGTAGCTCGGAATGTAGCAATGCTGGTGCGGTAAATGTTTTGGTTTCGATTCTAACGGAAGACACCCAAATCATATTTTTATTTTTAATAATTTTTGAAATTATTACCATATATTGGCTAATAGTCAACAAAGAATTGGCTCTGTAATAATAAGTACGGAATCTGTATGAGTTAAAATTTCATATTTGTGCGTATTTTATGTCCGGACAACGCCGGGCAGCTTGTTATTGCTGAATAAAGTTGTCAAATATAATTTTATAGGTAAGGTAACTAATTTATATTCCTAGAATGTATTGCTTATAGAAGGAAATTCCATTTGTTTAGTAATGTTTGGAATAAAGTTTCAAATTCCACTAACAGTGAGACCCGGTGTTATCCGGGATTGAATGAGAATCAACAAATGTTTCATCCTCCTATATTTTATTGTCATCGAAACCAGTAAAATCGACCGTTTATTTTTTCAAATCGATGTATTGCCTGCTCTAGTAAGGGACCATCTCCCCGAAGTTTACCTGAAGGAAGCCACAATACATTGTAGTCTTCATTGCACAGTAAAGAATCTCCTGCTGATTTTATATAATCATCTGTAAATAATAGCCTCACTTAAAGTTTAAAATTCAAAGTATGGTATCGTGGTTCAGTTGTGCTCTAAACAGAACATTCATTTCGCACACGCCTCTATCTTATAAAAGAACCAACTGCTGATGTTATAGGCTGTGCCTTTCTGTTTTTGTGGTGATGAAACTTCCCAAATGCATTTGTGATGTTAGGCTGTATAAAACTGTTAACTTTGGTCAAAATTGGACTGTTCTTTCTTTCATTGGATTTATTTGATTATCGAATTTCGATACTTATCAGACGCATTTCCATGCAAAACCTACTTAAGAACACTCCCAGATACATCAAGTACTATCGTGTGAATTAAAATGAAAATTATTCCTTTTCATTGGTATTCTTCTTCATTCTCAACATGATTGAATTTCAGCCATCGTCTACTAACGTTTGTTTGAAGAGAAAAGTAAAAAAGGAGAAACAATGTTTTGATTTTATTTAAGAATCTGATTGTATAATATCTCATATAGAAATTCAGTGCTAGCCATATGAAGGAGATGATTGAATTCTGAGAAATTTCATTAAAAATAATTTTAAAAAAATCATTATGACTGTGCAATTCCTACGCCTACATACTGAGAAAATAAATTAAAAAAAAAAAACTGATATAATGTGGTATGATCCACCTAATTAACATGCGTGAAGTGTCAACCATATAAATATGGTTTGTACCGTAAAGACGAGAGGGACCCAACAAGAGATCCAACGAGAGACTCAGAGAGACCAAGAGATCGAGAGTCAAGGACTACCCATCCAACACCTTCTTCAGGGACGGTCTCCCCATTACAATACCAATGGAGTCTATGTAAATATTGTATATACTTTTTGCTCTCAATATATCTGTTCTTTGTTACTTTTGTGTTTATTTCCATGTGTTCAGTCGAGTTTTAACATATAGTGATGTGAGAGGAGAGAGAGACAGAGAGAGAGAGAGAGGGGGGATAGTACGAAACTTAGTTGAAGTCAGTGTGGCTCACGATACTGGCTTAAACTGAGCTGAGAGCGAGAAAAATCAAATACAAAAATTTTATTTACGACCTGAAAAGAAATTGGAACATTAAGGAAATTTTAATAATTCCAGTTATAAATACTACGATATGATGTGACAGGCCAATTGATTAGATCTCGTCTCTGGATCCCTCGTTATACCAAAGTACGGTCAGAAGTGAAAAAATGGTTCACTAACCAGGATCCTATGCTAAGATATCACGGATCACCACCCATGGCTAGTTTTGGGATAGGAATTACCCCTCTGCACCGGTCTGCAATCGACAAATTTGCGACCCTGTCTACAGAAGGCCCACGTGGTTGATATAATAATAAAACGAGAAAACCATCAAATATTAAGGACCTGCTGTGCGGTGGGTATTTTAGATCGTACACAAGAGATGGTTGGTGAAGCGTAAACTAACCGATTCGCTTGTAGAATGCCTGATAGTTATTTTAGGGTCGCTAATGAAAACTCATCTAACAGGCAGACATTTTTTCTTGAGAGAAAATCTAGAAAGACAAAAAAAAAAAGAATTAAAATACATTATGTTGTGGATTTTCAATTTTATCCCAATATAATGTCCAGCTTTAATAACATTTAGAAAAAAAAATACATCATATTCTTTTTTGTAAAACGAATAATTCCCTCCACTCCCCTTAAAAATTGAAAAAAGTGTCAAATTAAAGTGATTTCTGATTAAGTCATGCTTCATACATTTCAGGAAAACCAAATTTGAGACAAGGTTGTTTTTTTTTGCAATAGTTTTTCTCTTCTGAAAAAAAAAACCCAAAAAAAAGAAAAACAAAATTGAGTCAAAAATTCCCTTCGCCAGATACAATGGCTGATACTGTGAGCGAAACAGGAAATCAATTTTGCGCATGGAACCTTAGGCTGGGCTAGGATTAAATCAAGCAGAAAATTGTGTAGCTTATGACTGGGAGCACCAAGCCACTCCTAAGCTACCATTATTAGCAAGAATTGCATAAATTCTCAATAGAAAAAGCATTAAACGACATAGTTATAAAGAAATGTCATGTTAAAGATTATTAAAGAAAGGGCGAGATTGAATTCCAGCTCATATATATATATATATATATATATATATATATATATATATATATATATATATATGGTTTGGTTTTGGTTGTTTTTGTTTTACAGCATATCAACCCTTTTCCAGGTCATTTAATGCCGAATCCAGTGATTTTGAAGAACAATTTTTTTAATAGAATATATTTGTTTTTTGCAAGTCAGTTTCTATTTAACCCATAGTTGGGACCCTAACAAGTACTACCACTCCGGGTCAGAGTGGACCTGGGAGAAATGTCAATTAAGGGGTGGTTCCACACTCCCCAAAGCCCGCATCGGATATAGTTTAAGGTCATATACAGGACCCTCATTATAAATTGTACCGCACATGTGTATTTTTGTATTTGTAATAATATAGATACATACTAGCGGGACCAGCGGCAATTCCACAGGGGACTCATTCATATGTAATATATTGATGCTGGCATTCTGTAGATGTTCAGTGAAAATGGAGACGCTCTGATAATATTGTAGCTTTTTTGTTAAAACTGCAAAAGTATTTATCCAAGCTAACACGAAGTTCGGCATAGCCTAGTCGCAAAATACGCTTAAATATGAGATCTTAATTCTTGCAGTTTCGTATATATTATTGTAACATTAATGTTTTATCGATTTTTATATATTATAACGTTGCGATTTCAAAATATATATATATATTTATATATATATATATATCCATATAACTTGGGTGCATTAGCTTTAATCCAAACCAAAATAAAAACTTATGATATATATATATATATATATATATATATATATATATATGTCAATCACCGTTTGTATTTTTCAAATTTCCAAGCTTAATTAAAGTTTTATGATGTTTTTTTTAATTCAATTGTAAGGTTAAAGTACAAAATAGATACAAAACACCCTCCTCTCCCCATGTTAAGAATGGCTTTTTAAATAATAACGTTATTATTTCAGCACGGATCACTCTCTACATGAGTACCTAATATTTTTTTCAGCCATTCTTACTATAGCGAGGGGATGGTGTTTTGTAACTATTCTGTGCTTTTTTAACTAACAATTTATTATTAAAAAAAGATATTGTGAAATTAAAATAAATAAAAAGATATTGTGAAAGCTGAATTTAACTTGAAAAAAAAACAAAAAAAACAATGTGAACGGCGCGTTCAACATTGTAGCCGGACCTTATTTGGCAGTAAGGTCACATGAGTCGATTAATGTGTGCTAATGCACTTACTGATCCGAGCTATTTTTTAAATCGTATTTCCAAGCTTAATTAAAGATTTATGTTTTTTTGGTATTTTTTTTTAGATTAGGTCCACCTCCACAATTTTCTTTTAAATGACGACTTTTAAAGGTTTCCGACTTGAATACAGAAATCGTATTGAAATTTTGCAGAAATAAGTAGTTATCGAGATATAGATAGTTGTTTTATGCATTGTATTCTTTGGCGGCCATCTTTGTTACGCGCGTAGATTTGTTTATGACGCGCGCAAACGTGTAAAAAAGACGGCTGCCAGAGATTACAATGCATTATACAAATTTTTAATATCTCGATAACTACTTATTTCTGCAAAATTTCAATGCGATTTCCGTATTCAGCATAGTCGAAAACCTATAAAAGTCGTCATTAAAAAGAAAATTGTGGATGTGAACCTAATCTAAAAATTTACCTTTTTTTCATTCAATTGTAAGGTTAAAGTACAGAATAGGTACAAAACACCCTCTTCTCCCAATGTTAAGAATGGCTTTTTAAATAATAACGTTATTATTTCAGCACGGATCAATAAGTGCACGAATACCCAATTTCTTTAAAAGCATTCATATTTTCTTATATAAAAACAACTTCTGTAAAAAAAAAAGAAGAAAAACGTGTACTTTCAATCTTTGTTAAAAAAGGTTTTCTTGAAAAAAAAAACAAACAAAAAAATACGGTAAAAAAAGCAAAGAACAAAACGTTAATCGGTATGCATGCAGAGAGTGATCCGTGCTGAAATAATAACGTTATTATTTAAAAAGCCATTCTTAACATGGGGAGGGGAGGGGGTTTCTACCTAACTGTATTTTAACCTTACAATTGAATAACAAACATATCATAAAACTTTAATTAAACCTGGAAATGCGATTTAAAAAATAGCGCAGATTACTCTCTGCATTATCAACGAAATTACAGAATAGTTAGAAAACATCCTCCCTCCCCATGTTAAGAATGGCTTTCTAAATAATGTTAATGATCCAGTACTGTTCCTTGTCTGCTTAAGTTTAACTTTTGTTCATTAAATTGTTAGGTGAAAGTCCAAAATGGTTACAAAATACACCTATCCCCATGTTAATAATGGCTTTCTAAATAATAATGTCATTAGTTCAGCGGGGAAGCTTCTCTGCATAAGTACCATGTTTTGTTTTTAAATTGTTAGGTGAAAGGACAGAATTGTAACAAAATACCATCCCCATGTTAAGAATGTTTTTCTAAATTACATTATTTCAGCACGGTATTTTCTATGCATACGTACTATCTATTTTTGTTTATTAAATTCTTAGGTGAAAGTATAGAATAGATGCAAAAATCCCTCCCCATGTTAAGAATAGCTTTCTAAATAACGGTATTATTTCAGCACGGTACCTTCTCTGCATAAGTACTATCTTTTGTTTATTAAATTGTTAGGTGAAAATATAAAATAGTTACAGAACACTCTCCCTTTCCATGTTAAGAATGGCTTTCTTAATAGCGTTATTTTAGCACAGTACCTTCTCTGCATAAGTACCATCTTTTGTTTATTAAATTGTTAGGTGAAAGTATAGAATAGTAACAAAACATCCTCCCTATGTTAAGAATGGCTTTCTAAATAACGTTATTATTCTATTATTATATTATTATGGTACTTTCTCTGCATAAGTACCATGTTTTGTTTATTAAATTGTTAGGTGAAAGTACAGTACTCATGCAGAGAGTGATCCGTGTTGAAATAATAACGTTATTATTTAAAAAGCCATTCTTAACATGGGGAGGGGAGCGTGTTTTGTACATAATCTGTATTTTTACCTTACAATTGAATAAAGAAACATATAATAAAACTTTAATTAAACCTGGAAATACGATTTAAAAATAGCGCGGACCACTCTTTGCATTAGCACCAAATATGATTTAAGCAAGTTACCAATCCGTAAAACAAAACTGTACTTTTACCAACCAATCTTATATCGAAAAACAAAAAACAAAAAACAAAATAAAAACTCAAAAAGCAAGCGACAAACTTTTTTTTGCCTTATATAATAAAGAAAAAATGTTTAAATTAAAAAATTTGGGAGATAAACAAGTGAATTATGTTTTTTTTTTGTTTTTCTTTTTACTTATCGAGTGAAGAGAAAATGAAATCTACTTCGTTTCGTCAATTCGTGGCTGTGAAATAAATCGAACCGGAAGTTCAGTTTTATCAACAAACCAGGTTCGCACTAACGGTTACGAAAACATATTTATTTTATTTAATATTTTAATAATTCGCGAGGTAAATTTATTTTAATAACATAAACACATCCCTCGACTCTAAAGATGGGTTGTCTGAAAATTTCAAATGAATTGGTAACGTAGAAATATGGTTTTATTCACTTATAACGAACCAAAAATTACATTTTTATGTATATAGATATATAACTGCTTCATTTACTTACATAAAATTCATATACAAAAGCATAGATTTATGCGTAAACTTTAAGTATTTACTTCAAAAGTGCTCAATACGTAGGTAGAGCTAGTTAGTAATTTATAAAATATATATGGCGATTAAGCTACACTGAATATTCGGCGTTTCATCCACTATAGGATTCGTCAGGCTTATGCGCGAATTCTGTGGTTGTTTCTCGTTTTTATATATGTTGAGGATTTTAGTTAGCCAATCAGCTTTCTAGTATCCACCGCGCCCCTTCCTATCAGCCAATGGGCATGCATTTTATCGAACAAAGGATATGTTTTAGAACTAGGTTAGTGGTGTAATCAGACGATTTTCCTCTTTTTATATATATATATATAAATACATATGTGTACACGCATACATGCACACATACATACATATATATATACATATACGTGTGATCGTTTATGTATATTCATGTTTATTTAATTGATTTAGTTGTTTGTTATCTATTGTTTTTCTTAGTTTTAAAGCTATTTTGTATCGCTATCCTAGAGTAAGTTTTATTTTGTGAACACAGTTGTTTGCTATTTCTCGTCTACTGTTTAATAGATTTTGGGGTTCTTTAAAGTACAGGATAGCAAATTTTTCATGGAGGCATAATTTACATGGGTCGTCTAAATGTCTGCATGTGGTAGCTTGTCTTATTATTTTCCATTTGACTACCGGCGAATGTCCGCTTTCTTTGAGTTCCCAGTATTTATTCGCTAGTGTTGTTTTTATACGGTGTTTTTTTTTTAGTTTTGAATGTACTTTTGTGGGCATAGTATCGGGTTTTGAAATCTAAGGAAGTCCTGCCTACGTAATATTTCTTGTTATTCGGGTTTTCTTTCGCAAATATTGTTGCTTGATAAACTACGCTTTTTGTTAGACATTTATTTTGAACTGGGCAAAGTGTGCCGTGTCTACAGTTGCATTTATCATTGTTATTATATACTAGCCTGAGTGGGTGCGCGGCGTTGCCCGAGTGTTTGAAGGTGTATGTTGAGCAAGAAATAAAAATAAGTTGTAGTAGGCAGGCAGGTTCGAACCCGTACCGCGAAAGAGGAAAAGAACGTGAAAAGAAAAACGTGACGTCTTTACCGTTGCGTCCACCGCCAAACCGGAAATGGCGAAAGTTTAAGTTTAGGGTAGTCAATCGAAAAAAGGGGATGACTTCCGAAAATATCGGCGAAAGAATCGACCTGGCCTTGTAGAAAAGTGTCTAGTTAAGGGTGAAGGAATTAATGTTTTTAGCCAATTGTTCGATATTTTTCGTCCGAAGGGTCAAGCCTCAAAACGATAACGATCCCGTGAAAATAGGCTGCCTCTGTCGAAAGTTTTAGGCAGATATACATACATACATACACAATTTAAACAGACGGGTGAAATGTATATTATAGAAAATTATTTATTACGCTGACTGTTAAAATGTCATCTATATATTATATATAGATTGTACTTTTTTGTTTTAATAGGGGTTAATATTTTGTTTTCTAGGTTAGACATGTAATAATTACTAAAGGTTGGTTCCCGTGGAAACTCCATCATTTTGTATAGAAATGGGCCATGATGGTCCAAAAGAGAACTTATATAATGTAGGCCAACTAAATGTTATGCAGGGTTTATATTAAATATGTGGTTATTCGTGGTTTTGTTAATAAAAACGTCATCAGCACTTTGCTAACGACTTTCCAAAATAACTTTATTCTATGAATTAAACATAAACGGTTATAGTCAGCTATTGGACTTTCCAATTTTCTGCGGAGCGCTACCGGAAGCGGTGACAAGACAACCCAGTTCCTTCGCTTTTATTATGTATTCGATACTTTTTTAATGTTTGAAATTTTGTAATTTTGATTTCATTAATTTCGTTTATTTTGATTTCAATAATTTTATTTTCATCTTTTCATAAACATTATTTTCATCTTTTCATAAACATATATTTATTATATAAATCCAAATTAAAAACTTTTATCTTTAAAATTAAAATAATTTTTTTTATTTGCTTTTCCTAAAATGAAGGAGGAGGAGGAGGAGGAGGAGAAGGAGGAGGAGAAGAAGGAGGAGGAGGAGGAGGAGGAGTTATTTTTTGTACGCGCCAGTGGGAAGAAAAAGAACGACGGGTTATTTGTTTTATGTGTGTGTGTGTGCGTGTGTGTGCAAAAATGGTATTTGCTAATTAAAATATCAATTTCAACTTTTC
Organism: Euprymna scolopes; assembly: GCF_053919585.1. Classification (NCBI taxonomy): domain Eukaryota; kingdom Metazoa; phylum Mollusca; class Cephalopoda; order Sepiida; family Sepiolidae; genus Euprymna; species Euprymna scolopes. The sequence continues at coordinate 61,795,061 of NC_136498.1, read as the reverse complement.
ATGCAGAAAATTAAGAAGTACGTTAGCTCATTATAACTACATAAGCTATGCAATTTATATGCTTTGATAGACATCAATAAAAATACATTCTAATTAAACGTATATAAAACTTACCAATAAAACACTGTACATGTTTAACTACATTAGCGAATGTCTATTCCAGAAAACGGCTATTATTGGGATCTGGAGCTAAACATGTATCTTTCTTTTCAATACGAATTTAACAGTATATCTCACACTAACAAATAATGGTTCGTTTAATTACATAATATATGAACAAATTTTGACAAGTTTAAAATAAGTCATCCGAAAATATAAAATATAAAAACCCAATTATCATCTAAAACATACAAAAAACTATTCTACCTAACCTCAAATAAATACTTTATAAAATTATTCTACGAAATCCTCAACTAAATAAATATACGAAATTATACTACAAATCTTCCACTAAATATATATGAAATCATTCTACCAATCATTCAATAAACGCATATATAAAATTATTCTACGAATCCTCCATTAAATACATATATAAAATCATACTACCAATCCTCCACTAAATATATATATATATAATTATTTTACCAATCCTCCACTAAATGCAGATATAAAATTATATTACCAACCCTTCACTAAATATATATATATATATATATATATATATATATATATATATATATATATATATAATTACTTTACCAATCCTCCACTAAATGCATATATACAATGATACCAACAATCCTCCACTAAATATATATATATATATATATATAATTATTTTACCATTCCTCCACAAAATACATATATAAAATTATTCTAGAAATCCTCCGCTAAATACATATATAAAATTATTCTACCACTCCCTCATCAAATACATATATAAAATGATACTACCAATCCCCCATTAAATATATATAAAATTATTCTACAAATCCTCCATTAAATACATACATAAATTATTCTACAAATCCTCCACTAAATACATAGATAAAAATATTGTATAAATCCTCCACTAAATGCACATATAAAATTATTCTACAAATCCTCCATTAATTACATAGATAAAATTATTCTATAAATCCTCCACTAATAAAATAAATAAAATTATTCTACAAACCCTCTACTAAATACATAGGTAAAATTATCCTACAAATACTCCATTAAATACATATATAAAATTATTCTACAAATCCGCCATTAAATACATAGATAAAAGTATTCTACAAATCCTCTACTAAATACATAATAAAATTATTCTACAACTCCTCCATTAATTACATAGATAAAATTATTCGATAAATCCTCCATTAAATACATAGATAAAAATATTGTATAAATCCTCCACCAAATGCACATATAAAATTATTCTACAAATCCTCCATTAATTACATAGATAAAATTATTCTATAAATCCTCCACCAAATGCACATATAAAATTATTCTACAAATCCCCCATTAAATACATATATAAAATTATTCTATAAATCCTCCACTGATAATACAAATAAAATTATTCTACAAATTATCCATTAAATACATATATAAAATTAAATCCTCCATTAAATACATGGATAAAATTATTCTACAAATCCTCCAATAAACAGATATATATAATTATTCTACAAATCCTCCAGTAAACACATATATAAAATTATTCTACAAATCCTCCATCAAATACATATATAAATATATTCTACTAATCCTCAATTAAATATACATATAAAATTGTTCTTCCGCTCCTCCACTAAATAAATATATAAAATTATCCTAAACAATCCCCCACTAAATGTATATACAAAATTATTCTATAAAACCTCCATTAATATAATTATTCTAGTAATTCTTCACGAAATATATATATAAAATTACTTTCAAAATCCTCCAGTAAATACATATATAAAATAATTCTAGCAAGCATTCAATAAATGTATATATAAAATTGTTCTACTAATTCTCCATTAAATAAATATTTAAACTTATATTTAGTGGTGGATTATGTAAAATATGTATACATATAAATTACCCTATCAATCCTCCACTAAATACATATATAAAATTATTTTACCAATCCTCCACTAATAAAATATATAAAATTATTCTACAAATCCTCCACTAAATACATATATGAAATTATACTACAAATCGTCCATTAAATGCATATATAAAATTATTTTACAAATACTCAACTAAATACATGGATAAAATTATTCTACAAATCCTCCATTAAATACTTAGATAAACTCATTCTACAATTCCTCCATTAAATACATGGATAAAAGTATTCTACAAATCCTCCATTAAATACTTAGATAAACTCATTCTACAATTCCTCCATTAAATACATGGATAAAATTATTCTACAAATCCTCCATTAAATACTTAGATAAACTCATTCTACAATTCCTCCATTAAATACATGGATAAAAGTATTCTACAAATCCTCTACTAAATATATAGATAAAATACAAATCCTCTACTAAATACATAGATAAATTATTCTACCAATCCTCCATCAAATACATATATAAATATATTCTACAAATCCTCAATTAAATACATATATAAATGTGTTGTTCCGAGCCCCACTAAATAAATATATAAAATTATCCTAAACAATCCTCCACTAACTGTATATATATAAAATTATATTATAAATACTTCATTAAATACATATAGGAAATTTTTCTACTAATCCTCCATTAAATACATATATAAAATTGTTCTTCCGATACCCCACTAAATAAATATATAAAATTGTCCTAAACAATCCTCCACTAACTGTATATATAAACTCATACTATAAATCCTTAATTAAATACATATATGAATTTGTTCTACTAATCCTACACTAAGTGAATATATAAAATTATTATACCAATCCTCCATTAAATACATATATAAAATTATTCTACCAATTCTTCATTAAATACATATATAAAATTATTCTACACAATTCTTTATTAAATACATGTATAAAATTATTCTACCAATTCTTCATTAAATACATATATAAAATTATTCTACACAATTCTTTATTAAATACATGTATAAAATTATTCTACCAATTCTTCATTAAATACATATATAAAATTATTCTACACAATTCTTCATTAAATACACATATAAAATTATTCTACCGATTCCTCACTAAATACATATATAAAATTATTGTACACAATTCTTCATTAAATACATATATAAAATTATTCTACCAATTCTTCATTAAATACATATGTAAAATTATTCTACACAATTCTTTATTAAATACATGTATAAAATTATTCTACCAATTCTTCATTAAATACATATATAAAATTATTCTACACAATTCTTTATTAAATACATGTATAAAATTATTCTACCAATTCTTCATTAAATACATATATAAAATTATTCTACACAATTCTTCATTACATATATAAAATTATTCTACACAATTCTTCATTAAATACATATATAAAATTATTCTACCGATTCCTCACTAAATACATATATAAAATTATTGTACACAATTCTTCATTAAATACATATATAAAATTATTCTACCGATTCCTCACTAAATACATATATAAAATTATTGTACACAATTCTTCATTAAATACATATATAAAATTATTCTACCAATTCTTCATTAAATACATATGTAAAATTATTCTACACAATCCCCCACTAAATAATATATAAAATTATTCCACTAATCCTCCACTAAATACATATAGAAAATTATTCTACCATTCTTCCACTAAATAAATACATAAAATTTTTCTACAAATACTCCATTAAATACATATATGAAATTGTTCTACCAACCCCTCACTTAGTACATATATAAAACTATATCTACTAACCATCCATTAAATACATATGTAAAGTTACTCTACACAATTGCTATGAAATAGATATATAGCAACTAAAAATATAATTAATTACAATCGAGATAATATTTTATATGAATATCTATACGAACACTAACGAAGCCTAATTTTATCACCGTTTCTGATGGAAGATGTACTAATATTAGTATTAGTATAGATTTGTAAAGTTGAACCAGGGTTGACACAAGGTCACTTTTACGCAATTTCTTTTACATAATCAGATTACATTTAATTGGAGAAATTCAATTACTGGTGAGTGTGACATTAATTAAGCTAACAGCAGCGTTCAATTAAAAGTTCCCCTTTCACTTAGTCTCTTTATTGATAGCAGTATTCTGCAAAGTCGCATATATATATATATATATATATATATATATATATATATATATGGAGCGAGAGAGAGATATTGGCTGTTTCGCAGTATCACGGCTTTCTATTATAACAAACATGGCCAGTGCTTTCATACTAAGATTAAAAATCCGATCGTTGGTTCATTTGTAACCGTGATCAGAAATATTCAGAATCCAACCTCCACATTACGGCTAGCCACCTAAAATTAGAGAGATTGTAGCATATATATATATATATATATATATATATATATATATATATATATATATATATATATATGTATATGTATATATATATATATATATATTATAATAATGGCGTATTCCTGTCTGTTTGTTTTTGTTCACAATTTGACTAATACGTATAAAATGTAAACTCGTTCACAAATTAATTTTCATATTCAAAACGAATGTATACACCCTTAGATTCCAACCCGATTTCTATATATACTATATATTCAGAGAAAATCTACATGCGAGAAGTAGCATCTTTTGCATTAGATTAGATCAAAACATTTATTAATCGGCTCCATGTTATTAAGTGTTTGTTGTAATAGAACTGCTTGAAGTGTTCTATTTAGAAATATTTAAAGTTGGGTTATTTAAATAATTTTTAATTCAATTCATATAACGTTTATTTACAATTATTATTAGCGAAATCACTTGTATTTAAAAACGGAGGTAAGTTTATACAGTTAAGCTATGAGAGTTATTTCCCGTTTAATTTTCATAGACGAAAATGGGGGTGTTCTATGCTTCCATAAATCCAACATGTGACCCACCTTCAGGAAAATCGTAACACGTTAGGATATTCGCTGTATCTTAAATAGTATATGACTAAGCACATATATTTCCACCGGGCAATACCGGGTCTATACAGCTTATATATATATATATATATATATATATATATATATATATATATATATATATATATTGTTTTAACAAAATCAAGACATCGAAGAATTGATTGATAGCAACACATAGTGTATTTTGTCATTCGTCAAATGTGATATTCTATTTTAATCATAGCGCATTTAACGAATAATGGACACAAAATCTCATAAAAGATCTCAACACTAAACTTCATTTAACTTTTATATATATATATGTCGTGTGAACGGTCGGGTTTCGATCCTGGCTTGAGGTAGTTGCCTGTCTAGCCGCACGGATGAACTGTGGTATAGCGAAACAGTACTGTATATGGATGACTATATATATATATATATATATATAGAGAGAGAGAGAGAGGGAGAGAGATAAAGGGAGAGAGACAAAGAGAGAGATACACATGCATGTATATATATATAGATGCATGTATATGTCTTTTCTTTCTCTCTCTCTCTCTCTCTCTCTCTCTCTCTCTCTCTCTCTCTATATATATATATATATATATATATATATATATATATATAGATATAAAGTGAAAGTCTCGGTCTGTCTGTGTATCTGTGTGTCTGTGTGGGTACATTTCCCTACGCAATAACTCCAACTACCCGGGCAATGCCGGGCACCCATGCTAGTCTCTCTCTCTCTCTCTCTATATATATATATATTTATATATATATATATATATATATATATAAAGTGAACGTGTGTCTGTGTACATTTCCCTACGTAATTTGTAGTCTACAGACTCGAAATTTGATATACAAGGCACTGAGATATGGGAATATCAATGTGATCGGTTTTTGGCCAGGAATTTGGCGATTAATAGGTCAAAGTTCAACGATTTGACCTTTGAGAACTCTACCAAACTCCTCCGACAATTTTGGGTCTACGCACTTGAAATTTTAGATATAGGTTCCTTGGACATGGCTCTAACTTAATAACTTGATTTGAGCACAAAACAATAAATTTTAAGGGGTTATAATAGGGGTTAAAGTTTTTAAAAAATTTACCTCTGCGGTCTCTTCCAAATTACTCAGACAATTTCTGGTCTAAACATTTGAAATTTTACATAAAGTGTATTCAGAGATAGGGCAAGCTTTTTCATCAGTTTGGGTCGAAAATTTTTAGTTACCAATATATAAATGTATCTATGTATGTCTGTTTGCATGTCTGCCTTAAACTTTCAATAGAGGCGACGGATTTTACCAAGATCGGTATCGTTTTAAAGTTCGATCTTTTATACGACAAATATCGAAAAATTGGCTAAAAACATTTATATATTCCCCTTCAACTAGGCACTTTTCTGCAGGGGGGTCACTTTTTTCTCCGATATTTTTGAAAGATATCCTATCCTTTAGATTGTCTAGCCTTAATTTAAAAGAAATGTCATTTCCGGTTTGGCGGTGGTCGTAACAGCATAAACGTTCTTTTCCTCCTATGCGGTACGGGTTCGATCCTGCCTTCCTACTACTACTTTTTTTTTTTTTTTTTTGCACAACATACACATCCAAACTCCCGGGCAACGCTAGGCTGAAATGCTAGTATATATATAAAAGTGAAAGTATGTGTGTGTGTGTGTGGACATTTCCCTGCGCAATAACTCGGTCAATTTTTAGTCTACAGACTCGAAATTTGATATACAGGGCACTGAGATTTGGGAAAGTCGATGTGATCGATTTTTGGCCAGAAATTTGGCGATTAAGGGGTCAAAGTTCAACGATTTGACCTTTGAGAGCTCTACCGACAATTTTGGGTCTACGCACTTGAAATGTTAGATATAGGTTTCGTGGACATGGCTCTAACTTAATAACTTGGTTTGAGCCCAAAACAATAAATTGTAAGGGGTCATAATAGGGGTCAAAGTTTTAAAAAATTGACCTCTGCGGTCTCTTCCAAACTGTTCAGACAATTTCTGGTCTAAATATTTGAAACCTTACATAAAGGGTATTCAGAGATAGGCCAAGCCTTTTCATCAGTTTGGGTCGAAAATTGTTAGTTACCAATATATAAATGTATGTATGCAAAGCCGGGCGGAACAGCTAGTATATATATAAAAGTGACCGTGTCTGTGTATCTGTGTGTCAGTTTGTCTGTGTGTGTGTGCATGTGTGTGTACATTTCCCTACGCAATAACTCTGTCAATTTTATGTCTAAAGACTCGAAATTTTATATACAGGGTACTGAGATTTGGGAAAATCTATGTGATCGGTTTGCGGCCAGAAATTTTTCTGTTAAGGGGTCAAAGTTAAACGAGTTGACTTTTGAGAACTCTACCAAACTCCTCCGACAATGTTGGGTCTAAACACTTGAAATTTTAGATATAGGTTCCTTTGACATTGATCAAACTTAATAACTTGATTTGAGCCCGAAACAGTAAATGTTCTGGGGTCATAATAGGGGTCAAAGTTTAAAAACATTGACCGCTTTTTTTTTTTTTTTGCTCAATATACACCTCCAAACTCCCGGGCAACGCCGGGATAAAATGCTAGTATATATATATATATATAAAGAGGAACAGAGTGAGCGAAGAAAGAAAGTAAACTGATAGTTGAGGAAATTCTTACCGACTTCTGAATCCTGTATTTACATGGTTCATTGTATGTTGCGATGAAGATAGCAATTTGATCGCCAGCAAATTGCGATTGTTATTTAACTATGCTAACGCTGTCAGGAGATCATATGAGACAGTTATTGGTTTTTGAGTGAAAAATAAATTGGTTGCCTGGTTTGCTTAAACAGTGGAAGAGCCGAAAGAATGGGAAACGAAAGTCTTTAAATTTGGAAACTTTTGACACGCTGAAATAACTCAACACCCAGGTGATCTCATAAACTCTTTCATTTGCCTGTAAATATTACTGGCAAGTGGCGGAGGTGGGAAATCGTATTCTGCCCCCTTTGCGCCAAACGCTTATTTTATTGACATGGCTAAAGACTAGCTATTAGCATATTATTGTGGCGCTATGAATCACTTGAGAGGTTCACCGCGTCCACAGATTATAGACCGGTGAGAGAACTAGGTTATTTTTTTTATCACTTAGTGTCTGCGCCAGCTAACGAGAAGGGTCGTTCCAAATGTAAAGCCTCCTATATTTTTCAACTCAGAACGTTGAAAAGCTACGAAGACTGGAGTGAAACCACTGAAACGAGCGACCTTTCGTGCTCAAAAATCTATTTTTCTACATAGTCGCCATCATTCTTAATGCACTTTTGTCTGCGATGGACCGTGGCAGTGCATGAGTTCCCGGTGAACACTTCGTCATACAAGGGTTGTTCCAGAAGTAAATCCTCTTGACCTTGTAACTTAAAAAAGTTAAAGAACTACGAAGATGGGAGTAGTACTATTAAAACGAGCGATCATTTGTGTTCCGAAATTTATTTTTCTACGTAGTCACCCCCATTTGCTATGTATATTTGCTAGAATTTCAATGGCGCATCTCTGTTTCTAACATAATCCATGAAATGGGTTGCTTTCTTATAGCCTTACACCGTCACTATCTGCAACAGAGAGATGAAGCTTTCAGGTCATCAATTCATGTGGAGTCAGCATAAAAATACAATTTGCAATCTCCTTTGATTCATTCGAGCAAAGTAAAAATAGGAGGCATTACTTTTAGAACCCTCCTTGTATATTTACCTTATTAAAACCTAGAAACGTGACATTTGATTGGTTTGGTTGTTTTTGTTTTACGGCATATTAACTCATTTCAGGTTATTTAATACCAAATCCAGTGATTTTGAAGAATTTTTTTTTTAATAGAGTAGATTTTTTTTTCCAAGTCGGTTTCTATTTTACCCATAGTTGGGACCCTAACAGGTACTACCACTCCGGGTCAGAGTTGAGCAATGGTAATTAAAGGGTGGCTCCACACTTCCCAAAGCTCGCAAGCTGGGGCTTCTCCATCGGATACAGTTTAAGGTCATATCGAGGACCGTGACATTTGATAAGAGCGATACTCCAATTATGCGGATTAACTGAAGCCGGCGTTTTTTTTTTATAGAAATCGCTCCAGACAATGCATAAAACCACCTAATATAAGTAGATAAAAAGATACTACTTCAATGCCAAAAACTATCCCATGATGAATTTTAAATGGATAGATTCCGACCTAAAAAACTGCAATTCTTTCTCTATTGGCAGAAACATCGCTCATGGAATGTGAGGATTAAAATACAAAATAAAAGACGCGAGAATTACGACACTGTCAAAGTAAACCATAAAACCTCATATATATATGTATATATATATATATATATATATATATATATATATATATATATATATATATATGTGTGTGTGTGTGTGTGTGTGTGGCAGCAAATTCGTTCTCTAATACTGGCATTACTTAATATAGCGTTAGAAAAAGCATGCATAGAGCTCAGCAGTGAGCCGCACGAAAGTGGATTTTAAGCCCGGCCAAACTCAAGCGTTCTTTGGCACACGTGGTGCAGACATGAGCGCCACGAGCAGCACGTGCTAGCCGCCCACTTCCGTGAACATTCATATGCCGTTTCAAACCGCCTAGAGTCTTGCACGTCTACCTGCAGTTGGCACAAGTTAATTCTGGCAACATAGGATTGTTTTGTGGCCCATTGCGCTGACGAACAGTCTGGTTGCTGATCAGTCCAGGTATGCCAGACATAGTCTCCCGCACGCCTCACACTCCAAACCAATTTGACGCCCCCGCTCATCTACTGCCTCTTGCACGTTCCCTTTTCGAATATCACGCTTATAATACATACATACATACATACATACATGCATAAATGCAGTAGCTTAAAGAAGTCCGGATAATTTCCAAACAGAACTGAAACATGTCTGCAAATGAGTAGTATGAATAAAAGAGTTTTATATAAAAAACTATACAACTCAGTAAGAATTCATATGATTATATCATGTGGACTTAAATAAAAAAAAATTTTTTTTCAAAATTCTTACCGCTCTCTCCCTCTCTCTTTCTCTCTTTCTCTCTCTCTCTCTCTCTGTCTCTCTCTATCTCACTCACTCTCTGTGTATTAAATGTTAAATGGATATATATGTAGGATCTGTTTTATTTTTTATTTTTTTGTTAATTTTGCGTGGAAGCGAACTGCTATGCGAATACCCATATGCAGATTCCATGTACAAAGCTTCCTTCGTAGAACTACCTGCTTGTAGAACTCTGTTCCGCTGGCATGTTTCCAGCTGACTATAACAGGGTCGCCTTCAAGTCCAATGTAAACAAGTTTTTGATGTCTCGTATCCTTAAATCATAAAATTATACCCAAATTCCACCACCAACGATCACTAATAAGTTGTTGTCTCAGTGACCAACTTACATTCATTAACTCTTATCCTCGAGTCTCCTCCAGGCTTTTATAAGAGGTGACTCCCTTGTAAAAAAAAAGAAAGCATTTACCATGCACCAACCAATGGCAACTCATACAGACACTGCGCAATTATTTTCCATGTATACGTTACCACATAGAAGCGTACGATGATTTAGAAAGAAACTGCAGTTGTTCAAGTATCTTATAAGGAGATTTGGTATCTGTATGTCTGCAGTCGAAACTACACTATTATATTAATTCTACTATTGTACTATCTTTTAACGATAAATTCAATGGGGACGATAGTGTGGTATCTCTTCTGTTGTCATGGGACCATCCTTCCAAGCATTATCTCTTTTTCTTTTTTTTTTTTAAGGGAGAGTGGGTAGTGTAGTATCTGGTAGATGGCGAAATAATACGTCTCTGTTACTTCTATACTAGCATGGGTACCCGGCGTTTTCCGGATGGAGAGAGGTGGTATACTAAGTCTATTGAGCAACCCAGCCCTAAAAAATTGTTTCAATCAAAATAGCAGCAAGCGCCCCCCCCAAAAAAAAAAATAAAAATAAAAAATAGCCGTGGCAGGCAGGCTCAAACTTTTAAAGCGATAAAGGAAAAGTCTATTTTCATTCATCATGATATCCACTAAGTTACTGTCTCCTCTTTTAGAGGAGGGGATGTAATATATGTTAGATTATCATTTTACCGTCTGCTAAGGCATTATCTTCTCCTTTGGGGGAGAGAGTGTAGCATATATTCGTACGTGATGATATCATCTGCCAAAGCGGTTTTCCCATTTGGGGGGAGATGATGTAGTATATGTTTTTAATAATTATATAATCCACCAATGGATTACCGCTTTCTTTTTGGAGAGTGGGGTAGTGTAATGCCTGTTTTGTTGTCATGACATCACTTTTCTAGAAATTACTTTCTCCTTTTTTTGGCGGGGGGGGGCGGGGAAGAGAATATAGTGATGAAGAGTGATTAATCAGCTTTGTCATTTATTTGCATTTACTTTAATTGTTTTAGTTTTACTATGGAACATATCTTTATCATACAATCTCTTGAGGGGGCACGGTCATTGTATAAGAGGAATAAATGCTATCGGCATTCGTGTAATTTCTTGTAAATTTAGAAGCACAGGTTTCAGGTTGGTTACGGGAGCCTAGTTGTTGGCACATTGTTGTGTTAACTGCTGCGCTTGAAAGGATGACGGCAAAAACTAATGTATAAATATATTGATTAAGCAAACGATCTCTCTTAGTTAATATGAACAACTAAAGGACAAACTTGATCATAGTTTTAATGACTATAAATCGAAATATCGCGATGCCAGTCATTTTTGTACGTGTTTGTGTATATATATATATATATATATATATATATATATATATATATATATATATATACACGTGTACGTGTTTGTATATATATATACACACACATCATCAGTGCGGCTAGACAGGCAACTGCCTCAAGCCAGGATCGAAACCCGACCGCCCGTACGACAGTTAAGGCTTGTAACCATTACGCTAATTAGCAGCTGCTGTGCGAATTGTGAATTAATTTTAAGACAGATAGATAGATAGATAGATAGATAGATAGATAGATAGATAGATAGATAGATAAAAATCCACAAACCAAGTCACACATTCATCTAACGTTTCGTCCTTATTGTAAAACTTCTTCTGGATAAATGAAATGAAGAAAATAATATACCAGTACAATATTTGGAAATATATTTGTTGCAATAAAAAGTATAACTTTGTCATATACTCCATGCACGGGTGAACGGTGGTCTTGTAGAGATACGGGATCCTTTCATATTTTTCATTACAACAAATACATTTTCAAATATTTTACTGGTATTTTATTTTCTTCGATCTATTCATCTAGAAGAAGTCTTATAATAAAGACATAATGTTGATGGATGTGTGACATGATTTGTTTCTTTCTTATCTTTTTATCTCCTCGAAATACTATTTCCATTATTCTAATCATGGTTGGTTGGTTGTTTTTGTTTTACGGCATATCAACCCTTTTCGGGTTATTTAATGCCGAATCCAAAGATTTTGAAGAAAAAATTTTTTAATTGAATATATTTGTTGTTTTCACGTCGGTCTCTATTTAACACATAGTTGGGACCCTAACAGGTACTACCTCTCCGGGTCAGAGTGGACCTGGGAGCAATGGTAATTAAAGGGTGGTTCCACACTCCCCAAAGCCCACAAGCTGGGGCCTCACCACTGGATATAGTTTAAGGTCATATCCAGGACCCCCATTGAGGGACTTTTACCCTCTGCAGGGGGGCAGTCGGCGTATTCTAATGCCCCACCGACAGGGCCTTATTCTCATCATATATATATTTTGTACAAACATTATTGCCAAGGCTCCTATTTCGGAAGGTGGGCTCTCTCTACCGCACTAAAAGGCTACTCACACCTGAGAGTATCCTATACCTCCATAAGACCACGATTCACCCATGCATGGAGTATTGTTTCCACATCTAGGCTGGTGCATCTATCACTAGTCTCTCGCTCCTAGGCATGGTTAAGAAAAAGTCGCCAACCCAATAGGTTTTAAACTATCAACTAAACTCCAACCTCTGTCCCATCACCGAAACGTGGCATCCTTGTGCCTGTTTTACAAGTATTTCAATGGCAAGTGCTCTGACGAACTCCAAGCACTAGTACCGCCTTGACGCCAATACCTCCAACGAAAAGCAGCAACATCCCATCCATACACTGATGCCGAAAAGCCTTCTACTCGAATAGCTGCACTTTAAACTTCCCTCCTGGACCTTTACTTCCCTGATTGTACTGACATGCAGAAATGCAACTGTAATTTGAACAAATATCTACTTGCCCAACTCCATAAATAGTATCCCTGAAAATCTGCTCCCAAATAGTAGCCTCTTACGACTATGTAGCTCTGTTCCTTGTTTGGTGTGAAATGGCAACAAAAAAAAAATATATATATATATATATACATGTTTCTGTGGCGATCTCTTCTCGGAAATCCAACGTCTTTAGGTCTTACAGAGGAGATATAATGCCCGATTAATATTTCCTCTGTTAGTCTGAAGACGTGGGATCTCAGATAAGAAACCACCACAAAGACATGTAGGCACATACGTAGCTAATTATGTTTGCATATTATAAACACGCTCTGTTGATTCATCGAGCACTCTTAATAAACACAATAGTTTCAGTGGATTTACATCTATGAAACTATACAACCATTATATATATATATCTATCTATATATATATATATATATATATATGCTAGAAAGTCACGCGGCGTTGCCTGGTCGCAAAATACTCATAAATATGATATTTCAATTTATGCTGATTTTGTAGTTCTTATTATAGAGCCATTTTTATATTAATTATTCTATTGTACCAAATATATAGTAATCGTCGCCTGGAGCGGCCCAGTCGAAGAATATGCTTAAATGCAATATTCTAATTCATGTAAATTTCATATTTCATATTACTGAGCCAATACTTTATTGATTATTATATTGTACCTAATATATAGTAGTGATCTCAAAAGTAAGAAAAATGACTTGATCTCATCAGCTAGAACCGAAACCACAGCATTTAGCGCTTCAGCCTTAGTCGTTACCGTTTAAGCTATCATCAGATGGACAAGAAAACATTAACATTAAACCGACTTTAACATGTGAATGCATATTTGCACATGCGTAAATTCGCACGTTAAGTCAACTTGCCTCTGCCAAGTTCCATTTTTTAAAAAATAATTTTGCTCCCTTAACAGTTATTGTTATCTGCTAAAGACCAAATCAAATTTGTTCCACTGATTCAAATCCTCTATATATCAAGTTTCAAATCTGTAGACCAAAAATAAACAGAGGAGTTTGGTAGCGATTGTTTCTCAGACAGACAAGGTCACTTATATATATATATATATATCAGGAGTTGATGGAATATGTTCACAAAACTTTTGTAATGAAAAATCATTCTTTTAAAAACATTTTTTTTTTAATTTTAAAATAGATAATTTAATACTCTTTCGTCGAACAGAGCTAATGAATCTTGACTGGATTCTTTATTTCGACAAGCGAACAACGTTTTAACTTCCGCTTTTACGTTTGTAATTATTTTTATTTCGATTATTTAGATATATTTTCACTTATTTTCCAGTATTCTCATTTCTACTCATATGAATTTTGTATGTTAATTTTTATTAAAAATTCTCTCTCCTCTCTTTATATATATATATATATATATATATATATATATATATATATATATATATATATATATATATATATAAAAAGAGAGAAGAGAGAATTTTTAATAAATATTGTTCGTTGTATCAAGCTGAAACCTGCATCTTGAGTATTCCATAGAAAATGTTTGCCCGTGTGGGTGGTCAGAGATGAAATTGCCGGCACCATGCAGAGGAGGACAGAGTTAGAGTTTCCAAACACGAGGAGAATAAAAACACCAGATCCGCATGGGGAAAAGTGCCTAAGGATATTGTTGTAAGCTACACATCCTACTGAGCGCTGCCAAGAAACTGGTCGTGATAGCGACCACGAAGAACGTTTACAACGTTAGTTGAGAGATTTCTTACTTAAACACCACATGAGCATGTTTGCGCCGATCGTGAGTTGGTATTCGACGGATTGTTGATACATTTCTACTGTTATAATTATCCAAGTTTCAACAAAGGAATAATTTTTTTATAGTTACTTTTCTTTGTCTATATAAACTTTCTCCTGCATTTCTTTCTGCCTATCTTTATTTTGCTTTCTCTCTTTCGTTCTCTGTCTCTCTCTGTCAGTCTGTCCTATCTTCTCTCTCTCTCTCTCTCTCTCTCTCTCTCTCTCTCTCTATTCTCTGACTGTACTGATATGCAAAAGTGTAAGTGTAGTTTAAAACATAGATTTTGTTGCTTAGCTCCCAACATTCCTGCAGATTATATCCCAGACAGTATCTCCATAATTTAAAGTGAGTAAAAATTATATATATATATATATATATATATATATATATATATATATATATATATATATATATATATATATATATACCCAAATAAAGGACAGTGCCACTTTAAATTATATATATATATATATATATATATATATATGTATATGTATATATATATATATATATATATATATATACACTATTTATTACGATACTACATATACATATATCTTCAGCCCTTACATCCAGGATCGAACACTGTATTGGATTTTTTTCATCACCTCCTGACACACTATATATATATATATATATATATATATATATATATATATATATATATATATATATATATATATATAATCTGAGATTATTGTTTCCCAGAGGTGAAGTAACCAATGAAGTTTTACGAGGTTAATACAGGAGTGTTCAGTACTGAATTAGGGCAAGGTATACTCTTGATTTGTTTTTACATAAGCAGTAATATGTTGTTACACAGCCATGAGCATATTTCGCTCAGCTAGTTACCAGTAACTAGAGCCCTCTTCAGACGATACAGCTTATACAGAAGAAAAGTTTGCAGTGGAAATATCAGGTCTTCCTCGTCACAGGTAGTTAATATCAGGAAGTTCCGTCAAATGTTATGAAAAATATATTTTGAAGTAATCTCCTAATATTAATTCCCTGAATGACCTGATATTTTTATTGCAAACTTTGCTGTATAGCCACAGTTACTGATAACTAGCTGACAGATACATGGTTATTACTGTAAAACAACATATTACTGCTTATGTAAAAACAAGTAAAGAGTATATATATATACGCACATATATATATATATATTTATATATATATATAGAGAGAGAGGGGTGGGCAGAAGATATATATATATACATATATATATATAAATAAATATATATATATTATTGTTATTATTTACTATAATAATTATTAAATACCTACCTAGTGTTTCATACTTTCGGGAATCATCAGTGTGACGCCAATTTAGGGATTCGAACCCCGGCAAAAGAAGTAATGTCTGGCTTCATTAGCAAGGGCCCGAGCCATTCGGCTACCGCCAACCGTGAGAGATACAGTTGAAATTTAAACATTAATTCTTATAAAATGTTTTTAAAGTCAATCATAGTGATCTAATCATTATATGACGATCTGCGCGTATAAACTAAGTTTACCGCCTTTATTACAACTGAAATTGCTCAACGATAAGAAACAAGTTTCTTAAAGAGGCTGGTATTATTAATTACTATAATAATTATTAAATACCTACGGACACTAGTGTTTCATCTTTTCGGGAGAAAATCGACTGTTAATTTATAAGCACTATGGATGTTGGAATACAAATTCAAATTAAATGGTTTAAAGGACGTAAAACAGGTGCATTTTTTTTTTAATAAATAAGTATATTTATGTAAAACCAAATTTACTATTCGTAGAAGAACCTTCGTCAGAATAATCCAATATTTTTTACTTGCCATGCTGTAGATGGTAATGCTTGGGATGCTTTCACATATTGTTGAAGCAAAGTTTTTAGGTTCAATGTCTATGATACTGTATGAGTGCTTGTAATGCGCATGTGGCAAATAGTAGAAAATCAATCGTTAATTAATAAACACTCTTGATATTGGAATACAAATTCAACATTTCACGATTTAAATGCCCCCAAACAAGTGCATTTAATATATATATATATATATATATATATATATATATATATATATATATATATATATATATATATATTTAAAAGAGTGTAGCCATCAACAATTGTGGGTTTTTTTTAAAGGTTTTCATCATATTTTTATTTTAAAATATTTTTATAACGCGTTTCGAGCTTAGGGTGTGCTCTCTTCAGATATTTTCGTAAAAAGTTTTTCTTTAAAATGGGAGTTTGTGGATATGCCTCCGCTGATATTAAATATGTTTTTCATAGTGGTGCGTCGTGCGATGCGTGTGTTCAGTGTTTAGACGTTCTGTCTCCAAGTGTAAGTGTTTCACTGTGACCGGTCAAAGTTAGTTTCAAAGAGTGTTTTTTAGTCCATATGGTGAAGGTTTTTATGGCTTCTTTAGGGTTCTTTTTTAAAGACTTTCTTTCCCCATGTATAGCATACACTCACACACAATCCCATACGCATACATATATATTCATGTACACGCACACATGCACACGTACACAGGCACACACACATACACACACGTACATACATAGAAATATATGTAGGAGCATACATATATACACATATACATACCCACCTACACACCCACACACGTACTCGCATACATCCACCGCTAACAATTATTTTTATTTTTTTATTTTTTTATTTTTTATTATATATATATATATATATATATATATATACACACTTTTTTTTTTCCTACCAAAACACGCATGTATATATGCGCTTAATCATTCAGACATATGTACACGCACCCACACACACACACAAGTAAGATGGAGAATAATAGGTAGAAGATATATATACACACACATACACGCACATACACACATATATGTACACACATATATGTATGTGCACATACACTCACAAACATCCACATACTATGTAGGCACATACACATACACACACACATGCACACACACAGACATATGCAGGGGCTCACACATACGCGTATATCCATATTCACACGAACACATTTACCCACTCATACATGTGCATACATATGTACATATACATACATACACACACATACATACGGATGTGTATACACCCATCCACCCATATATATATATATATATGGGCACATGCACCCACAATCCCACACACACATACATATTCATACATCCCACCTTATGTATATATTGGTTGAAGTTTCCTTTCCAATCCATGCACATATGCATACATGGATTCGGTCACCCAAACATAAGTGCACGTATACATACAAACAAGATGTAGCATAGATAACAGATGATATATAATTATACACACACGCATACACAATCATATGTGTACACCCACGCACATACACATATACACACGCACACATGCGCGCACACACACATACATACGTTTAATTTCTAGTTGTTTGTTTAGTTAAGAGAAATGGTACTGTACTGGGTATGGGCGCGCGCACCCGCGAAAGTGTGCGTGTGCCTTATTGTGCTTTTTTGTTGTTTCGTGTGTGAGGGTGCACACCTACCCAAGCATGCATGCGTGTAAGTGTATTTTGTGTTTTGTCTATTTATGTGTATAATTATGGAGAGACGTTTAAGGCGGGGTTAAACTTTGTTATGAAATTTTTTTCTTGAGTTAGCAAGTAGAAGTAGTTGTCAGTTTGGAAGATGGGCATTATCTCGAATCTGCCTCCACTGCATGTGTGTATATGTTGTGATACATGTAGGTGTCTATTTTCCGCGATTTTGATGTTGGATCGGTGTAGGGCTACTCTATTACTAAGGTTTTTTGTAGCGCCTATGTAGGATTTATCGCATGCTGGACATTTTATTACATAGATTACGTTTTTTGAGGTGCAATCTAGGTTTTTTTTAATTTTGAATGTTTGTATGGGGTTCGCAAATGTGTATGTGTTTCCCTCTAATATTATGTTGCAGACTCCACATCGTTGTTTGTTGCATTTTGTGACTCGTTTTGTTGCGTCTTGATTGAGTTTGGATGAGGTAAGAATGCGTTTTAGGTTTTTGGGTTGGCGTTGGCTTTTTATTATTTTTGTTGTTTTAAGGAAATTGTTTCGTTTGCTGTTTTGGTTAAGTAGGACGAGGTTTTTCGTTATCTCTGTGAAAAGTTCAGGGTTGTTTGTGTTGTGTGTGGAGACGTATGTTAGGATTTGTTCTTTGTTTCGTTCTTTAGGGGTTCTCAAATCTTCTACTGGTATATTTGTCGCAAGTTGGATCCCTTTGTCTATAAGTTGTGATGGGTATTTTCTTTTTCTTAAATTTATTCGTAGTTCCTTGAGTCGGATTTTTCGAAGGTAATTGTCCGTGATTATGGTGCAGATTCTACGTGCTAGGGTGTAGGGAATTGATTTTATGCAGCTTTTAGGGTGGTGACTTTTAAAGTGTAGGTATTGTTGGGTGTCTGTAGGTTTGCGGTAAATGTCTGTGATAATGTTATTGTGTTTAATCTTTATCAGTATGTCTAGGAAAGGTAATTCTGTAGAGCTTTGTTCTATGGTGAATTTAATTTTTGGGTGTAGGTTCTGGAGTATGGTGTGTAAGTCTGTGATGTCCCCCCATGTGGGTTTCCATAGGATGAAGCAGTCATCTAAGTACCTTTTCCATGATTTTACAAACAGTATTTTAGTGCTGTGGCCAAATTTTTGTTCTATTTTTTTATATAGGGTTTCTTCTAGGTAGGCTAATGTAAGGGTTGCGTAAGTCGGTGCCATTTTCGTTCCCATTGCTGTACCTAGTGTTTGGATGTAGTTGGTATTATTGAATTCGAAGGAATTATTATTTAGAATTATGTCTATACTATCGATAATGAATTGCTTTGTGAATCTGGGATGTAGTGTTTGTGCGTGTCTGTTGATCCAAAATAGTATTGCTTCTTTTCCTAATTCATGGGGTATATTACTATATAAACTACTAACGTCAAATGTAACTAATAGTGTTCCGTTTTCTACTGTATGTGGTAAGGTAGTGAGAAAATGGATGTCGTCCCTTATGTAGCTCTTAACTTGATCTGTGAAAGGTTGTAATAAGATGTCTATTAAGTTGCTAAGTCTGCTTGTCGGACAGGCTGGTCCTGCTACAATGGGTCTAAATGTAAGGTCGCTAGGGTTTGGAGCGCTAATATATTCTGAGTTTTGTGTATTGATGGCAAGTTTTATTGTGCCAGATTTGTGTATTTTAGGCAGTCCGTAGAAGTTGTTGGTCTTTGTAATGAAATTTGTGAGGAAGTCCTTTTCTTTCTTTTTTAATATTTTGTTGTGTGTTGTACAAAGTTTTGTGATTTTTGAGATGGTGGTGTTATCTATGTTGGTACTAATGGGTTTATAGTAGTGTTTGTCATCCAGTAATTCTGTAATTTTTGTTTCATAATACGTTCTGTCCATGATTACTACGGCACTGCCTTTGTCTGCTTCTTTTATTATTATGTCATTATTATTACGGATCTTTTCGAGTGCTTGTTTTTGCTTATGTGTGAGGTTGCTTGTGGTTTTGTGTTTTTTTTGGAGGTTAAGGTTCCAGAGATTTTCGAAGTAGCTGTTTAGTTCTTTTGTGTTGTTCTGTTTATTAGGGAAATATGTTGATTTGTTTTTTACTAAAGAATCATCTTTGTCCCCTTTGTTATCTAGTGTTTCTATTAGTCTAAATTTCCGTTCGAATTCTTTAAGGTCCTTTTTTAGTTCTGCTATATTGCTTTTAGGGGTGGGGCAGAATTTGAGGCCCAGCTTCAGTATTTCCATTTCGTTCTTTGATAAGGAGTCACAAAATGCAACAAACAACGATGTGGAGTCTGCAACATAATATTAGAGGGAAACACATACACATTTGCGAACCCCATACAAACATTCAAAATTAAAAAAAACCTAGATTGCACCTCAAAAAACGTAATCTATGTAATAAAATGTCCAGCATGCGATAAATCCTACATAGGCGCTACAAAAAACCTTAGTAATAGAGTAGCCCTACACCGATCCAACATCAAAATCGCGGAAAATAGACACCTACATGTATCACAACATATACACACATGCAGTGGAGGCAGATTCGAGATAATGCCCATCTTCCAAACTGACAACTACTTCTACTTGCTAACTCAAGAAAAAAATTTCATAACAAAGTTTAACCCCGCCTTAAACGTCTCTCCATAATTATACACATAAATAGACAAAACACAAAATACACTTACACGCATGCATGCTTGGGTAGGTGTGCACCCTCACACACGAAACAACAAAAAAGCACAATAAGGCACACGCACACTTTCGCGGGTGCGCGCGCCCATACCCAGTACAGTACCATTTCTCTTAACTAAACAAACAACTAGAAATTAAACGTATGTATGTGTGTGTGCGCGCATGTGTGCGTGTGTATATGTGTATGTGCGTGGGTGTACACATATGATTGTGTATGCGTGTGTGTATAATTATATATCATCTGTTATCTATGCTACATCTTGTTTGTATGTATACGTGCACTTATGTTTGGGTGACCGAATCCATGTATGCATATGTGCATGGATTGGAAAGGAAACTTCAACCAATATATACATAAGGTGGGATGTATGAATATGTATGTGTGTGGGATTGTGGGTGCATGTGCCCATATATATATATATATATATATATATATATATATATATATATGGGTGGATGGGTGTATACACATCCGTATGTATGTGTGTGTATGTATGTATATGTACATATGTATGCACATGTATGAGTGGGTAAATGTGTTCGTGTGAATATGGATATACGCGTATGTGTGAGCCCCTGCATATGTCTGTGTGTGTGCATGTGTGTGTGTATGTGTATGTGCCTACATAGTATGTGGATGTTTGTGAGTGTATGTGCACATACATATATGTGTGTACATATATGTGTGTATGTGCGTGTATGTGTGTGTATATATATCTTCTACCTATTATTCTCCATCTTACTTGTGTGTGTGTGTGGGTGCGTGTACATATGTCTGAATGATTAAGCGCATATATACATGCGTGTTTTGGTAGGAAAAAAAAAAGTGTGTATATATATATATATATATATATATACATATATATATATATAAAATAAAAAATAAAAAAATAAAAAAAATAATTGTTAGCGGTGGATGTATGCGAGTACGTGTGTGGGTGTGTAGGTGGGTATGTATATGTGTATATATGTATGCTCCTACATATATTTCTATGTATGTACGTGTGTGTATGTGTGTGTGCCTGTGTACGTGTGCATGTGTGCGTGTACATGAATATATATATGTATGCGTATGGGATTGTGTGTGAGTGTATGCTATACATGGGGAAAGAAAGTCTTTAAAAAAGAACCCTAAAGAAGCCATAAAAACCTTCACCATATGGACTAAAAAACACTCTTTGAAACTAACTTTGACCGGTCACAGTGAAACACTTACACTTGGAGACAGAACGTCTAAACACTGAACACACGCATCGCACGACGCACCACTATGAAAAACATATTTAATATCAGCGGAGGCATATCCACAAACTCCCATTTTAAAGAAAAACTTTTTACGAAAATATCTGAAGAGAGCACACCCTAAGCTCGAAACGCGTTATAAAAATATTTTAAAATAAAAATATGATGAAAACCTTTAAAAAAAACCCACAATTGTTGATGGCTACACTCTTTTAAATATACATTTTTTCTCTCGTTGGAACTACACAACCATAACTTTACATATATATATATATATATATATATATATATATATATATATATATATATATGTAGTTATCGACATACAGTCCTGTTTCGTTGTATCACAACTCATCAGTGCCGATAGACTAGCATCTCTCCCAAGCCAAGGATTTTACCTAGAACCGTCGTGTTGACAGTCGGCAGTTTTCCCACCCGACCATGGAATCGACGCCCGTAAATAACTCGTCGGAATGTCTATTGAAATAGACACCCGCCACCACTTTTATAGTGCTTAAATCGCCTGTTCGTAAACAAACAAACAACGAGCTTCGCATTTTCAGCCAATATATATATATATATATATATATATATATATATATATATATATATATATATATATATATAATTACTGTAATAAATTTTAAATGCCTATAGACACTAGTGTTTCATTCTTCCGGGAATCAGCAATGCAGGGTGTCACAAATACTGCAGGTCGGGAGATTCGAACCTGGTTACAAAGCCATATCTGACGCCATTAGCAAGGAAGAAACATACACGGCCAACTTCAACCGCGAAAAATATCGTTATAATCAAGCCTCAAAATTAAAAAAAATAATAATAATATTCATATGTACAGTATAACTATTTTGCTGCATTGCTTCGCGTTAGGTCATTGAAGTTTAGCAACGTTGACCTGGTCAGTATCAGATGGGTATTCATTTGGGAATACTAGGCGCTGTATGTAGGTGGACATCGACATCTTCCTACAAGAACTGCGAAAACGTTACGTCGTCATCTTTCCTGGCCGGGATGTACATATGACTAGGGATCACTTGTGAATTTAATATTTTCTTGACACTTTATCCCTCAGAGGAAGACGTTTCAATGCACACATCACAGCAAACTAGTTATGAACACTATTATATGGCAGTAAGGCTTTGAAATTTATATGATTTTTTTCATCACTGTAAATCAGAAAAAAATATTACTTTGCTTTGATGCAATAGCATTAATAAATGGTTTTCTGAAACATAGAATGATGTTAATAATATTGAGATTATAAATGCAAAAGTTAAATTGTTTCATTTTATTTTCAGAGCTTGATTATAATATTTAAAACTTTTATCAATTATTTTACTGTTGGGGACGAAACCCAACTGCCTGGAATAGTTCACTATTCTATGACGTCACTTCCACTCATGACGTCACTTCCGGGTAACGAGGACCGGTTTATCAAGTCGGTCAGAGACGGATATGCGGAGAGTATGGTCGTCACCCACTAGTCCAGTAGTTAAGCAAAGAAATTGCTCAATTTACCTTTTTCATGGAATTTTTGTTAATACATATTTATTTAACAGTTACTGTGTTCTTCCTCGTGAATTATCATATACTAACACTACAACATGTACAAATTTTATAACCAACATACTCATTAAGAAAAATATAACCAACATACTCATTAAGAAAATACTCCGTTCGACATAATCTTTTAATCCTTGAATTCATTATTACCTGTAGTATTGAATATATCCTGTGAACTTCATTTATTAAGAATACTTTTGTATTAATTCGTTTCCTGGACATATTTTCAATTGTTTTGCATTAAAAAAATCCTCAGTCTAGAAGGGTTTTATTCGCCCAAACTTGGCGAAAGTCTATTCCAGTTACATAGTTTTTTTATATTATAATATTTTAATTTTTCTTTTTTTCTTTAGAATTACTGCTCTAATATTTATTTTATTCTAAATTAAATTATCATTTTATTCCCTCAGAAAATTCCAAAACACGTGTCCTGTAATCTAAAAAAAAAAACATAATTATTGCTAAAACACAATAATTATGTTTTTACGAAAATTCGACAGTATTACCCTGTGACTAAAGCGGCGTGATTTTTCTACTTGAAGACATAGCATGGCAAAATGTTAATAATATTGAGATTTTAAAGGCCTCAAAGCCACATCCGAATATCCCAAGGTTACGTCAAATACTACTGTTATGTTTGGCGAGAGAAAATGTAAATGAATTAGGCGACCCTTTGTATATTCTTGGCTGAAAGATTAATGCATGTTGTGTTAAGGAGATTCAACTGTCCGGTTAAGAAACAAAGAATATGTAGTAAAATTTAAAATATTGAGGAACATGATAAATGGCTGCCAAGCAGGACGTGAGAAAATGGAAAAGAATTGGGAAATAATTAATTTTCTTGATTTTTTCTTTAATGTGTTAGTGTCATAATATTAACAGAACCCACTTAAACAGAAATGTGTATGGAAAAGTACTTTCCAGTATTTTTTTCTGGTTTGAAAGCATGTTTCGGCAAAATGTTAATAATATTGTGATTTTAAAGGACTAAAACTCACATTTGAATGTTCCATGGCCACGTCAAACATTGCTGGCATGCATGTCTATTTTGATTAATCCGTAAAAAAGACTATCGTCGTTATCAGCTGGAAATTGTAAAGATATTTTGAAGTCTTTAAATCGGTGGGTAGAAAATCATTTCTTGGAAAAATTACAATTTATCGTTTTATAATATTATGGTTCATCTGTGTTTCTAAATTTTTTTTTTTAAATAAGGTTTATTCTTAGGAAAACAAAACGATAAATAAAAAAAATAGAAAATAGAATTTATAGTTGTCAGTTTTGCTTTACATTGAAGAAAACATTGTAAGCAAGGCAACCACCACTACAACCACCACTACCACTACCACCACCACCACTACTACTACCACCACCACCACTACTACTACCACCACCACTACCACTACCACTACCACCACCACCACCACTACTACTACCACCACCACCACCACCACTACCACCACTACCACCACCACTACTACTACTACCACCACTACCACTATCACCACCACCACCACTACTACTTATCGCTAATTGTATTTTATTCCTTCGTCGTCAGGCGAGTTCAAATACTGTGGGGAAATATTTTTCTTACAACATGAAAAAAATAACGGTATTTTCCGAAGGTGCCACTATTCTATAAAATCCATTTTTGCTGATCTTTTTTTTATCGCACCCGTAAAAATAACAAGCAGACTAAAGTGTCAAAAAATTATTTTTAGATTTGATTTCTGTGTTTATAATTTTGTATTAAGAATAAATGTCAAAAGTTTCTCAGAGCAAAACCTTTGAATTGGAGCAAATCATCGGTATATGTTACTTCAAGGATAACTGAGACAGAAAATAAGTCAAATTAGCTCTTGAATAATGCCTCGTCTTGTCGTAATGTAATTGAAAACAACATTTAGGCCTCAAAGTCAAATCCGAAACACTCATGGCTATGTCAAACATTGCTTTTGTTTTGGAAAAATGTTTGCTTTGATATTATGTAGAAGAGAATGACAGGTCGTCGATGTTTTTCTATCCACAGTAAATTCGGCAGTGATTTTGAAACTTTTAAATTGATGGGTGGAAATTCTTTTCATAGAAAGATAAAAATGTATATTATTTGATTGTCCCAAAAGTTCGTAAACACTTGCGAAAATGAAAGTTTTAGTTTTTTGCGTTAATATTGTTATAGTATTCTTCATCTTTCTATTGTAGATGGCAATTGATAAAATTGAGCTGCGAGTTTTTATTCGTTACTGCTGGGAGCGAGGTCTTTCCACAAGTAACGACGCAGAAGGGATTTGTATTATCGAAGGTGAAAGTACAATTGCATATGCGGCGATCTCAAGGTAGTACAAGGGGTTTGATTCTCGCGACGATAAGCCTTGTTTGAAGATAAGCCTTGTTTGAGGCGGCTGTTAAAATTGAATGGTGGTGACTTGTCAATTGAGTTGGACATTGAACCTTCATCGAGCACTCGAGAATTGGCTGATGAGATTGGAGTTAACACTGACACTTTCAAGCAACATGATTTTGTTCACAAAAAAAAAAAACATGCCAAGATTCACACTAACTTACCGAAGCACTAGCTAAGAGAGGAGTCGAAATTTGTCGTCAATTGTTCAGCAATTGAGCGTTTTTTTTTTTGTTCTGTTTTGTTTTGTTTTTGGAAGCGCATTGTGATATCGGACGGGAAATGGGCTTATCTGGTCCAGCACAATCAAGAAAAGCGATATCTTCAAAAAGGGCAAGAGATATCGGGCGAGTAAAATGTCATTTTTTGCAAGCGTTTACAAACTTTAGAACAACCTAGTATATTATTATGGTCAGTTGTTATTGTTTAGTTGTTTTCTTTAACTGCTTAAAAATCACGAATGGTTAATAAAAAATCATTTTTCCCATGTGCACATTACCAGAAATAATAAATAGGTAAAAGAATTGATAGTTCCTATTTTATCCATAAATCGTCTAACTATTGTAAGCAAGGATACTATTAATACTACTATAACTTGCTATTCCTTTGTTCATCAGACGAGTCCAAATCTTATATAGAAATAGTCATGCGAATATTCTTTTGTATTAAATATATTAAGCATTGATATCATAATTTTAATTAAAATAAGAGAGATTCAAAGAGACAATGATTGATTGTTTTGCTTTACGGCATATCAACAGTTTTTGGGTTATTTGAGTATTAATATCATAATATTGATGAAAATAAGAGAGGTTCAAAGAGGTCATGCTTGACTGTTTTGCTTTACGGCATATCAACACTTTGTTGCGTTATTTAATGCTGAATCCAGCAATTTTGGGGGAAAAGGTTTTATGCTTCTTTATATCTTCAAACATTTTTGTGGTGTTTTGTTTAGTTGTATTGTTTTATAAATTATCAACCCTATTCGGGTTATTTTATGTTGAATCCACTAATGTTGGAAATAACTGTTTTTATGCTTTAAGTTCTGTATATTTTCAAATATTAATTCATGGTATCCCCTTTGGTTATTTTGTATAAGAATTTTTTGTTGTTGTTTTTGACTTTGCACAACATGATTGAGTTTTGGAATGGGAAATTGAAAAGCGCACAATGTTGTGTGCATATTTGGTTGTTTTGTATAAGAAAATTGTTTTTTTTGTTGTTGACTTTGCACAACATGATTGAGTTTTGGAATGGGAAATGGAAAAGCACACAAAGATCAATGTTTTGTGCATATTTTGTTGTTTTGTAGAAGAAAATTGTCTTTTTTATTTTTGACTTTGCAGAAAGAGATAGGAAAAAAACAATAAAAAATCATCAAAGTTTGGTACATTTTCGTTTATGATATTTAACTAGTGCTACTATTTTCGTTTATGTTACTTAACTAGTTCTACTATCAATCTGTTTTTAGACAGATCGATAGTAGCACCAGGTAACTAACATAAGGAAATCAATACATATTCGAACAGAAATCAATGTTCTTGTTTTTCGGGGTTTTTTATATTGTGGATAATTTTTGAAAGAATATTTTCCAAGTAACGAATATTTTATGATATGAAAATATTTTTGATACGAATATATGAAAAAAGAAAAAAACATCTTCGTACACGATTATGTCTAATGTTGCCCTAAATTGTAAATCAAATATTTGAGTAAGGCTTTTATGTTTCTAATTGGAATGATATGACGAGAAGAAATTGAGAATGTGCGCCACTGACTCAGCAATTCTCTCTTTTGCAATTGCCTTACATGCATAAATGGCGGACATATTCGGAAGAACCTTTCACCTAAACAACTTCCGCGTAATTGACATAAACTTGGGGGTTTCTGCCCTTGAGTTCTTCCCTTGACATTCTGGATAATAAAATTGGTTCACTGCCCCAGCTGACATACTTGTTGTTGTTTTTGTTGTGTTGTTGTTGTTGTTGTTGTTGTTCTTCTTCTTCTTCTTCTTCTTCTTCTTCTCATCTATATTATTTCATCATTCTTGTTCTCATTTTTCATTTCGCTTTTCACTGAAGAGGCCCTAGATACACACCTTCATTAAGGTTACATTCCATGCAAACAGAATGCTGTTTCTAACCTTAGGTAATACAGAATACATCAGCTTGCCTTGTCAGAAAATTCCAAGATAGGAGTGAGAGAAAATATAGATGATTTTCATTGGATAAATTGATAACGTACAACATACACATACGCACACACACACTCACAAACACACACACACATACATTCTTATTATTATTTCATGTGTCCACATAAACTGCTATGCAGAGATATAATATTCAATGTATATATTATCACTAGGGCTATGACAAGAGAATATTCTTTTCATTATTTTGACTCTCAAGTATATATCAGTTAATATATTATATGTTTTTAGATAGGGTGATGTGGTTCTCGATTGATTAACATTGTCTGTGTTGGATATATACTCGAGAGCCAAAAAAGTGATAAGAATATTTTCTTGTCATAGCCTTAATTATTCAGGAACATCATGGCTATCTAGCATTATTATATTTAGTCATAATTAGGTGCTAGGCCTACAGCATATTCTTTTCATTGTTTTGCTAGCAACAAATAGTGTATTTCATCGTTAGTTACAATTGTTACAAGACTATTCGGACAAATTCAAACAATATGTCGTTTGAAAATTTTCACACGAACAGACTTTCGTCAGACG
Source organism: Euprymna scolopes (assembly GCF_053919585.1). Taxonomy (NCBI): domain Eukaryota; kingdom Metazoa; phylum Mollusca; class Cephalopoda; order Sepiida; family Sepiolidae; genus Euprymna; species Euprymna scolopes. The sequence continues at coordinate 61,765,846 of NC_136498.1, read as the reverse complement.
TATAGAATTAAAAAAAAAAAACACATTAACAATGAATAGTATGGATTCCATTTTCCTTATGTGAAAAGGCGTGGGAAAATATTTTACCTGCATCTCATCCTTTCAAAGCTTTTTACAAAGATATATATATATATATATATATGTGTGAGTAAATGAAGTATATATATATATATATATATATATATATATATATATATATATGTGTGTGTGTGTGTGTTTGTGTGTGTGTGTGTGTGTGTTAGCGGGGGAGTGCCCTGCTTTACTCGGGATTAAAATAAGCTTAAATATGATATTTTAATGTGTCCATATATATTTTTATTTTTTAATGTGTCCATATATTATTTTAATGTGTCCATATATATTTCGTATATATTATTATACGCTTGTGGTTTCGAAGTAAAAAAGTATTTGGGTGCCTTCAGCTAAAGTCGAAATCAAAAGCAAAACTGTAGCATTCAAAGCTGGTGCCGTTACCACTGTATCAACGTGACACACATATGAAGTAGTAAAAATCAAGAATGAAAAATAAACTAATATGTTCAAAATATATAACGATTTTTTTTGTCCATTTTAACCTTTTTTTTGACCTCTTAAAAACTATTTTGATCGACTAACGAGCCATAAAAGAACAGTCTGTCAAATAATCTAATCATTTAAGGCTCTTAGCGCCGCTCTGCGACTTTTAGTTTTGACGGAAATAGTGTTTGAAAATATGGAGACAGACAGAAAAACATATAGCCTTATATATATATATATATATATATATATATATATATATATATATATATATATATATATATATATATATACATACATACTTCATTTACTCACATAAATTAATATACGAAAGTACACAAAATGTTCAATATAAATACCCTAAAGTTATCCTACAGCTGCTGCGAAAATTTAGAAATGATAATTAAGGCTCATAATAACAAAATATTAAATAAAAGCAATGAAAACAACAACAAAATAAAGAATAAAAAAGTGGACACCATGACAAAAATAAAACTAACACAAAAGACACATATGTAACTAGTACAAATAATAATAATAATAATAATAATAATAATAATAATAATAATAATAATAATAATAATAACTAGTTGGACCTGTGGAAATTCCACAGCGGCATTTTTCATATGTAATATATTGTTACTGGGCATTCTGTTGGCGTTATGTTCAGCATGAATTAAGGCGCAATCATATTATTCTAGCCCTTTTATTAAAATTGTATCGCCCCCCCCTACTAAAATAATATCTTGAATATATTTCCTGGGTCGGTTATTTCATTAAAAACACACCGGTCATTTAATTCATTTAATCATTTTTCATAATTATTGAATATGTTACTATGTTCGACAATAATTTATGATAATTTTAACCCACATTATCGCCTCTCCCCTTACAAAAACAAAAAAATTTATATATTGTATGGGCTGATTATTTCATAAAAAACACAGCTATCAATTAACTCACATTGCATCATTTTTCATAATTCTTAAATATGGTACTAATTTCGACAATCATTTTTTATCATTTAAACGTACCATATCGCACACCTTACTAAAATAACTTTGATATATTGTCTAGGCAGATTATTTCATTACAAATACACCAATCAATTAACTCACATTTAATCATTTTTCATAATGCTTGGATATGTTACTAATTTCGACAATCGTTTTTATAAGTAAAACACGCATTATAGCTTCCACCCTTACAAAAATAATGACTTTGATATATTGTCTGTGTTGATTTTTTTCATTGCAACACACCAATAAATTAACTCACATTTCATATTTTTTTCATAATTCTGGAATATGTTACTAATTTCGGCAATCATTTTTTATCATTTTAACCGATATCATTCGCCCCCCTCCCACTTACTAAAGTAATAATTTGAAATATTTTCTGGTCTGATTATTTCATTGCAAACACACTAATGTATTAAATCTCATAATATCATTTTTCATAATTTTTGGATATGTTACTAATTTCGACAATCATTTTTCATAATTTAAACCATTCTTATAACCCTCTCTTACTAACATAATAACTTTGATATATTGTTTGGACTGATTATTTTATTATAAACAAACTAATCAATAAACTCACATTTCATCATTTTTCGTAATTCTTGGATATGTTACTCATTCCGATCATAATTTTTTTGTAATTAAAACCATCCTTATCGCTCTCTCTTACTAAAATAATAACTTTGATATATTTCATAACGAAACACAAATATCTATTAACTCAAATTTCATCAATTTTTATAATTCTCGGATGTGCTACTAATTTCGACAATCATTTTTTTATATTTTTAACCCATATTATTAACCACCCACTACTAAAATAATAAGTCTGATATATTATCTGGGCTGATTATTTCATTTCAAACACACCAATCAATTAACTCACATTTCGTCATTTTTCATAATTCTTGGATATTTTTCATCATTTTAACCCACATCATCGCCCCCTTTATAAAAATAATAAATTTGATATATTGTCTGGTCTGATGGTTTCATTGCAAACACACTAATACATTACATCACATAATATCATTTTCATAATTCTGTGATATGTTACTAATTTCGACAATCATTTTTCATAATTTAAACACACCTTATCGCCCCTCTTACTAAAATAATAACTTTGATATATTGTCTGGGTTGATTATTACATTACTAACACACCAATCAATTAACTCACATTTCATCATTTTTCATAATTCTTGGATATGTTACTAATTTCGACAATCATTTTTTTATAATTAACACCCACATTATGCCCACCTCCTACTAATATAAGGACTTTGATATATTGTCTGAGCTTATTATTTCATTACAAACACACTAATCAAGTAACTCGCATTTCATCATTTTTCATAATTCTGTGATATGTTACTAATTTCGACAATAATTTTCATAACTTTAACCCACTTACTTAAATAATAACTTTAATATATTGCCTGGGATGATTATTTCATTACGAACACATCAATCAATTCCGGGTATTCTCATAGTATGTATGTTCCACTCATCTTATCCAGTCCCGGGTTTACCCATTTCCGGAACTGGTTTCATATATCCACACTACTGTTAAAGATATACATGAAAAAAAGTAATGTTTAAATTGTAAACGGTTTAAGTAATTTCCGAGACCGACTTCATATCCCTCACCCCACTGTTTAAAATATACTTGAAATAAAGTAATGTTTAAATCATAAAGTGTTTCAGCCGCTTTTCGAAATTAATACATATAAACATTAACACAGTTAGAGATTAGGCAACCATTGTTTCAACATGAATTTTTGACTATAGTATCAGTCTCAGCATTCCAGTGACTTAAACCCCCCTCTTTTTTTGGTCTTGCTTAATGGAGAAATCCTTCATTACTGATACAATTTTTATTTTTATTACTGACCAGAGTGACCCTTTGGGGAGCTGGTTTCCCCCAAAATTTTAAGCAATCTCATGTCCAACTCTGCCCTTGTGCGGAGGCAAGTAAACAAAAAAAAATAATCAGAAGAGACATTTTTTAGGGCATCTTATAATTAATCAGAAGAGACATTTTCAGTGCATTTTATAATTCATCAGAAGGGACATTTCCAGGGCATTTTGTTATTAAATCAGAAATTACTTTCCCCAGTTACTTTTATAATATTAAAACTTTGTTATAAATATAGCACCTATTTACAATGCCTCCCCACGGGACAGATTTAGACCAGAGTCGTTTTTTAACGCGGAACAAAAATTGTCTAGTCTCCTCCACTGAGAGAGAAGAAATTAAAATGTAGCAGCTGAAGAACAGATACTACACTTTGATCTTGGCAAAAACGCCAAGAAGAACAAATCGTTTCTATTAGCTTTGCCTCAACAGCGACACCATTTTTTTTTTAAGCGGGGACTCGCCGTGGTGCACTGAGAGGAAGCTTCAGATGCCTCCCCGCAGTTACTTAAACCAAGATACATTGTAGTCTAGATTGCACGGTATAGAAACGAGTGTTGATTTCATAAAATTATTTTATATAGTGGTTCAATTGTGCTCCAAACAGAAACGTTCATTTCAAACGCGTCCCTTTCTTTTCTTAGAACCATCATGGTTATTTCGAACATAATTATTATTAACAGTTGATTTTATTGGCTGAGCTTTTTGTTTGTGCGGTTATAACACTTCTCAAATACCCTTGCAATGTTAAGTTGGAAACTTTAATCAAAATTGAACTTTTTTCATTGATCAGATTTTTTTTTCGATTATTGATTTTCGATACTTATCAGAAGCATTTCAATACAAAACCTATATAAGAACACTGCAGAGAGAGAGAGAGAGAGCGCGAGAGAGAAAGAGAGAGAGCGAGAGAGAGGGAGAGGGAGGGAGAAGGAGGGACAGATAGGGTACAAAAGTAAACGAAATTAATCCATGAATCATTTGCATATGTTCCAAGAATTAAAAAATAGTAACTTAAATTTTTGTACGATCGTTTCAGAGACGATATCAACTTGATTAATAACCAATCTCATCAGCAGCAGCACAAGTGGGGGGGGGGCAAGGGTTGACACCAATTTAACTAATCAAGTTATGCATTGAATCGATGGGTCATTCATTATTGATTAGGACTGTAATGCGAACTAAACTCTGAACATTTTTTTGGCTGATTGCAACGTTCGTAGTTTAATTTTCAGTACGGATGAAACACTAAAAAAAAACAAAAAAAAAAAAAAACGGAAGCTTCGAGAATATTAACTTATTGATGTTTAATAGCTATGATTAAAATTTTGCAAAAAAACGCAGTTATCTGAATTTTCACGAAGAACATCGCACTTTTGCATAAAACTAAATTTAACTAAATATAACCCAACTATCCTCCCTTACGCATATCAGCTGTTCCAAAATTAATAACGCCGTAAAATTATACATAGAACTATATAAACATATAAATATAGATGTATTCACCATTGTTGTAACATTTAGATTGGAGCATCTACTATTTACTAGTCTCTCACTTTTAGGAAGAGTTCAAAAGAGAGTCGCCAACGTAATAGGTCCCACACTGTAAGCTAGGCTTCAACCTCTGTCCCATCGACGAAATGTTGCATCCCTCTTCCTGTCTTACAGGTATTTTAAGGATAGATGCTCAGATGAGCTACACACTTTTGCACTCCCTCGACATATATATCCCTGAGAAACCTGAGAAGCAGCAAAATCCCACCCCTATAGAGTAGAGATCCCCAGATGTCAGAAAGCCTTCTAATTCTAATAGTTTCTTACCTAGGACTGTTAAACTTTGGAATTCACTTCCGGGTCTCTGCTTCCCTGAGTGTACACAGATGTGACAGAGAAAAATAAACACCCATAGAAAGAGTTTATTTAAAAGAACATATAATTTATAGAACGAAATAAAAAATAAATGGTCACAAATTTAATAACTAATAGTTGGTTGTACATTTCCTAATGTTAAGACCCTTTTAAGCATGGCATTGATCAGTTAAAGAATATCATCTTGAGGAATATCTTGCTAATTCTGATGCAATAATACTAAAAGTTCAGGTTTAGAAGATTGCTTCCTTTTTCTGTGTGTGTGTGTATGTGTGTGTGTGAAGGTTCCAGTTTAATATGCCCCAAATGTTTTCAGTTGCCTTCAGATTCGGGGACTTACTTGGCCATGGAAGTTTATTAATTCCATTTTAGCACAACCAATGTTTTGTTACCCTAGCAGAGTAACTATGGAGTTAACGTGGTTCATTTTACCACATGATAATATTTATAGGAGTCCTTCATGTAATATTGCAACATATTTAGCAGAATTGATAATTCCTTCGCATTCCACAAGTTTTGAGCGACGATCACCCATAAATTGCACCCCATACCATAATCGAGAAACCCCCATGTTTCAACGTTGGCTGTAGTCTTTTGAAGTCAAACTCTTGCTGATGGAATCTCTGTACCCATGCCTTTCCACTGTTTGGGAAATAATGCAAATCGTGACTCATCATAGAAAATTACATTGGTTCGAAAGTTCATAAGTATCTCCACTATATCATGAGCCAAAGTTTTTCTCTGTTTGATATTACCAGGACGAAGATGTTTCCTTCTCACAGCTCTACCATAGTAGCCTAGCTTTTGAAGATACCTGACAACTGTTCTGGGACTAATACTAACTTGTGTTGCAATGTCAGAGGCTTTGCACCGAGGATCTTCTTCAGCATTTCTTTTTACAAAACGCAAGGTTCTTTAAAAGGGTCCGAGGCAACCTGGATGAGGTTTTGTGCACTCTCTTGTGAATTGTACGATCACCCTATTAACAGTAGAAAGGGGTATTGAAAGATTTCCTGCTATTTTGCATTGACTAAGACTACCTTCATATTGATCCATGATTCGTCCTTGCAGAAATTCAGATAGGTCTGATGCTCCTTTGGTTCATGACATACTTCAACATTGTTAGATGCAATTTTAATGAGATACTCTAAGTTATTTCAGCACTATTCTTTTCTTTAAATAAAAATAAGCATATGTCAATTTTAGTAAAAATATCTATATTAGTGACTATTCTTTTCTGTCATGTCTATGTACCGACATGCAGAAGTTCAAGTGTAATGTAAACAGACATCTTGCTGCTCAACTCCCTACATAGTATCCCTGCAAATTATGGTCCAGATCGTAGTCCCCTTACATCTAAGTGATGCTGTGATTTGTTTGGGGTTAAAATGCAATAACATTTTTATATAAAAAAAAAACTAACTTTATATAAATATAGATTTAGTCAGACTATATACATGTTTTTATTCCTGTATCGACTGTCGTGGAAAGACTTGAACCCTCGCTGCCATGTTAAAATTCAAAGGTTTTAGGAAATTCTATCTTTATAACGACTGTATAATTAATTTTATATCATGTCAGTAAAAGAAAGTTTTTTTTGCTCAATAAAAACCAATTTCATATTAAATAAAGAAAGTAGCATCATTACTTGCTTAGATGTAATAGAGGCAATTTACTTTTGTGTTCGCCAAATGCTTTCTCCCCCCCCCCCGTATATTTTCGTTTGCTTTTCATGGTGCCTCCCCCACTTACTGCAACATGTTCCACTTGAAGCATTATAAAAGAAGTCCATATAAAAAGAAATGGAGAGGAGGAGACGGAGGATAAGTAAGAAGAGGTGGGGGAAAGGAGAAGAGTATAAATATAGTAGGAGAGAGGAGAGAGAGAAAGAGAAATAATGCATTATAAAGGAAGTTCATAAAAAAGTAATAAAAAGAAAGGAGGGGGTAGAAGAAGGAGGGTAAGGAAGAGGAGGGTAAGGGGAGAAGGGTATAAATACAGTAAGAGGAGGTAGATAGAAAGAGAAATTAAGCATTATAAAATGAAGTCCATATATAAAATAATAAAGAGAAGAAGGAAGATAAGGAAGGGGAGGTGTATTAAAAGGAGGAGGATATATATATATATAGTAGGAGGGGGTAACTAGAGAGAGAAATAATCATAAGAAATAAGTTCATATAAAAGAAAATGACGGCAGAGAGTGAAAAAGGGGTAGGAGGACAGAAATATAGCAAGTGGGGGGCAGAGGAAGAGGAGGAGGGAGAAACAGAGAGAAAAGACATGTTAATAAGACCTTGCGATATCTCAATGCCAATTTAGTAAAATTATTTAGACTTTTTTCTCAATGCTTTTATCATGACTGCAGTAGATTTAGTCATAATACATTTGTCAGGGATTAATTCGTTTTGGTTTCGCTACCATTTAACATGTCATCGCTAATATTTCTTTTATCAACTAAAAATAGGCCGAGCATAGCGCAATATGACGAAAGATTTTTTTTTCTTCTTAAACTTCTACTATCACAGTCGTAAGCAAAGCAAACCTAAGGCCAAGAATCCCGTGCCAATTCTTCGAGTCTCTAAGAAAGAATGGTAAAAAAAAAAGAGCAGCTAAAAAAATAATTCAAAGACGTATATGTTTTGGAACGCTAGTGTATTTTTGCTTATTTTCCTTTTATTTTATTTATTTATTTTTTGCTCTTTCCTTTTAACAGATATGGAGAGGAAAGCTTTTTGGTAAAGGCAACAAATCCCAACAAGTTCTATACTCATACGTTTAACACTACTTACCGTTTCTAATTTAATTTATATCACCTTACACCAGTACTGGATTCAACCAGTATGAGGTCTGTCGTATTTTCAAATGAGGCCTTTAAATTATAAAAAAAAAATGTTCATGAAAATCGCTCTAGACAAAACATGAAGCCACTTGATGCAAGAATGAAAGAGGATTGTCGTAAAGACAAGAGATGCCTGTTAGCTATAATCTTGAAAATATCAAGGCTGGCTATACGTAGGTGGAAAGCAGTGAGCAGGAAGAGAGTTCGACGAGCTTGCAATTCTTGGGAAGAAGCTACTGGAATAAGAAGCTGTATTACAATGAGGTATCAAAAAAAAAAAAACAGAGAATTGATGGAGACCACGAGTCAAATAAGTTGGAACAAAGTAAACATAGGGAATATATCAGAGAATTCTGAAGCATTTATAGAAAAGACTGAGATTAGCAACATCACGTCTTTGATAGAGAGGGTGCAAAGCAGAAAATGGAACAGAAATCCACCTTATCATGAACGCTCAAATGAAACAGTGGTTCACCAGCGAAATATGACAACAGTACTTCATACCTTATTTTAACCCTTATCCTCGAGTGGCCTCTTGGCCTTGATAAGTGGTGATGCCTTTGTGCTAATCTCAGACTGCCGGGCACCGGTCTCGATACCGGAGGTGACGTTACTAGAGGAAGTGACGTCATGGCGTCTCCAACATGAACCAAGGTGAATTTTAGTTTTAATAACATGGAAATATAATTAAACTAAAACACTTGTTCAAATAACACATATATACTCCTTTCGGCACCATAAGATATCTTCAAGAGAAAATGATATGGAAAATGAAAGAAATGAATCCATCATATGAAGGACAAATGTCTGTTTTTAGATCCAGCTAAAACTTAAAATATACATAACAAACGCCCACAAAGTTGATATATTTTTAATCAGTGTAATCCTGGATGTATAATATCTAAAATAAAAAAAAGGTCAAATTGGTCATTTAGATCAGTTAAAGTGATTAAGATTTACACACATCATGTAATCTGTTTTTCAACCACTAACTGAAGGTAAGTCAGCCCTACTTTTCTTTTTGGAATAGTTAATTCCTTTATACTGATTCGATGTTGTGTGTGTTTTTGTCTAGAGAGAGAACTGGGCTGGCTGAAGAAGAAAAAAAGGGTAGGTGGTAGTTGAATTATGGAGAAAGAGAGAAACAGAGAGGGATAGAAGTTATGCTATAGTCTTACCGCGGGTAATGCCGGGTAACCATGGTAGATGTAAAATGCAACAATTACTGGATTTGGAATGAGAGAACATGTTTTATGATTTCAGAAATGTTAATCGTGATAAATAACTAGTATGAAGAGGAAAGCATCTCCTTCTTTTACATATCTTCCCATAAGTGCACTATGAAAAAAGTAGATATAACAAATGTAAAACATAATATAAAATTTACTAGCAGGACCAATGGAAATTCAAAAGTTGTATTCTGCATCAATTGCTGCCATTCTAAAACGATCCTATTTAAGGCGCCCGTCACAAATACAAAATCCTTCTTTGTTCCAACTGAAACTTATCTAAACCTTGTGTATCGCTTTATTGCAGATCAATATTCTTTTTTAAATTTTGAAATTGCTATGAAACGCAGAGAAGTGAAATTTAGTACACTGGAAAAGTATAATAAGTTGCCTATTTCCCTGATTTTTGTGGAATTTGAACAAATATTTTGAAAATTATGCTAAGTTTTCTATTTTCTCCTAATGTTAAATGTGTCTAACTTTATTGCAGGTCTCTCGAAATTCCTAGAAAGCGTCGATTGACAGCTAGTGAAAAAGGAACATGTTGTTGTAGGTCTTGCAGAAGGTTTATCCATCGTAGATCTAGCCAAGAATCTTGGAACAAATCAAAGAATAGTGTCTTAATTCATAGAAAATTCAAACATCCAACCAAAGTAGGACAAAAACACAAGAAAGCCAGTTTCTGCTCGTGCTGTTAGAAAAATTTGCTGTCAACTTATCATGCTGCCGGAGCGCAACAGTGCTACTATATTTGACAAGGCTGGAATACCTTCCTCGTCCAGAAAGACATGCTGCAATGTTTTAAACGAAATTGCAAGAAGCATTAAGTCCATAGCACGACCAGTTTTAAACCAAACTCATAAGGAAAAACGTTTGGCTTAGGCTCAGAAATGCATAAAAAACAGCTTTGAAAATATTCTTTTCACCGATGAGTCCAGAGCAACCCTTGATTCACCAGATGGGTGGGCCAAAATTTGGAGTCCTCTTGGATTCCCTACCCCTCATCGATTCTGTCGTCAACAGGGAGGTGAAGGTGTCATGTTTTGGGCTGGAAAAATCTGTGATGAACTAATTGGACGATTTCGAGTGCCAGAAGGTGTCAAACTGACAAGCCAGTTTTATATTTTATTTTTAAATGAGTCACCATGACTTGATGACCTTCTGCCAATCGATTTTTATGCACGACAATGCGCCATCCCACTCAGCCAAGGCTACGACATCCTACCTTAAGTCATTAGCCATTAAGGGAACAATTTGATGACATGGCCACCTTATTCTCCAAATATAAACCCAATTGAGCTGCTCTGGTCAATAATAAAGATGAAAGTTAATAAAAAAGGATGAACTTTGGAGGAAGATTTTGGAAGTTTCCTATAGCATCACATCATCTCAAATCCGCCGATTCACATCATCAGTTGACAAGAGGATATTCAAAGTGATTTTGAAACATGGGAATTATGTTGATAAATAAATATTTCCTTAAAGAAAATTATGTGACATTCATTCTTGTATTTGGTTAATATTCTTACAGGATATGTTATTTTTTTTCATATAAATAGAAATATGAAGTTAGAATATTGTTTTATTACCGAAAATCTACATTTATTACCGAAAATATACACTTGCAATAAAGTGGTATACACTTAAAAATTACGGGAAAATAGAAAAATTAGCATAACTTTCAAAATATTTGTTCAAATTCCACAAAAAATCATGCATCTTGTTTTGTTCTTTCAAGTGTATCAAATTTCACTTCTCTGCGTTTCATAGCAATTTAAAAATTAAAAAAATATTGACCTGCAATAAAGCGATACTCTGGTTAATGTAGTTTTAACACACACACACACACACACACACACACATATATATATATATATATATATATATATATATATATATATATATAATGTTATAGGGATCGATTTCCCAAACCCTTGTGAAAATTTATAGATTTACAGTGAGACAACCAGAATCCGTCGTATAGGGGATAAAATAGTAGATAAAATTCAGTTGTAAGTTACACTCTTCTGGAGGTTGAAGTGCAGGCGATATGCAAAATGTAATTGGTAATTATTTATAACTTCTAACCAAATTATGACTAATCGAATGAGAGATTGCTACCTTAATAATAAAGAATTCTGTTTAAAATTACGTGCAGATTTCCAAGTTCGATAGAAAGATTCCTGAGTTTGACAAGAGACACCTGAAGAAGGTCACAGGTCACATCGATCGAAACGCTGTATAAATAACAGTCAAGATGAGAACAATAATCCGAGGATCTAAATAATAAGATGTATGATCTCAGGAATATTAATACTGGGAAAAAATTCTCATTACTGTTAAATTGGTTACTTGTTCTGGTGTTTTTTTTTTCGTTGATTTTTTTTTTTTCAACTTTCAAAACCTTTTTGGTCCCCCGACAAAAGGAGGGTGGATCTGTAAATTCACGCTTGTCCGTTCGTCCGTTCGTCCGTTCGTCTCTCCGAACTTTTCTCAATGACTACGCATACACCTTGGAATGTTTTGAAATTTTGCACAAACATTACACATGATATAAGTAAAAAAGTAACAGAACGGATTTTCCGAGAAAACTCCGGTTGCCCCTCCCCAGCGGTGCCTTTCTGGTTAAAATGGCTAAAATTGACACTTTTGTGCTTATCAAAAAAAACTGATGCCTTGGATTTTCATAAAACTTTCTGAAAAGTTGTAACTAACTGATTTCTATATAATTTCGTTTGTCTATACTTCGTGATAACTCTTAGGTGTGCCCCAGGGGCTCTTTTAGGGCTAATAAAAACATTCCATTTTTGGGACTTTTTTACCATATTTGTCCGATATTTTCTGTTTATGTCTATTTATTAGCAGATTTGCATGGTGCTTAACTCAAATTTAAATATGTTAAGGCCATGGGGACTTTTGAGGCTAAATGGGGGGATGCAAATGATGGTCTTAGTCATTTCTTTTTTTTTTTTGCATGGTGAAAACTCAAATTCACATATGTTAAGTGCCTAAAACTGATACGTTTGTTCATTTTCACCAGGATTTGACGTCCCCTGGGGACATTTGGGACTAAATGGGGGTGGGGCAAATGCTGAACTTAGTCTTTTTTTTTTGCCTTGTTCACTGAGCACCCACAGGGGGCCATGCATGTTTCATTTGTTTCTATTCTAGATTTGGTTGCAAAAAATGAAAGGTTTATACATAAAGTTTTTAGAAGAAATGAAAAATGGCTTTGTTTGTTCATCCGTAACTATAATAATCCGATTTTTATAAATAAATCGGTGCAGAGCTAGTGTTTAGGGAAAGCAATAAAGTATTTTATGTTATTTGGGCTATGAAATTTTGATTTTTGTAAATAATTAATTGTAAAACTATTATTTGATTAAGATAGAGTTTACGGAAAACACAGGAGTATGGTAATTTATTTTGTTCGTCTGCAACTATAATATAAAATATCGATTTTTTTTTTAAATAAATGATTGTAGAACTATTATTAGAGTGGGCAAGTTTTTAAGAGAGATGGAGAATGGTCCTAATATATAAAGTCAAAATTCATACATAAATACTTGTAGGAGAATTATTAGACTGATATCGCAGTCAAAAGATGCGCAGGATTATTATGGATTATTTGGGTTATCCAGAGCTATAAGATTTAGAATTTTAAATAAATGCGGTTATACCCATTAATTAGAATGGGTAAGTCTGTAGAATAGATGGAGAATGGTTCTGTTGTCAAAACTTCATGAAGAAATACTTGTAGGAGTTTTATTAGACTGTGCTTGTGTCTAGGAGAGACAAAAGAATATTATAAGTTATTTAGGTCATTTGTAATGATTACGGTCTGATTTTAATAAATAAATGATTATAGGGCTTGAAATCGGCAAAATTAAGCTTTCATGATTGGTGACGTGTTTCCCTTTAAATCTACTTGCGATCTAATTAGATTTCCAGTGTAAGCCTTCTGATGTCAAAACATTATGGTAGAAAGTTAATTAAAACTTTCTTCACTAAAATGGGACAGATTAGGCCATTGGGATTTCTATTTATTGATCATTTGTGACACTTAAACATCTGTGTTGCCGGCTGCATTCAAACTCATTAGTCCTGGTCTACCATGAACATACCAGATTAATTACCTTTTCAAAGAGCGAAAAGAAATTACTACTGAAATGTTCCCCAAGTATGCATGTTAAAAGCCCAATATTGCATCCATATACATTACATCTTTTGTGTTCACTCATGTATGACACAAGACCAATCGCTCTTTTGCAAGGAGCTGGAAATCATCACATTTAAAAATCTTGCACCTGATTTGTCTCCATACTCATGCGGAGATGAATAATATCAGGACAATAGTGTTGTTTCTGAATCTTCGAGACGATCATCGATTATTTTTATTATTTGAATCCGTGGCATAGTGGATAAAGTACTTAGTAAAATTCAGTTGTAAGTTACACTCTTCTGGAGGTTGAAGGTTCAATCGGCAGTGCAAGCGACACTCAAAATACAATTGTGAATTAGTTTTGACTTCTACTGAGTTTTGACTTCTACCGGGTCATGGCTGACGGAACAAGAATATGCTACATCCATGGATTAAATAAAGGGTTCTGTTCGAATTTCTGTACAAATTCCCGAGTTTGACAGAAAGATTCCCGAGTGCGACAAGATACAACTGAAGAAGGTCGGAGGTTGCATTGATCAGAACGTGGCGAAAACAACACTTAGAACCAGAACAGTAGTTCAAAGTATATTTTATGCGTGAGTGCACAATAGCATTAATAAAATATTAATTTGCCATTTTTCACGATAAACACCCGTCTAGCTGAAACTACTGTCAATATTTTTCCCCACTCTTTATCTGTGCCTAAATGAAAACGTAGAATCAATGAACAAAGCTTTTTTCTTAGAAGTGCACGCCTGTGGAACTCTGTTCTGTTTGCCTGTTTCCCACCTGACTACAACTTGGATGTCTTCACGTCCAACATAAACAAATTCCTGATGAACCGCCCCCCTTAAGTAAGATACTTTATCAAATCTCCATAACTAACGATTACTATGATATTATCCCATTGATTACTGTACATGCAATAATCCTTATCCCCAAGTGGCTTCCTGGCCTTGATAAGTGGTGACTTACATGTGAAAGAATAATTAATCAACACTTCTTTTTAAAACAAAACAATAAAAGGGTTTATTTCGAAAGAAAAAGGACTGTGTCTAAGGTGAGGGAAAGAAAAGGAATACAACGTTCGAGGATAATCTTGTTGGGAGGTATAAACTTGAAGTGTCCCCAGGTTGTCCAGTGGAGGTCTTCAGTAAAGTAGCCGCAGCCTGGAGGAGATTCAGTGGACAGAGGTGAGAGGAATCTTTCCTGGTCTGTCTTCATTCTGCTGGTTGCTTGCTAGCTCCTGGTAGCTAGGTAATTAGTTCCTTAAGGGACATATAGGATTAATGTGCCATACTAGCCAACTGGTTAGTGCGTGACAGTGAGCAAGGGGTTATTAATTTATAAGAGAAAATAATATTTTATGGTGACTGCTACATATACAAATAGTATGAATAGTGTTGTTGTATTGAAATGTTACTACCCCTTAATTACCATTGCAACCCCTTAATTACCATTGCTCCCAGGTCCACTCTGACCCGGAGTGGTAGTACCGTTAGGGTAACAACTATGGGTTAAATAGAAACCGACTTGAAAAAAACACAAATATTTTATTAAAAACATTTTCTTCAAAATCACTGGATTCGACATTAAATGACCTAAAAAGGGTTGAGATGCCGTAAAACAAAAACAACAACCAACCAAACAGGATGAATAGTGGTATTGTATTATAATGTGGTAAACTAACTAAAATGTGTTGCCAATCAAATCTGAGTTGACAAATTTTTTATAGAAATGAATTCGCTCGGAAGATCAAAAAAACAAACAAAAAAAACGAAAGCCAAATGATATTTGTGGCTTGGATAACATCAATAACTGTACTCTTTCTCTCTGTTCTATTCTGCATGATATATATTTCTTTTGTACTCATATTCACCTCCAAACAAAGCATATTACTACTCAGGCATAAGGGAATACTATTTGAGACCATGCTTTCAACACTCTAAATAGGAAGCTGAGCAGCAAGATATCTGTTCACATTAGACCTACACGTCTGCATATTAGTACAGTCAGAGAAGCAGGACACAGGGACGAAATTCCAGAGTCTTTCAGTTGGAGGAATAAAAAGTATTAAGATAGAAGTATAGTTTGCCAGTAAAGGAGCAGGATTGTGCTGCTTATCAGGAAAGTCAGAGTTAGTTATGTCGAGGGATCACAAATGCTAAGACGTTGTCAGAACACATTCGATTAGAGTACTTATAAAACAGGCAAAGATATAAAGCAATCCGGTGATAGAACAGCGGTTAGAGCATGGTTGATATTGCAATATCTATTAGATTTGAGACTCTTTTTAGGATCTTGTCTAAAAGGGAGAGACTACTCAGCCAATTCTAGGAAATAAGCGTTGTTCATGGAATCTGTTTTTAGATTACGGCACAGAAAGAGAGTGGGAAAAATTGTTAATAGTGGTTGTAGCTAGTCGAGTGTTTTTTCTGAAAGTTTTGTTGAGCGACCATAAATTTGACCTCACCCAAGCATTTGCCATAGAAAAAATGATAAAGCAGAAAAAGGCTGGCAAATATCTTCTGTGGAAAGAGGTTCCAGGGAGGAGAAAAGGGCCCCACACCTACTAGGTTTTGGAGCCGGTTATGAACTCTAGCAGGGCTTGATAAGATGAGACAACAGCACTTCATTTTATGCCGTACTTGGCTTTTATAAAGACAGAGGATTGTATCAGCTATTAGATACTTACTGGAGTGGTATAATTATCCAACAATTTTTCCAGCGATCGTGGCAACAGATTTGATATATGTGTTTCATTTCAGATTAAATATAAAGGCATAATTATTATCTAACAATACGAATATATATATATATATATATATATATATATATATATATATATATATTAGCACGCTCGTGCGTGTTGGGTGCGCATATGCAATTAATTTGACAATATAGGACATATATCACATGTATTGTGTTTTAGTTTTCCACGTGGAGAATAATAACGATAATACATAAATGAAAAAGACATTTAAGACCAGCTAAATTATTTTTCATGATAGATAGATAGATAGATAGACAGAGAGACAAATATATGGAGTTTATTTAAATCCTTTTAAACTATTATAAAGTATCATTCATTGGAAAATTATTATTTCAATAAGTCAATTAATTTCCTGCATCGCTTAATAGTTTTACTTACATGAACAAACAATAGTGCCAATGTTCTTAAAAGGATCATCCGTTGTTTACCATGGAACACTGTTTAGGGGATTTAAAAACAAAACAGTATATGATATCATGGCTCCTCAGCAGTGTTGATCAAACACCACCTCCCTTAATAAAAATATTTTTGATACATGATCTAGTTCTTTTTCCTCTAAAAAAATTAATCTAACACACACACACACACACACACACACACACACACACACACACACACATATATATATATATATATATATATATATATATATATATATATGAGAGAGAGAGAGAGAGAGAAAGATTTGTTGTTGTTGTTGTTGTTGTTTTAAGGATTGTTGTTGTTGTGAAGGATAATAATAATAATAATAATAATAATAATAATAATAATAATAATAATAATAATAATAATAATACAGAAATGAAAAAGACAACATGGGGATTATTATTCATCAAAATGAAAAGATTATCCGTCATTATTTAGGAGAAACATCCCAAAACCAATACGGCTAAATTAATTAACGGAAATATTAAAAGAAGAACTATTTAAACATGTTTGGTCGTAACGATTGGCGACACCATGGCTGGCGACTCGTTTCTCCGTTTTCCATCTACTTGTGGTCTAATTAGATTTGTGTGTTTATGCTTTGTGATGTCAACACGTTATGGTAAAAATAAAATTAATTAAAACTTTCTTCACTGAAATGGGACAGACATATTGGGCCATTGGAATTTAATTTTATTGATCATTTGTGACACTTTGGCGTTCATGTTTCCTGACCGAATTCTACAGTTTATTTCCTCTTTTAATAGTGAGCAAAAAACGACTAAGTGTTCGTGTCTGCGAATTAATGCGAATTAGTGTTGGAATGCTTTGTATTATTTTTTATCCTGAGGACTACCGGTTTTATCGAGTGTTATTTTAATAACGTTTTGGTCGCTGTAACCCCCGACCTTCTTTATGTGTATCTCTTCGAACTCGGTGGTATTCCTGTCGAACTCGGGAATCTGCATAAAATTTCAAACGGAATCCGTTATTTAATCCATGTTTTCGTGCTCTCGTTTCGTGAGCAACTCGCAATTGTATTTTAAGTTTCGTTTGCTCTGGGAATTAAAAGTTCAACGCACAGAAGTGTGTTAGGTGTATCAGAAACTTCTTGAAAAAATATTGAATAATTCGACCCCCTGTCTTTCCAAGCGGATAACTATTCGAAAAATGTAATTCAAACCCTATTTTTTTTTTCAATTAAAGGATCAAGGTTCAAGGTTTCATTTAAAAAAATACAACAACGTGGTTTTTTAAAAAAAGGTTTCAAACTTCGGATTTACAGGTAAATTTTAAAAAAACTGTTCTTTTTTGTTTTAAATTAGAATAGATTATTTATTTATCTTTCATCTTCAGTTTGTGATATATAAAACTTTGGCACATAAATTAATTATTTACTTTTTGATAGACATTTCAAAATGGGGGCGGCGTGAATTAATTCGAACTCCTGTCTTTCCAAGCTGATAACTACTCGAAGAATGTAATTCAAACCCTATTTTTTTTTTAATTAAAGGGGCAAGGACCAAGGTTTCATTAAAAAATATACAAACAACGTGGTTAAAAAAAAAAGGTTTCAAACTTCGGACTTTACAGATAAATTTTTAAAAACTGTTCTTTTTTTTTCGTTATGAATTAGAATATATTATTTATTGATCTTTTATCTTCAATTTGTGATATATAAAACTTTGGCACATAAATTAATTATTTACTTTTTAATAGACATTCTAAAATAGGGGGCGTTTATTAAAAAAAACGTTTGTCTAAAATATTATATTCGGTTTATTGGAAAGAGCATAAAATTTTATATTGACCCTGAAAATATCGTAAAAATAGAATAAATAGAAACATTTTGATAGATTTTAAAAGTTAAAAATTGAAAAATACTTCAATTAATTTCATTACTGTTTTTTTTTTAAATAAAAAGAATAATATTTCTATCACTTTTTATCCAACGTTAATAGGTTATTTTGGAAAGAGCATAAAATTTCACATTGACCCTAAATATATCGTAAAATAGAATCAATAGAAACATTTTGATAGATTTTTAAAGTTTAAAAATTGAAAAATACTGAGCTCGTAAAATTCAATTAATTTCATTACTGTTTAAAATAAAATTTCTATTACTTTTTATACAACTTGAATAGTTTATTTTGGAAGTATAATCCATAAATAAAATAAACAACCCACTTTTAAAAGAGAAATTACGATGTTTTTATATTTTATTTGCAGTTTCGTGTTAGGGGGTGTCAAAAATTTCTACAAAAATTCTTATACACCTAGAAGTGTGTAAGTTTATAACTGAATTTTACCAAGTACTCTGTTCAGTGACGTGCAAAGAATTTTCTTCAGGGCAAGTGTTCAAGTGAAGAAAAAAATCCCGCAAAAATATAGTAATGGACACTGTCTCGGAGGAGCATAGACCTATGATAAATTCCTCTGAAAAGGGTACTTTAGAACGGGAGTAAATGGGTCAAGTGTGAAATGATGAGTTTGTAGCTTGACTGGGCTATGAAAACATGTTTACTGATAGGCTAAAAATTAAAACATGAACCAATAGCTACTACGTTATGCATTCGTAATGCCGGCATTCGACCTTCACCTGACAAATTTCTTTTTTTTCTAATTTTCACACTTTTGCACCATTTTTTCCGGGCTAAATCCCAAATATAAAGTTTTGCATGGATTCAAATACCTTATATATGAAGTTTCATGTCTGTAGACCAAAAACTCTAGGAGGAGTTTGGTAGGCAAAATTTGTTAAACAAAAATATATATGTATACATAAATATATATGGAAAAAATATTGTGTTAACTATAACCTTTTTACGCAAATATTATGCAAGAATAAATTATGTGGAATATCTGCATGAATATAATTACACATAATAGTTAACTAAAGATGATTATGCTATTAGAAAACCGAAGCAACTAGTAGGGAATTAATTAAAACGAATGTTTAAAAGAATATGCAAATTAGCTAGATCTTTTGCTAGTGAATGCAATTCCACAACCCGTATATGAGAAAATATTATTTTCTTTTTAAATAAATAGAAAAGAGCGGTTTAATATGAATATCAATACACATGAAAGAAAAACGAATCTATAGGAGTATATATATATATATATATATATATATATATATATATATATATATATATATATATATATATATGTGTGTGTGTGTGTGTGTGTGTGTGTGCCGGTCGGCACTAATCCTATTCGGGTTTAACTGGCTTCCTCCAAAGCAAGAAGTTTCATGGGAGTATGAAATTCACAATTGGTCCCTAGTCGCATGTATATTCCTCTCAAGAGAAATGATGATGACATTAGGTTTTTGCAACTCTTGCAGGGAGTTATCGACGTCCTCCTACATACAGCGCCTGGAATTCCCAAATTGGTCACCCATTTTAGTAATAACCAGGCTCAACGTTGCTTAACTTCGGTGATCTGATGCGAACCGGTGTGTCAACGTGATTATATATATATGTATGTATGTATGTATATATATATATATTCAAGCGAAAATGTGTGTATGTATGTTTGTATGTTTGTATGTGTGTTTGTGTGTCCGCTAAAAACTTTCGACAGACACGACGAAAATTCACAAACTCTGTATCATATTGAATATCCATACTTCGCTCGAAAAATATAAAAAAATTGGCTAAAAACGTTCATTTTTTTCATCCCCGAAATCGACAATTTTCCACAGGGGGGGGGGGAGGTCAACAAAAACGGTCCTCTCGTGACGACGACCGGTTCTACGCATGCGTCAGATTACGTCATGGCCTGATTTATTTAAATAGTTGAAAAACTGACTAAATTTCATGTACGTCGCGTTAGCTCAGTTGGTTAGCTCGTTGATTCGTTATCTAAACATTTTGGGTTCGAATCGTGGTGTGAGATGTCTTTTTTTATTTTTTAAATTTACATATTGAACCAGTGTTATTTATGCCATTTTTCACGTAACGTTCGTTTTTCTGTTTTGTTTTTTTTTTTACTTTGCTTATCCACCCACGACCACACACCCAAAAACACCGGGGTACTCACCGATTTTTTAAATTTTAATATCGAAACAGGCTTATTTAAGCCATTTTTCACGTGTTCGTTTTTCTGTTTTCTTTATTGTTTTTTCGATTTTTATATTTAACATCGTTCGTTTGCCTTACGTTAGTTTTTTGTGTGTTTTTCGATGTTTTGATTACCCCCACCGCTTAAGCTTTTACGTTGTTTTCTTTTTTTACTTCGCTAATAACAAACAAACCTGGTCATTGACCTCATTTGCTGAATAGCTATTGCTCTACGACTTCCGAGCGCGCATTTGTCAATTTGGTTTTTACTTAAAAAAATTCAAACATCTTTCAGTAACTCATGGCTGGTCGATTTTATTTTCAAACTTCGCCTCGGGACTTCGGGTTCGATCCTATCAACTTTTACCCCCCCCGGTTTCTTTTTTATTTAACAGCACACACACCTCCAAACACCCGGGCAACGCCGGGTACTCCCGCTAGTATATATATATATATATATATATATATATATATATATATATATATATATATATATATATAAAGAATAACAGTATAGTTACATCCCAAAATCAAAATATATATTTTTCATACAAAACAGCCCCTCAAGCATGTTAAAATTACGGTACATTTTTTACAGATCCGTCTCGTTATGCAGAAACAGACGGTTATTATGCCAGTACCGTATTTTTTCGTTCATATACTCTTCAAAAAGCAAAGGATTTCTATTTTTTCTGAAGAGTATATGAATGAAAAAAGACAGTATTGATATAGAAATAACGGCTTGCACCCTATAAAACCTTTTCAACAAAAACTCGTTTAGCTATAACTAATGTATTCTAGAGATATAAATTGCTAGCAGAGAGACTTGACGTTGCCTGGGATTGAATGATGACAACGAATGTTTCGCACTTCAATATTTTTATCGTCATCGAATCGGTGAAATCGTCAATTTGCAATCAAATCCATTGATTGCCTACTCTCGTTTTGAACGCAGGAGGAAGCTTCATATGTCTCCCTGCAATATATGCCCACAATACATTATAGTCTACATTTCACTCTAGTGAACCTACTGTTGATTTCATAAATTAGTTTTTACATATAATACCTTGAATTAAAGTTTCAAGCGCAAAAGTATACTGCTTCAGTTGTGCTCTAAACAGAAACATTCATTTCGAACACGTCTCTGTCATATAAAAGAACCTACTGTTGACTTTATAAGTCTAGCTTTTGGGCTTGTACGGCAATAGAACTCCTCAAATGCACTTGTGGTGTTATGCCCTGTTAGGTGTTAACTTTGATCAAAATAGCTTGATCCTTCATTTTCATCAGATTATTTCGATTATCGAGTATCGATACTTATTGAAGATATTTCGACACAAAACCTATCTAATAACACTAGCAGGCACATAAAGCACCCACGTGTGTGTGAAATCTCATATAAATCAGCCCAGCTGTTTTCGAGTCCATAGGGAACAGACTCTCATGCACACAGACACGCACTCAACATTGTTGTTTTTATATGGTAGTAGAAATTATATTTCCTATTCAATTATATTTAACAATATTATTCTAAACAACACAAAACGTATATTGTTCTATGATTTAGTTGTGTCCATTCACAATGAATAATGTTTTTAGTAAATGTTTAAGGAACAATGCACAATGTGTATCGATAAAGTTTTCGTTTCGCTCTATAAAAACAATACTACAGCTTTATCAATTCAGCTAACTTGATTATGTAGTAGAACTGGCATCTATTCAATGTAGCTGTCCTTGGTCGCAATCACCGCTTCGATACAGGTCCGGAACTGGGGGCATGCCGTTTCCACAAGCATCAGTGGAAGTTCGGCGAATACTCGGTAGATGACGGCGATCAGGCTTGCTTTGGTGTTGTAGGAGGTCAGGTAGGTGATGTTCTCATGTTGTATGACCAAACAAAGTAGTTCAGCAGGTTCGGGCCGGGGGAGGAGAGGACAGTTAGAGAAGGGTGCAAAGTCCTGGCACTCTTTTTGAAGCCAAGCTTGAGTCTCTTTGGATTTGTGGATCGGCGCCGAGTCCTGCTGCTAAACCCAGGTTCTGCTAGCGACCAACTGATTGCATTAGAGGATCACTACACTCTTCAACACATCCAGGTACACTTTGGTGTTGACTTTCAAGCCGACTTCGAAGATGTGAGGTGGCATGATGTGGCTCTCACTGGAAACTACCCCAAAGACCATAATCGTGACTGGAAACTTTGTTTTCATCACTTTGTGCACGTTTCTTTTATTCGTGGCAATCCAGCGATGCACTTTAAGAGTGCTGGCAATGGTCCTGTGTTCATAACTTGGATCGGTAGAGAGCTTCAGTTGTACAGCAGCGCATTTCCGATCTTGCTTGTTGAACATTGTGTCACATTCACACATGATAGAACGCTCTTGAGAGTTGTACACATCTGGCTAACTAGTAGATGGCCTGCAACATAAAAGAAAACCGGTTTTCTTCAAACAGAAATCAAATTATGTCGTCTTTTCTAGAGCGACAATTTTATAGTTCTTCACTGTATTCTAAGAGCAATGTATTCTAAAAATCTACATATTAATACCGTAGTACCTTTAACGTACGTACGTACTTGTGTCACGGTTTCCGTATTATAAATTATTCGATCGGCAGATCTTATTTATCAAAGAGGAGGATAGCAGTTGACAACATACTAAGAACATAAAATTAGCATATACATAAATATACGATAATTTTATGCTCCTAGTATGTACCCACTTTTTATCCTCTATGATATCATGGGGTTTCTGTTCTCTGCCGGGCATTCATACAATAGAAATGTGTCACAGACTCCTATAGGCCTATCGGAGATAAACCGTAATAACCAGATATATTTTGACACTACATTAACCAGATTACTTAGATAAATATTTTTACAGTTTTTACAAAGGGGCTTGGCTTTTTCGTCAAGATCAAAGTGTAGCATCTGTTCCGGCAGATACTGCAAGCTATGACTAGCTATGACTAGCAAAGACCAGATGTGGGGGCAACCCCACATGCCTGACCTTTAACCAGCTCCCATTTCCCACCTCTCGGGAGCTGGTCCCCTTTTTCCCTTCCCCCTCCCTTCACTCCTCACATTAAAAATTGGCCTTGTGCCTAATTTGCTCGGTGGGGGAGCAAATAAATACCATCTGTTCCGGCAGATGCTGCAAGCAAAGACCATATGTGGGGGCAACTCCACATATAAGACCTTGGTCAATGTAGGGGCAACCCTTCATACCAATTGTCACTATCCAGCTCCCCTACTCCCCGGGGAGTTGGTCCCCATTTCCCCTTCACTCCTCACTTTAAAAATCGGCCTTGTGCCTAATTTGCTCGGTGGGGGAGCAAATAAATATCATCTGTTCCGGCAGATACTGCAAGCAAAGACCAGATGTGGGGGCAACCCCACATACCTGACCTTTAACCAGCTCCCATTTCCCACCTCTCGGGAGCTGGTCCCCTTTTTCCCTTCCCCCTCCCTTCACTCCTCACATTAAAAATTGGCCTTGTGCCTAATTTGTTCAGTGGGGGAGCAAATAAATACCATCTGTTCTTCAGATGCTGCCCTTCCATTTCTTGTTCTCTTTCGGTGGAGGAGAAATCCTTCACGACTGAGACTTTTTTTAATTTATTTTTGTACCTTTTCTCCACGTTAAATAAACGACCCTGGTGTTTAACTCTGTCCCGTGGGGAGGCACAGTAAATAGGTACAATAATGTCGCAGGGTCTCCAATCAGGCTGAACGCCACAGAATGTCCAGCAGCAATATATTCTATATGAAAGATGCCGCTGTGGAATTTCCGCAGGTCCCGCTAGTATAAATAATTATCATACCTATAGGATTATATTTGATAACTTTATTCGGTATTATATAACCCTTAGATGTTTGATATGCCCGTAAAAATCAAATCGACCATTATAAACTGTAGTTATATGAAACAAAAAATACTTTTCTTAAAACATTATATTCATTCATTTTCAAGGGAGATAATGGAAATGAAACTATTAGTTATTAAAATTACAATAGATTTATATAAACGAGATTTAATGTAAGTAAACATTTAAACAGATTATATATATATATATACTAGCGATGATGACCCGGCGTTGCCCGGGTGTTTGGAGGTGTGTGTGGAAACTCCGGGGGTGGGGTGGGTGTTAAAAATATTTGGGTAGGTAAGTATGAGGATCGAACCCGAACCCTTGAGGCAAAGTTATAAATTAAAGAGTGAAAAAAAAAGTGCGACGTTAACCATTGCCCCACCGCGAGATGCCAACGGAAGCACGTTTGAACTTATTTAATTACTTGGATTTGGCAAGTGCCCGTTTTAATGAGTTAATGAGGTCAAGTTTGACTGCGGGATAGTATTTCATTTACTGCGGAACGCTTTTTTTTTTTTTTTTTTTTTTCCAAGATCTTATAGGAAAAAGACTAACCCACATGCGACGAGCGACAAATGTTGAATATTTTCTTCCCGAAATCGAGCAAATTAAATAGACAGGCGAGCTTCGTTGTTAACTCTGAGATATTACGATTTATATGTGATATAAAAAGTTTTTAAAAGTTATGAACCGACCGAGCGCTTCTCTGAAAAAAGTATTTTGTAGACATACAGAAAAAGCGAACACACATACAAACATACATACATTTTCGCTTATATATATATATATATATATATATATATATATATATATATATAGTTATTTTTCTAAGGGAGTCACTTCTTATTAAGTCGGTTAATGGTGGAAATTGGGTAGAATTTAATTATTTAAGTAGACAGCTACACAAGGACTTATTTATATTGAACTTGAAGACAACCATGTTGTAGCTAGCAGGAAAGCCGGCCAGCAGAACAGAGTTTTACATGCGGGGTGTTCTAGGAAAGCAGTTTTGTTCATGGAATGTGTTTAGATTTAGGCACAGATAGTGCGTGGGGGAATTGTTGATAGTAGTTCTAGTTAGTCGAGTATTATTTTGAAAGTTGTGCAGAGAGGGGGTATAGATTGCAAGCCCGTATCTGGTCTATCGTTATGTTCATAGCAGGTGCTCGTATGTTTCTTCTGTGGGAAAGAAGTTGCAAGGAGAAGAAAAGGACAATTGTTACTAGGTTTCTAAGCCGGTGTAGAACTCTGTCAAAACAGGATAGAGTGCTCCGAGCGGCACCTTCCCCAGATTTGGAAACACTGCTTTGTTTTAATACGTATTTGGCTCAAATAGAGAATTGCGTTGAAAGTGAGATACTTTCTGGAGCGATAGAATGATGCAATCATTTTTCCAGCGACCTTGGCGAGAAATTTGATGTAAGCCTG
Organism: Euprymna scolopes; assembly: GCF_053919585.1. Lineage (NCBI taxonomy): Eukaryota > Metazoa > Mollusca > Cephalopoda > Sepiida > Sepiolidae > Euprymna > Euprymna scolopes. The sequence continues at coordinate 61,739,730 of NC_136498.1, read as the reverse complement.
CCATTTCAGGTGTAGATTGAAGAATAGACCAAGAAGCTTGTCGTCTCAGAGCGCTTCTTTGAGACGAAAGCTATTCATATAAATTGAGGCCAAGTGTGAGTCACTGCGTTGGTTGTTAAAAAGATAAAGAGTTTTGGTAAAATTATGCCTATCGACTTGGCATTTATAGGCACTTAATTTCTCTTAATTCAAGTGTTAAATACCGGTGGCCTTGAGGAATGTCTTGAGAATGCTAACCTACGAAGTCAAAGGTGACTTTCTGAAAGTTCGAATCTCCCGACAAGCATCAATTATCACTTCCTGTACTGATGGTTGCGTAAGCATGAAGACTAGTATCTGTCGGTATAAAAATAATTGTTAACATTTATTTAAAAAAATATATATAAAGAGAGAAAGAGTTGTAAAATTTATGCTTATTGGAGACATTCCAGTAAAGTTACTGTGATTATGAAATAGTGCTCAATGACAATATTTTTTTTCTGATTCTCTCTTTTCTGATCTTAAACACCTTGCAATGGAAAACAGGTTGATAGTTAATTTTAATGCATCTAAAAATCAAGCTTCTAACTTTTCATCATAATCGCTCCGAACTCCATCTGGCCCCTACTGACATGAATGACTCTCGTCTTGGGACAGAACCATGCTTGACAAGCTTTTGGGTCTGATCTTCATTTCTGATCTAAAAGAGAACATATACATTAAATCTGTTGCCAAGCTCGCTGAAAAAAAAATGGTTGGATCATTCTGTCGCTCCAGTAGGTATCTCACTGCTGATACAATCCCTTATCTGTATAAGAGCCAAGTACGTCCTAAAATGGAGTAGTCTTGCCACATCTGGGCTGGAGCTACTTAACGTACCCTATCTCCCAAACTTCAAAAACCTTCAAAACCGGCTTCGAAACCTAGTAGGTGATGCCCTTTTTTCTGCCCTGCAACCCCTTTTTCACAGAAGACACGTTGCGAGCCTGTCTCTGCTCTACCGTTATTTTCATGGCAAATGTTAATCTGAGTTTCTATGTATGGTCCCCCTTGCCAAACTGTCACAAAAACACTTGATTAGCTATAACTACTATCAACAATTTCCCCACTTTCTATCTGTGCATAATTCTAAACGCAGATTCCATAAAAAAAGGTCCTTTTTTAGAACAACCCGCCTGTGGAACACTTCCACTAGCCTGATTCCCGCTCAATTAGAATATGGTGGCCTTCAATTCCAATGTAAATAAGTTCTTGTTGAGCTATCTCCAAAAATAATCAACATTCTACCCAATCTACAATCGTCTTTAATAGCGGAACCTCAGGCTGGAAAAAAGTGGTTCGATGAAGCTTTTACTTTGAAAAAGACTGTAACTGAAACATGTCTACAAATGTGTAGCCAAAATATTTGTATAAATAAAATCTTCCCCCTCTATCCCTTTCTTTCCCTCTCTATCACTCCTTGTAATAATAAAAGATATACCTTTGTCTTTCATTGTATTGCTAATAATATACGTACTTAAACGAAAAAGAAATTCCAAGACTTAACTTTATAGCCCATCCTCCAACTTCCCTTTTAATCGTTTGGCACCAATTTTTGTCCCGCTAGAAACGGGATGCTGCCTTTGACCTCATACTACCTACTCCATCCCCAGAGTATTCAATCTCACATCAAGGAAATTTCGTCTCCAAACTAAGGTTCCGACCAGATGGATAATGCGCATTTTATTCCAATCAAAATTCCCGGTGCTTTGAGACAGAGCGATATGGATCATGGCCAAAGCCATTCCGATTCCTCCTTCCTCAAAAGCAGTGCTAATTACTGGTAGAGTCAATCCTGATATGTTTACTGTCGGAAAATATCAGACAAATTAAAACTCTATTAGATTCCTCCTTTTCTTGGAAGAACGGTTTTGTTTGCCTCTGCTTTTGTTTTATTTTTGACAAAGTTTACCCATTCTACAATCTGAATTTTCATAATAATGAATATCAAAATATTGAAACTTAATCAAAGGTCGTTTGACTTATATGATAACTTTGTAAAAGAATATATATATATATATATGTGTGTGTGTGTGTATGTGTGTGGATGTGTGTGTGTGTGTGTGTGTGTGTGTGTATACATTGATCATTCCCGAAAGGATGAAACACTAGTGTCTGTAGGTATTTAATAATTATTATAGTAAATGATTATGCCAGCCGCTTTAAGAAACTCGTTTCTTATCGTTGAGCACTTTCGGTTGAAATAAAGTAAATCAATTTAGCTCGCATGCGCAGATCGTATTATTAAAATCATTAAATCACTCTTAAAGATGTTGAAATACTTAAAAATGAATGTTTACATTTCAGCGATATTCCTCGCGGTTGACTGTAGCCGTGTGGATTTGTTCCTTTCTTGCCGAGTTTAAATCTCTCGTCAGGCGGTAATCGTGAACTCCTGCACTGATTATTCCGGAAAGGATAAAATACTAGCGTCTGTAGGTATTTAATAATTATTATTGTGTATATATATATATATATATATATATATATATATATATATATATTTATATATATATTTATATATATATATATATATATATATATATATATATATATATATATATATATAGAGAGAGAGAGAGAGAGAGAGACATACAGACAGACAGACAGAGAGACAGAGAGAAATTAAAAAGCCAAATAACGATGTGTGCTGGTGTTTTTAGTCGCGTGCAAGTCGGTCCGTCGGTCGGTCGGTCGGTTTGTCAGTTGGTCTGTCGGTCTGTCCGTAACACTTTTGTGCTTGACCTGTTGTTAATAGATGCTGTTCTTAGCTTTTTAAGTTTTTCTTGGACTTTTGGCCAAGATAAAAGTGTAGCATCTGTTCCGGCAGATACTGCAAGCTATGACTAGCTATGACTAGCAAAGACCAGATGTGGGGGCAACCCCACATGCCTGACCTTTAACCAGCTCCCATTTCCCACCTCTCGGGAGCTGGTCCCCTTTTTCCCTCCCCCTCCCTTCACTCCTCACATTAAAAATCGGCCTTGTGCCTAATTTGCTCGGTGGGGGAGCAAATAAATACCATCTGTTCCGGCTGATACTGCAAGCAAAGACCATATGTGGGGTAACTACACATATAAGACCTTCGTCAATGTAAGGGCAACCCTTCATACCAATTGTCACTATCCAACTACCCTACTCCCCGGGGAGTTGGTCCCCATTTCCCCTTCACTCCTCACATTAAAAATCGGCCCTGTGCCTAATTTGCTCGGTGGGGGAGCAAAAAAATACCAACCATACATATAAGACCTTTACATCATCAACGCTCTGATCCCCATCTAGCATCAATTGGGATGGATGGCTCTCGTCTAAGAGAAGCCCCATGTTTTGACAAGCTTCTGGGCTTGACCTTCACTCCTGATCTGAAATGGAAAACGTACATCAAGTCTACTGCCAAGGTCGCTGGAAATATGGTGGGATCCTTCTACCGCTCCGGAAGATATCTCACTACTGATGCAATTCTCTATCTGTATAAAAGCCAAGTACGTCCAAGGATGGAATATTGCTGCCATATCTGGGTAGGAGCTGCTAAAAACAGCCTATCCTGCCTTGACAGAGTACAAAATAGACTTCGTGGCTTAGTGGGGGATGCCCTTTTATCTTCCCTGCAACCTCTCTCCCACAGAAGAGACGTTGCAAGCCTTTGTTTTATCGTTATTTCCATGGCAGGTGCTCGTCTGAACTCCAATATCTGCCCCCCTCGCCAATCTTTTACAAAAAATACCCGTCTAGCTGAATCCACTGTCAAAAACTTTCCCTACTCTTTATCTATGCCTTAATCAAAAACCTAGATTCCATGAACAAAGCTTCTTTCTTAGAACTGCACGCCTTTGGAACTCTGTTCCGTTTGCCTGCTTCCCTCCTGACTACAACTTGGATGTCTTCAGGTCCAACGTAAACAAATTCCTGATGAACCGCCCCCTTAAGTAGACACTTTAAATATCCACACTAACGTACTGTACTTACAATAACCCTTATCCCTGAGTGGCTTCCGGGCCTTGATAAGTGGTGACCACCTTGTAAAAAAAAGGGGGGCAACCCTTCATACCAATTGTCACTATCCAGCTTCCCTGCTCCCCGGAGAGTTGGTCCCCATTTTCCCATTCACTCCTCACATTTAAAATCGGCCTTGTGCCTAATTTGCTCGGTAGGGGAGCAAATAAATACAGCTTTTCTTGGACTTTTGGCCAAGATCAATGTGTAGTATCTGTTCCGGCAGATACTGCAAGCAAAGGCCATATGTGGGGGCAAACCCACATATAAGACCTTGGTCAATGTAGAGGAAACCCTTCATACCAATCGTCATTATCCAGCTCCCCTACTCCCCGGGGAGTTGGTCCCCATTTCTCTTTCATTCATCACATTAAAAATCGGCCTTGTACCTAATTTGTTCGGTGGGGGAGCAAATAAATACCCTTTTCTTTGCCTTTTGGGCAGAATAAAAGTGTAGTATCTGTTCTTACTACATGCTGTACTTATTGTGATATAAAGTGCGTATCACTTTTCTGTATTAATTTAATGTAAGATGATCACCCACTTTACAACCAATCAGTCTCAAAGCCATTCAAGTCATTCTCCAGATAATTCAAGTTGTGTTTGGAGGATTCCAGTTATTTTTTAAGCATTCAAGTCATTCTTAAGGTCATTTAATTCATTCTTAAGTTCACTAAGGTTATTCTAAGTAATTTACTTTTTATTTATTTAAGTCATTTCAGCCTATTTTTCGGTCATTTTTGTTTATCTTTAAGAATTTCATGTCAATCATACATTCACGCATTCATTCATTGCACGACAGCACGCGACTAATGGCTATCGGCCTTGTTACTCCAAAATGAATTATTCTTATTTATCTTAAAGAGCAAATAAGCTGTGGTGTTCCCTGTAGTCTGAATGACAAGTCTCTCCTAGATTTCCAGTACTCGCCACCTCTTTCAATACCCTTTTGCAAATTAGTTTGCTTTATCACATATTATAATTGACTTCTCGTTAGTAGCAACCATTTGGTTTTACTGGGATTTGGGTGGCAATAACCTCTCTCAAGATCCCAGTCCTCTTCACACTCATCCAGTGGAGCTCTGGTTTGAGCTTTCTCTCCTCAATATTTCCACCTAACCAAATTACGTGAGATTGATTAACAAATAAAACTAAAAAAAAAAATAATTAATTTATAGTAAGAAACCATAACTTTCATTAATTCAGAATTTTTGTTCGGTTTCAAAATAGTCCAAATTTAAAAATTCTCGCCGTAATTTAGAACAAATATACGAAAATAGAGGCCATATAAATTTCTTCAACACAGATGGTGGACATGCTAAAAAGTACGAGGGACTGGTATTTACTGGCCGATGTAATTTTAATGGAATGAAAATGTGTCAGGATACGTACAAACCTTTTATTTCTTTTCAAACATATCTGATGAGGGGTAATTACGAAAAAATTTTAATGATATAAAATTTAAAATTGTCAAACGATTGTAATCTCGGAAAAAATACAAATATGATGTTATTCCTTCTTGTTGTTTCTGTTTTTTCCAATATATATATATATATATATATATATATATGTATATATACATATATATATATATATATATATATATATATATATATATATATATATATTGCATCTAATGCTTCAAGAAAATTACACCACTTTCTTAAGCAAAGTAGTATTAGAAATTATCTGGGAAGTGGTTAAGAGATAGGGTTAGGGTTATTGTACCATTGTTTCATTAAGGAAGAACAACTGCGAAAATTAAAGGACAGAAAATAACCCGGAGTAAACGTTCACTTTCTGTTTCATAACTTTCTCAAACCTAGAAGTCAGCGCACTTTCTGAAATTTTACAGTTCTAAATAAGTTAACTATTCTTACCCGTGTCCTCTGTATGGAGTTTGTTATATCGTTTTAGGGAAGAAATTTTTTTTTCGGTATTTCGGCATTTAATTTTAAATCGAAGACAACTCTTAAAATGGAATTTCACAAAGAAAACGAATCTTGATTTCCTCTATTTTAAAAACAACGACACAACCCACCGAGAGCATTAAGTTTTCTGAAGTAAGCACCGAAAGTATGCAAGCGTTCTTTGAAACGAGATAGGAATTCGTCTGATGAGCTGTTCCCCTTAAGTAATCCAATTTACCAAATTTACCCTTCTAACGGTTATTATGATATTGTACCTTTGACCACTGTACACTCTTTAATCCTTATCCTCGAGTGGCATCTGAACCTTGATAAGTGGTTATTCTCTTGTAAAAAGAAATCTCTCATGTAAAATCTGGGTGTTTACTTGTTTTCACCCGCAACAATAATAAACATAAGCGGCTATTTTTTGGAATCATGTATAACAGGCTTTTGTAGAGAGGTTGAGCAGCGAGATTACATATAAGCTTCTGATTATTAGTACAGTCAAGAAAGCAGGAAACAGGGAGGAAATTCCGAAATCTATCAGTTCAAGGGAAGAAACTATTAGAGTAGAAAGCTATCCGGTATCTAGCAACCCCATGAGCTCGTGTCTCTCCATGTGTTGCATGGCTAATCTAAATGTATATATTACATACTTGTATGTATATAAAGTATTCATCTAAATAACGTGCAATGTTCATCCTTAGAGAAGCGGGTGTATATGCATATTCAATTACATAGATCACACACTTGACACTACACTTTTGACACGGTTCTTTAGTAACGAGACAATACACATTTTTGTCCGCTTGATACGCCAGACAAGATAGACATGCCTTCTTGTATAGTTTTATTTTTTTTCTGGTGGTTGTTCTTTGTTATGAAGTCCTGTGATCGAAGACACTCCCCCTCCGAATGAAACTCATAACAACGAGTTATATTATTGCATGGCCTTTATTTGGCTTTATGGATGAACCCTTTTTTTTTCGGAGTCGGCACGCTGTATCTCTACATTTTTTCTAAACCCTTGTTTACTTAACTAACCAAATTCCAGTGTATTTTAAAATTCTAAAACTGATTATGTTTATAATAATTGCCTGAGTTTAAATCCTGAAGTAAAAATTTCAACACAACAGATAATAGTTTTTCTATGAACATTTTTTTTTTTTTTTTTTGCAATAGGGATTTTTATTCTGCCTCTCCCCCACAAATCAACAAAGATTAAGCCAATCCTGTAATGACCCGGTTCTTGTTGATTTTGCAGTGGAAGTTCTTTGCAGTTCTAGGAGGTCCATCCTCCGCGGCCTTGCCTTCTCTCTTTGAAACGGTTTAGTTTATTGCTAATCTCCCGAGGCATCCTTACCTGGAAATAGGCTCTCTAGGTACTTTTTGTAGGTCAGGGTACGCCTTCCCGGGGGCACTGACTTCTCAACCCCACTTTCCAACTCTAGTGCCTAAGTGCTTGCAGTGATAGAGAACGAAACAGCCTTTATTTGCAATGACGATTGTATTACCGTGCCTTACAAAGTCCTCAGCGTTGCCCGGCACGCTAACATAATACTACACCACTTCTATCCACAAAAACACGTTCATCAAACCCACACTTTATCTTGTGTCCAACTTCCTAGACAGAAAAAAACAAATAAAATGACAGAATATTTTCTCATTTAGTGTAAAATTTTATGTGTAATCCTACTAACGAACCACCCAAGCAAACGAGCTTGAAGACGTTTGTCTACTGCGTCCACCGGAGAACACGAAAGCGATAAACGGACACTTGGTTATATAGAATACATATAGTATGTATTGCTATTTTAATGTTCGACAATCTTAAATGTTTTTTTCCGCTTTTCTGCTTAAATGGATGCGAACAATACGAGAATTCGAGCAAAAATACTAAAAGAACGATAAATTTTAAGGGTGAGAAGAAAAGAGTCCCGCAGACACAAAACTTCTTCTGCGGTAATTGATCTGTAAAATTAGAAGTTAACTTTCGGCGTATGTGGCTAGTCTTAGCAAATTATTGCCGACGTTCGGTAGTCATAATATTCGGAGATAATCACTTGAAATGGAAATAGAATCGTATCGAGGAAGAAAAAGATAGAAAGAAAGACTTAACAATGACTGAAGTAAAAGTTAAAGGAAAAATGAAATAAAAAGGAGAGGAAGAGAGGAAGAAATAGGGAAGAATAAGAAGGAAATAATGAAATAAGGATTAGAAGAAATAAAAAAGAAATAGGAACGAAACATAAGAAAGAAAGAAAAAAGAGGAGGAGACGGATCAAAAGAAAAAAAGAAGGAGAGAGAGGAAGCAGGATCAAAAGAAAGAAAAAAAAGAATAAGGAAAAATAATAAGAAATAAAAAAAGAAAGAGGGAAGAATCGGAATAAAAAGAACGGAAGAAAACAAAAACAGAAGGCGGGTACTTAGTTTTCTGTGACTTTTGGCAGACTGAATAGCATCTGCAGTGTTTGGATTATTCGGAGCGTTTTTATCTGGGGAATTTCGCTATGGAAGATAAAAAGAAGGACAGAAAGACGGAAAGTAAAAAAGAAAGAAAGAAAGAAGAAAAACAAAAAGAAAGAAAGAGGAAAATGATTCACTGGAAATTGAAATAAAATCACACAAGGAAAAGAATAAATAAAAGAAGAGAGGAGAGAAGGCGGAAACTATGGAAGAAAATAGAAAGAAAAAGAAAAACAAAGCAGTAAAAATAAAAGAAAATAAAAGAAAGAAAAATAAAAGAAAGAAAGATTTAGACTAGCAAGAAGAATTGGATTAGAGTTATAATAAACTACCAAGGTGACCAGACACTGCCCGAAATTGAATAATGATCAACAAATATTACACACTCCCATATTTTTATTGTCATTGAAATCGGCGAAATCGACCATTTTTCTATTCAAATCGATTGATTGCCTACTCTAATTGGGGAGCCAACCATGAGGAAGCTTCATATGTCTATCGCAGTGACTTAGTCTACAATATATTTGTGGTCTACATGTTATATAAGTTTCATTGAGAGAGTCTGATTACACGCGCAGTCTTAGAAGAGTCTTATCCGTCTCCCCCTCTTTTTTCTTTCTTTCTTATGTTTCGTTCCTATTTCTTTTTTCGTTGAGAGTCTTATTACAAGTGATGCTGTTGAGAGAGTTCTAGAGAGGGATGTTGTGAGAGAGATTGTTCGTTCCGTGTTCGTGTTATGACGATTCAAATATATATTAAAAATATGTTCATTCTTAGGTTAATAGATGTGTTGCTATGTGAAGCTCTTAGAGTGAGGAGATAGTGTTCAAACAGTCTTAGTGTAAATATGAGATGTAGATTCACATTGTGGATATGAGATGTGTATGTCACGACATTTTATAACACAGACATATATTAACAATTCACTTTACCTTTTTTTAAGAATCACAACACAAGGACGAGCTTTATCAAAAATACATGATGGGTTTATTTCTTCACGACCGGCCGTGGTTTTCATCATCAAGAATTCAAAGCTTCACATTTTAGTTTCAAAGTGACGTCTCGCTTCCTAGACGTTCGAATCCCAAACTCCAGACTCTCTCTGAGTTTTACACTGACTGACTATTTAAATAACTCTCACTTCCTATATTGAGACATCCATGCATGTCTGGCCACGTGAGCAAAATTCACGTGTTTCAACATGCGCGACTTTGCACGTTTCCGACAGTATGGTTTCCCAATAAACTATTTTTTCTTTGATGTTTTTACAAAGGAATTCAACCTACATACCTACTTTATTTAACCCATATTTTATTATCCACATTCTTTCTAACAATTGAATAGTTTATTTATTATTTATTTCATCAGAATTAACAATTTACTGGACATTCCATTTAAACCTATTGTTCTTTAAAACTTATATCCAAAGTTCGATTTCTGCTTTCTCTCATTTTATTTTCATTTTAAGTAATCTCTCTATTTTTATACTTACATGAAAAGGGGACAGCCCTTATAATGTAACATACATTGCACTGTAGAGAACCTACTGTTGATTTTATAAAATTGTTTTTTATATATAAAGACTTACATTAAAGTTTAAAATGCAAAAGTCAAGTGCCATGCTTCAATTTTGCTCGAAGCAGAAACATTCATTTCGAACGCGCCTCTGGCATATCAAAGAACCTACGTTTGATTTTATATGCCTAGTTTTACTTCTCATGCGGTGATAATGGCTTGAATTACTGTTGATTTATATGTCGAGCCTTTCGGTTTGTGTGGTAATAAAACTTCTCAAATGCACTTGCGATGTTAGGCTGTGTAAGATGTTAAACTTCAGTCTGTTTCTTCTTCCATCGGATTATTTCAATTATCGATCATCGAAACTTTCCGATAAAAAAAACTATTAAAGAACGCTGCCAGACATATAGAATATTTTTGCGTAAAATTTCATAATAATCGGCCCTCCATTTACGAGTCCGTAGAGGACGACCTTGCACATACGCATACACACACGGGCACAACACAAAGTTTATATAGTAGTAAATAGATATATGTGAAACAAAATAACTCGAGGATGTGCTGTGGTGTCTACCTTACGGATAACAATGAACCCTTCACTTACTATAAAGATCAGAAGAAAATGCCTCTCTGGGCTATGCACGTGTTATGCACACTTGGCAGTCGGACTGACGTATAATCATACTCTTTATCTGTTGTATTGGTTTTTCTTTTCAATATATTTTGTTTCCGTGAAATACCGAGTTGTGTCTTTCGGACTCTTATGAGTTCATAACTGAAAGAAAAAAGAAAGAACGAAAGAACGAAGAAAGAAAAAAAAAAAAAGAATGAAAGGAAAAAGCGGTAATGAAATATAAGGACAAACGAACAGAATATAATGAAACGGAAAGAGAGAAAAATAAATTAAATATGAAAGAAAATAAAAAGGCAAGACGAAAGTAAAAGTTGAAATAAAAACGAAAGAAAAAAATAAAGAGAACAAAAGAAAAATCAATAAGCAGAACGGGAGAATGTAAATAAAGAATATAGATAATTAATGAAGAAAATACAGGGTAGAATGATAAAATTGTCGCCCTAAAAAAGACAACATGATTCCATTTCCGTTTGATGAAAACCATTTTTGGGGTGGGTGGGGTGCAGACCATCTACTAGTTGAGCAGTTATCTACAAATCCCAAGAGTGACAGGAGCCTTCTATAATGTCTGAAAGTGAAACAATGTTCAACGAGCGAGATCAGAGATGCGTCGCTGTACAACTCATGCTCTCTACCGATCCAAGTTATGACAACAGGACCATTTTTAGCACTCTCAAAATGCATCGGTGGATTGCCACGAATAACAGGGATCTGCCCAGGGTTATGAAAACAAAGTTTCCGGACACGGTTATGCTCTGTGATCTGGTGTCAAGCCAAGGCCACATCATGTCACCTTACATCTTCGAAGCCGGTTTGAAAGTCAACACCCAAGTGTACCGAGATGTGCTGAAATGTATGGTGATCCCTTGGTGCAATCAGGTAATCGCTGGAAGAACCTGAATGTGACAGCGCGACTCAACGCCGGCCTACAAGTTCAAAGAGTCCCACACTTGGCTTCAGAAAAAGTGCCACGACTTTGTACTCTTCTCTCATTGCCCCCGTCCTTCCCTGACCCGAATCCGCTGGACTAATTCGTTTGGACGTATGTCGGGAAGATTACCAACATGACCTCTCACAACACCAAAGCAAGCCTGATCGCCGCCATTCACCGAGTATCCGGTGAGCTCCCGCCGACGCTTGTGAAAAAGGCATGCTCCCAGTTCCGTATCAAAGCGTTGATCGAGTCTGAAGGCGGCTACATTGAATACATGTCAGTGCTATTACATAATAAAGTTATCTTAATTGATTTTATCAATAAAAGTTTTCAAATAAAACTGTTATGTTATTTTCTTTAGGGCGAAACTTCTACCCTTCCAATCCCGTAAAAATATGCAGGAAAACAAACCTGGGGAGGAAGAGGAAAGAGTGAAAAAATAAAAGGAAGAACAAACGAAAGAATGGATGATAGAAAAATAAACGAACAAAATAAAAGAGAATATATACGAAAATGGAAAAGGGGGAAAGGTATTAGAAGAAGAAAAAAAGGTAAGAGGGAAGAAGGCAAAGACATTTTTAAAAAAGAAAAAGGAAAAGAAAATGAAAAAAAGAAAGAATAAAGGAAAGTAAAAAGGGGGAAAGAAAAATTGAGGAAAGAAAGAAGAAAATATCAAAACGAAAAAAAAGAAAGGAAGGAGGAAGAATTAGAAACAAAGAAAATTAGAACGTAAAAAAGATGGGGTCGACCGTATGTGTCAGAAAAATGTGGGCATTTACATTCCAGCGGCTTCTAACAGATCGATTGAAAGGCACCTGCCGTGTTTAGATTTTTCGGAGCACCATTATCCGATCCAACGAAGAAAGAAAAATGAAAGAATAACAGTTAGAAAATAAAAAAAGAGAAAATAAGATAGAATGGAAAAGTAAAAGAAAGGGAGAAAGAAATAGGGGGGAAACAGGTAAAACAAGCAAGAAAGCATGAAGAATCAGAAGAAAGGAAGAACGACAGAAAGCTGGGAGGATAGAAAGAAAAGGAGAGTGACAGAAAAAGACTAGGAAAAAGAAAACAGAAAGAAAGAGAGAGAGAGAGAGCGTGGGGAGAAAAAAGAACCAGAAGGAAAGGAAGAGTTTATTAATAAAATGAAAGAAACAAGAGAAAAGAAATAGACGAGACGAAATAAAACAAAAACATTAAAAAAAAGTTAAACACGAAAGTATATGTAACAGGAGAAAATACTAAATAAATAAAACAAAAAACGGACAGAAAAAAGACTTTATTAATAAAATGAAATAAAGAAGGGAAAAGAAATAGACGAAACGAAATAAAATGAAAAAAAATACATAAACACGAAAGTATATGTAAGAGGAAAAGATACTAAAAAAGAAAGTAGAAAAGGCCATAAAAAGGAGGAAAAATGAATGAATAAACTAATGAAAGAAAAAATAACGCAAAAACAAACGAATGGACGAAAGAAAAGAAGGAAAATAAAAAAGAAAAGGAACAGAAAAAAATTAATAATACTAAAGGATAAATAAGAAAGGACAACGAATTGGATAGTAATAATGAAGCAATGAAAGAAAAGAAAAGACAAGAGGCAAGAAGAAAAAATAAATAAGCAAACAGAAAGAAAGCCATCTGTGTATTCCCTGAAAGTTAAAAGGTCCGCCACATGCCTCCATTTAATGCCTTCTTTGTTTTTGGTTTTTACTATGAAAAAAAAGAAGAAATCCTTCCACTTAACAGAGCTTGTTAACTCACAATTTTCCATGACGCCAGAGGAAATAATAATAATAATAATAATAATAATAATAATAATAATAATATTAATAATAATAATAATAATAATAATAATAATAATTTAGGGCTATAAAGAGAAGCATGCCTTCCTAAGTAGGATATTATTTTAAAAAAATGGACAATACTGACTGAACAAATATAAAAACAATAATGAGGCCAACAATATATTTGGTCAATTAGCAAATAATGATAAAAAAAAAACAATTTTTGGGGAGTCCGTTTATAAGTCGACGCCGACAGCCAACTTGAAGTGATTGGAAAACGAACCATAACGTTGAGAGGGTAAAAATGATTGTGTTTTTTGTTTGTATTTTTTACTGCTTATTTATTTATTTATTTATTTACTCTTTATTGCATGCTTCCCAGCAATGGTGGCTAATTGAGATGATAGCCGTGTTATGAGTGATGGGTCATGTTTGAATGAAGAACCCCTTGGTGTGGAAGGAGGGTTTAGTATATAATGCGGTCGTTGTTATTATTATTATTATTATTATTATTATTATTATTATTATTATTATTATTATTATACATGTTTTCTTTTTTTTTCTTTTTATGTTTGCTGACCGTATATAATATGTTGTTCGCTGTTTATTTGAAGGTGGGGAAAAACTTCACTTTAGGCGCACCATTAAGCCACATGTTTTTAAGAACCGATTTTGATACATATTCGTGCATTTTCGTTGGTCTGTCACATGTAAGATGACAGGCCAGTGAAAGTGCTATTTCAACAAGATTGCTGAAAAATGGTTGTATCATTCTACCGCTACAGAAATACCTCACTCCAGACGGAATCCTCTACCAATATAAGAACCAAATATACCATGAAGTTAGGTACTGTTGTCACATCGGGGATGGGTGGGTGCTTAGAGCATTTCCCCCCCTGTACATGGTTCAAAACTGGCTTCGAAACCTAATAGACGATGTTCTATTCTCTTCCTTGCAACCCGATTCTCACAGAAGAGACGTTGCTAATCTATCTCCGCTCTATCGTTATTTTTATTGCAAGTGATCGACTGAACTTCAGTCTATTACTCAACCTTCAAAACATTCACAACAAACACTCGTCTAACTACAACTACTGTCAACAATTTTCACCACTTTCTCTCGGTGTCTTAGTCTAAAAACAAATCCCATGAACAAAGCCTCTTTCCTAGAACTGTCCGGCTGTGGAACTCTGTTCACCTTGCCTGCTTTGCAATTGACTACAACATGGTTGTTTTCAAGTCAAATGTAAACAAGTTCTTGTTGAGCCGTCCCCTTAAATAATCAATTTCTATCCAATTTCCACCACTAGCGATTAGGACGCTATAGTCCAACTGATCAACTGACACCCATTAACCCTTATCCTCTAGTGGTTTTCAAGCATTGATAAGTAGGAATACCATTGCAAAACAAAAAAACCGTCAAACGTGACTGGTCTTTAACACTTTAGTTCATTGTTTCATTGTTAAATACACGGATTAAATCACTTCTATGATAAAACACACATTTGAAAGTCGAGCACACGCCTGACGAGGAAAGACATCCCAAAATATAGCATAACGGGCAGACCACTTGACCGCCTGACGCAAGTAAAAACATCCTATATGTAAAATATTTTATAAAACACACACACACACATACATATATATATATATATATATATATATATATATATATATATATATATATATATATATATATATATATGGCTATACATATACACATATAAATTGGATCAGTAAAACTGAAACTTCATAGCTGGTTTCCCATTATATCTTTCGTTTGAGTCTATCTGTTACAAATTTGCATTTTTCTGCCTTCTATAAACCTAAATTTCTTTGTATATACATATTAAGCAATGCTTTAAGCAAACTAGTTTATCTTATTAAAACTGGTGCTAGCATTACTCTTTCTGTTGTGTATCCTAAAACATTGCTATTTCCGTTATATTATGGAAAGAATACAACTTCCGGTGAAAGCGACTTCCGATAACAGCGAATTCCAACTGCCATTGTTAATAATCTCCTACTAATACCGACTGTTACTTGTTAATTCGTCTACATATGCCTTCCACATGATAAGTATCTTTGTAAGTTGTACACGTGTGTTTGTATTACATAGTCAGGGTTAGGAGGATGATATATATATTGTTCCCCAAACGACACCAAAAAGGCGTCTGTTAGGTGGATTGATATTGTTCTTTTAATGGAATCAGATAAAAACGTATTAATTGTATATCGTTTAGCCAGAGGATATGATACCGACGTATAAACCGAGTCATGTTGTATCAGAGAGTTATCACACGGGTATATATTACAGTTTATATTTACATAAGGTATCATTTTTTTATAAGAAGAATAATATATGCTTCATACATTTCTTTCTTCAAGAGTTCTATCTTCACTGTTGAGCTCCATGATGAAACATGAAGTGACCAACACCATAGCCAATTGAGACCTCTGTTCGTCCTTCTTTTGTGAAACCACAGAACAGCACTTTATATTTTTAAAATATAAATTTATTTCAGTTGTCTAAAATGGTCTTCATAAAGAGTCTACATTTCGAGTCTACATGCTTATTCTTTACAACCTCGCTTCCTTGCTTGAAGTATGTCTGTTCACTTGCATGACCAACACAAACTGTTCGACTGACTAAACTTCCCGACCTTTTTACCTTAGTTCCATTACGTCATCATTCAAAACGCAGAGGTATCTCAATCTGCGACCTTTCCACGTATGCCTGTTCAAGGTTATTTTGTTTATATTTAACCTAGTTAATTTATCTAAATATCCTTAGCTAAGCCCATTGCTACACTTTATTCTATAAACAATAAATAATTCCCAATATATACTATTTTAACAATATCACTGAATAGATAGCTAAATAGATAGATAGACAGACGGATCGATAATGACTAATTACATTTTAACAATGTTATTATCTAAAATTTGTAGCCGTTACTCACGTGTAATGTGTTTCTTATTATTCATGTTGGGCAAGAATTCTAGTTTGGCTCTGACATATCCTAAGATTGGACCCAGCAAAAACTGCCAACTATTTGTTCTACTAGATCCTTGATGGAAAAAATAGAAAAGGGGATAAAAAAAATAAACTGAAAACAAACAATTTATTGAGATTTGGTGTTTCGAAACAAAATTGGTGGAGCGCTGTGGATCGGGCTCCAGATCGGAAACGATGGTATACTTTAATTACCCTCATGCGTTGCAGGTCGTGAATTTAATTTTAAATTGATTGTTTAATCTGCCCAATTAGCTCTTAATTATTATTACACATGTATCATTTATTAGTATTACATCTGTTCGATTCTTTATTAGCATTGCATACGTCACATAATTAGAATTGCATGTGCAATATTCTCATTATTCTTACATATATCGTATATATATATGTATCACATGTATCGTATATATATATGTATTACATGTATTGTATTCTTATCAGTAGTACATATATCATATTCTTTTTAGTATTGCATGTATCGCATTTTTTATTAGTATTACCCATATGTATGTTTATTTGCATTGAATGTATAACATTTTTATTGGTATTATTAGTTCTCATTAGTATCACATATAGCATGTTCTTTATTAGTATTACGTGTATCATAGTCTTTATTAATATTCAATATATAATATTCTTTGTTCGTATTTCACATATCATATTGTTTATTCATATTACATATATCATATTCGTTATTAGCATTGCATTTATCATATATATATATCATATATATATATCATATACGTTATTTATATTACATGTATCATATTCTTTACTAGCAGTTCAGCCTAGCTTTGCTCGGACCCTATGTACTGTTCATAACGTTATGTTCATATATATATATATATATATATATATATATATATATATATATATATATATATATATATATATATATATATATATATATATAAAATTTTGAACCATGCCCAGGTAACTTACATCTAAAATTTCAAGTGTTTAGACCCAAAATTGGTGGAAGAGTTTAGTAGAGTTTGCAAAGGTCAGCTCTTTCAACTCTGACCTCTTGGTAGCCAAATTTTCGCCAAAAATGATTTAAAAACTTGCTGCATGTCTGAATACCATTTATATGTAACATTTAAAAAAGTTTAGACAAAACATTTGCTGAATAGTTTGCTAGAGACCGCAAAAGTCAAATCTTTTGAACCTTGACACCTTAATAGTCAAATTTCGGCCAAAAACCGAGTAAAAAGCTTGCCCTATATCTGAATACACTTTATGTCAAATTTTAAATGTTTAGACCAAAAATTGGCTGAGAGGTGAATTTTCTTTTTACTTTGACCCCAATTTAGACCCCCTTAACATTAATTGTTTTGGGCTCAAATCAAATGGAAAAGTTTTATCCATATCCAAGTAACCTACATCTAAAATTTCAAGTGTCTAGACTCCAAATTGGCGGAGGAATTTGGTTGAGTTTTCAAAGGTCAAATCGTTGAACTTTGACCCTTGACAGCCAAATTTCCGATTAAAAAAGATTTTTACCAAATCACAATACCCCTTTGTCAAATTCCAAGTCTGTAGACTGAAAATTGACTAAGGAATTTGGTATGGAAATGTACCCACACAGACAGACGCACAGACGATTTTACTTCTGTAGATATATAGATTAGTATTACATATATCATATTCTTTAATATTACATATTTTATTTACTTTTATTAATCATATATGTATTATATTCTTTATTAATATTACATGTATCATATTGCTTAATAATATTAGATATCTCATATTCTTAACTCGTATTACATATGTCATGTATTCTATTAATATTATATATATAATATTTTTTTATTATTATTGCGTATACCATATTATTTATTACTATTACATATATATCATTCTTTATTATAAATACAAATATCATATCATTTATTAATATTACATATATCATATTCTTTATCAATATTACATGTATCATATTTTTTATACATCTGTATATTAATAAAGTAGCTGCAGGAATTCCCTAAAAAACGTATTGTAGGTTTGCAACAACAGATGCCAAATACAAATTCGATACAGTTAGGCTAACAGCCACAACTTCATGTAGCTGCTGAACACATTTGTAGACAAATTCAGTCGTGATAATAAAATGCTACGTTACATTCTAGGAACAACACCATCACAATTGCAACATTGTTTAAAGAAGGGGTACCTTTTTTTCTTTCTAAATATTTTGATCTACCACTGCAAAATGTCGTAACCGGGAGGAAGTCTAACTGTTCAACAGATTCTACGTTAACTCCGGTCGTAACTGGCTCATACACATGCAGATATACATTTTTCATCCCCGTACTAGAATAAACAAAATAATAAAATCTCCTCGGGAAAGTCCGTTGCCTCTGATTGGTTGCCCTCTAATTCTTTTATTCTGAAATTAAATAATTCTAAACGAACACTTCAGAACATTACAATATGGCGTCGCTAGGACAAATACTGATTTTCACGGCGTTAATTTCTGTTAATATACACTTACCTTTCCAACGTATAACAACAGCGACCTGATTCTTAAGTAACTAATGACTGTTTGGCTTTTTCTGCTAAGACTAAAACATACACACGCAAACATTTGCAACTAGATACAATATGTATCTTCTACATTCTTCTTTTTTATTATTCTCGCCGTCAGATCTAAACAACATACGAATAGTATCAAGACAGCTGTTGACCGATATTATATCAGTCGTGGTTTAATGAATAATGTTTGCTTATTTTTTCCCTTTACACATCTAATTAGACACATTACCTAATTTGTAAGGATAACAGTTTCTTTTCTCATTCTGATTGCCTTTAAGCGGAGGACGATGTTCACACAAAAACATATATGCTGAGCTTTTATGAATAATGTTCCCTTATTTTTTATTAATAGATTCATAAATTTACACATTCACTCTTTATCTTTTTATATTCTTTTTAGACGTGCATTTACTAAAGCGCACGGAAGTAATGTGATTATTTAGAAACCCAGTATAAACGTGAGGAGGGGATAATGTTTTGCAACTATTGCACACTTTCACCATGCAAATAAATAACAGATGCTGTAAAGCTTACATTTAACTGGAATATACTTTTTAAAAATTACTGCAGTAAAATAATTGCATGGTGGATTCTGAGAATACATTCTAACATAAAAAAACACTTCTCTACAGAAGGCAATAGTGATAAAAAAAAAACAAATATAATAATGGTTCAAAAACAGAAAATTTAGTACTGGTAACCTTTAAAGCATCATGATGTTACATAAATACTGGCAATTTATTTTTAACCATTCAGCATGCTAACATACATGCATAAGTAAAAGAAAATATACATAACATCCATTAACACTCGATAATCGCACAAACATAAAATTAAATCAGCTTCCAAACGTGAGGGAATTCTGCTAAAAACCTATATAGCATCTTGGAAGTCTTGATAATCTCTCAGCATTATAAAACTTAAATACTGGAACCCTTAAAATTGTACTTTGGTGAGCTCTAACAAAAAGTTATAGAATTATTGCCATTTTAACATGCTTTGCTAACGCTTTCCTTGCGCAGACGGAACTACCATAAAATGTAAACAAACACACATTGCTCTTTCCTTTCTCGGACGGAACACATTCAAAATGTAAACACAGCATGGGTTTGGGAATGTAAGTATGCTTAAAAAACCAACAAGCTACTACTCCCCCTCCCCCGAAAAAACGATCATAAGGAAATATTTTACGGGTACCAATATTTAATTTTCTATTTTTGAGCGATTATCAACACTTTAAAGATACTATATTTGTTTTTTGTTTTTTTTTCTTCCCTTTTATTCCTGTTGATGATTTGATTTCATTTTATATTTTTGATCGATTACATAGGGCACAAAGCTGTGACTTATCATGTCAACACTTTCTTTTTTCGTTTAATCAACGATTTTAAATAAGTTTAAATACCAAAATATTATGCAGGTAGGTTACGAAGTAAATTTTATTGGCTACGGAAAGACTTATTCGTTATAATTTTTTTTTTTTTTTTTTACCAATTTTACTTTTGGTGGAGTATTTTATTTAATTTCCCTTTATGAGCGATTATCGAGACTTTAAATACGTTCTCTTTGTTTTTTTAATTCTTACACATGTATATTAACATGCTGAAATTATTACTGTATTATTTAGAAAACGCATTCTTCACATTCAGAAGGGATGGTATTTTGTTATAATTCTGTACTTTCTCCTAACATGTTAAAAAAGATTGGCGTAAAACATGAATTTAATTTCACACTATTTTTACAAAATTTGATTCCCACACGCCCCCCCCTAAAAAAGAGGAAGATTTGAACAACAAAGGAAACAGCCAGAACTACTTTTTCCTTCTTGGTCTTAATGGTGACGATGAATGCCCTAAAAATTAACCAGTAGATGTGCTTTAGCTACTTTTAGAAGAAAAAAAAATGCGTGCAGTATTTCGAAAAAAAAACAAAACAAAACATGGCCCACTTGAAAGATACTCTCACCCGTAGAAAACAGTTATCTGCTACTGATTTCGCTCACTCTAAAGAGTTAATATACAGTGAGAATACCTAACTTCGAAAACTTATGCTTTTACATATATTTTTTTTTGTGACGAATCAAGCGGAGAATCTATGGAACGTGTAGATTTCCGCCCGGTGTCGACTGGTTGCGGAAGTAGGTCAAAATATTTAGAAAGAAAAATAGGTACCCCTTCCTTTAATGATGTTGCGATTGTGATGGTGTAGTCCCTTTTATCATCACAACTAAATGTGTCTGCAAAGATGTTCGAAAGTTACATAAGATAGTAGCTATTAGCCTAGCTGTATTGAATTTGTATGTGGTATCTCTTGTTGCAAGGCTACAATACTTTTTTCCTATAGGGAAATATCTGCGGTAATTTTATTGATATACAGATTAATATTATATCTATCATATTTTTTTATTAATATTAAATATATCATACTTTTATAAATATTTCACATATAATCTTTATTAGTATTTCATATATCATATTCTTTATTAATATTATATGTATCACATTCTTTATCAATGTTATATATATCATATTCATAATTAATATATCATATATTATATATTTTATTAATAATATATGTATCATATTTTTAATAATATTACATATATATTTTATTTATATTACACGTATCATATTTTTATTACTATTACATGTATCATATTCTTTTTATATTATTGCATGCGTCATATTCTTTTTATATTATACATATCATATTAATTATCAACATTACATTATATTATTTCTATTAATATTACGTGTATCACATTCTTTATTTGTATTGTATATATGATATCTATATATTAATACGATAGTCTGCGTGTTATTTTCTGTGTCACTCTTACACCCGGGTCGTTTAATTGTTATGTACTTCCATTTCTTGTCAGAAATAATTTTACCCAGAATTCTTTATAAGTTTTGGTTTCGGTTTCGATTATGACTGAAGGAACTACGTATATATATTTTTTTTTCACAAGTTTTAATTTCGGTTCCGATTCAAGATAATGCACCCAAGACATACGGATATATATATATATATATATATATATATATATATATTGAAATCGCAACTTTATAATATATAAAAGTCGATAGAATATCAACTCTATAATAATATATGCGAAATCCGCAAGTATTAAAATATCATATTTAAGCGTACTTTACGATCGAACTTTGTTGGGCGTTCCTGCTAGCTTAGATAAATACTTTTGCAGTTTTAACTAAAAAGCTACAATAATATCAGAACGTCTCCATTTACGCTGAACATCTACTGAATGCCAACATCAATATATTACATATGAATGAGTCCCTTGTGGAATTTCCACAGATACCCCTAGTTCCTTATCAATATCACATGTATTATATTCTTCGTTAGCATTACGTGTATCATATTCTTTATTAATATTATATTTATTATATTCTTCATTAATATTACATATATCATTTCTTTTTTAGTATTGCCTATATTATAGACTTTATTAGTATTGCATATATGATCTCTTTATTAGTAGCATATTATATTATATTCGTTAATTTGTATGTATCACAGTTTGTTTTATTACTTCATGTACCGCAATTGTGTAATAATATTTTTGCAGTAATCAGTAAGATACAAGACAAAAATTGAACATTATTTTCAGACTCCCCTTCTACATCAATTTAAAAGAAACGACAACAAGTGTTGGAAAAATTAAAAAAAAGGTCGAGAGTTCAGCAATTTAGTGCTTTTCACTAAATTACGTAAAAGAGAGAAAATGTCACTTTTATCATGAAGTATAAATCCGGAGATTCTATTTTTGGCCTTGGGTTTCCCGATATTTTTTCTAGTCAGGTTGTTAGTCGAGTGCAAGCGACTCTATAAGTCACTGCGTCGGTCGGTCGGCGGGCTGTCCGTAACACTTTTGTGCTTGGCCTTTTTGGTTAAGATCAAAGGTCTGTTGTTAATAGATGCTGTTCTTACGTCAATAAAAAATGTTTTAAAAATTGGGAGTTAAGTAGGACGTCCCCCAGTATGAAAGAGTGAATGCGGTAGTATGGTGACAGAAGATACTAGCTGGGAGAATCTTTTGATTTTGTTTAGTTCTGGAGTGACGAGAATGACCAACGACCCCCACAATCCCCCCTTTTGAGTTGGCCATGTGACTAAGTTTTTTGTTCATTGTTGATTTTCACTGTATTTTTAACATGAATAAAGGATTTAATATCTCAAAGTGTAGTATCTGTTCCGGCAGATACTGCAAGCAAAGACCATATGGGGGGTAACCACACATATAAGACTTTGGTCAATGTAGGAGCAACCCTTCATACCAATTGTTACTATCCAGCTCCCCTACTCCCCGGGGAGCTGGTCCCCATTCCCCCTTTACTCCTCACATTAAAAATCGGCCTTGTGCCTAATTTCCTCGGTGGGGGAGCAAATAAATACCCTTTTCTTTGCCTTTTGGCCAAGATCAAAGTGTAGTATCTGTTCTTACTACATGCTGTACTTATGTGTGTAATTTTGTGATATAAAGCCGGGGATCATTTTTCTGTATTGATTTAATGTAAAATGATCACCTATTTTACAACCAGTCAGTCTCAAAGTCATTCAAGTCATTCTCAAGATAATTCAACTTGTTTTTGAAGGATTCCAGTTATTTTTTAAGCATTCAAGTCATTCTGAAGGTCATTCAATTCATCCTTAAGTTCATTAAAGTCATTCTAAGTCATTTACTTTTTATTTATTTAAGTCATTTCAGACCATTTTTCGGTCATTTTAGTTTATCTTTAAGAATTTCATGTCAATCCTACATTCACGCATTCATTCATTGCACGAGAGCACGCGACTAATGGCTATCGGCCTTGTTTTTCCAGAAAGAAATTACGGGAGAGACCACATGAAGGTTTCCAATATCCAAAGTGAAAGTGCTTCTGTAGAAAGAATTGGCAGTCTGCGTCGTTAACCATTAGACCACCGTCACCTGAAAGGTTGAGACGTAAAATGAACTAAACAAATCAATTTTCAGAGTTTTCAAGAAAGGTCACCTAACTTTTATAGCGATGTCAACCTGGTTTAGTGAGACGTTCAGTAAAGGTTTTTTTTTTGGGGGGGGGGTTCGAACATTTCTTTTTAAAACTATTTTCACTGCAAACAAGGTATATTGACACTTGGACATAAGGGGCTACTATTTGAGACAGTGTCTAGCAGAGGACTATGGGGAGTAGGTCAGCAAGATGTTTGTTCATATTACATTTAAACTCTTCTAAATGTTAATACGGCCAGGAAATTAAGAAACAGGAAATATTATTTGAGTTTAGTAAATATAGAACTTGCTTTCGACAGCCTTGTAACTGTTGCTTCCCCCTATTTGGTTCTTTATACCTCGTGTTTCATGTGTAATGTATCTGACAAAGGGAAAATAATTGCTGTTTTCTTTGTCAAGCTTTCCATAATGGTATATCAGCGTGCAGCTCTTAATCTATTCAGTTCATTAATCCTTATTATAGCATTGTTTGAGGCCTTGATGAACGTTGACTCATTAGTAAAAAAAAAAAAAACCCTGAAAGCACACACACACACACACACACACACACACACACACACACAGATATACTGGAGGCGCCTCAAACATCTGGGATTGACCCAGACGCCCGCCCTCATCTCGTCTAATGAGAGAGGTGCTGTCTAGGAAGAACCAATACTTGGAGTTAGATCGGTTTTTAATTTCCCTCAAGGTTTTTGTTACAACTAATTGCACGAGTTAAGGACATTTATGTAATGGGATGTATGTAGACCCGCTTATCTGGAGAGAAAGAGAGATATGTGAGGGGGATGAGAATATGTAGGAGGAAAAATGAATGGAGAGATAGGAAGGTTGAGGAAAGTAAAGATTTATTGAAAGAATAGAAAGAAAAATAGAGATATATGGTAGATGGAGAAAAGAGAGAGCTGGGAAGAGAGGGGAAGAGAGAGAGAGCGATAAAGATAAGAAAGAGAAAGAACAAGGGAGATAGAAGGTTAATGAAATGGTAAGTTCGATTGAAGGCCAGTAAGATATTAAGCATAGGAATAATTTAAGAGAAAAACAGAGAAGAGAAAGAGAGAGAGCTAAAGTGAGAGAAAGGGGGGAGAAAGAAGAGTAAAGAGATAAAAACAGAGAGAAATAAGAAGAAAAAAATAAAGGGAAAGAAAGAGCGAGAGATAAGGAAAGGGGAGGAAAAAGAAAGATAAATGTGTGATGATAAAGCACTTAGGCTTAATAGCCCAACATTGAGAAGCTAAAACCCGGCCTGTAATCTACTGGTGTAGGGGTTCGCACATAGCTATCAGATCTGATAGGGGTCATTTACAAGGGTAAATGGGGTTACAGGTCAAAGATAAGCAGAGTAGCATGTCTAAATCTTTTTTATGTTCCACCTCCACACTCTTCAATTTCAACTCAATCTAAGCATAGTATATGCAGGCACAAACACAACCACAAAGACTCACTCTGATATATATATATGTATGTATATATATATATATGTATGTATGTATGTATATATATATATATATATATATATATATATATATATATATATATATATATATATATATATGAATCTCAAAAGGTAAGAAATTCATTTTTATAACATGAATAGGTTAGATAATGTAATTAAGTATAGGAAACTAGATCTAATATTTGTAACATGTTTTTTTTTCCTAAAATTAAGGGAGGTAGTGTTTGATCAACTCTGCTGGGGAGCTATGCTGTAATATACTGTTTTGTTTTTTAATCCCCGAAACAGTGTTTCATGGTAAACAACTGATGATCCCTTTAAAAAATAAATTATTATTGGCACTATAGTGAAGTTGAGAGAGCAAGTTTATGCAGTGATTGCAGGTGATTGAATGACTTACTGACTAAATGGTTTTCTAACGAATGATAATTTTTTTGTATAGTTTTAAAGTTTAAAAACTTCCAAGACTATATATATATATATATATATATATATATATATATATATGATTGATACATCTTTTCAGATGATCACCGTCACATTGAGTTCTCCCAATCTTGTCGTCCATGCTATATATATATATATATATATATATATATATATATATATATATATATATATATATATATATATATATACTAGTAGGGGGACTCGTTGCCTGGATTGATTGAGGATCAACAAATGCCCCACTCAGCTGGGGATTTTTATCCTGAGCCCCCCAAATCAATAGAGATTAGCCCATTCCTGTGATAATGTCCCTGTTTATTTTGCAGTGGTAGTTTAATTCTGTGCAGTTTTGCTTCTCTCGTTGAAATCGCCTGCCGGAAGCGACTTCACCGAGGAATGCCGACGGAGCTACCGAGGCACTTTTGCAGGTCAGAGTGCCTCTCCTAGGTCGCTCTGACATCTCAATCCCTGGTGTCTAAGTCCTTGGAGTGGTGGGGGAAGAATTAATCAACGTTCGCACTTCCGATATATTTATTGTCATCGAAATCGGTGAAATAGCTAATTTTTGAATCCAATCGATTGATTACTTGCTCTGTGCACCAAGAGGAAGCTTAACATACCTACCCTCCGACTTCATCCACAACACATTGTATTCTACATTGCACTGTAGAGAATCTACAGTAAGTTTTATAAAATTATTTTGATATTATTTTATATAATGACTCCAATTAAATTTTAAAACGAAAAAATCAAGTATCATGGTTCAATTGTGCTCGAAACAGAAACATTTTCGAGTGCATCTCTGTCTTATCAAAGAACCCACTGTTGATGTTATATGCTGAGTCTTTCTGTTTTTTGTGGTAATAAAACTTCTTAAATGCGTTTGTGATGTTAGGCTGTAAAAGGGTGTTAACTTTGCTCAAAACTGAACTGTTCCTTCTTTAATTGGACTTTTACCATTATCGATATATATAGATTTTATTTATTTGTTTTTACTTTGCGATACTTTTTGAATGAATTCAATTATTTATATGAAAGAGCATTTTTACCTAAACGCGAGTTGGGAATAGTTTTCCTTTTTACTCCCAAATGGGGAGCGGCATATGTATTGTTTTAAAACATAATTATCCACTGGCACGACGTTTTGCCGCCTACGACTCATCAGAGTGGCTGAATATATATATATATATATATATATATATATATATATATATATATATATATATATATTTGGTAAAACTGGTAATTAGTAAAAACCTGAAGAGAGTGCTCAATACTATTGCAGAGCAAATATGTGTTTTATTTTTTATTACCGTTTTATCTGTTTGGTTACATATGTTTCGGATGTTCGACCAAGTTCTTACAGAAGTGGTTGTTAGTAATAGGAAGAAGTGTTTTAGAAGAGATACGAAAAAAAGGGGAGTTGAGGTGGGAGATAATAAGGGGGGAAGGAGACGGGTATTAACAATATTTCAGTTTTGAGGGTTAAGATACACTAGATTGTATTGTGTGTGGGGGGGATAGCAGATTCAGGCAGGCATGGGTGGAGATATATGGATATAGGGAGGGGTAGGTGGAGAGAGGATGGTAAAGAAAAGAAAAAGGGAGGGGGTAAGAGGAAGAGAGGGGGGAAGTTTCAATTTTTAGGTTTAAAATTTTAACTGACTTTTGCTTGTTCCGTAAGGTATATTAAGTAGATGAGAGAGAGATAGAGAGAGAGAGAGAGAGGAGGGCGAGAGGGAAAGTGGGGGATAGCTAGAGGGAAAGAGATAGAAAGAGAGAGAGAGAGAGGAAAAGGGTTAGTGTAGATGTCATGTCTTTTGACAGGTACAGGGTTCATTTAAAATGTTCGTAGTCGCTATACGTCGACTTGTCCATTTCAGTTTACAATGGGTTGTTTTTTTTATAATACATACGTTATACATGTTAGAAGCTCACCCCGTGTATATGTGAACTTAACGTTTCGTCTATCTAACCCCGCATTACTAACTATAACCATATATTTACTTATTTACTTACTTATTATTACTTATTTACCCAAACTTTACCTTGTTTACTTAGTATGAAAATATATACATGTCTGTGTATGCATATATATATATATATATGTATATATATGTGTGTGTGTATATATGTGTGAATATGTCTATATATGTCTGTATGTTTATATTTTTATTAATATCTATATTTACGTAATTGTATATACGTGTATAGGGGTAGATGCGTATGTATGTGTACGTATGTATGTATGTATGTATGTATATGCCCATCTACTTCTTACTGAAGATCTATATCTCCACATATATGTATATGAGTAGGTGTGTGCATATATATATACATATATATATATATATATGTATATGTATATGTGTCTATATATTGTTGTGAGCGTATATATGTGTATAAGAGTTGTGTGTATGTGTATGTATGTCTGCATATGGATCCATATATGTCTGCATATACATTGTTTATATATATATATATGTGTGTGCGCGTATGTGTCTGTATATGGATGTGTAGAAATGTACATATATAATAATTATATATATATATATATATATATATATATATATATATAATTATTTCCGGAGCCAGACAACGTCGCAGCTCACAAGAGAGATGAAAGCCAAAAAAACTGGAAGTCCAGAACTCAAGTTTCGCCCTCATTTTGGGCTCATCAGTTAGACACATCCAAACTAAGGATTTGAAACCCGAGCCTCTTATTAACTATCACAGATCAAGTAAACAGCAACGAAATCCGAAATGCGGCTTACTTTATCTGTGATAGTTAATAGTTTCCTCAGTTAGTAAAGTGCTTGGCTCACATGCAAGAGTCTCGGGTTTCGACTCCTGTGTTTGGATGTGGCTAACTGATGAACCCAAAAAAGGGCGAAACTCGGGTCTTGAACTTCCAGTTTATTGGGTCCATCGTCTTGTCTAACTCTGGAAATAATTATATAGTCTCTCACATTCTGAAATTTATATATATATATATATATATATATATATATATATATATATATATATATAAGGTATTTTTAGAAGGCTAGAACCATACAGGAATATTCAGTCGTTGTGTGAAGATAAATAAATATATATATGAATAATAAATAACACTGTGCAACAAATTTGAATTGAAAAAAAAGTACAAGACATATAAAACCTGTTTCGGTGTAAGAAAAGTATGCTGATTCCAAATCTGACATTTATTTCTCTGGATTAGGTACCATTTTCATGTACTTTATTAATAATTATTTTGAAAAAAACACCGAATTCACCAGTTTAAACAACATTTGTCCTCTTAACTCTCTTGTGTAGAGTGTCATCATCCTTTTTTAAATTCCAGCAGTAGTCTGCCAACATACCAGTGTTCCATTTTCCTTTAAAACGTTTTTCTATTAATGAAATATCTTGATGGAACCTTTCGCCATGTTCATCACTCACATGGCCAAGATTCTCAGCAAAAAAATCCAAATGAGAGTGGAGCACATGAACTTTTAGAGACATGTTACATCCCATATCATGAAAATGATGCAATAGATCATTCACAATTTGCACATAGTCTTCTGAACGATGTTTTCCCAGGAAGTTATCACAAACTTTCTTGAATGACTCAAAGGCACATTTTTCTTTTCTCGTGAGATGTGTGTTAAAAGTTTCACCAAGAACAATTTTTCGAATTTGGGGACCTATGAAGATACCTTCTTTTATTTTAGTTCGACTTAATGAAGGAAACTTTTCTGCAAGATATGCAAATGCCAAGGAATGCTTGTCTAGTGCTTTCACAGTAAGTAAATTTTCAGAAAAGAATGTATAAAATGCCCCTTTATGTTTAAAACATTAAAATACACAATAATCCGGTCTTTATTGTAGTTTTTAGTTAAAAAAAATACTTCATTAAATGGATATCTATTTTTAACCCTCAGATTTTTTCCCGTGCCCTACAAATAAGGTTCTGCGGCAGGTTTTAGCTTCTTTTCCTTGATTTTTTTAGCCTACATTAAAAAAATGCCTTTCTTGACGAATACCATGGCTTTTCGGAAGGTGGTGAACACCAAACCATGTGCTACAGCATTATGTTTTTACTTTTGAAAAAAATTAGCCCTTGGTCTAGAAAATATTATGCTAACCAGGATAGCTCTGTCATCTAGCTCTCTTAAATCTGGAAAAATAGCTCATTTCGGCTGACTTTAGCAAATACATGATTCAAATAAATGATTTAACAAATAATGTACATAATATGTGTACATTAAACTGTGTTTTTCTCTTAAGATTTATAATTTAATACACATAATATGTGACTGCAAAGTCGTCAGTAACCCATTTTTGACGTTTTTACTGAAATTTACGACTGTGGCAATTTTGCACAAATTATACCTAATTCAACAAAAAGAAAGCCAGAAATAAAATTTCCACGTTACTAGGTATACAAAAATTGCTGCAGATATCCTGTACTTTTTTTAGTGTTGCACAGTGAAATTAATTTTTTTTCTTTTTTATTTATTATATATATATATTTTTTAAATATATATTTATTCATTTATCTACCTGAATTTTAACTGTGGATGGTATTTAATTCCAAAGTTCCTTTCAGGTAATAACGCATCTTCAGTGGAGGGATAAATCCTCTTTCTAGGATGTAAATTACAAAATGGCTATTTTATTTAGATTTAAATCCAAACGCTCAAAGAGTAATCAATGTCGTTTATTTTCTAATAATGCTTCAAGCAAACTACGCACTACTTCTTATATATATATATATATATATATATATATATATATATATATATATATATATATATATATATATAAGAAGTAGTGCGTAGTTTGCTTGAAGCATTATTAGAATTATTGTTAAACACCTTTCTACGCATCATTGTTGCCTCCACGCAAAACAATCTATTTCTAGTAACATGGATGATATTTTTAAATGTATTTAAAATTGATACAATCTATCTATATATCTATAAAAGTAAACGTGTGTGTGTGTGTGTGTGTGTGTTTGTGTACATTTCCCTACGCAATAACTCTGTCGATTTTATGTCTACAGACTCGCAATTTGATATGCAGGCTACTGAGATTTGGGAAAATCTTTTTGATCGGTTTTCGGACAAAAATGCCGCTGTTAAGGGGTCAAAGTTCAACGATTTGACCGTTGAGAACTCTATCAAACTTCTCCGACAATTTTGGGTCTAAACACTTAAAATTTTAGATATAGATTCCCTGGACATGGATCTAACTTAATAACTTGAGTTGAGTCCAAAACAATAAATGTTAAGGGGTCATAATAGGGGTCAAAGTTTTAAAACTTTACCTTTTTTTTTGTTGCTCAGCATACACCTCCAAACTCCCGGGCAACGCCGGGTGAAATGCTAGTAATTAATATGTTTAATAATGTGTGATTTACTAGAGAAAAAAAAATTCTATAAATATCCTAAAATTCGGTTCTGATTATTATCTCTGAGGATAGATGTGAAAGTATTAGCATTTAAAGTAACTATGGCATTTACATCAGACAGTTCTTGACAGAAAAACTAAATATGACGACAAGATTAATTCATGAAACATGCTTAAGGGAGAAAATGCAGTCCGCACACACACGCGCATACGCACACACAAACATACACATATGGTGTATGTATGCATTTATGTGCGTATGTACGTATAAAAATAATGCGACAAATATAAACGTTTATATATATATTTTTTTATTTATTTCTTATTTGTTGACGTACAGGAATAAAAATGTCTTTCTTAAAGAAAAGTTGTTTTTTAAGAAAAACAGTTTCTTCTATTTCGGCCTTCTTCTGTGTATTGAGGTAGGTGTATGGGTGACGTTATGCGGAAACGTTAAAATACACATGTGGGTAGGGGGGTAAGCTGCAGATTTTAGTTTTATTATTAGTTCAAAAAACATAAGTAATTATTATTTTTTCATTGGTATCAGTAATGGAAAATGAAGTCTTAAACAAAGACAAAACAAAGACAATTGAAAGAATCGTTTTTGACATCATAAAATTGGCAATATTATTTTCCAGATTCCGATACCTCAAAAAGTTCCGATTTTTTGGATTGCTAATTCCGTTTAATAGTCCCAACACACAAGTGCACACACACACACACACACACACACACACACACACACACACACACACACACACACACACACACACACATATATATATACATATATTATTTACTATAATAATTAAATACCTACAGACGCTAGTGTTTCATACTTTCGGTAATCATCAGTGCAGGGTGTTACGATTAACACCGGCCCATAGATTCAAACCCAGCAACAGAAACCATTTCTGGCTTCATTAGCAAGGACCTAATCTATTCGGCTATCGCTAACCGCGAATAATACTGTTAAAATGTAATTATTTTTTTTTTTTAATGTTTTTTTTTTTTTAATATTGATTGAACACGACAGAGTTATTCTTTTTTCCCATCTTTCCGGATATCTTTTCCGTTTGCCTAGCAGTTTTTTCATTTCAGCAAGCATGTTATATAAAATGGCGCCCAAAAGTTATTGTTTTGCCATATTCTCCTCTAGCGCTTTCTGTCGTTGCAAATTTCGGTATCTGTCGTCTGAAATGTCGAACTTCAAAAGGATACTGATCTTTTGAAAAACCGTCGCCTTTGTCGAAGGTTTTAGGTAGACAGGCAAACATACATACATACATACATACATACATTTATATATTGGTAGCTCAAATTCTCGACCCAAACCGATTAAAAAAGCTTCCCCTTTCTCTGAATACGCTTTATGTAAAATTTCAAATGTTTAGACCAGAAATTGTCTGGGTAATTTGTTAGAGACAGAAGCGTCATTTTTTTTTTTAACTTTGACCCTATTTTGGCCTTTTAACATTTATTCTTTTGGGCTTAAATCAAGTTAGATCCATGTCCAAGGAAGCTATATCAACAATTTCAATTGTTTATGCCAAAAATTGGCGGAGGAGTTTGGTAGAGTTATCAAAAGTCAAATCGTTGAACTTTGACCCATTAACAGCCAAATTTCTGGCCGAAAACACAAATCTTAGTACCCTGTATATCAAATTTCGAGTCCGTAGACTGAAAATTAACAGAGTTATTGCGTAGAGAAATGTACACAGACAGACACACAGACACACAAACAGACACTTTCACTTTTATATATATATATATATATATATATATATATATATATATATATATATATATATATATACACGATTAATTGGAACCGGGTATCAGAAAAATCGGAACTCCTGAGTGTATCAGAATCGGTATTGCAATCAGAAAACTTTTGCCTATTTTCAGATACCATAAACGATTCTGTTAATCGTATCATTTTTACCTTTGTTTAAAACCTAATATTTGATTGCTGATGAAATAATACATATTTTTATATATTGAACTACCAGTAAAACTAAAACCTCTTGATTAAGACTACCCACAAGTGTATGTTTATGTTACCACAAATGTATCTACATATTACACAAGTGTTTATGATTATCGGCGCCTTCAAGAAAAAAAAAAACAATTCTCTAACAAAATATTTAATGATTTTAAAAAGAATCGGAATTGGAATTGGTAATTGTATCGGAATCGGAAATTCAAAACAGAATCGGTAATTATATCGGGGGTATTGAAATCGCCCCATCACTTATATATATATATATATATATATATATATATATATATATATATATATATATATATATATATATATATATATACACATATGTGTGTGTGTGTGCAGAGATATGTAGATCTCTTTCTTTCTCTCTCTCTCTCTCTCTCTCTCTCTCTCTCTCCACTTTGCTATTGTGAATATTCCTTTGGGATATTTTCAAGATCTGAGATTCTCAACTTCATTTATATATCCAGGACCATTGGCATTTAAATCTCTGCCATTTTTAAGCCACGGTCGGTCTAATCTGACCTTGTACTTCATCACCTGTGTGATACCTCCGAGCTTCTTTTCTTCAAAGTGTCTGCTAATGTCTTCAAATGATCTTGCTTCTAATGATTCTTCTCGTTGGAGGCAGCAACCGCGAACAGAATCGCATATACGTAAAGAAATATATGGCTCCAAACTTATTTGGAATCAAACAGATGAAGAATTGGGTTTCATTTTTTTTCATGTTTCAATCTTGAACGAACAAAGTCTGAAAGATGAAGAAATCGATTTCACTATTATTATTAGATAGATCAAATATAATTTCTACTTTAGCGAATCAAATTCCCTTTATCTATCTATCTATCTATCTATCTATCTATCTATCTGGAGGTGACGGTTGCTCCGTGGTTAATAACTAGGGATATGACAACAGAATATTCTTTTCGTTGTTTGGACTCTCGAGTATATATCCGACAGAGTTAGACAGAGTTAATCAACTGAGAACCACATCACTCTATATAAAAGAATATAAGATATCAACGGATATACACTCGAGAGTCAAAACAATGAAAAGAATATGATGTTGTCCTAGTTCTATTAATAACACGGACTGACAACTTGGGTGTTCCAAGTTTGAATCCAGTTTGTTTCATAGAAACTTTAACTTAGCAACCTTCGCGTGGCCTCTCCTATGATACCGGATGTCTTTCTAAAAAGAAATCTAACCAGAACTATATCGGGGAAACCGATGTCAACAATAGAATCATTTAATTCATACGAAATTAATGCAAATGAATCTACCTGTGGAAGTGCAGTCTTAGATATGCCTTATTCCAAATGTTTAAAAAATTTTACAAACATGCAAAAAAAGGAAATATTACAAAAAAAGTCAAGAGAAAATCGCGATTTATAAGGTTATCTCATATATATATATATATATATATATATATATATATATATATATATATATATAAATCTTTATATGTACAGGATACACTATAAAACTGATTAATCGGGCATCATGAATTTTAGGACATGGCTGCCAAGCGTATGGGGTCATAATGTTTGCTACATTTAATTTAATTTAGTTTTATGAAAGGAAAGCAGGTGGGCGCTGAAAACCTTTATGAAAATTCAGATACCTACGATTTTTGCGAAATTTTTACAATCATCATCATCACCATCACATGAATCCAAAAATTCTATTGTTAGCATTGGTTTCGCTGATGTTTTTCTAGTTAGAATTCTTTCCAGTAAGACATCGGGGATTACAGAAGGTGTCACGTGATGGTTACCAACATCCCAATTGAAAGTATTTTTTTGTGGAACGAACTGGATTTGAACTTGGAATACGCGGGTCGTCCGTCCGTGTCGGTAATCACAGAACCAACGTCAGCTCTCCCTTTGTCAATAAATAGTACATATCAATGTATATATATTTGTCAGATTTCACTTTCTGTCGACTATTTTAAATTTGTTTGGGGGCATAAGATGGGCACAATCTCCCATTTGAAAATTCAATTAGTTTTAGATTAAAAAAGATAAACTTTAATGTGACAAAAACAAGAGTAACCCATTAAGTAACCCATTCAAAAAAGAGTCGCCAATCTGATAGGCCCTGAACTGGCATCTAAGCTTCAGCCTCATTCCCATCGACGAAACGTTGCATCCCTCTGCTTGTTCTACAAGTATTTTAATGGTGAATGCTCTGACGAACTGCAGACACTTGTGCCCCCACGACGCACCCGACAGGCAGCTAAATCCCACCCGCACTCAGTAGAGATCCCTAGATGTAAAAGATCTTTCTACTCCAGTAGTTTCTTCCTCAGAACCGCTAGACTCTGGAATTCCATTCCAGGATCCTGCTTCCCTAACTGTACTGACATGCAGAAGTTCAAGTGCAACGTGAACCGACATCTTGCTGTCCAAATCCCTACATAGTGCCCCAGTAGTTGCTGACCCTGATAGTAGCCCCCTACACCAAAGTTGCAATGTGCCTTGTTTGGGGTGAAAATGTAATTAAAAAAAAAAGTAAACCAAAGTTTCAAAAATAAGAATGCTTAATATACTGAGGAGAATTGCTTTCGAAACCATGTTTGATTTGTGAAGCAATCTGATATATATCTATATAATATAATAATCTCGATTTTCTCCTCTCAATTTACATACCATAGGACCATAAATAGAGGCTCAATATACTGAAATGAGTGATCGATACTATTTTTGATTCATGAAGGAATCTCATTTATATCATAAAATAATCTCGATTTTCGGCTCTCAGTTTGGATACCATACGATCATAAACAGAGGTTCAATATACAGGAATGAATGCTTTCAAAACCATGTTTGATTTGTGAAGTAGTCTTCTATACCAATAAAATCTATATTAACTAAAGTCGATCATCAACACCTGGGTTGAAAATTTAATTAAGGCAGAAATGACACCGATGATGGTGGCAGGATTATTTATGCTTACCTACTGTGCTAATACTGCTAAAAACAACCTCACGTCGGAAAAGTAAAATATGTGCTGCCATCGCGGGAAAATCAGGAGGAAACGAAGATGGAAGAGCTGTGGCATCTTTTATCGAGGGGAACGATAAAAGCCACGTAAAATGGCGAGAATTGCAAAACAGAAATGGCCAAACTCTAAAGGAAAGGAGATAGGTTTCGTTAACGCTTGATGAGTAAACTTCCATATAAAAAAATATAATAAAAAAAGCAAGAGACACGCATGCATATGAAACAAAACGGTGATTGAGGAAAAAAGTCCACCTTGCATAGAGTTCCGGTGCTGTGATCTATAATTCTCCAAACTCTAAAAAACACACGTAAAGAACAGTTTCAAAGACAATATCTCTCGTTATTTGAACAGAAAGGCATTCGAGAAGATCTAGATCTGGCATACAGCATCAACGGAAATAAAAATCTACCTTTAGAAGAGTTTTTTTTAACTTTTTTTCATAATCACTGTCTTCGCAACCACTTATAGAAAATGTACCATCCTCGTTTTCATTGTAACAGAAAAACAAAAGCAAAGCAGCGTTATTTTTCTGTGCTTTTGCTATCTAAAACAGCCTGCTAGTGAAGGTCGTGATGATCCCTACCATATCAAGACACCTTAGACAAACATTCAAGCAGTAATCAAGTGATATCCTTCCCAGTACAGTCATTGACGGCAATGACTTTCCATATATCTCTCTCCCTGCCAGCATTCATGAATTCATTGTTGCTCATAATTTTTATGTTACCTCGGTGTTCAGACTATCAACACACGTTTCTCACTGTCGTCCTCTGCTTTTTCTACCCACGACCTTTCCCGTTTTTCTTTGCTGGTCGTTGGAGAGTAGTTCGGTGACGATCAGGCGCCACCTATCATAGTAATTCTTAGCGAACGAGGTGTTCTGATTCAGAGCCCTATTTAAGCTGGTTCTCAAATAAAGAGTTTGATGGATTGCCATAGCTTTTTTTGTAGTTGTACAGACAGTAAGTTGCAGTTACTTTCTGTCCGAGCAGTGCGCATACCATTGTACCTAATGTCCATATGATGGTACTGTCCGAGCAGTGTCCTGACCATTGTACCCAGGTACAACGAAATACGAAACCATAAACAGATTTATTTCTATATTATTTAATTGGAATTCATTATTGAGATGAGTATTATTTATTAATTTATTTATTGCGGACTATTATCCTCATCTTTCTTAGTTGTTGTTTCACGACGTTTCGACCAACTATTCCTCTGGCCTTCATTATGTGGTAACCACGACGGGATAGGAACTCCGAATCTCCTAACTGCATTCTCAGCAATCACTGCCATAAATAGTTGTTGTCGTTTCATCACGTTTTGGCTAAGTAAGCCTCTGCCCGGCTTTAGGTAGGATTGAAACCGCTATCTTCAGACGATTCTCACCTGGAACCGTAGAGATTTAACGTCTCTATCCACTGCGCAATTCACGTTAGAATTTGTATTCGTTGATAGAAGCTCTGGTTGAGTTTGAATAAAATAAATACGTATTAAATGCGTTTGACGCCAAAACAACGCATTATTAGAAAATAAACATATATTTATTTTGTTTGAAATTTAAAATGAAATTTATAAATATATTTCGAAGATACACTTCATCATCGGTATGTCTTTCTTTCTTTTTCCTCGTCATGTTGTTGTCAGTAGAAGTCCGTTTGTTGTTTTAGGAACACAAACCCTAACGTGAATATAAGCTAGATAATATAATATACGGCATAATAATATTAACACCATAGTTTTTGTCTGCATATTGATGACGTATATGCTTTAACATTACTTGACATAACTGTAAAAGTTTTATATGAAGTTCCCTTGTGATACAAGATATGCCACTGTTACATAGTAGGGACACTATGCTTGTAAGTAGCGATTAAGTTAGTTGATGTGAATTTTTATAAGGTTCACTTTTAGTACATGTCATGATAATCTATCTGCAAACAGGATTGTACCCAAATAGAGGTGATGTAAGTTGACGCAGAGGGGACAAAAGATCAAACTTCGTAAACAAAACAGGAGTCGGATGATATGAGGATATGACATGTCGTCACGTTTTGAGCAGTAGAAACGAAGAGCTTCAGTTATGTGTGTCGAAATAATGTAGAAATAATCTAAACAGAAAAATGCCTCGATGCTACTTTCGACAGCGTCGCTCATTTCTTTATTAAGTTACAAAAGGAAATACTGACTAGAAATTAGTCTGTTTTCCTCGTTAAATCTATTCCCTAATAAACTAATAAGACCTTGAAGGAGCCCAGCGAACGTCTTCATTGTCTCTTTTGTGTGAAAAGTTGTATTCGTTTTAGTTAAATAGACGATCGCCGACTACCAAACTATATGAAATGCTGTGAAGGTGAACAGAGGCGACGATGAAGAGAATAAAAAGAACGTATAAAGACTTTATTTGCTTTATTGTTCGCTCATTAGTGAAGGCATAAAAAAGAAAAGGATGAAAAAGATGATAATTATGAAAATTAAAGAAAAAAATTATGAGGGAAAGATCAAAAGAAGGGTGCTTTTCCATGGTTATACCTAGAATGAATGTAAATGTCATGAAAAAAATAGCAAGAAACTTTTACGATGCGCTTACTTGTGAGAGAAAATAAATACTTTTTTTACCAAAAATTGAAGAAATTCACCTCGTACCTTTGTTTTTATAAAATAAATTCAACTTTTAACCGTAAGCGAAAAGTTACTGCCATTATCATGATATTCAAGCAAGATAATTCACCATTGTCTCGCGTTTTAACAAAATAAAAGAATGATTTCTTTCCCAAAATTAATTAAGCTTTCTGGGATTCACAACAACCGTATGTTTTCGGGGATCATCACCTGTTTACCATGATTATTTGGGAATTAAAAATGTTGCCCAAACATCCCCCACTTTAACAAAAGAACAATAAACGTTCCGAATATTGGATCACGTTGTATGTGCCAGATTAATTAGAATAATCTATTCATGTTATTCAAAATAATTTATATCTAATATATATATATATATATATATATATATATATATATATATATATATATATTGTATTTTGTGTACAGAAAGTTGTTAAATGAGACAAGTCATTGGTACCGTCGGTTTCAAGCCCGATAATTAGGACCGTTTAAGATATCCATATCAAACTCTCTTCAGCCAACAGTCATCTATTTTGTAACCGGAAGTGGAATCTATATGTACGTCACGAGTTCATGCTAAACTCGTTTTATTGAATCCCCTCCCCCATCCATTTATTTATCGGATGATAATTTCTGCACACAAAATACAAAATATAAATACGCTCTTATTTTCGGATTTTCCTTTTAATTGAGCACTCTGATGGATGTCTTTTAAAAAAAAAACTAATCATATATATATATATATATATATATATATATAATCATGTCAAATCCCCCTTCATTTCCTTATGAGAGATTGATTGCTGCTATTTCTTCTGATGAGTTGAGGGCATGATAGATTCATTGATTGATATAATAATTAAGTGATTGATTTGGTGCTATGAAACAGATACTGCCAAGAAGTGTAAATGTAAACTGAATTAAAAGAAAAAATTGTAAGATGGTCAACATCATGAAATTTCGAATATAGTTTTCTGTCATTTATTCCCTATATTGCTCTGTAATTACATTGAGCTTCTTAAATAAGGATTTGTATATATTATAAGAAAATATACTTCTACACACACACACACACACACACACACACACACACACACACACATATATATATATATATATATATAAATGCAACTGTGTGTGTGTTCGTTTCTTATAGACTCAGTAATGGTTGAACAGATTTTCTTTGAAATTTACAGAACTTTAGTGTATAGGTCTGGGGGTGATCTTAGTAAAGGTTTGTCTCAGAATACCCCCGATAATAACCGATAATCGGTAATTGAAACCGTTATTTTAATTTATCTATCATCGGTAAAGCCATTTTTTTTCAAATTGTCACTTAGCAACAATGATAGAACAACGGGCCATGAAAATTCTACTGTGGGTAAGTTGATAGTGTGTTTTTTTTTTGTTTTTTTTTGGCATGACCTTAGCAAGAGGCTTTGTAGGTTAAAACATAAATTTCTTTTTTTTTCATTAACTGCAAACAATTTATAAGACTTGAAAATTCAGGTATTTTTTTGGGAGGTGCGTGACGTGGTCTGTAGGTTCAAACTGTGCACGTAAATTTCTTTATTTTTTGGAAAGATTTTTATAAAACTTGAAAATTTACGCATTTTAGGGTTATATTTGTTTCTTTTTTTTTGCATGAAGTGGTCTGTAGGTTCAAACTCTGCGTGTGAATTTCTTAATGTGATTTTTTTTTCGTTTTATAAAATAAGTTTATAAAAGAAACAGTAGGTCCTCTTGAGTGCAATGTAGAACAACATATATTTTGGACTAAGTTACTTCATGGACGCATGTGAAGCTTCCTCTCCGGCAATTTCAAGGATTTCGATAACAATAAAAATATAGGAGTGTGAAATATTCGTTGATCATCATTACATCCCAGACAACGTCGGGTATACCTGCTAGTATATATATATATATATATATATATATATATATATATATATATATATATATATGTTTGACGGGGGTTAAAGTAGTATTAAAGGATTCTTTAAATGTGGATCTATCAAGATGTGTGAAGCTCGAC